>NC_135340.1:56875237-57500237 GCF_023851605.1 Tamandua tetradactyla
GCAAAAAGGATCGAATTTGTAATCAAACACCTCCCAAAAAGAAAAGTCCAGGAGCAGATGTTTCACTTATGAATTTTACCAAACATTAAAAAAAGAATAATCCTTCTCAAACTCTTCAAAAAAATATAAAAAAGAGGGAATATTTCCTAACTCATTCTCTATGGGGCCACTGTAAAAATATTTTAATACTAAAGCCAGATAAAGACACCACAAGAATATTACAGACCAATATTCCCTATGAATACAAATGCAAAAATCCTCAATAAAATACTACCAAACCAAATCCACCAACACATTAAAAGGATTATATACCATGAAGTGAAATTTAACCCAGAAATGCAAATTGGTTCAACATTCAAAAATCAGTGTAGTACACCACATTAATAGAATCAAAGGAAAAAAAACAACAACACATGATCATCTCAATCATCACAGAAAAGCACCTTTCTATGATAAAAACTCAGAAAACTAGGAAGAGTAGCAAAGTTATTTCCTCAACACAATAAAGGGCATATATGAAAAACACACAGCTAACAACATATGCAACTGTAAAAGACTGAAATCTTTCCCCAGAGATTAGGAAGAACACAAGGATTCTCATTTTCATCACTGCTATCTAACACTGTACTAGAAGTCTGAGCCAGACAATTAGGTAAGAAAAAGAAATAAAACCCATGAGAAAGCCACTAGAGCTTATAGCTTGAAGCTAAAGCTTCAAGAGACAAGATCACTGCTCAAAAATAAGTAATTTCTAAACACCAGCAATGAATAATCTGAAAAATAAATCAAACAGGAGTTCTGGTAAGATGGAGGAATAGGATAGCTCAAGTTCACCCCTGCTCCAAGGAACAGCTACAGAAGTGACAGGAAGGCAACTGGGACAGTGATTCCATATAGTGACCTGAGAGTGTTTTCTACATCACAAAAGAAGGCCCTGGTTGCAAAAGCAGAAGAACTGAGACACAGAAAACCAGTGATAGTCTTGCCAGTGCAAAGAGCCTAGTGTGCCCCTTTCCAAACGGAAGAGTGGAATCCCTCAGAAGTGAATGGACAGGGAGACAGGGACAAGGAACTACGTCAAGCCACATTCAGTGAACGCTTTACCCTCAGACACACCGCCCCCCGCCCCCTGACCTGCCACTTTTCCCACACCCCATGCACCTGAACCCAGCCACCGGCCCCTGACACTGCGCTTCAAGTACTGCACCCCAAACCCCTCCCTGCATATCCCAGGCCCACCCCCCACCAAACACGCAGGCCTGCCCCAGCCCAACCCAACTCTTGGGTGTAAGCGCTCCACCCCTGCTGAGACAACATACCCGTGTCCAGACCCTTGACCCTAACCTCTATCTCCCTGTCCCTTGTAGGTGGTCACCTGCACATCCAGGCTGTGGGCACTCACTTTCAGGCCCAGGCCATTCTGCTCCCAGCCCATACAGTCGCGCAACCGCGCCTCACATCCCCTGAGCTCTGTGTACATGTACATCAGCATCTGGCCTCCACAGATCCATGCACATGCATGTGTGCACCCCTGCCAAGCACCCCCAATGCTGGGCAAGAGCTCACCTTAACATCCAGGCCACATTTGCTGGTGGCCTACCAAGACACCACCTCACACCGCAGCTCCTAAGCTCTGAGCACGTGACATGAGGGCCTTGCCCCCAGACCTGCATACACCAACAGCCATGTCCTCCCCCACCAGGCGCCCATGCATCTGTTTCACCCCCTGACCCCTGCACTCCACACATATGTACAACCTTACCCTACCCCTGGCATAAGTGCCCTGCTTCCAAACCCTGACAGGTACTCATGTGGGCATCTGTGCTACACAGGCCCTACCTTGCACACATGCACACCCCTGCCCCACTCAAACCTGCGCAGCTGTGCCAGGGCCTCCCCACCCGACATCACCTGGCCCTGACCCAAGTCCCGCAACCCCTGTGTCATGGTCAGACCCATGTGTCGACTTGGCCAAGTGGTGGTTGGGCAAGTGCTGGCTTGTCTGTTGCGATGAGGACATTTCATATAATTAAATCATGATCATATCAGCTGCATCCACAGCTGATTCCATCTGTAAGCAGCCAAAGGGGCATGTCTTCTGCAATGAGTGATGCTTTATCTAATTACTAAAAGCCTTTTAAGGAGAATTCAGAAGAGACAGGCTCTTCCTGTTTCAGCTGGTGAGCCTGTCCTGTCGAGTTCGTCCAGACCCTCCATCGGAATTGTCGGCTTCACAGCCTACTCTGCAGATTTTGGACTCTGCATTCCCATGGTCATGTGAGACACTTTTATAAATTTTATATTTGCGAGTGTTCCCTGTTGATTGTTTCTCTAGAGAACCCTAACTAATACACCCTGTGACCTGTGCCCTGTCCCTACACACTCAGGCATCTTGCCCACCCCCATACCTATCCCAGTGAAAGGACACACCCGTGTCCTTCCCTCTCTGTGGCCTGACCTCTAGGCCCCATACCCCATACCCTGCTACCCCAAAACCCCACGCTCCACACAACCACCACATCCTACCTGCACACTAGCCCCCTTGCATCCACTTAGCATGCCCCTCTGCCTCCCACTGCACTCTATTTCTGTAGCCCCAAACCGCACCTGTACACCAAGGCCTGCCTAAGCTGCACCCCACTCCCAGGGCCCTCACACTGCACCTCCAAAAAGGTGAACCCCACACCCTGTGCTGTCCCCAACCTATCATCACACTGTTGTTCTCTGCTCCACACCCCACATCCTGCTCCACAGCCGTCCTGCAAGTACAAAGCTTAAGATTACTGAAGGAAATCAACTTCCAAAGGAACCCTATCAAAATATTTACATACCTCGAAGGCAAAAGAAGATAACTAAACATACTAAGACGCAGAATATATAGGCCAGCCTAATAAAGCAAATTAAAACCCCGAAGATGACACAGACTTTGGAAATAATCAAATACGTCCATTAAATCTACTAAATAAAATCAATGGGATGGCTAATGATATAAAAGAGATCAAGAAGACACTAGAAGAACATAAAGAGGAATTTGAAAGAATGAATAGAAAAATAGTAGATATCACAGAGATTAAAGATGCTGTAGACCAAATTAAAAGTATAGTAGGAAAAATATATACTAGAAACATACAACAGCAGATAAGAAGAGGAAGAAGAAAGAATAAGTAAACTAGAAGACAGGACAACTGATTTCAAACACACAAAACAGCAAATGGCAAAAAAGAAAAATTTGAATTGGATCTCAGAGAAATGATGGAAAAACAAAGTGCATAAAATCAGTGTTCCAGAAGGAGAAGAGAAGAATAAAAGGCTAGGAAGATTAGTTGAGGATATAATGGGGGGAAACTTCCCAACCTTTAATATTTTAAACATAAATATGCAAATCAAAGATGCCCAATGATCTCTCAATAGAATAAACCCAACTAGGTCTACACCAAGACACATACTAATCAGTCTGTCAAATGTTGAAGAAAAGCAAAAAGTTGAAAGCAGCAAGAAAAAAACAATTTATTACCTATAAGGGAAACCACATAAGACTGAGTTCAGATACTAAACTGGCACCATGGATGTGAGAAGGCACTGGTATGATATGTTTAAGATTCTAAAAGAGAAAGATTTCCGTCAAGAATTCTGTAACCAACCAAACTGTCCTTCAAAACTAAGGTAAAGAGTAAAATTTTCACAGACAAACAGATACTGAGAGAATATGTAAATAAGAGATTAGCCCAACAAGAAATACTAAAAGGAATTCTGCCAGCTAAAAACATTAAAAAAAAAAAAAAACAGGAGAGAGAGAGGTCTGGTAGAGGGCACAAAATTGAAGAGTACCAGTAAGGATAATTTAAAGGATAAAAAGAGCAGAGAAGAAAAGAATATATAGATCTGACAAATAAAATCCAAATGAAGATGGATTCAAGAAACCCCTTTTCAGTAATAACTTTGAATGTTAACTGACTAAATTTACCAATTAAAAGATACAGATTGGCAAAATGGAATAAGAAACATAATCCAGCTATACGCTGCTTACAAGAGACTCATCTTAGACCCAAGGATATAAATAGATAGAAAGGATGGAAAAAAAAAAAGTTCCATGCAAGCTATAACCAAAAGAAAGCAGGAGCATACCAGTGTCAGACAAAATAGACTTTAAATGTAAAGGCATCAGAAGAGACAAAGAAGAACACTATATATTAATAAAAGGGACAATCTACCAAGAAGAAATAACAATCATAAACGTTTATGCTCTAAATCAAGGCGCCAAAGTACATGAGGCAAACACTGGCAAAACTGAAGGGAGTAATAGATGTTTAACAGTAATACTGGGAGACTTCAATGTACCACTCTCTTCTATACATAGAACAACCAGACAGAGGATCAACAAGGAAACAGAGAACTTTAACAATCTGATAAATGAATTAGACCTAATAGAAAATATTACACCCCCAAAACACCAGGATATACATTCTTATAGTGCTCATGGAATAGTCTCCAAGATAGATATGCTGAGAAAAAAACAGATCTTCATAAATTTTAAAAGACTGAAATTATTCAAAGTACTATCTCTGATCACAATGGAATGAAGCTAAAAATCGATAACCATCAAAGAATGAGAACTTTCACAAATACATGGGTATTAAATAACACACTCTTAAACAACCAGTAGGTCAAAGAAAAAATCGCTACGGAAATCAACAGCTATCTGGAGGTGAATGAAAACAAGAATACAATATATGAGAACTTACAGGATGTGGCAAAGGTTATGCTGAGAAGGAAATTTGTTGCCCTAAATGTCTATATTAAAAGAGAAGAAAGAGCAAAAATCAAAGACTTAACAGCTCACCTGGAGGAACGTGAGAAAGAATGGCAAATGAACTCCAAAGCAAATAGAAGAGAAGTAAAGATAAAAGCAGAGTTAAATGAATTGGAGAAGAAAAGAACAATAGAAAGAATTCATAAAACCAAGAACTGTTTTTTTGAGAAAGTCAATAAAATTGATGGACCACTAGCAAGGCTGACAAAGATAAAAAGAGAAAGGATGCAAATAAACAAAATCATAAATTAGAGGGGGATCATTACCACAGACCCTAAGGAAATTTTTAAAAAAATCATAAGATGATACTATATGCCAACAAACTAGAAAACTTAGATAAAATGGACAAATTCCTGGAAACACATGAACAAACTACACTGACTCAAGAAGAAATAGAAGACTGCACAAACCAATTGCAAGTAAAGAGATTAAATCAGTCATTAAAAATCTTCCTACAAAGAAAGGCCCAGAGCCAGACGGCTTCACAGAGGAATTTTATCAACCACCCCAAAAAGAACTAACACCAATCTTGCTCACACTTTTCAAAAAATTTGAGGAAATAGGAACACTACCTAACACATTTTATGAGGCTAACATCACTTTACCACCAAAACAGAGTAAAGATGCTATTAGAAAGGAAAACTACAGGCCAATCTCCGTAATTAACACAGATGCAAAAATTCCCAACAAAATACTAGCAAATCAAATCCAACAAGACATTAAAAGAATTATACACCACAACCAAGTTGGATTTATACCAGGAATCCAAGGATAGTGCAACACAAGAAAATCAATTAAGATAGCACATTAACAAATCGAAAGGGAAAAATCACACGATCATTTTAAGTGGTGCTGAAAAAGCATTTGACAAAATTCAACATCTTTTTCTGATGAAAACACTTCAAAAGGTAGGAATCAACTTCCTCATTATGATAAAGAGCATATATGAAAATCAAAGAAGAAATAGGCAGAAGGACTTACCCTGTTCACAGTTAGGAGGGTTAAATGTAGTTAAGATGTCAATTCTACTCAAATTGATCTACAGACTCAAGGCATACAAATCAAAATTCCAACAACCTACTCTGAAGACTTTGAAAAGCTAGTCATACAAAATTGAACTGGAAGGGAAAGAGACCCCAAATAGCTAAAAGCATCTTAAAAAAGAACGGAATGGGAGGATTAACACTTCCTGATTTAAAAACTTATAAAGTATGGTCAAAAGAGCGCATGGGTGGTTCAGCAGTAGAATGCTTGCCTTGCATGCATGAGACCTGAGTTCGACTTCCAAGACCATGCACTGCCCCCCACCCCCCCAAAAATAAAGAAAAAAAAAAAAGAATGGTACTGGCATGACAAGGCCCCCAAATCCACTGAACTGAGACAAAACAGTCTTTTCAAAAAATGGGTATGGGAGAACTGGCTATCTATAGCCAAAAGAATGAAAGAGGTCCTTTAACTTACATCCTAAACAAAAATTAACTCAAAGTAGTTCAAGCACCTGAATATAAGAACCAATTCCATAAAGCTCCTAAAAGAAAATGTAGGGAAACATCTTCAAGGCCTAGTAATAAGCAGTAGCTTCCTAAACTTTACACCCAAAGCACAAGCAACAAAAGAAAAAATAGATAAATGGGAACTCCTCAAAAATCAAATGCTTTTGTGCTCAAATGACTTTGTCAAAAAGGTGAAGAGGCAGCCAACTCAACAGGAGAAAATATCTGGAAATCACATGTTGGTGTGATATCCTGTATACATAAAGAAATCATATAATTCAACAGCTACCCAATTATAAAATGGACCAAATATATGAATAGACATTTTTCTGAAGAACAAATACAGATGGCTCAAAAGCACATGAAGAGATGCTCATTTTCATTAGCTATAGGGAAAATGAAGATCAAGACAAAATGTGATATATACATACAATGGAATATTATGCAGCACTAAGACAAAATAATGTCCTGAAGCACATGACAAGATGGATGAGTCTTGAGGACATAATGCTGAGTGAAATAAGCCAGACACAAAAGGATGAATGACTCTACTTTTAGGACCATGATAAAGGCCAAACAAGAAGCTCAGAATACAGAATATAGGGGACCAAGAGATACACAGACGCTAGAGATAGGTGTATGGTTAGCTAATGAGGTTGAACTTAAATGTAAGAGAACAGATAGAAGTGAAGGAGGTTCACTAGTGGGTCTGTCTCTAAGTAATTACCTTTAATTACCATATTAAATTACCATATTAAAGGTGACAGTGATTGAAAGGGGTTGTATAGATCCATGTGCTCCAATGACTAATACTACAAATATAAGTTTTTGCACGAACTATTGAAAAGGTATGTATCTTGTAAAAAAGAATGTATAAGTTTGGGGGATAGAGAAAAAACTGCTATTGCATGCTATGGGCTATGTTTAACAGGAAACCATCAACAGTACCACAGCAACCCAGGCTGTAAATAATGGGGGGAGGGACAAGAGTTAAGGGGAGGCTTGGATTTTCTATTTGGTAAGGGTGTGTTCATTGATTATCTTTCTCTTTGGAACAAAGAAATTACCTAAAATTGAGTGTGTTGATAGATTGCTGACTTTGGACGTTATACATGATGTCCAATGAATGGAGATGGCTGAAGAATGCACTGACTGAGAAGCAGACTGGTGAACAATGGTGTATATATATGTCTGAATATTGTGCTGCTACAAAAAGGAGAGAAGTTGTGAGGCATGCAACATTGTGAATGAACTTGTATGACATTTGGTGAGGCAAAATAAGTCAGAAACAAAAGAGTAAATTATTGTATGGTCTCCTTCAGAAAATCCTTATAAAAATATTGGGGCCTAGATTGTATGCTCTTATAGCACGCACATTTAGTCCAGAGTGGTAATTACCATTCCTGGAGTTTGAGAGGCTGTTTTATATATGTATAACCGGGTATTTAGAGATAAGAATGAAGCCAATCAGGTCAGGATTAAGATAATTCAGAACACAGGGGTAAGGAAGAAATCATTTATTTTTCAGAACCTCACCTACTCTTTGCAACCAAAGGAAGAAAGGTTTCTTTTGTCTGAACCTAAATTTTCTGTAGCACATAATCTAACTCAACCTGTTTCGGTAGCTCATGTAAACAATCAAATCACAGGGAGCCCTGAATAAAAATGAGGGCCTTTAATCCTATACAGTCTAAATGTAATGCTTGGACACATCCTAGACTACATTAAGCAGATAATGAAAAGGTATTGGCAAAGTCCCTTGAGCAATGAGGAAAAAAATACAGAACTACTAAATTTTACCACTGGAAAAAACCCTGATACTGTGTCAAACATTAGGGAGACCCAAATCAATAGGCTAAGCCCTTGATCTTGAGACTTGCTCTTGTGAAGCTTGTGTGTGTAGCAAAGAAGCTTGGTCTACCCATAGGTATGCCTAAGAGTTATTTCTGGAGGACCTCTTTTGTTGCTCAGATGTGGCCTCACTCTCTCTAAGCCCAGTACTGCAAATGAGATCATTGCCCTACCCACTATGTGGGACAAGACACCAAGAGATGAATGTGTCTCTGGCAGTGAGGGAGATGACTCCCAGGGATGAGTCTGGTCCTGGAACCATGGGACCAACAATGCCATCCTTACCAAAAGTGGGAAAAGAAGTGTAACAAATAAGGGTCAGTGGCTGAGAGAGTTCAAATAGGGTTGAGAGGCCACTTAGGAGGTCACTCTTATACAAGCTTCAACTGGACACTGCTACCTATCATAACTTGCAAACCCCCAACTAAAACCATTCCAGACAATCCTAAAGAACACCTAGGCCATTATATAAGATTTTGCAATGGTTCTATTCTAGGTTGCTAGCTGCTGGAATACAATATTCCAGAAACAGAGTGGCCTTTTAAAAGGGGAATTTAATAAGTTGCAAGTTTACAGTTCTAAGGCTGAGAAAATGTCCCAATTAAAACAGGTCTATAGAAATGTCCAATCAAAGGCAACCAGGGAAAGATGCTGTGGTTCAAGAAGGCTGATGAAGTTCGGGGTTTCTCTCTCAAGTGAGAAGGCACATGGCGAACACAGTCAGAGTTTCTCTCTCATCTGGAAAGACATATGGTGAACACAGTCAGGGCTTCTCTCTCAGCTAGAAGGGCACATGACAAACTTGGCGTCATTTGTTAGCTTTCTCTCCTGGCTTCTGGTTTCATGAAGCTCCCTGGGAGGCATTTTCCTTCTTCATCTCCAAAGGTCCCTGGCTCGTGGACTCTCTGCTTCATGGTGCTTGCAGCATTCTCTGCTCTCTCCAAATCTCCCTCATTCTCCAAAATGTTTCCTCTTTTATAGGACTCCAGAAATTTATCAAGACCCACCCAAATGGGTGGAGACATGTCATCACGTAATCCAGCTTAACAACCACTCTTTTCTTTTTCTTTTAATTTAATTTTTTTAAATACCAAAAAACTACTAACAAATGCAAACATTTCTATTTTGATCATTCCGTTCTACATATATAATCAGTAATTCACAATATCATCACACAGTTGCATATTCATCATCATGATCATTTCTTGGAACATCTGCATCTATTAAGAAAAAGAAATAAAATGAAAACAGAAAAAAAATTTATACATACCATACCCCTTATCCCTCCCTTTCATTGATCATTAGCATTTCAAACAATTTATTTTAACATTTATTCCCCCATTATTTATTTTTATTCCATATGTTCTACCTGTCTGTTGACAAGGTAGATAAAAGGAGCATCAGACACAAGGTTTTCACAATCACACAGTCACATTGTGAAAGCTATATCATTATACAATCATCTTCAAGAAACATGGCTACTGGAACACAGCTCTACATTTTCAGGCAGTTACCTCCAGTCTCTCCACCACATCTTGAATAACAAGGTGATACCTGCTTAATGTGTAAGAATAACCTCCAGGATAACCTCTTGACTCTGCCTGGAATCTCTCAGCCATTGACACTTTGTCTCATTTCACTCTTCCCGTTTTTGGTCAAGATTTTCTCAGTCCCTTGATGCTGAGTCTCAGCTCTTCTAGTGTTTTTCTCAATCCCTTGATGCTGAGTCTCAGCTCATTCTAGGGGTTTTCTCAATCCCTTGATGCTGAGTCTCAGCTCATTCTAGGATTTCTGTCCCACGTTCCCAGGAAGGTCCACACCCCTGGGAGCCACGTCCCACACAGACATGGGGAGGGTGGTGAGCCTGCCCGTTGTGTTGGCTGGAGAGAGAGGCCACATCTGAGCAACAAAAGAGGTTCCCTTGGGGGCGACTCCCAGGCCTAATTTTGAATAGGTTTGACCTATCCTTTGTGGGGTTAAGTTTCATATGAACAAACCCCAACACTGGGGGCTCAGTCTATAACTTTGGTTGTTCACACTGCTTTAACAACCACTCTTGATTAAATCACATCTCCAGAGAGATGATCTGATTACAGTTTCAAACAAACTATATTGAATAGGGATTATTCTACCTTTATGAAATGGGATTTTGATTAAAACATGGCTTTTCTAGGGTACAAACATCCTTTCAGACCAGCACAGGTTCTATGCACTACAGACCTGCAAATATGGACCCAAAGATGGGTTCCTGGACTAGATAAGTTCTGAAAAGTAGAGGGGCCACCCTCTCCAGAACATCGACTAGTTTCATCCCCCTATTCCATATTATCAACAGCCCCTTCCAGCATGAAAAAGTTCAAATGGGCTTAGCCTAAACACATACCCCTAAAGAATGGGAGAAAGATCAAAGGTGAAGACGGGAGTTAAACAGAGAAGGTAGAGTTTAACAAATGAGTTTGACTGCTGAATCATTATACTGGTATTTCTTTTAGTCTTCATTATCTTAGAACAGCTAGAAATGAAAACTTAAAATTACAGAATTGTAACCCAAACCAAACTCTGAAACCTGTTCTACAACTAGTTGTTGTGATGTGCTTTGAGATTTATTGTTTTTTTTGTATATGTGTTATTTTTCACAAAAAAGAAAAAAGTCAACTGTGATGATAAAATGCACAGCTATATGATTATATTATGAACCACTGATTGTACACTTCGGATGATTACATGGTATGTGAATATATAATATATATCAATAAAACTTTTTTTTAAATAGTAAGTGTCTGGGGGAAAGGGAGTTAATGTAAATCAAATGCTGGTGTGGTGGCATTTTGCTTGGCAAACTATCTATTTTTAAATATCAGATCATCTATTGTTGATTTTTCCCCCTATGGAAACCTTCCTTTTGCAGTAGCACATACTATTTTATCTTAATGCCACTAAAATATAAAGACTACCAAAAATTGGAACCTGTCAATTTTAGCACTGCTGTGAAGGTTTTTTGAAATTGTTGAACTAGAAAAATTGGTTTTAGATAAGTATTAAAGGTTACCTGGTCAAAAAAATTATAATAAATCAAGTGTTCTAGTGTGCTAGCTGCCAGAATGCAATATGCCAGAAACAGAACGACTTTTTAAAAGGGGAATTTAATAAGTTGGTAGGTTACAGTTTTAAGGTTGAGAAAATGTCCCAATTAAAGCAAGTCTATAGAAATGTCCAATCAAAGGCATCCAGGGAAAGATACCTTGGTTAGAAGTCCAATGAAGTTCAGGGTCTATCTCTCTAGTGAGAAAGCACATGGCAAACACAATCAGGGTTTCTCTCTCTGCTGGAAGGGCACATGGCGAACATGGCATCATCTGCTAGCTTTCTCTTCTGGCTTCCTGTTTCATGAAGCTCCCCAGAAGGTACTTCCCTTCTTCATTTCCAAAGTTTGCCGGCTGGTGGACTCTCTGCTTCACGGTGCTGCAGCATTCTCTGCTCTCTCCAAACCTCCTTTATTCTCCAAAATGTTTCCTCTTTTATAGGACTCCAGAAACTTTTCAAGACCCACCCAAATAGGTGGAGACCCACCTCTACCTAATCCAGTTTGATTAAACGATATCTCCAGGGAGATGATCTATTTACAGTTTCAAACATATTGTATTGAATAGGGATTATTCTACATTTATGAAATGGGATTTTGATTAAAACATGGCTTTTCTAGGGTACATACATCCTTTCAAACCAGCACATCAAGTAAACAATTCCATTTACACTAGCATTTAAAAGAATAAAATATCTAGGAATACATTTAACCAAGGATGTAAAAGACACGTAGATGTGTACACTGAAAATTACACTACTGAAAGAAATTAAAGCAATGAATGGAAAGCTATTCCATGTTCATGGATTGGAAAACTTAATATCATTAGAATGTCAGCATTAACCAAAGTGATTTACAGATTCAATGCAACCCTGATAAAAATTCCAGCAACCTTCTTTGCAGAAAGCAAAAATCTAATCATCAAATTCATGTGGAATGGCAAGTGGCCCCAAAAAGCCAAAAACCATCTTGAAAAGGAAGAACAAAATTGGAAGACTTACATTCATAAGTTCAAAACTTATTACAAAGCTATAGTAATCCAAACAGTGTAATACTGGAACAAGGACAGACATATAGACCAATGGAATAGAACTGAGAATCCAGAAATTTATCCATACATCTACAGCCAACTGACTTTCAACAAGAGAGTCAAGTCTATACAATGGGGAGAGAAAAATCTCTTCAACAAATGGCGCTGGGAAAACTGGATATCCACTTATGGAAAAGAATGAAATTGGACCCCTACCTCAAAGCATATACAATAATTAACTTAAAATGGATCAATGATCTAAATATAGGGCTAAAACCATAAAATTCTTAGAAGAAAACATACGGAAATTATCTTCAGTACTTTTGTAGTAGGCAATGGATTTTTAGATTTTACACCAAAAGCACAAGAAATAAAAGAAAAAAACAAAATGAACTTCATCAAAATTAAAACTTTTGTGTGTCAAAGGACATTATGAAGATAGTAAAAAGATAACCTACAGAATGGGAGAAACTATTTAGAAGCCATATATCTGATAAGGGTTTAATATCTAGACTATGTAAGGAATTTCTCCTACTATCCAACAACAGAAAGACAAACAATCCAATTAAAAAATAAGTAAAGATCTTGATAGACATATCTCTGAAAGATAAACAAATGGCAAATAAGTACATGAATAGATGCTTAACATCATGTCATCAGAGAAATGCAAATTAAATCTACATTGAAATTCCACTTCACACCCACTAGAATACCATTTGTTTTTAAAGGAAAACAAGTTTTGGCAAGGATGTACATTGTTGATAGGAGTATAAAATGATGTAACGACTGTAGAAAAGTTTGGTAGTTTCTCAGAAAGTTAATTATATAATTATCATTTTTCCTAGCAATTTCAGCTTGAAATATACACCCATAATAATGAAAACTGAGGAAGATGGCGGCTTAGTAAGACGCGCGGATCTTAGTTTCTTCTCCAGGACACCTACTAGGGGAGTAGAAACGATACAGAAAGCGCCCAAAGCCACAACAGAGATAAAAAAGACAGCGTACCCCATCCTGGAACGGCTGGCTGGCTGAGAGAAGCAGCTCGGGTGAGATCGCCGAGGCGCGCGGACCTTACCGGGCGGGGTGGCAAGCAGCCGGAGTTACTCCCTTCCCCCTTCCCGGGCCGGCTGGGAGAATTGGAGAGGTGGTCCCCTGAAACCAAGGCGACTGGCGCCCACACCACGCGCAGCCCCCGGACCAACTGAGAGAATTGGATCGGAAACCCCCAGGCCGCGGAGAACGGTGACCCCGTGACTCCCGGGGAACGTGCACTCTCTCGGGCGGGCCGCTGCCGCTGGCGCCCTCCCGCCACACTTGTTGCCCAGGGCCGACTAGGAAATTCGGACGGGCTCTTTCCCTGGCTGCGGCGACCAGCAACCCTCCCTGCGTTCGGACCCCGGGCCGGCTCAAGCCGCTTCGGCTAGCGAACCCCCAGGACGGCGAGAGTTTTCCAAAGTTTAAGGTCCCACAGCACCTTTTACTGGTGGGACCCGCAGACAAACGTGTGCCACGAGCGCCACCTACTGGGCAGGATAAGAAAAACAGAACCCAGAGATTTCACAGAAAAATATTACAACCTTGCTGGGTCCAATACCAAGAGAAATCTGAATAAATGCCCAGACGCCAGCAGCAGAAGATAACTGTCCACGCTCAAAAGATTGAGAATATGGCTCAGTCAAAGGAACAAACCAATAGCTCAAATGAGACACAAGAGCTGAGACAACTAATGCTGAATATACGAACAGAAATGGAAAACCTCTTCAAAAATGAAATCGATAAATTGAGGGAGGACATGAAGAGGACATGGGCTGAACATAAAGAAGAAATAGAAAAACTGAAAAAACAAATCGCAGAACTTATGGAAGTGAAGGATAAAGTAGCAAACATAGAAAAAATAATGGATAGCTACAATGATAGATTTAAAGAGACAGAAGATAGAATTAGTGATTTGGAGGATGGAACATCTGAATTCCAAAAAGAAACAGAAACTATAGGGAAAAGAATGGAAAAATTTGAACAGGGTATCAGGGAACTCAAGGACAATATGAACCGCACAAATATACGTGTTGTGGGTGTCCCAGAAGGAGAAGAGAAGGGAAAAGGAGGAGAAAAACTAATGGAAGAAATTATCACTGAAAATTTCCCAACTCTTATGAAAGACCTAAAATTACAGATCCAAGAAGTGCAGCGCACCCCAAAGAGATTAGACCCAAATAGGCGTTCTCCAAGACACTTACTAGTTAGAATGTCAGAGGTCAAAGAGAAAGAGAAGATCTTGAAAGCAGCAAGAGAAAAACAATCCATTACATACAAGGGAAACCCAATAAGACTTTGTGTAGATTTCTCAGCAGAAACCATGGAAGCTAGAAGACAGTGGGATGATATATTTAAAATACTAAAAGAGAAAAACTGCCAACCAAGACTCCTATATCCAGCAAAATTGTCCTTCAAAAATGAGGGAGAAATTAAAACATTCTCAGACAAAAAGTCACTGAAAGAATTTGTGACCAAGAGACCAGCTCTGCAAGAAATACTAAAGGGAGCACTAGAGTCAGATATAAAAAGACAGAGGAGAGAGATATGGAAAAGAGTGTAGAAAGAAGGAAAATCAGATATGATATATATAATACAAAAGGCAAAATGTTAGAGGAAAATATTATCCAAACAGTAATAACACTAAATGTCAATGGACTGAATTCCCCAATCCAAAGACATAGATTGGCAGAATGGATTAAAAAACAGGATCCTTCCATATGCTGTCTACAGGAAACACATCTTAGACCCAAAGATAAACATAGGTTGAAAGTGAAAGGTTGGGAAAAGATATTTCATGCAAATAACAACCAGAAAAGAGCAGGAGTGGCTATACTAATATCCAACAAATTAGACTTCAAATGTAAAACAGTTAAAGAGACAAAGAAGGACACTATATACTAATAAAAGGAACAATTAAACAAGAAGACACAACAATCATAAATATTTACGCACCGAATCAGAATGCCCCAAAATACGTGAGGAATATACTGCAAACACTGAAAAGGGAAATAGACTCATATACCATAATAGTTGGAGACTTCAACTCACCACTCTCATCAAGGGACAGAACATCTAGACAGAGGATCAACAAAGAAATAGAGAATCTGAATATTACTATAAATGAGCTAGACTTAACAGACATTTATAGGACATTACATCCCACAACAGCAGGATACACCTTTTTCTCAAGTGCTCATGGATCATTCTCAAAGATAGACCATATGCTGGGTCACAAAGCAAGTCTTAACAAATTTAAAAAGATTGAAATCTTACACAACACTTTCTCGGACCATAAAGGAATGATGTTGGAAATCAATAACAGGCAGAGTGCCAGAAAATTCACAAATACGTGGAGGCTCAACAACACACTCCTAAACAACGACTGGGTCAAAGAAGAAATTGCAAGAGAAATTAGCAAATACCTCGAGGCGAATGAAAATGAAAACACAACATATCAAAACTTATGGGACGCAGCAAAGGCAGTGCTAAGAGGGAAATTTATTGCTTTAAATGCCTATATCAGAAAAGAAGAAAAGGCAAAAATTCAGGAATTAACTATCCATTTGGAAGAACTGGAGAAAGAACAGCAAGCTAACCCCAAAGCAAGCAAAAGGAAAGAAATAACAAAGATTAGAGCACAAATAAATGAAATTGAAAACATGAAAACAATAGAGAAAATCAATAAGGCCAGAAGTTGGTTCTATGAGAAAATCAATAAGATTGATGGGCCCTTAGAGAGATTGACAAAAAGAAGAAGAGAGAGGATGCAAATAAATAAGATCAGAAATGGAAGAGGAGACATAACTACTGACCTCACAGAAATAAAGGAGGTAATAACAGGATACTATGAACAACTTTACGCTAATAAATACAACAATTTAGAGGAAATGGACGGGTTCCTGGAAAGACATGAACAACCAACTTTGACTCAAGAAGACATAGATGACCTCAACAAACCAATCACAAGTAAAGAAATTGAAGCAGTCATTCAAAAGCTTCCTAAAAAGAAAAGTCCAGGACCAGATGGCTTCACATGTGAATTCTACCAAACGTTCCAGAAAGAATTAGTACCAATTCTCTTCAAACTCTTCAAAAAAATCGAAGTGGAGGGAAAACTACCTAATTCATTCTATGAAGCCAACATCACCCTCATACCAAAACCAGGCAAAGATATTACAAAAAAAGAAAACTACAGACCAATCTCTCTAATGAATACAGATGCAAAAATCCTCAATAAAATTCTAGCAAATCGTATCCAACAACACATTAAAAGAATTATACATCACGACCAAGTAGGATTCATCCCAGGTATGCAAGGATGGTTCAACATAAGAAAATCAATTAATGTAATACACCATATCAACAAATCAAAGCAGAAAAATCACATGATCATCTCAATTGATGCAGAGAAGGCATTCAACAAGATTCAACATCCTTTCCTGTTGAAAACACTTCAAAAGATAGGAATACAAGGGAACTTCCTTAAAATGATAGAGGGAATATATGAAAAACCCACAGCTAATATCATCCTCAATGGGGAAAAATTGAAAACTTTCCCCCTAAGATCAGGAACAAGACAAGGATATCCACTATCACCACTATTATTCAACATTGTGTTGGAGGTTCTATCCAGAGCAATTAGACAAGAAAAAGAAATACAAGGCATCAAAATTGGAAAGGAAGAAGTAAAACTATCACTGTTTGCAGACGATATGATACTATACGTCGAAAACCCGGAAAAATCCACAACAAAACTACTAGAGCTAATAAATGAGTACACCAAAGTGGCAGGTTACAAGATCAACATTCAAAAATCTGTAGCATTTCTATACACTAGTAATGAACAAGCTGAGGGGGAAATCAAGAAACGAATCCCATTTACAATTGCAACTAAAAGAATAAAATACCTAGGAATAAATTTAACTAAAGACACAAAAAACCTATATAAAGAAAACTACAAAAAACTGTTAAAAGAAATCACAGAAGACCTAAATAGATGGAAGGGCATACCGTGTTCATGGATTGGAAGACTAAATATAGTTAAGATGTCAATCCTACCTAAATTGATTTACAGATTCAATGCAATACCAATCAAAATCCCAACAACTTATTTTTCAGAAATAGAAAAACCAATAAGCAAATTTATCTGGAAGGGCAGGGTGCCCCGAATTGCTAAAAACATCTTGAGGAAAAAAAAACGAAGCTGGAGGTCTCGCGCTGCCTGACTTTAAGGCATATTATGAAGCCACAGTGGTCAAAACAGCATGGTATTGGCATAAAGATAGATATATCGACCAATGGAATCGAATAGAGTGCTCAGATATAGACCCTCTCATCTATGGACATTTGATCTTTGATAAGGCAGTCAAGCCAACTCACCTGGGACAGAGCAGTCTCTTCAATAAATGGTGCCTAGAGAACTGGATATCCATATGCAAAAGAATGAAAGAAGACCCATCTCTCACACCCTATACAAAAGTTAACTCAAAATGGATCAAAGATCTAAACATTAGGTCTAAGACCATAAAACAGTTAGAGGAAAATGTTGGGAGATATCTTATGGATCTTACAACTGGAGGCGGTTTTATGGACCTTAAACCTAAAGCAAGAGCACTGAAGAAGGAAATAAATAAATGGGAACTCCTCAAAATTAAACACTTTTGTGCATCAAAGAACTTCATCAAGAAAGTAGAAAGACAGCCTTCACAATGGGAGACAATATTTGGAAATGATATATCAGATAAAGGTCTAGTATCCAGAATTTATAAAGAGATTGTTCATCTCAACAACAAAAAGACAGCCAACCCAATTACAAAATGGGAAAAAGACTTGAACAGACACCTCTCAGAAGAGGAAATACGGATGGCCAAGAGGCACATGAAGAGATGCTCAATGTCCCTGGCCATTAGAGAAATGCAAATCAAAACCACAATGAGATATCATCTCACACCCACCAGAATGGCCATTATCAACAAAACAGAAAATGACAAGTGCTGGAGAGGATGCGGAGAAAGAGGCACACTTATCCACTGTTGGTGGGAATGTCAAAGGGTGCAACCACTGTGGAAGGCAGTTTGGCGGTTCCTCAAAAAGCTGAATATAGAATTGCCATACGACCCAGCAATACCATTGCTAGGTATCTACTCAAAGGACTTAAGGGCAAAGACACAAACGGACATTTGCACACCAATGTTTATAGCAGCGTTATTTACAATTGCAAAGAGATGGAAACAGCCAAAATCTCCATCAACAGAAGAGTGGCTAAACAAACTGTGGTATATACATACGATGGAATATTATGCAGCTTTAAGACAAGATAAACTTATGAACCATGTAATAACATGGATGGACCTAGAGAATATTATGCTGAGTGAATCCAGCCAAAAACTAAAGGACAAATACTGTATGGTCCCACTGATGTGAACGGACATTCGAGAATAAACTTGAAATATGTCATTGGTAACAGAGTTCAGCAGGAGTTAGAAACAGGGTAAGACAATGGGTAATTGAAGCTGAAGGGATACAGACTGTGCAACAGGACTAGATACAAAAACTCAAAAATGGACAGCACAATAATACCTAATTGTAAAGTAATCATGTTAAAACACTGAATGAAGCTGCATCTGAGCTATAGGTTTTTGTTTTGTTTTGTTTTGTTTTGTTTTGATTTTACTATTATTACTTTATTTTTTTTTCTATATTAACATTCTATATCTTTTTCGGTTATGTTGCTAGTTCTTCTAAACCAATGCAAATGTACTAAGAAATGATGATCATGCATCTATGTGATGATGTTAAGAATTAATGATTGCATGTGTAGAATGGTATGATCTCTAAATGTTGGGTTAATTTCTTTTTTTCCGTTAATTAAAAAAAAAAAAAAAAAAGAGAAGGGATAATTGGAGCTGAAGGGATACAGACTGTACAACGGGACTGGATATAAAAACTCAGAAATGGACAGCACAATACTACCCAATTGTAATGCAATTATGTTAAAACACTGAATGAAGCTGCATGTGAGGTATAGGTTTTTTGTTTTTGTTTTTTTTGTTTTTTTTTCTTTCTATTATTGTTTTAATTCTTATTCTGTTTTCTTTTTATTTCTTTTTCTAAATTGATGCAAATGTACTAAGAAATGATGAATATGCAACTATGTGATGTTATTAAGAATTACTGATTGTACATGTAGATTGGAATGATTTCTAATTGTTTTGTTAATTCTTTTTTTAATTAATAATAAAAAAAAAATAATGAAAACTGAGACTCTGATAGATATTTGCTCATCAATATTCACAGCAGGAATGATATTCTGATACATGCCATGAATGAACCTCAAGACATCAAACTGAAATAAGCCAGATACAAAAGAACAACTATCTATCATTCCAGGTATATGAAATGTCTAGTATATAGAAATTTAAAGAAACAGAAGGTAGAATACAGGTTACTAGGGAAAGGGGGAAGGGATATGGTAAGTAATTGCTTAATGAGCACAGGGTTTTAGTTGGGAAGAGTTTTTCATTTCCATTATTGTATTTCTCAGACCCAAAATTTCCATTTAATTCTTCGTATCTTCTATTTCTTTGTGGAGACTTTCTATCTATTCATTCATTCCTGGAGTAGGATCATAAATGTTGATTTAAAGTCAGTGTTAAATAATTTTTTCAGATATCTGGACTTGGCAATGAAGTTTATTGTCTGTGTTTTCCCATTTTAGTTCATATTTTTCTGGTTCTTTCTATGCTAATTCTGGGTTGCATTCTGGACATTTTAAATATTATATTATGCCACCCTGGGTCTTACTTAAGTCCCATAGCGAATGTTGGCATTTTAGTTTTAGCCAGCATTTGATTCACAATTGGGTTCAGGCTTCAAGTTTTGATCAGTCTTCTATGGGTGTGTTTCCAACATCAGTTCAGTTTTCCAAGCCCTTGCTGTCATATAGAATGCTCTAGTTGGCTAGTTTTCTCTCCTGGCTTCCGGTTTCATGAAGCTCCCTGGGAGATGTTTTCCTTCTTCTTCTCCAAATGTCGCTGGCTCATGGACTCTCTGTTTTGTGGTGCAGCATTCTCTGCTCTCTCTGAATCTCCCATTCTCCAAAATGTTTCCTCTTTTATAGGATTCCAATAAACTAATCAAGACCCACCCAAATGGGTGGAGATATGTTATCACTTAATCCAACATAATAACACTCTTGACTAAATCACATCATCCAGGGAGATGATCTGATTACAGTTTCAAACATACAGTACTGAAGAAGGAATGGGATTTTGATTAAAACATGGCTTTTCTAGGGGACATACATCCTTTCAAACCAGCACACTGAATCTGTTCCATATGTGTCCCATGCAGTCTATAATTTGGGACTTGGTTGGTGGTCTATCCCATAGTTCAGTTCTCAATGTCTATGTATGATGCTTAGGATCAGACCCACATATGCACAACTTGAAAGACAGCTCAGGAGTCCAAAAACAACTTAGAGAGATCAGTTTCCTAAGCTCCTCCCTCTCAAACAATCTTGCAGTTCCCTGGGCACCCCTTTTCTAGCCTTCCAGAAGGAAAGCTGAGGTTTTATTAACCCTACTGTGTCATGTAATTCACAGGATCATGCCCATGTCAGGGCCAAGCAAGAGAAGGACGGAGGGAGAAGAAAAGCAATGGGAATTCACTCCACTCTGTTAAGACCACAGCTCCTCCAATCTGAGAGGAAAGCTCCCCTCCCTTTGAGACTGACTATTGCCAGTCCACTGTTGGCTGCAGCTAGTGCCAAGGATGGCTTGGGACTACAGCACAAGAGAACAGAGGAATCAAAAAAAGAGAGAGAGAGAGAAATATGTCAGACATCTTTACTGACTCTGAACATTAATAGACCCCTTTCTCACAACTAGGGTAAAAACTAGAGAATTCTCCTAGAGCGCTTTCAGTCCATGTTAATGCTCACTTTCAAGTTTCAGGATACACTGAGTTCAGCCTGGGGTATACTGGAAAGAAAAAAGTCGTAAACTCACTGCCAGGTCAGTGGTAATTTAAATTCTTATCTTCTCCAATCAGCCTCCTATTATTTACTTTTCAGAGTCCTCAAACAGCCACTCCTTGTATTATGTCCATGTTTTATAGCTGCATTCAGTGGGAGAGACAGGGTGAAGTGTGCTTACTCCATCTTACATGGAACCAGGACCTGAACTACTGTTTTTTTATTGACAAACTTTGTAGAACTTGCGGATTATTAAACTATTTGTTTGCATAACTTTTATTTTAAATATAAATAAATAAATCCTGTAATAATCTTCCTGAAGTAAAAAGAAGCAGCAAACTAGCACGGTCACATTTTATAAGCATATATACTTCTGGATATATATGTTTATGGAAAAAATGAAGTTCTTAATTGTACTTTGCTTGAGCTTATAAAACCTTGTTTTATTTGTGGATTTCTATAAATATTGGGACTGTTATAAACTTTTAAGAAGGGAAAAAAGGTAAGTAAGAGGCTGTAAACTTTCAAGAAACCGAAATAAGTTTAAAATGACCTGTGCTCTGAGTGTAAGACCAACAGTTTCAAAAAAAGAGGCTGGAGAAGCAGGCAGGGGTCAGCTCAGTCTTAGCATGCCATGTAAAGGTACGCAGACTTTACCTAAGAAAGGCAAAGCCCTGAAGTATTTTAAACAAGGGTTGGGAATGACGTGATCTGATCTGCATGTTTGAAGAATCACCTCTGCTGCAGAACATAAAGGTGTAAAGAAAATGAGTCTTGTTGAGCGAATATAAAGGGTCATATCAATTTGCAAAACAGATTATATATGATGAGTCCATATGCCGGGGAAGGGTTAAAGGAAGGAGATTTCATATGTATGCACACGTTTTTTGGTATGTCTATGAATAATTATAACATACAAAGAAAGTTGCTGGGGAAAAGCACAAGAAACCAGTAACAGTAGTTAAGAGATTGGAAACGGAAAGTTGAGGAGATAGATAGAAGAAAGAAAATTTTACTTTCCATTTTATTCCTCTGTTTTAATTTTTAAATTTTTACCACAAACATTTACAACCTTAAAAACGTTCGAAAAAATGGAGGCTTTATGCATGAATTGTATCTTGAAATAAAGTATGAATGAGCCTAGCATTCAGTAGCACTGTCCCTCGCATACCACAAACACTGCTATACATCTCCCCACAAATAATACATTACCAAACATTTATAAAGTTCACACCACAAAACAGTTTTTTAGTTACATTATACTATGCTCCATTGTACAGATTTACCATGTATCTTCAACCATAGAAATTTAAAGAGAAAATAAAGAATAAGAGTAGATGTTAAAGATATGTATAATTACCATTATATTCCAATTTTACTATAAAAGAAATGTTTCCTTTTTTTTTTTTAAATTTCTTAAACTCTGATGGGAAAAAGTAAAAGATCCTCTTCCTCCCTGACTCCTAATTCCAACCCCAGATGATGGCTTCCTGAATTATGATTCCAGACCTTAATTGTAATTATGAGCACACACACATATATATTATATTATATTCCATTTCAGGGAAATGGATTTTTGCTCCTTAAAATAATTTAGACCTATTCTATTTCCTGTCACTTTTCAAAATCCAAACAGAATAATGAATAGAAATCCCCAAACCTACAGATAAGCTAAATCTTCCAAGTAGGGAAATGTGAACCATTGAACAGATAAGAGTTTGCAAATGTCTTTCCTAACATCCTTTTATGAAACAGATGAACATAAATGCAGGCAAACAATGTCATTCTAGGGAAAGAAAATGCAAGGTTGAAAATATAAATAAAAAGGAAGATAAATTCATAGATAAATGTATAAAAGGTTAAAGATTTAATAAGGGCATATCCCTAATATTTTAGGTTCGAGAGTGCAGCTACTACGTTCCCATAAAAGGTTCCTTTGGAATAACTTTCATAGACACAGTCTTCTATCAGTAGACAAGAGATTAAATCCAGAGATGTCATATTTCTTATATTCTTATGATTGAGGATAGGGAGTAGTCATACTTTGCAGTAGCAGCTGGAGATTTCAAGCAGGGAAGGCAAAACAGGTACCCGTTGTTCTCCTGCAATAGTAACCCTTCTTCCCAGCTCTCAGCTTGTGCTCTGTAGTCTACAAGGCAAAAATAAAATCCAGGACTGATATTTCTGGGTAGAAGTAAGTCCTCCCCAATCAAAAGCAAATCACTTTACTTTTATGGGCTATAGAGAAAAATGTAATTTCCCCCTAAATTTATACAGGCAAGACAGACTAATTCTCAATTATCTCAACTGAAAATAATGCAATTAGTTGACTACCTAATAATGGTATTTACTTTATTTCTTGATATAAATAGGATTTTCACTTACTTTTAGAGGATTTAGAAGAGAAAAACGTATAAATAATTAATCCTTTAATTATCTTCTCATTCAAGGAAATATATAAAGAGAAAAACCTGTTTTACTCAAGCTAGTGCTTTGAAAGAGACCAAGAGATGATGCTGAGCATTCACAGCATGAAGTAAGGAGCTCAAGTAGGACAGAAATGTTGGACAACTTTCTAGTCATTCACTGATTTAAGTAGTAATTTTTAAGTACAAAAAACATCATTAGACTGAATATGCTATAGAGGAAAAACACATAAGAGTTACTGAAAAATCTGAGCTACAAAATATTTTTGTAGAAAAACATTTATTACACTTAAATATATATTTACATAGCAATTGTGAGCAAGCACTGAATTAAATTTTAAAAATCCAAGAATGACTTCCCTTGATGAAAAGATATACTAAGTAGAAATAATCGTAATTAAATTTTAAAAATCCAAGAATGACTTTCCTTGATGAAAAGATATACTAAGTAGAAATAATCGTACAATTACAATATCCTGAATTCCCAAAGCATGAGACCCATCTACATGGAAACACTCAAAAACTCAAGCCTATTCCTAAATGAAAATAAATTATTTTTCGTAAGATCCAAGTGACTCTTTCATTACAATGAAGAGCTGAATCCCTATATAATACTGCCTTAAGAATCTAAGCCCTAGTCATCCAAAGGTGGCTTTATCAACTAGTATCTACAGCACTCTTTAATAAATTTTCTAGAACCTTAATATTTTTTTCTTAGAAAAAAAGCAACAACGAAATATATGAAGAAAATAAAACAGAAATAGAAGAGCTACAGTGTCCTATTCTCCCACATCCCCATTTACACATGTATACTATACTATCACCACATATGAAGCTAATGTGTGCTATCATTTTGCTGCTGAGCATATGTCAAGTTTAAACATACATCATCTCTGCCCTTTAAGGTTTGCAATTTAAAAAAGAACAAAAACGCATTTTTTAAAAATAAAATAAAGCAAACAAACTAAAAAGTGTGCATAAGAATAAATTAACACAAAGAAGATCTATAGTACCTATTAAAATATTTGAGAAGTTTAGATTGCCTGAAACAACATCATAATGTCATTGAAAAGGAACACATAGCATTAAGTTTAAAAAAAAGAGAGAGAGAAGTTTGTTGGACCAACAGTAATCAGTACTCTACAGCCCATATTATACTCTTGAATTATTACTCATTATATCCATTAATCCTTTAAAAGAGGAAACATTTTGGAGAGAGTCCCTTTTGTAGAGCCACGAGAAAGCCAGCAGACACCGCTATGTTCACCACCCTGCACTTCCAGCTGAGAGAAAAATGTTGAACGTCATCAGCCTTCTTGGACCAAGGTATCTTTCCCTGGGTGCCTTAAATTGGACATTTCTATAGACTTCTTTTAATTGGGACATTTTCTCGGCCTTAGAACTGTAAACTATGGAGGGCCAGGAGCAATCAATCAGGCCCAAGCAGGGAAAGTCCCCACAACACTGGGGCGGAACGTCCCCAAGAGTTAAACAATAACCAATGTTAGGAAACTGAGAGAACGGGATGTGTTTTGACAACAGCTAATGGCATTTTTCTGCTTCTATGATACACTTGCTTGCTAGCAACTGTAAAACCACAACACGATTTTAGCCTTTATAAGCACACCTTGAAACCTCTGGGGGTTGCTCTCTGCATCTTCCTTCTTGGAAGTTTCTGAGGGAGTTGCGGGCCGGCTAATAAAGACTCCAAATTGGCTTGCAGTTTTGAATTATGTGGTCTCTCTTTCAGTGCACCCCAAAACATAAACTAGCAACTTATTAAATTCCAGCAGCTAGCAAACTAGAACGGAAGGCAGGAAAGAAAAGGCAGGATGAGGGAACTCTTATACACTAGGAGAGATTTCAGAGATGTCATCTGTATTGTTTGCTAAGCTGCCTGAATGCAATATACCAGAAATAGAACAGGTTTAAAAAAAATTTTTTTAATTTTTAAATTTTTAAAAAAATATTACAAGAAAGAAACACAAACATGCTTAACATATGATCATTCTGTTCTACACATATAATCAGTAATTCACAATATCATCACATAGTTGCATATTCATCATCATGATCATTTCTTAGGACATTTACATCAATTCAGAAAAAGAAATAAATAGACAACAGAAAAATAAAACAAAAACAGAAGAAACAATTATACATACCATATCCCTTACCCTTCCCTTTCATTGATCACTAGCATTTCAAACTAAATTTATTTTATTTATTTATTTTTCAACTTTTTTTATTAATTAAAAAAATTAAAACATTTAGAAATCATTCCATTCTACATATATAATCAGTAATTCTTAATATCATCACATAGTTGCATATTCATCATTTCTTAGTACATTTGCAACGATTTATAAAAAGACAACAGAAAAAGAAATAAAATGATAATAGAGAAAAAAAAACTATACGTACCATACCCCTTACCCCTCGTTTTCATTTACCACTATTTCAAACTGAACTTATTTTAACATTTGTTCCCCCTATTATTTATTTTATTCCATACGTTCTACTCTTTTGTTGATATAGTAGCTAAAAGGAGCATCAGACATAAGGTTTTCACATTCACAGAGTCTCATTGTGAAAGCTATATCATTGTTCAATCATCATCAAGAAACATGGCTACTGGAACACAGCACTACATTTTCAGGCAATTCCCTCCAGCCTCTCCACTACATCTTGAACAACAAGGTGATATCTACTTAATGGGTAAGAATAACCTCCAGGATAACCTCTGGACTCTGTTTGGAATCTCTCAGCCATTGACACTTTGTCTCATTTTACTCTTCCCCCTTTTGGTCGAGAAGGTTCTCTCAGTCTCTTGATGTTAATTCTCAGCTCATTCTAGGGTTTTTCTCAGTCCTTTGATGCTGAGTCTCAGCTCATTCCAGGATCTCTGTTCCACCTTGCCAGGAAGGTCCACACCCCTGGGAGTCATGTCCCACGCAGAGAGGGGGAGGGTGGTGAGAATGCTCATCATATTGGCTGGAGAGAGAGGCCACATCTGAGCAACAAAAGAGGCTCTCTTGGGGGTGACTCTTAGGCCTAAATTTTAAGTAGACTTGACCTATCTTTTGTGGGGTTAAGTTTCATGTGAACAAACCCCAAGACTGGGGGCTCAGCCTATAGCTTTGGTTGTCCACACTGCTTGTGAGAATATCAAGAATTCAACTTGGGGAAGTTGAATTTCTCCCCACTCTCACCATTTCCCGAAGGGGGCTTGTAAATACTTTTCCACTCACTGATCAAATCATTCTGGAATTCATCGGGGGATCACTCTGGACAAACCAACAAAATCTCATGTGCTACCTGAGATTCCAAGTACTTATGACATTCAATCAAACTATCTACATGAGTTATATTAGGAAATGCTCTAGTCAAAATCAAAATTTTGTAACAAATAAACATTTTTGCTTTAGTCTCACACATAATGTGACATTTTAAAGTATTAGTTATCATCTATTTTCAGCACCCTGCAATATTGACATTCCTTTGTTCTTCCTCATGCAAAAACATTTTTAAAATTTGTACATTGTACATTTCACTATTATTATACACTCTTCTAGGCATTCCTAGATTATACCATCTCGATCTTTAACATCTACCTTTCTTTCTGATTTCATTTATGTCCCCAGCCCTCCTCCCTCTATCATTCTCACATGCAGCTTCATTCAGTGTTTTAACATAATTACATTACAGTTAGGTAGTATTGTGCTGTCCATTTCTGAGTTTTTGTATCCAGTCCTGTTGCACAGTCCGTATCCCTTCAACTCCAATTACCCACTATCTTACCTTATTTCTATCTCCTGATGGTCTCTGTTACCAATGACATATTCCAAGTTTATTCACTAATGTCAGTTCATATCAGTGAGACCATACAGTATTTGTCCTTTAGTTTTTGGCTAGTCTCACTCAGCATAATGTTCTCTAGGTCCATCCATGTTGTTACATACTTCATAAGTTTATTCTGTCTTAGATCAAACTAAATTTATTTTAACATTTGTTCCCCTTATTAAGAAATAGAACAGCTTTTAAAAAGGGAATTTAATAAGTTACAAAAGTTTACTGTTCTAAGGTTGTGAAAATGTCCAAATTATGACACCAACAAGAGATTACCTTCACAAGAAAGGATGATGCTGTCTGAAACACCTCTGTCAGCTGGGAAGGCACATGGCTGGTGTCTGCTGGTCCTTGTTTCTGATTCTATTGCTTCCAGTTTCTGATGCCAGTGGTATCCTCTCTAACTTTTGTGGGCATTCACTTAGCTTCTCTGGGAAACAACTGTGGGTTCTGGCTTTCTTAGCATCTCACAGGAAGGCACATGGTGACATTTGCTGGGCTCCACCTATGTCTAGGTATCTGCTCTCTCTGTTGACACTCCAAGCATCTCCAAATATCCTGTCTCTGTCAGCTCTGAAACAACTGTTCTCCAAGTGCCTGCATCTGAGGTTTCTTCAAAATGTTTCCTGTTTTAAAGGACTCCAGTAAACAAATAATCAAGACCCACCTTGAAAAGGTGGAGTCATATCTCCATCAAACCAAAAGGCCACACCCACAATCAGGGGTACCACATCTTTGTGGAGATAATCTCATCAAATGGCTGCCCAAAACTGGGAGCACTTCACCTCTATGGAGATAATCTAATCAAAAGGGCTTCCACCTACAATACTGAATCAGGATTAAAGGACATGGCTTTTCTGGGATATACAACACTTTCAAACTGGCACATCATCCAAACGCAATATGCCTAACTTCTATGTGAATTCTGTAAAAGAACATTTTTGAGACAATAGGAGAAATTCAACAATGGCTAGATTCATAGATGGTATTGAGAAATTATTGTTAATTTTATTAGGTGTTTAATGACTATGTTTTTTAAAAAGGAATCTTTATCTATTACATAGAGACACATACTGAAGTATTACAAATTCTACGATTTGTTTTAAAATATTCCCACAAGGTGGGAAAAAATGTTGAAGGGAAGGGGTATAAACACAACAGATTGATATGCTCATACTTATTACTAAGGCTATGCTTTAGGTACGTGAATGTATATTTGAATTTTTTCTCTTTATTCTCTATTTTTTGTATAAGTTAAGGGACCATACAACAGTGAACTCTATTGTAAATGACAGACTATAGTTAATAGCACAATAATAAAAGAGTTCTTCCATGAATTGTAAAAGATGTACCACACTAATGGAAGGTCCTTGTTATTTCCACCAACTAACTCAGAATTGTCAACCTGTAAATTTAATAAATTCTTGTTGTAAAAGTCAAACCATTTCAGATATATTGCATCTTGGCAGTTTGAGAAAACTAAAACACCTATAAAGAGTTAGATTCTGTGAAAGTTTCCTTGGCGACTTGGGAGATGATTCCTAGGGAAGAATCTTGACCTGGCACCATGGGGATCAACAATTCCATCCTGACCAAAAGGGGGAAAAGAAGTGCAATTAATAAAGTATCAGTGGTAGAGAGAGTTCAAATAGAGTAGAGAGGCTACTCTGGAGGTTGCTCTTATGCAAGCTTCAGTTAGACCTTGCTACCTATCATAACCTGCCAACCCCCACTGAGGACCATTCCAGCCAATCCTAAAGAACACCCAGGGCAATATATAAGATTCCACAAGGGCACTAGAGTAACTTTCCAGAAACCTACAACGTCCAGAGGGGTCCCTGGTCCAGATACGTCCTGAAACCTAGCCAGCCCTGCCTCTCCAGAATATCAGATAGTTCCATCTCCTTACCCTGTATTAGTGACAGACCATTCCAATATCAAAAATTTAGAACTGCCATAGCCCAAACAACCTAAAGAAAGGTATGGAAAGATTAAAGATGATGGTGGAGTTATACATAGAAGATAGGATTTAACAAATGAATATAAATGCTGAATCATTCAATTGATCTTGTTTACTTTCCAGTATTTTAGAGCAGTTAGAAGTAAAAGCCTAAAATTGTGAAACTGTAACCCATGTCATAGTCTAAAATATATTCTACAGCTAAATGCTGTGCTTTGAAATTTATAGCTTTTTTGTATATGTGTTATTTTTCACAAAAAAGAATTTAAAAAGTCAATTGTGGTGATAAAAAAATATGTAAGCCCTCTAGCCTCCCATATTCTGGAAGGAAAAATATGAGAGGGTCATATGGTAGCCCATGACAAACTCTGGGATCTGTCCTCTAACCACTTGTTGAAGAGTGCTTTGAAAACTACTGCTTTTTTATTTCTTTGCTTCATATATATGTTATACTATACACTTAAAAATGTAAAACAAAACAAACAAAAAAAGAGTTAGGCCTCTGGTTATATTCTTTTCCATATACACACAGCCTTTTTTATTGGGGTCACACAGTAAGAAGTCATTATATCTATAGGAAAGCAAGATCAGCCCAAATCTATATAAAAATATTCTCTAAGGGATTCAAATTTTCAAAGCATCTTCAACAAAAAGAAGTTGTAAGAAATAAGTATGCAGAAATCCTAAATTGGGAAGCCAAAAGAAGAAAGCCAGGGGTACCTCACTGAAATACAGATCAAAGCATAAAAACCAGTTATTTTTGGAATGCAAAACACTATAAGGTGGAAGGAAAACCATTCTAGATAATAGTATGAAAAGTAAAATGAAAGAAGAGAGAGGTAGCATTCAAGGGTCTCCAATCTAACAACTAAAAGGTACTAAACTGATTTCCAAGCTTTATCACTCAGAATCCTAAGTAAATCATGGCCAAAATAGGCAGGAGAACTTCCTGAAGGGAATGTAGAACTGTATCTTGCTTCACCTGGCAGCATCTCCTTAGGGATAAGTAACAAAAAGAAAAGATGACACGGCACTGTCTAGGCCAGGCTGGTGCTATACTTTATATGGGCTTGCCTGAGACTAGAACAGATCTCCTGGATTTGTGCAACCCAAGAAGAGGGAGCTCCTGCAGCACTGTTTGTGACCTCTACATCACTGACTTGAAAGCACCTCTTGAGACAAACAGAAAGAGAAAAAAAAGATGAGAAAAAGAAAGGCAGGCATCTTTTCCCCTTCTTCCTTCTCCAATTATTTGTTTTTTCTAGTAGTAATGATGGGTGCTAATCTATTCACTGTATTCTGATTTCCCATGCTGTAAGCCTAGCTAAAATTGAGCTAAAAACCCATAATTTTATGAGCCTCATGCTCTGACCAAATGAGCCAAGTGGTAGAAAACCTGGATAATTGCAAAGTTTAGGGCTTTATTCTTTTTAAAAGAGCAGACTCTGTCAGAAAATTTAATATATATTTCACTAACTTAATAGAAACTAATCTACTAGAATTCCAAAACAACATATTCACAAATGGAACATATTTATACCATACACTTCACAGGTGCAAATTTGAGGGTCTTAGGCTACATACCATTTTGCCCTTCCCATTTCCACCAAATAGGGTACAATTTCCTTGCTCTTTTTGTTAATGATAAAATCCTCCAAATAATTAATATCCCACAACAAAACAAAATTTCCAGAGCTTAAAATTTCCATTTTAGCGTACTAATCACCCCCATTTAAGCTTGACTCAGAGCAAACATCTAAATATCAGTAATATTAGACATCAGATTGTGTCATTAAACCGAAAATATAAAGATGGACACAAATTAGGGCTTTCCATCATTAGACTGATGCCAGGGAAAAAAAAAAAACTATTTATACCTATAGTGAAAAATAGGGACCCAACTAGCAAAATGGACTTAAAAAATGACAGGGCCATAAACAGTTATTCTCTGAAACTAAAGTTAATGAAAATCAACACACAAAAAACAGGTTTATTTTTAAATTCATCCTTCACTGTTATCTGGAGGTAGCTTGCGTAATGTGATTAATGCATCTTTAACATCCAAAGATATAAGTAGAAACAACTCAGAAGTATTTAGGTTTTTGTTCAACAAAAAGGGCAAATTTCACCATAAAATCTTCTGACAAATGTTCCTGAAAGTTTATTCTCTCATCCTTACTCACCAAGAAAAGGAATTTCCAAAGTTTATTATTCTAAGCAATTACACATTTCTATTACTACCAGCTAGTGATAACATTATTCTAAGAGAAAAATGCTAAGCATGTTCATACCTAGATGACAACAGAGTATTCAATTACTGGTTAAGAGAATATAAATAACAGTCAGATAACAATGAATTCTAAATTGTTTGGCATATCATACAAAGCAGCCTACCTTGTAGTTTTTTCAGTACAGCAACCTCCATTTTCAGGACTTGTTTTGGTTGTTGAGCTGATTCCACCTTCAGTGCAACATTTTCCCTGGTGAGCATGTCCAAGGCATCATAAATCTCTCCAAAGCCACCACCCCCAATCTTCCTCAACTGTACAGGAAATAAAATAGGAACACACACACACAAGATTACTTGAAGATTCCAATTGGAAACAACTTATCTCATGTTTAGAAAATAATACATAAATTTTAATATTCCAATTTAATGATTTCAGTTAAATTAATTATGTACAGGCCAAAATGATGACAAATGACTGCAAATGATATCAAACCATTTTCCCACAGGTTTAAGCACCAAAAATAATGAAATTATTTAAGACAGAAATAAGTTTAAAATTTGGTCAATAACTGGCATCAGAAACACTACAAAAACAGAGTATCTGAAAGCATCACTTCCCACAAATACCACCAATTCTAAAGCAGTAGTTTGTTAAGTTTTCTTTAGCCATGAAATCTTTTTGCCAATTGAAATCTTACCTGGAACCAATCTAATTGACAGGTCTATGGGAGGGGGGAGTAGGGGCAGCCAGGTATGAGCCCTCTCAGCACTATTTACCCTCCTTTCTGGGGCATCTAAACAGGCTTCAGAGGGCTGGCACTATATATTTATATACCGAAATAAAAGTAAACTCTGATCAAATCTAAAAATCCAGTGCCAATCCCAAGGTCATGGAAATTTATGAGCAGACCTTAGGTTTGTTCTAAAAGTTTTATAGTTTTAGCTCTCATATTTCGGTAGTGGATCCATTCTGAGTTCATTTTTTATATGGTGTGAGGTAAGTACCCAACTTCATTCCTTTGCATACAGTCATCCAGTTGTCTCAGAACCATTTGCTGAAGAGATTATTCTTTCTCTATTGAATGGTCTTGGCATCCTTGTCAAAACTCAAATGACCATAGACGTTTGGGTTTATTTTTGGACTCTATATTTCGTTCCATTGGTCTCTACATCTCTTTATGTTTATATAGCTTTATAGTAAGTTTTAAAATGGGGGAGTGTGAATCCAACTTTTTTCTTCTTTTTCAAGAATATATGGGGCACCTTGCGTTTCCATATAAATTTAAGGATCAGCAATTCCATTCATGAAAAAAAAAGCCATTGGAATTTCGATAGGAAATGCACTGAATCTGTAGACTGCTTTGGAGATTACAGTCATGTGGTAGAGTTAGGTTCAGGTCTCAACCTGGCCAGGTGATGATGCCCCGTTGACCTGTTTCTGTGGATTTAAATCATCAGTATGTGAAATTCATCTATGGTTGATTACATTCTCAGTTGGCTAAGGGGAGTGCCTTCCACGATGAGTGATGTTTAATTTAATTAGCTGGAGGCTTAAAAGAGAGAGAGGTCAGAAGAGAGCTCAGCGGTTCAGCGGTTCATCTCAGCACTCACAGCTCAGCCCAGATGTTTGGAGATGCAGAAAGGAATGACCACAGGGAAGGCCACTGTAACCCAGAAGCCAGGAGAAAAGATCAGCAGATGTTGCCATGTGCCTTCCCATGAAATAGAGAACCTAAGATGAAAGCAGCTGCCTTTCCTCTGAAGAATTATAAATTTTTAACTAAATAAATCCCCTTATTAAAGCTGATCCATCTCTGGATGTGTTGCATTCTGGCAGCTTCAGCAAACTAAAACAGGTCATCTTAATACAGGGTTTTCTAATTAAAGAATAGTGTCATCTTCAAACAGAGATAGTTTAACTTCTTCTTTTCCAATTTGATACCTTTTATATATTTCTCTTGCCTAATAACTCTGGCTAGGGCTTCCAGTACATTGTTCAATAGCAGTGGTAAAAGCAAGCATCCTTGTCTTACTGCTGATCTCAGGGAGAAAGCTTTCAATCTTTGACAACTGAGTATTCTTAGCTGTGGATTTTTCATAAATGCCCTTAATCATACGAAGGAAGAGATCTTTTATTCCTAGTCTGCTGAATGTTTTTATCAGGAAAGGGTGCTGGATTTTGCCAAGTTCTTTTTTGGCATCTATTCAGATGATCAGGTGTGTTTATTTCTTTTCATACTAATGTGGAAGCTATTACATTCAATGATTTTCATATGTTGAAGACCTTGTACTACTGGGATAAATCCCAGTTGCTCATGATAGATAATACTTTTAATGTGCTGCTGAACTAGGTCTGGTAATATTTTGTTGAGGGTTTTACAACTATATTCATAAAGGATACTGGTGTCTAGTTTCCTTTACTTGAGGTGTTTTTGTCTCCTTGGTTGTCAGGATAATACTGACCTCATAAAATGTGTTAGGAAGTATTCCCTATCTAGTTTTTTGGAAGACTTGAGTACTACTGGTATTAATTCTCTAAATATTTGATAGAACTCACCAGTGAATCTGTCTGAGAGGTTTCTGATTACTGATTCAATCTCTTTACTTTCTGAAGGTCTATGCAGATTTTCTATTTTTCTCTTCGGTCAGTTTTTTATAATTTGCATGTCTCTGGGTATTTGTCTGTTCCATCTATATTATCCAAAAAGGTTGGGGAACAACTGTTCTTAATAGTAACTTACAATTCTTTCAATTTGTGTAAGGTCAATAGTTATGTCCCTACTTTCATGTATGATTTTAGTTATTTATGTCATCTCCCTTTCTTCTTCAGTCTAGCTAAAGGTCTGTAATTTGGATCTTTTCAAAGATTCAGCATTTGGTTTGTTGCTTCTCTCTACTGTTTTTCTATTCTCTACTTCCATTATCTCTGCTCTAATCTTTATTATTTCCATAATTCTGTAGACTTTGGATTAGTTTGCTCTTCTTTTTCTAGTTCCTTAAGGTATAATGTTAGGCTGTTGATTTGAGATCTTTCTGTTTTATTAATTCAGGTTTTTACAGCCACAAATTTTCCTGAGTACTACTTTTACTACATCCCACATTTTTGGTATGCTTTATTTTTCTTTTCATTTCTCTCAAAGTATTTTTTGTTTCCCTAGTGATTTCTTCTTCGCCCACTGATTAAGTGTGAATGGTATAACTTCCACATACTTGCAAATTTTCAAGTTTCCTTACACCATTGATTTTCTAGCTTCATTCTATTGTGTTGGAGAGTATATGCAGTATGATTTCAGTCTTTTTCATTTATTGAGTATTGTTTTACGCCCCAACATATGTTCCATGAATATTTGAGGAGTATGTATATTCTACTATTGTTGAATGGAGTATTCCATATATGTCTATCAGGTTTAGTTCATTTATAATGTTGGTGATGTCTTTCTTCCTCTCCTTCACTAATCTTCTGTGTAGATGTTCTACCAATTATTGAAAGTGAGGCACTGAAGTTACCAACAATTACTGCATAACAGTCTATTTCTCCCTTCAATACTGTCCTGCTTGCTTTATACATTTTGGGGCTCTGTTGTTTGCTGTACTTATCTTTATAACTGTCATATCTTCCTGATAAATTGATCCTTTTATCAATATAAAATGTCCATCTTTGTTTCTTGTAATAGTTTTTAACTTAAAATCTATTTTATGTGATGTTAACATATTCACCACAAGTTCTCTATTAGTTACCATTTGCACTGAAAGATACTTTACCAACATTTACTTTTAACATTTCACTTTTTGCGTCTATAAGTCTCGGATTTGCAAGAGATTCTTAGATATGACAATACAGGCAACAAAAGAAAAAATAAAGAAATAAGAATTCATAAAACTTAACTTTGGAGACTTTCGAGAAGATGGCTAAATAGAATAGCTCAAGATTAGCCCTGCTCCATGGAAAAGTTAGAAAAGGGACAGGAGGGTGACTGAGGCAGTGATCTGGGAGTGTGGCTGACCTAAGAGAGCTTTCTGTAGCACATAAGGCAACCCTGGTTGCAGAGGCCAAGGAACTGAGAGGCAGGAAGCTGGAGAGTGGTGCAGAGGTGCAGAACCTGCATGAGAGCATGTACAAGAGCCAGGGACTAGGAAGTAAGCCAGTTTGTTCCTTGGGCATGCTACCCTCACCAGGGCAGCCCGGTGACTAGTGACTCACCTCACACCCCATGCACCTGAACACCATCACCAGCTCCCATTCCCCGCACTATAGGCACCCCCACCCCATGAGTTCCCAGTGCACATACCTGCCCCCCAACCCCACCCCAAGTGCAGCTCAACCTACCACTCCTGCACCCATCTAGAGCACTACCTCCCCCCTCCCTGTTCCTTGCAAGCTGTTGCCAGTGCATAAAGTGTTGCGGGCACTAAACTTCATACCCAGGCTACCTCTGCCACCCTGACCATAGTGTCTCACAGCCTCACCCCACCACTCCTGAGCGCTGTGCATCATTTTACAACACTCCCAGGCCCGTGCATGCACACAGGCCCCCAATCGCGTTATTCAGCTCTGGGAACTGTGCTTTACAGCAGTCTTAGAACTGCACATGCACACAGCCCTCAGCCATACTTTCCACTCTGAGAAAGTGCTGGCCTGTGCAGCAGAGTCACATAATGCCAACCTGCTGTCACAGCTCTATGCATGCACACAAAGGGTCCTGTGCCTTAGACCAACGCACAACAGGGTTCCGTCCCCCCAAATGGTGCACCCACACAGCTATGTCCTCCCTGGCTGTTGGGCACCCACATTCACAAGCATCAGTGTATCAGGGCCTGAAATAAATCACTGCACTGAGTGCTCCACCCTGTACCCTGCTGTATAACCATGCAGCAAACACAAGGCCTTACACCACTGGAAGAAATCAACTCCAGAAATAAATCAATCAAGATATTTACATGCCACAAAGGCAGCAGAAGAACACTAAGATATCACAATAGAGACAAACATAGCCCTGAGTAATGACCAGATTAAAACACCTGTTCTAGTCTACCGAAGTTGCCAGAATGCAACACACCAGACACAGACTGGCTTTTAATAAAAGGGGATTTATTTAGTTAAAATCATACAGTTCTTCAGAGAAAAGGCAGCTAACTTTCAGCTGAGGATCCTTCTTACACAGGAAGGCACAGGGAAATCTCTGCTGGCTTCTATCCAGGTCTCTGGGTTCCAACAATTTTCCCCAGGGTAATTCCTTTCCACATTTCCAAAGGCCTGGACTGAGCTGCAAGTGCTGAGATGAGGTATGCTGAGTTGCTTAGGCTGTGCTACACTGAGCTCTCTCATTTAAGCACAAGTCAATTAAATCAAACATCATTCATTACAGCAGACCTGCCTCCTAGCCGACTTGCAGATGTAATAAGCAACAGATGAGGTTCACATTCCAGTGGCTCATGTTGACAGCAATAGAACTAGGCACCTTCACCTGGCCAAGCTGAAACCTGGCCACAGTTAACTTATCAAAGCACCACAGTTAACTTATCAAAGATGTTCACATAACTTAATAAAATAAGTAGGATAGCAAATGACATAAAGGAGATCAAGACAACAGTACAAGAATTGAAAGAATAAATAAAAACATAGCAGATATCAGGCAGATTATAGACTCTGTTGATCAAATAAAAAATATACTAGAGGCACACAATACCAGATTTCTTTTTTTTTTAATTTTTAAATTTAAATTTATTTATTTTTATTTATGGTACATAACCACATACAAACACAAACATTCTTATCACATGATCATACCATCCTTGTCATATAATCAATAACTCACACTATCATCACATAGTTGTATATTCATCATCATGATCATTTCTTAGAACGTCTGCATCAATTCAGAAAAAGCAATAAAAAGAAAACAGAAAAAAATTCATACATACCATATCCCTTACCCCTCCCCTTCACCAATCACCAGCATTTCTATCTACTAAATGTATTTTAACATTTGTTCCCTCTATTATTTATTTATTTTTAATCCATATGTTTTACTTGTCCATCAATGAGGTAGACAAAAGGAGCATCAGACAGAAGGCTCTCACAACCAAGCAGTCACACTGAGATAGCCATATCCCAGATTTTCAGGCACTTCCCTTCAGGCTCTCCATGACACCTAAACTAAACAGGTGATATCTATTTAATGTGCAAGAATAACCTCCAGGATAACCTCTCAACTCAGTTTGGAATCTCTCAGCCACTGACACTTTGTCTCATTTCGCTCTTCCCCATTTTGGTCGAAAAGATTTTCTCAATCCCTTGATGGTGAATTCCAGCTCATCTAGGATTTCTGTCCCATGTTGCCAGGAAGGTCCACACCCCTGGGAGTCATATCCCATGTAGAGAGGGGGAGGGCAGTGAGTTTGCTTGCTGTGTCAGCCGAGAGAGAGAGAGAGAGAGAGAGAGAGAGAGAGAGAGAGAGAGAGAGAGGAAACATCTGAGTAACAGAAGAGGTTCTCTTGGGGGTGACTCAGGCCTAATTTTAAGTAGGCTTAGCCTATCCTTTGCGGGATTAAGCTTCATACGAACAAACCCCAAGATTGGCGGCTCAGCCTATTGCTTTGGCTGTCCCCACTGCCCCTCTTGATACTGTGAGAATATCAAGAATGCTCTACTTGGGGAAGCTGAATTTTCCCCCTTTCTCAACATTCCGCCAGGGGACTATGCAAATACTTCCCTATTCACTGTTCAAATTGCTCTGGGATTTACCTGGGCATCACTTTTGACAAATCTACAAAACTTCATGTCCTATGCAAGGTTCCAAATATTATGGTGTTCTAGTAAGCTGCCCACATAAGTTATATTAGAAAATGCACTAGTCAAAATATAAATTTTGTACCAAATAAACATTTTTTGCTTACAACATCAGATTTCTGAAGGAAGAATAAGTGATATAGAGGACAAGATAACTGACTTAAAAAACTCAAAACAGGAAGTGGCAAAAAAGATGGAAAAACTGAATTGGATCTCAGGGAAATGATAGACGAAACAAAGCACACAAATGTAAGAATCACTGGTGTCCCAGAAGGAGAAGAGAGCAGTAAAGGACTAGGAAGAGTAGTTGAGGATATAATGGGGAAAAACTTCCCAACTCTCTTAAAGGATATAAATATACAAGTTGAAGAATCCCAACGAACTCCAAACAGAATAAATCCAAACAGGCCTTCCCCAAGACACATACCAATCAGTTTGTCAAATTTGAAGAGAAACAAAAAATCCTGAAAGCGGCAAGAGAAAAACAATCTACTACATACAAGGGAAACCAAATAAAACTGAGTTCAGACTACTCAATGAGCACCCTGGAGTTGAGAAGGCAGTGGTATGATATATTCAAGATTCTAAAACAGAAAGACTTTCAGCCAAGAATTCTATACCCAACCAAATTGTTCTTCAAAACTGAGGGCGAGATTAAAGTTTTCACAGAAAAAGAATTTTAAAACATTGAAATTATTCAAAGCACTTGCTCTGATCACAATAGGATGAGGGTGAGATTACAGTTTTCACAGACAAAGAAGTCCTGAAAGAATCTGTCAACAAAATTTCTTGACCCTGCAAGAAATACTAAAAGGAGTTTTGTCAGGAAAAAAAAAAGACAGGAGAGGGAGGTCTGGAGGAGGGCACAGAATTGAAGAGTACCACTAAGGGTCATTTAAAGAACACAAAGAGAAAGAGGGAAAAGAATATACAGATCTAACAAACAAAATAAAAAAGATAAGATGAGTTTCAAGAAACACCTTTTCAGTAATAACTCTGAATGTTAATGGACTAAACTTACCAATTAAAAGATGCAGATTGGCAGAATGCATTAAGAAACATAATCCAGTCATATGCTGCTTACAAGAGACTCATCTTAGACACAAGGATACAAATAGATTGAAAGTGAAAGGATGGAAAGAGATTTTCCACGCAAGTTGTTAACTAAAAGAAACTAGGAGTAGCTACACTAATATAAGACAAAACTGATCGTAAATATGAAGACATCATAAAAGACAAAGAAAGACATTATATACTAATTAAAGGGTCAATTCACAAAGAAGATATCACAGTCATAAATGTTTATGCTCCCAATCAAGGAGCTCCAAAGAACATGAGACAGACATTGGCAAAACTGAAGGAAACGACAGATGTTTCAACAATAGGAGAATTCAATACACCACTCTCCTCTATAGATAGAACAACCAGACAGAAGATCAACAAGGAAATAGATAAGTTAAATAACTTTATAAATGAATTAGACCTAATAGACATATATAGGTCACTGAACCCCAAAGCACAAGAATATACATTCTTCTCTAGTGATCACAGAATATTCTCCAAGATAGATCATATGCTAGGGCACACAACAGATCTTTATAAATTTAAAAACATTGAATTTATTCAAAGTACTTTCTCTGATCACAATAGGATGAAGCTGCATTTCAATAAACACCGAAGAACAAGAAAATTCACAAATATATGGAGATTAAATAACATACTCTTAAACAACCAGTGGGTCAAAGAAGAAATTGCTAGAGAAATCAGTAGCAATCTAGACATGAATGAAAATGAGAATACAACTTATCACAACATATGGGACGCGGCAAAGGCTGTGCTGAGAGGCAAATTTACTACCCTAAATGACTACATTAAAAAAAAAAGAAAGGGCAAAAATCGAGGACTTAACAGCACACCTGGAAGATCTTGAGAAAGAACAGCAAACTAACCCCAAAGCAAACAGAAAAGGAAAAATAACAAAGATTAAAGCAGAGATAAATGAATGGGAAACAAGTCAACAGAAAGAATCAATAAAACCAAAAGTTGGTTCTTTGAGAAAATCAATAAAATTAATGGGCCACTACCAAGACTGACAAAGAAAAAAAGAGATAGGATGCAAATAAAATCAGAAATGAAAAGAGGTGCATTACTGTGCTGGTTTGAAAGGATGTATGTACCCTTGAAAAGCCAAGTATCATTTTGTAATGGCAGTTGTTTCTTCTAATCCCTATTCAGCATTGTATATTTGAAACCGTAATTAGATCATCTTCCACGAGATGTGGTTTAATCAAGAATGGTTGTTAAACTGGGTTAAGTGGAGGCATGCGGAGGCATGTCTCCACCCATTTGAGTGGGTCCTGCATAGTTTACTGGAGCCCTATAAAAGAGGAAACATTTTGGAGAATGAGAGATTCAGAGAGAGCAGAGAATGCTGCAGCACCATGAAGGAGAGAGTCCATCAGCCAGTGCTTTGGAGATGAAGAAGGAAAATACCTACTGGGGAGCTTCATGAAACAGGAAGCCAGGAGAGAAAGCTAGAAGATGACACTGTGCTCACCATGAGCCTTTTCAGATGAGAGAGAAACCGTGATTGTGTACACCATGTGCTTTCTCGGATGAGAGAGAAACCCTGGACTTCATCGGCCTTCTTGAACCAAGGTATTTTTCCCTGGATACCTTTGATTGGACATTTCTATAGACTTGTTTTACTTGGGAAATTTTCTCGGCCTTAGAACTGTAAACTAGCAACTTATTAAATTCCCCTTTTTAAATGCCATTCTGTTCCTGGTATATTGCATTCCAGCAGCTAGCAAACTAGAACAATCACCATAGATACTGAAGAAATAAAAGAAATCATAAGAAGATATGATGAACAACTATACGCCAACAAACTAGACAACTTAGATGAAACAGACAAATTTGTGGAGACACACAAAGAAGCTATACTGACTCAGGAAGAAATAGGAAGAAATCTCAAGAAACCAATCACAAATAAAGAGATTCAATCAGTCATCAAAAATCTTCCCACAAAGAAAAGACCAAGGTCAGATGGCTTCACAGGGGAATTCTACGAAACACTGGAAAAAGAACTAACACCAATCCTGCTCAAACTTTCCCAAAACACTGATGAAAAAGGAACTCTAACTAACTCATTTTATGAAGACAATATTATTTTAATACCAAAACCAGGTAAAGATACTATGAGAAAGAAAAACTACAAGCCAATCTTTCTAATGAACATAGATGCAAAAATTCTCAAAAAAATTTAGCAAATCGAATCCAACAACACATTAAAAGAATTATACACAATGACCAAGTGGGGTTTATACCAGGAATGCAAGGACGTTCAAGACGAGATAATCAATTAATGTAATACAGCACATGTATTAGTTAGGGTTCTCTAGAGAAACAGAATCAACAGGGAACACTTGCAAATATAAAATTTATGAAAGTGCCTCATGTGACCGTAGGAACGCAGAGTCCAAAATCCACAGGGCAGGCTGCGAAGCCGATGACTCCAATGGATGGCCTGGATGAACTCCACAGGAGAGGCTCACCAGCCAAAGCAGGAATGGAATCTCTGAGTCCTCCTTAAAAGGCTTCCCATGATTGCATTTAGCATCACTAATTGCAGAAGACACTCCCCTTTGGCTGATTACAAATGGAATCAGCTGTGGATGTAGCTGACATGATCATGACCTAATCCTATGAAATGTCCTCATTGCAACAGACAGGCCAGCGCTTGCCCAATCAGATGAACAGGTACCACAACTTGGCCAAGTTGACACCTGTCCCTAACCATGACAGCACATTAACAAATTGAAAGGGAAAAAAAATCACATGATCATCCTGATTGATTGTAAAAAATTCAGCATCCCTTTCTGATAAAAACACTCCAAAAGATAGGAATCAAAGGTAACTACCTCAGTATGATAAAGAGAATATATGAAAAACTGATAGCCAGGGCCATGTGGCTCAGCAGGCAGGAATGCTTGCCTACGATGCCAGAAGACCTGGGTTCGATTCCCGGTGCCTGCCCATGTGAAAAAAAACAAAAAAAACTGATAGCCAGCATTGTACTCAATAGAGAGATTGAAAGCTTTCCCCCTAAGATCAAGAACGAGAAGAGGATGCCCACTGTCACTACTATTATTCAACATTGGGATAGAAGTTCTAGTTGGGGCAATCAGGCAGGACAAAGAAATCAAAGACATCCAAACTGGAAAGGAAGAAGTAAAACTCACATTATTTGCAAATGATATGATGCTATACTTGGAAGATCCTGAGAAATCTACAGCAAAGTTACTTGAGCTAATAACAAATTCAGCAAGGTGCCGCGATATAAAATAAATGTGCAAAAATCAGTAACATTTCTATACACAAGCAATGACCTAGCTGAGGAGTCAGTTAAGGAATGAACTTAACTAGGGACATAAAGGACTTGTACACAGAAAACCACCTAACATTGCTAAAAGAAATCAAATAGGTGGAAAGGCATTCCCTGCTCATGGATAAGAAGGCAAAATATAGTTAAGATGTCAATTCTCCCCAAATTGATCCACAGATTCAACACAGTACCAATCAAAATTCCAACAACCTAGTTTGAAGATTTTGAAAAGCTAATTAGCAAATTCATCTGTAAGGGAAAGAGACCCCAAATAGGTAAAAAAAAAAAATTCCTAAAAAGGAAGAATGAAATGGGAGGAGTAGCACTCCTGGACTTTAAAACCTATGAAAAAGCCCGAGTGGTCAAAACAGCATGGAACTGGTAAAAAGATAGACGCATTGACCAATGGAATTGAATCCAGAGTGCAGAAATTGACCACCAAATCTATGGTCAACTGATTTTTGATAAGGCCCCCAAATCCTCTGAAGTGGAACAAAATAGTCTTTTCAATAATTGGATATTATTAGCCAAAAAATGAAAGAGGATTCCTATCTTGCACCGACACAAAAATTAACTCAAAGTGGATAAAATACCTAAACATAACTAGAACCATAAAGCTTCTAGAACAAAATCTAAGGAAATATCTTCAAGAGCTAGAAATAGGAGATGGCTTTTAAACTTTACACCCAGAGCACAAGCAACAAAAGGAAAAAACAGATAAATGGGAACTCAACAGAATCAGATGCTTCAGCATCTCAAAAGACTTTGTCAAAAACATGAAGGGCAGCCAACTAAACGGGAGAAAATATTCAGAAATCACACAGCAGACAAAAGTTTTGATTTCCTGTATCTACAAAGGAATCATACAACTCAACAACAAATAAACAAGCAGCCCAATTATGAACCGGGCTACATATATGAATAGACATTTTATCAAGAGCAAATACAGATGGCTCAAAAGCACATTTCACTGGCTATAAGGGAAATGCATATCAGGACTACAAAGAGATATCATCCTCACATCTATAAGAATGGTTGCTATTAAATAAACAGGAACCTATAAATGTTGGAGAGGATGTGGAGAAACTGGGACACTTGTGCACTGCTGGTGGGAATGTATAATGGTGCAACGACTGTGGAGGACTGTTTGGGGTTCCTTAGGAAACGAAATATCGAATTGCCCTATGACCCAGCAATAGCACTACTTAGTATATACTCAGAAGAGCTGAAAGCAATGGCACAAACAGAAATTTGCACACTGATGTTCACAGTAGTATTATTCACAATCACCAAAAGATGGAAACAGACCAAATGCCCACCAACAGATGAGTGGATCAACAAAATGTGGTATATACACACGATGGAATATTATGCATCAGTAAGACAAAATGACATCCTGAAGCGCATGACAAGATGGATGAGCCTTGAGGACATAATTCTGAGTGAAATTAGCCAGACACAAAAGGATAGATACTATATGTTCCACTTTTATGACCAGCATAAAGATATAATCAGAGGATTATAATATAGGATGTGGGGGACGTAGAGATATATAGAACCTAGAGATGGGTGAACCATTAGCTAATGAGGTTGAACTCCAGTGTAAGGGAATGGATAGGAGTGAAGGTGGTTCTCTAGTGGGTTTATAAGTAATATTACCATATTGAAGATGAAAAAAATTGAAAGGGGCTGTATAGACCTACATGTCCCACTGATTAACACTAGAAATAGGAATTAGTTCTCGCTAGAATTACTTCAAAGATATGATTCTTATACAAACAGTGTTTAAGTCTAGGGTACAGGGGGAAAACTGCTATAGCATACTACAAGCTATGTTCAAAAGGTAACCATCAGCACAACCACAGCCACAGCAGAGGTAATTAATGGGGAGAGAGACAAGAGTTAAGAGGAGGTTTCGATTTCCTATTTGGCGAGGGTGTGTTTATTAGTTTTCCTTTTCTTTCAAACAATGAAATTATTTAAAATTGAGACTGTTGATGGACTGTGGACTTTGAGCCCTCTACATGATGCCCGATGAATGCAGGTGGCTGAAGGATGCACTGATGGAGAAGTAGATTGGTGAACGATGGTGTATACTTATGAACGAAGATTGTGCTTCTACAATAGGAACAAAGTCACGAGGTATGCAATGATGTAAATGAATATGTGGGACATTTGGGGAGACAAAATAAACCAGAAACGAAAAAACAAGAATGGTATGGTCACCTTTAGAAAATGCTTATAAGAAAACGGGCCTTGATTATAAGCTTTTAGAGTAGACACATTAAATTTAGAGTGGTGAATATTATTTCTGGATTTTGAGAGGGTGTTTTATATATATAACCTGATATTTAGAGATAAGAACAAAGCTGAACAGGTTGGAGTTGAATTAATTCAGAACATATGGCTAAGAAAGACAATGTCAATATTTTAGAACCACACATACTCTTTGAGACCAATGGAAGAAAGGTTTATTTTGGTCTGAACTGAAATTTTCTGTCGTGCATAATCTAATTCAACCTATCTGTACAGATAACTTGAACAATTTGAACACAGGGAGCCCAGAATAAGAAAGAGTGCCTTTAATTCTGTATAGATTATTGTAATGCCTGGATACATCCTAGATTATATTAAGCAGACAATGAAAAAGTATTGGCAAAGTCCCCTGAGGGATGGGAGAAAGAATATGGAACTATTAAACCTTACCATCAAAAAATACCCTGATACTGTGTCAAACTTTAGGGACACCCAAATGAATAGGCCATGCCCTCGATCATGAGGCTTACTCTTCTGAAGCTTATGTAGGTAGCAGAGAAGCTTAGACTACCTATAGGAATGCCTAAGAGTTACTTCTGGAGGACCTCTTTTATTGCTCAGGTGTGGCCTCAGTCTCTCTAAGCCCAACTCTGCAAGTGAAATCATTGCCCTCCCCCCACATGGGACACGACATCCAGGGGTGAAAGTCTCCCTGTCAACACGGAAGATGATTCCCAGGGATGAATCCAGACTTGGCACTGTGGTATCAACAATTCCATCCTGACCAAAACGGGAAAAGAAGTATAATTAATGAAGTATCAGTGGCAGAGAGATCTCAAATAGAGTTGAGAGGCTACTCTGGAGGTTGCTCTTAAGCAAGCTTAAGTTAGAGATTGCTACCTATCATAACCTGCCAACCGCCTACCAGGAACATTCCAGCCAATCCTAAAGAACACCTAGGGCAATATGTAAGATTCCACAAGGGTTCCTCCATGCACTAGAGTAACCTTCCAGAAACCTACAACCTCCAGATGGGTCCCTGGTCCCAATAAGTCCTGAAACCTAGCCCTGCCTCTCCAGAATATCAGATAGTTCCATCTCCCTACCCTGTGTTAGTGACAGACCCTTTCAATATCAAATATTTAGAATTGCCACAGCCCAAACACCTCTAAAGAGGGGGATGGAAAGATTAAAGGTGATGGTGCATTTGTATAGAGAAGATAGGATTTAACAAATGAATATGAATGCTGAATCATTAAATTGATATCTCTTTTAGTCTCCAGTATTTTAGAGCAGCTCGAAGGTGAAATTATAACCCATGTCAAACTCTGAAATTTGTTCTACAACTAATTGTGCTGCTGTGCTTTGACATTTATAGCTTTTTTGTATATATGTTATCTTCACAAGAAAAGAAGAAAACGTAAATCGATTGTGATGATAAAAAAGTATTTAAGCCCTCCAGCCTCCTATATTCTGGAGCAACCAGAAGGAAAAATATGAGAGGATCATATGGCAGCCCATGACAAACTCTGGGATCTCTCCTCAAACTCTCTGTTGAAGAGCGCTTTGAAAAGTATTGCATTTTTATTTCTTTGCTTTGTATATATGCTATATCGCACAATAAAAAAAGTTAGGAAAAAAAAAAAAACAACTAAGTAGGCATCACTGTGGGATAAACAATTTCATCCTGACCAAGAAAGGGGGAAACGAAGTGTAACTAATAATGTATCAGTGACAGGGAGAATTCAAATATAGTTGAAAGGCTGAGGTTGCTCATAAGGAAGCTTCAGTTAGACACTGCTACCTATCATAACCTGCCAATCCTAAAAAACACCTAGGGCAATACATAAGATTCCATAAGGGTTCCATGCACTAGAGTAACTTTCCAAAAACCTACAACCTTCAGTTGAGTCCCTGGTCCAGATATGCCCTGAAACCTAGAGGGCCAAGCCTTTACAGAACATCAGATAGTTTCATCCCCCTAGCCCATATTATTGACAGACCCTTCCAACATTAAAAAGTTAGAATGGCCATAGCCCAAACACTCCTAAAGAGAGGGACAGAAAGATCAAAGGTGATGGTGGAGTTATACAGAGAAGATAGGATTTAACGAATGAATATGAATGCTGAATCATTAAACTGATATATCTTTTAGTCTTCAGTATCTTAGAGAACAGCTAGATGTAAAAAGCTAAAATTGTGGAACTGTAACCCAAGCCAAACTCTGAAATAGGTTCTACAACGAATTATGGTGCTGTGTTCTGAAATTTATTGCTTTTCCCTATATATGTTTGTTTGTTTTTTAAGTCAATTGTGATGGTAAGAAATATTTATGCCTCCTACCCTCCTCTACTCTGGGAAAAATCTGAGAAGATTGTATATTCTGGGATCTGTCCTGTAACTACCTGTTGAAGAGTGCTTTGAAAACTACAACTCTTTTCTTTCTTTTCTTTGCATAAATGTTATATTATACAATAAAAAAGTAAAAAACCAAAAAAAACAACTTCAGTACATCAAAAGACATTATCTCAAGAGTATGAAAATACAATCTACAGTATGAGAGAAAACATTTGGAAATTATACCTCTGATAAGTGTTTAAGATCCCTATAAATAATTCTTACAACTCAACGACAAAAACACAAACAACCCTATTTTAAAATGGGCAAAGGACATCACCAGACATTTTTACAAAGAAGATATACAAATACATACAATGGCCAAAAAGCACATAGAAAGATGTTCAATATCATTAGTCATTAAGGTAATGCAAATGAATACCACAATGAGCTACCATTTCAAATCCATCAGGACAGCTATAATTTTAAAAATGAAAACACCAGGCATTTGAAGAATGTGGAAGAATTGGAACACTGGTTGTTCTAGTTTACCAGCTGACAGAATGCAATATACCAGAAACAAATGGTTTTTTAAAAGGGGGATTTAATCAGACGCTTAACAGTTCCAAGGCCAAGAAAATGTCCCAATTAAAATAAGTCTATATTTCCGGGTCAAGATGGTAGCTTAACAATGTGAGCATTTTAGTTCATCCTCCAGAACAACTACTAAATAACCAGAAACAGTACAAAACATCTCCTGGGGTCACGTCAGTGACCAGACACACAGCGTACCCCAGTCTGGACCAGCTGGACCAGCTGCAAGCCCCCACAGAACCGTGAGTTCCCAAAGCTGTGGTGGCTGGTGCCCCTCCCCCACAGGCAGCTTCCAAGAGGGGAAAGGAAAGGAACTTTACCAGTAGCAGGGACTGAGCACAATCAAATGCCAACTGTGGAATTAATTAACAAATTTTGACTAAAAATAGGCCCCCAGCTTAGATGAACCTGGTCAAAGCAGAAGTTGCTCGTTTTTTTCCGGCGCCATGGCGGCAGGGTTGACGGAAAAAGGGATAAAAAAAAAAAGAAGGAAACAGAGGTTTTTTGGCTGTGTGTCTACAAAGGCTTGACTGCCTTTGGATATAGGGGCAGGACTTCTCAGACTGCAAGTGCCCCAGACATAGGCAGAAGTGAGCTCTTTTGGGGGCTTGTCTGGAGCCTGTGCATTCCCCAGGGGAGGGGTGAACCCCAACTCAGGTGGAATCCCTTCCTCAAGGAATTCAGACAACAGCGCTTGGTAATTTGAAGCCATTAAAACCAGCCTACAACCTCTCCTCTGTCTCCACCATGCCCCCAGAAGGGAGAGTCTACCAAAGTTAAAGGTACCGCATCATCTTACGCTGGTGGGACCTGCAGGCAGACAAATGTCACATACTGGGCAGGATAAGAAAAATAGAAAAAAGAGACTTCACAGGAAAGTCTTTCAACCTGCTAGGTCTCACCCTCAGGGAAAACCGATGCAGGTGACTCTTTCCTCCTGATAGGAGGCCAGTCTGGCCTGGGAAAATCTGGCTGGGGTCTATAATATCTAAGTAGACCCTCCTAAGGGTGGTGGGGAAAAGGTACCATATAAGCAGGGCAAGAAACAAGAAAGCAAGAACCGAAAAATTCTCCTCTGTTAAACAAAACTTAAGATAGAGGTCCAGATAAAGCTGAACTGAATGTCAAAGAACAGATAGACAACAAATTCATCCAGCAAGAAAACCCTAGGTAGAAGAACTGAAAACAATCTCCAGAATAAACTAATTAAGGTAATTAAATGCCTGCATGCCAGCAAAAAATAACAAATCACACTAGGAAAATTGAACATATGGCTCAGTCAAAGGAACAAACCAACAATTCAAATGACATATAGGAGCTGAAACAATTAATTCAGAATTTACGAACAGACATGGAAAACCTCATCAAAAACCAAATCAATGAATTGAGGGAGGATATAAAGAAGGCAAGGAAAGAACAAAAAGAAGAAACAAAGTCTGAAAAACAAATTACAGAACTTATGGGAATGAAAGGCAAGGTAGAAGAGAAAAAAAAAACAATGGAAACCTACAATGGTAAATTTCTAGAGACAAAACACGGGATTAGTGAACTGGAGGATGGAACACCTGAAATCCGGCAAGAAAACGAGAATATAGGGGAAAAAATGGAAAAATATGAGCAGGGACTCAGGGAACTGAAAGACAATATGAAACGCACGAATATACGTGTTGTGGGTATCCCAGAAGGAGAAGAGAAGGGAAAAGGAGGAGAAAAACTAATGGAGGAAATTATCACTGAAAATTTCCCAATTCTTACTAAAAACTTAAAATTACAGATCCAAGAAGTGCAGCATACCCCAAAGAGAACAGATCCATGTAGACATACTCTAAGACATTTACTAATCAGAATGTCAGAGATCAAAGAGAAAGAGAGAATCTGGAAAGCAGTAAAAGAAAAGCAATCCATCACATACAAGGGAAGCCCAATAAGACTATGCGCAAATCTCTCAGCAGAAACCACGGAGGCAAGAAGACAGCGGGATAATATATTTAAATTACTAAAAGAGAAAAACTGCCAACCAAAAATTCTATATCCAGCAAAATTGTCCTTCAAAAATGAGGGGGAAATTAAAACATTTTCAAACAAAAAATCACTGAGAGAATTTGTGACCAAGAAACCAGCTCTGCAAGAAATACTAAAGGGAGTACTAGAGACAGATACAAAGACAAAAGAGAGAGGTGTGGAGAAGAGTATAGAAAGGAAGACTATGAGTAAAGATAAAAAGAAGGAAAATTAGATATGACATAAAATCCAGAAGGCAAAATAGTAGAAGAAAGTACTACCATTGCAGTAATAACACTGAATGTTAATGGATTAAACTCTCCAATCAAAAGACATAGTCTGGCAGAATGGATTACAAAGAAGGATCCATCTATATGCTGTCTCTACTCAAAGGACATGAAGGCAAGGACACAAATGGACATTTACACACCAATGTTTATAGTAGCATTATTAACAATTACCAAGAGATGGAAGTAGCCAAAATGTCCATCAACAGACAGTTGACTAAACAAACTGCGGCATTTACATAAGATGGAATATTATGCAGCTGTAAGACAGAATAAAGTTACAAAGTATGTAACAACATGAATGGACTTAAAGGATATTATGCTGAGTGCGATTAGCCAGAAACAAAAGGACAAATACTGTATGGTCTCACTGATATGAACTGACATTAATGAATAAACTTGGAATATTTACTTGGTAACAGAGACCATCAGGAGATAGAAATAGGGTAAGATATTGGATAATTGGAGCTGAAGGGATACAGATTGTGCAACAGGACTGAATATAAAAACTCAGAAATGGACAGCACAATATTGTAATACTGTAATACAATTATGTTAAAACACTGAATGAAGCTGCATATGAGAATGATAGAGGGAGGAGGGCTGGGGCATAAATGAAATCACGAAGAAAGATAGATGATAAAGACTGAGATGGTATAATCTAGGAATGCCTAGAGTGTATAATAATAGTGACTAAAAGTACAAAATTTAAAAATGTTTTTGCATGAGGAAGAACAAAGGAATGTTATTACTGCAGTGTGCTGAAAATAGATGGTAATTAATAGTTTAAAATTTCAACTTATGTGTAAGACTACAGCAAAAAATGTTTATTTGGTACAATTTATACTTTGACTAGTGCATCTCCTAATATAACTTATGTAGATAGTTGGTTGAACACCTTAAGTACATGGAACTTTGGATAGGACATGAGATTTTGTTGGTTTGTCCTGGTGATGCCCTGATGAATCCCAGAATGATTTGATCAGTGAGTGAAAAAGTATTTGCAAAGTCCCCTTCAGGGAATGGTGAGAATGGGGGAAAACTCAACTTCCCCCAGTTGAATTCTTGATATTCTCACAAGCAGTGTGGGCAACCAAAGCTATAGACTGAGCCCCCAGTCTTGGGGTTTGTTCATATGAAACTTAACCCCACAGGGGATAGGTCAAGCCTATCTAAAATTAGGCCTATGAGTCACCCCCAAGAGAACCTCTTTTGTTGCTCAGATGTGGCCTCTCTCTCCAGCCAACACAACAAGCAAACTCACCACCCTCCTCCTGTCTACGTGGGACATGACTCCCAGGGGTGTGGATCTTTCTGGCAACATGGGACAGAAATCCCAGAATGAGCTGAGATTCAGCATTAAGGGATTGAGAAAAACTCTAGAATGAGCTGAGACCCAGCATCAAGGGATTGAGAAAATCTTCTCGACCAAAAGGGGGAAGAGTGAAGTGAGACAAAGTGTCAATGGCTGAGAGATTCCAAACAGAGTCAAGAGGTTATCCTGGAGGTTATTCTTACGCATTAAGTAGATATCACCTTGTTAACCAAGATGTAATGGAGAGGCTGGAGGGAACTGTCTGAAAATGTGGAGCTGTGTTCCAGTAGCCATGTTTCTTGATGATGATTGTATAATGATACAGCTTTCACAATGTGACTGTGTGATTATGAAAACCTTGTGTCTGATGCTCCTTTTAGCTACTATATCAACAGAAGAGTAGAACATATGGAATAAAAATAAATAATAGGGGGAACAAATGTTAAAATAAATTTAGTTTGAAATGCTAGTGATCAATGACAGGGAAGGGAAAGGGGTATGGTATGTAAAATTTTTTTTCTGTTTTTGTTTTATTTTTCTGTTGTCTTTTTATTTCTTTTTCTGAATTAATGCAAATGTTCTGGGAAATGATCATGATGATGAATATGCAACTATATGATGATATTGTGAATTGCTGAGTGTATGTGCTGGGAATGTTTATGTTTCATTCTTGTAATTTTTTTTTAATTAATAAAAAAACAAAAACAAAAAAGCAAGTATATAGAAATGTCCAATCTAAGGCATCCAGGGATGGTTCAAGAAGGTCGATGAAGTTCAGGGTTTCTCTCTCAAGTAAGAAGGCACATGGCGAACACAGTCAGAGTTTCTCTCTCATCTGGAAAGGCACATGGTGAACACGGTCAGGATGCCTCTCATCTGGAAGGGCACGTGGTGAACCCGGCATCATCTGCTAGCTTCTTCTCCTGGCTTCTGGTTTCATGAAGCTCCCCGGGAGGCATTTTCCTTCTTCATCTCCTAAGGTTGCTGGCTGGTGGACTCTGCTTCTTGTGGCTATGTCATTCTCCTCTGCTCTCTGAATCTCTCATTCTCCAAAATGTTTCCTCTATTTATAGGACTTCAAAAATTAATCAAGACCCACCCAAAGGAGTGGAGACATGTCTCTACCTAATCCAGTTTAACAACCACTCTTGATTAAATCACATCTCCACGGAGATGATCTGATTACAATTTCAAACATACAGTATTGAATAAGCATTATTCTGCCTTTATGAAATGGGATTTAGATTAAAACATGGCTTTTCTAGGGGACATACATCTTTTCAAACCAGCACACTTGTACATTGCAGATGGGAATGTAAAATGGTGAAGCTACTATGGAAAACAGTTTGGCAGTTTCACAAAAGTTAAGCATAGAATTATCATATGTTCTAGCAATTCCACTCCTAATTACATACCCAAGAGAAATGAAAACATGTGTCTACACAGAAACCCATATATGAATGTTACAGTAGCATTATTCATAATAGCCAAAAGTTGGAAGCCCCCAGATGTCCATTCATGGATGAGTGGAAAAACAAATGGTATTATATACAGACAGTGGAATATTATTCAGCCATAAAAATTAACAAAATACTAATATATATCACAACTTGAACATCAAAAATATCATGCTAAGTGAAAGAATACAGACACAAAATCTCACACTGTATGATTCTTTCCATATATTATATGCAGAATAGGCAAATTCACAAGAGGGAAAGCAGATTAGTGGATCCTAGGGGATAGAGAGTGGGGAAATGGGGAGTGATTACTTAATGTGTATGGTGTGTCTTTGGGGGTGATCAACAAGTTTTGAAACTAGAAAGAACTGGTTATTGCACAACATTGTAAATATACTAAATACCAGTGAACTGGACACTTTGAAATGACTAAATGTAAGTTATGTGAATTTTATCTCAATTAAAAATAAATAAGTAAATAGTTTAAGTTTCAAAAAAGAGTAAAAATCTAATCAAATTGAGCATATTCATCAAGTACTTAATACTCTTCCTGATAAAATGTATTAGCATAAATTAGAAATATCAGAAACCTTGTGTTAATACTATTAGCAAGTTCTGAAGAGCTAATGACAACTAGAAATGTAGGGTTCTAAAAGGTTGGGAATAAAGAGAGGTAATACACTCCTGATATATACAGCTAGAAGTTTGCCTTCTTCCCTTTCTTGAAAGTGGGTCTTCTCCTTACCAATTATCAAACATTTAAAATGTGATATAAATGCTAGAAAGCATCACTAGAAGTTAGGGTCCTAAATCATATCTACCCCAAGCAACTCTAGTTCAAATCCCACTTCTTTCTCTACTGGATCTTCACTGATACTGCACCCAGGCTGATTTTTTAATTCCTCTAAATTTCTATACGAATTATTTGCATAAGTATTCAATGAGACATTTTACTTTGGCAAATTTCTCAGATATTGCTTATTTCTTCCTACCTATTCTGCTCCTGAATTTACCATTGTTAATGCCATATCCCTACAGCAAAACGAAGCTCCTTCAAAAAGAAGGCCACTTGCTTTATTTCTTTGTATCTCCCAATAACATTTGGCAAAATGGAACTATGTAATTGGTGTTTAATAACTACTTATTGCTTTGTGTATATGAAGCAATCCTTTATTATTCTGGTCTGATGATGGGAAGTGATACCATAGAGAACTGCAAGGAGAGCTCAGGATTTTTTGTTCTAGAACCATTCAGTTAATAAATTGCTCTTCACTGGGTCCCAACTGGTACTTATAATTCTCTATATTTTGTCCATTAAGCAGAGCCTAGTTTAATTTACAAGACTGCGAAACATTACCAAAAGGACATTTTTTCCTAATTTTGTACTATGATGAAATGTGGCTACATGTTTAACCTCACAAAAAAAAACTTACCAAATAAAACAGTGAAAAATTAGACCAAAGTACATTTTTAACTCTATAACTCATCTGAGCTTTAAGTAAAGCATACTTTTTTTACTGAGTTTTTATTAAGCTTGATAGAGTCTTAAGACATCATCAATGTTTATGAGGCAAAGAGAAGGAGAGAGTTAAGAGTGATGTGAGAGTACAGATTAGAAAAAGAATAGAGATACAGCTGTTACCACCTGTGGCACACTGTATTTTCCAAAGATGGCCACGAAATTCCCCATTCTTTCTGTTCTCCTGCTTTGTAACATTGTCATTCTCCCATTAAGAGACAGACTCCATTCCTCAATCCTTGAATCTGGGTGGGCCTTGTGACACCTCTGACCAACAGAATACGGCAAAGCGCCATGTGCCAATTCTGAGTATAGCCCTTAAGAAATCTAGTAGCTTCCACTCCTGTTTCTAAAAAGACAGCCATCATGTAAAAAGTATAACCCAACTTGAGAACACTATGTTGTTAAAGGGCATAGCCTTAAGAAGAGGCCGTGGACAAATGAACAGCCAGGCAGGATAGGAGAGTGGATCTGAGAAGGGGATCTTTCCAGTCAACTATGTAGCTAGTACCACATAGCTAAGAAATGATCTGCCCAGGCACAGGCTACCTAAATCTGTAATCTACAAAATGATGAACAAAACAAAATGACTGTTTTCGGGGTTCACAGGTGGTTCAGTGGTAGAATGCTTGCCTTTCATGTGGGAGACCCAGGTTTGATTCCCGGCCCATGCATCCAAAAACAAAAAAAAGACTGCTTTCATCACTGCCCTCCCCACTACATGGGACCTGACACTCAGGGGTGAAAGCCTCCCTGGCGACATGGGATACGATTCCCAGGTATGAGTCTGGCCGTGGCACCGTGAGATCAACAATGCCATCCTGACCAAAAGGGGGAAAAGAAGGGTAACAAACACGGCATTAGTGGCTGAGAGTTCAAACAGAGTAGAGAGTGTTCTCTGGGGGTCACTTTTATGCAAGCTTCAGCTAGACATTGCTACCTAATTATAACTCGCCAAACCCCAAACAAAACCATTCCAGGCAATCCTAAAGAACACCTAGGCCGATATATAAGATTCTACAAAGGTTCTATGCACAAGGGTAACCTTCCAGAAAACAACAACTACCACACGGGTCCCTGGACCAGATAAGTCCTGAAATGCAGAGGGGCCAGCCTCTCCAGAGCATCAACTAGTTCCATCCCCTTATTCCATATTATCAACAGCCCCTTCCAACATGAAAAAGTTAAAATGGTCATAGCCCAAATACCCCTAAAAAGTAGGAGAATGTTAAAAGGTGATGGTGGAGTCATACAGCGAAGGTAGGGTTTAACAAATGAGTTTGGGTGCTGAATCATTATACTGATATTTCTTTTAGTCTCTAGTATCTTAGACCAGCTACAGTCAAAACCTAAAATTGTGGAACTCTAACCTATACCAAACTCTGAAATCTGTCCTACAACTAATTGTTGCGATGTGCTTTGAAATTTATTGCCTTTTTGTATATATGTTATTTTTCACAAAAAAGAAAAAAAAGCCAATTGTGATGATAAAAATACATATATTCCTTCTAGCCTCCAACATTCTGGAACAGCTAGAAGGAAAATTACAAAATGGAATGGCAGCCCATGACAAACTCTGGGATCTCTGCTGTAACTACTTGTTGAAGAGTGCGGGATGCTGCTGCAGTTTGCATATACCAAACATGTTGGAATGGCTTTTTAAATGGATAAGAGGAAGAATCTGGAGGAGTCGTGAGGAGCTTGATAGAGAAGGTCTAGAATGCTTTGAAGAGACTGTTGGTAGAAACATGGACTCTAAAGATACTTCTGACCAGGCTCTAGACAGAAATGAGGCATGTGCTATTGCAGACTGAAAGGAAGGCGATCCTTGTTTTAAAGTAGCAGATAATCTGGCAAAATTGACTAATGGCTTTGGCTGGAAGGCAGATTTCAAAAGTCATGAACTTGGATATTTAGCAGAAGAGCTCTCCAAATTAAATGTTGAAAGTGCAGCATGGTTTCTCCTCACAGCTTACAGTGAAATGCAACAGGAAAGAGATAAGCTGAGAACTGAACTCTTGGGTACAAAGAAACCAGAAACTGATGTTCTGGAAAATTCTGGGCTTCCAGGAAGGAAGACCCCAGAGAATCGTGCCCCACATGAAGATCTGGCCAAATGTGAAATCAGTCAGCCATTTCAGAGGAAGCCAGGATTGGACATGGAGTTATCCAAGAAGGATTTGTGGGAACTCCTTATGTCTGATGGGCACAATCCAAAGCTACCGCATAGAAAGCCAACGAGAGTGCTGCGGGTTATGTATAAAGAGAACCACTGCCAGTTGGGACTGAGAGGGACAGAGAAGGGACACGTTGGAAGAAAAATAACTTCAGAGGCAAATCCATTGAGGCTAGGATCTGAAGTCAAGAAGCTTCAGGCCAGGAGAGCAGACCCATCCAAGCTCGTGGAGAGGGTGAGTTTGCCCTGAAGGCAGAGGATGGGCCTTCCACCTCGTGGCAGTGAAAGAGTCATGCTGACTCAGGCCTTGGAGAGGGTGAAGCACATTCCTTGGGGTTTGGGGAGAGCCTAGCTGCCACCACATGGAGGGGCTGAACATGTGCCCCAGAGATGGCAGAGAGTCCAGGCGTGGCCCCAATGCTTGGAGAAGGTGAAGCCGAGAAAAAGGCGGTCTCCCCAATGTCCCCCAAGGTTGCGTTTGGAGAGAGGCAGGCCTCTGCGTAGGCCCTTGGAAAGGGTGGGACTGCTACTTTCTAAAGCCCTGAAGATAAATGACTCTCAGACTTTAAAATCTCATGGACTTTGCCCTGTGGGTTTTCGAAACTGTATGGGCCCAGTGACCCCCGTGATCCTTCCTCCCTATGGAAATGGGTATATGTACCCTATGAATGTTCCTCTTTTATGTGTTGGCAGTAAATAACATGTTCTGAGTTTTACAGGTCCAGAGCCAGAGGATAATTTTGCCTTAGGACAGACCATGCCTGTAACTGACTTGATGAGATATTATATGGTGTCTAACTTCGTACTTCATTTGTATTGCTACCAAAAGGTTTAAGGTTTTCTGATATTGTTATGGAATAAATATGTTTTATATTTGGAAAGAGCGTGTCCTTTTGGGGTCCAAAGGGTGGAACATGCTGGTTTGAATCTATGGTGGACCCCAGAAAAGCCATGTCCTTTAATTCTCATTCAATATTGCTGGGTAGGAGCATTTTGATTGCTCCCATGAAGATGTGACCCACCCAATTGTGGGTGGTAATTTTTAATTAGATGCTTTTCATGGAGGTGTGTCTCCACCCACTGAAGGTGGAGTTGCTTACTAGAATCCTTTTAAAAGAGGAAACATTTTGGAGAGAGTCCTTTTTGCAAAGCAACGAGAAAGCCAGCAGATGCTGCCATGTTTGCCATGTGCCCTTCCAGCTGAGAAACATTGAATGTCATCAGCCTTCTTGAACCAAGGTATTTTTCCCTGGATGCCTTAAATTGGACATTTCTATAGACTTGTTTTAATTGGGACATCTTCTCAGCCTTAGAACTGTAAACTTGTAACTTATTAAATTTCCCTTTTTAAAAGCCATTCCATTTCTGGTATACTGCATTCTGGCAGCTAGAACAGCTTATTTATATTATTATATTATATTATTATATATATATATTATACAATAAAAAGGTTTTTTTAAAAATGTTGATATTAAACACACCAGCAGACTGGATACCACCCATAGGCTACTAGTTTGTGAGCTTTCAATGAGCTCTACAAATCACCACTAAAAAATAGGTTTATTTTTACCTCAAAAAAAAAAACAAAAATAAAATAAATAAATAAAATAAAATGACTGTCGATTCATTACGGCTGGAGAGTGTTTTGAAGCCAGGCTTCTTGGCCATCCTGATTCTGGCTTCTCCTAATTCCTTCTGGGAAAAGCGCATTTTTTATTCCGAATATTTCTCTTTTTAAATTCCCGTTTCACTTCGGGAAAGCAGTGTTTTTCTTTGAGGGTTTTGGCGATGCCCCGGGTCCGTTAAAGCCATGCTATCATTTTTTCCCTTAAATTGAGAGCTGTGGACGGCAGGAAGATGGAGTGCTTTTTTTCCAGTGTGATTTTTATCATGGCCATTTTCAAAGTATTTGAGCTGGGATTAGTTGCTGCGTTGGGCCACGGTGAACTTGCACGTCCATCACAGGGAGACCCGGACTTAAGAGGTGGCGACACTCGGTCCCAGGAGAAGCCTGCAACTCATCATCAGTATCTCCAGTTGGTGCCATTCCCGGGAATCCAGAAGACTCAAGAACTCAACAAAACCTGCTGTCTGAATGGGGGAACCTGCATGCTGGGGTCCTTTTGTGCCTGCACCCCGTACTTCTATGGACGGAACTGTGAGCATGACAGGTGCAGGAAGAACTGTGACTCTGTGCGCCATGGCACCTGGCTCCCCAGGAAGTGTTCCCTGTGCAAATGCTGGGAAGGCTGGCTTCACTGCTTCTCCCAGACATTTCTACCTGGTTGTGACGGCCATGTGATGGACGAGCCCCTCATGGCTTCCAGGATTCCAAAATTGGCACCATCTGCATGTACCACTCTACTGCTGGCTGGCTTCTACCTTTCTACCCAAAGTTATTAATCAACGTTTGCCTTTCTCTGGAATGAGATTAGATGCTGTGAAAATTTCATGGCAGCCTCTGAAGTTGCCACTCGAATATCATAACTGAAAGATGATCGTTTGTTAATTACCTTGAAATAATGAGTATAGTTCCATGGTAGTCCCTAATACTTCCTTAAAGTACTAGTACTACTTTCACAACTTCACCCCCAGCCCTCTCTCCACACACACAATAAAAAGACTTAAAAACAAAAAAGCCAGTCATATCTATATTGTGCCCTTATCCTGTGTTTCTCAAATCATTAGTGCTAACTAATAATAATGAGTTAATATTTTCTTTCAAACAATTCAGTTCTGTCTCCAGGTTACTAAAGTCTAATCCTAATGTGGAACAGAAGATAAAGTTTTGAGTAGAGTCGATTAAAATCTAAGACAGTGATCACGTCAGCGACATCCACAGCTGATTCCATTTGTAATCAGCCAAAGGGGAGTGTCTTCTGCAATTAGTGATGCTAAATCCAATCATGGGAAGCCTTTTAAGGAGGACTCAGAGGAGACAGGTTGCATTCCTGCTTTGGCTGGTGAGCCTCTCCTGTGGAGTTCATCCAGGCCATCCATTGGAGTCATCGGCTTCGCAGCCTGCCCTGTGGATTTTGGACTCTGCACTCCTATGGTCACGTGAGACACTTTCATAAATTTTATATTTGCAAGTGTTCCCTGTTGATTCTGTTTCTCTAGAGAACCCTAACTAATACAGACAGTATCTTTAAAAGAAATGGAAGGATGCCTTTGTACCAGAGAGCCAGGGAAGAAAAGAGGAAGCAAACGGAGAGAGAGTGGAGAAGAGAAAATTAATTATTTGCTGTTTAGATTGATGTAGAGAAGCAAGTTAGAAAACTAAATTGAAGAGCAATTTTCTCTCACCTCTGGGAAGTCACATAAGACAAGAATGCCCCCTTTTCCCAAGGCATTGTAAGGAGGAGAAAGTCTCCTGGAGAAAAAATTATATCTGAATTTCTCCCAGTAAGATTGGTTAATAAATTGTTTTCTTTCAGGCTATACAATTATTTTAACTGTTGTAGATGACAAGGGAAAATGTTTACAATATGTTTAGTTAAAAACCAGCTGATCAAACTAGATATTGTAAATCCCATTTTTAAAATATGTGGTGTGTTTTTGTATGCACAATAAAAATGGGGACTATAAAAATAAATAAATAAAATAAAATAAAATAAAATGACTGTCGTCAGCCTCTTAAGTTTTGAACTGGTATGTTATGTAAGAATAGACAACTAAAACACTATCTTTAACAATGAGCCTGTGACTTCTTTCTAAAAATGTCATAATGCCTCCCAAATTTGGGAGATAAATTCCACATATACATTAGCTCTAATTATCAAGGCAGGGGAACAATTTTGTCATCTTTTGGTATGTCTACCAGAGAACAGTCAACTATTCACATCACTTAGTTCAATGCTCTAACCAAAGCAATACTCATGCCTAACTTCCATAAAAGATACAAACCACTGGACTCTCTCTGTAGCAGTCCATGATTATGACAGGGTTGTTTTATATTTGGTCAAGTAAAATTTTAACACTACTGATTTACCCAATCTGAAAAACATATTTACCATAAAAAATAAAATTATTTCTAAAGAAAGAGTATTCTTTTACCAATCTGTTCATGGAATAAGTGAACCACTAAAATTGCTTAAAAATCTGCTATTGGAACAACAAAATTTGGTTGACAAGACTGGATAACAATAAAATATATATTCAAAACAAAAAATAGCTCCTTTAAGAAATAAGCAGTCTTGGAGAAATGACAGACTCTAGGTCTACAGCAAGAAGCTATCAAAAGACTATTAATCTCACCCAAGGCCCTGGTAACCTACATATTAGTTTCTGACTATGAATTTGCTTATTCTAATTGTTTCATGTGGGTGAAATCATACAATGTTTGTCCTTCTCAGTCTGCTTGGTTCACTCAACACAAAGCCTCATAATTCATCCATGCTGTCACATGTTTCCAAACTACATTTCTTTTTAAGACTGGACAATATTCTACTATGCATATAGGATTTTTTTTTTTTTTTTAGTTCATTCATCTGATGATGGACACTAGGGTTGCTTCCATCTTTCTGCAACTGTGAATAGTACCCCTATAACCACGGGTATACAAGTGTCTGAGTCCCTGCTTTCAATTCTTTTAGGCATATACCTGGAAGTGGGATTGCTGGTTTTTATGGCAATTCTATACTTGGCTTTCTGAGGAATCACCAGATTGTTTTCTACAGCAGCTGTACCATTTTGCATTTCTACCAACAATGAATGAGTGTTCCTATGTGTCCAAGTCTTCTCCAACACTTGTAATTTTCTGATTTTTTAATAGGACCCATTCTAATAGATGTAAAATGTATCTCATTGTGGTTTTGACTTGTATACTCATAATGGTTAATGATACTGAGCATCTTCTCATGTGCTTTTTGGCCATTTGTAAGACTTCTTTTAAAAAAACGTCTATTCAGTTCTTTCGCCCATTTCTAAATTGGGTTGTCTTTTTGTTATTGAATTGTAGAATTTCTTATAGATTCTGGATAAGAAATCCTTACTGGATATGTAATGTTCCAATTTTATCTCTGCCATGGTCAGGTTCATGTGTCAACTTGGCCAAGTGGTGGTACCTGTTTGTCTGGTTGGGCAAGTGCTGGCTTGTCTATTGCAATGAGAACATTTCATAGAATTACATCATGATCATGTCAGATGCATCCACAGCTGATTCCATTTGTAATCAGTCAAAGGGGAGTGTATTCTGCAATGAGTGATACTTAATCTAATCACTGAAAACCTTTTAAGGAGGATTCAGAAGAGATAGGCTTTTCCTGCTTTGGTTGGTGAGCCTCTCCTGTGGAGTCCGTCCAGACCCTCCATCAAAATCGTCGGCTTCACAGTCTGCCCTGCGGATTTTGGACTCTGTGTTCCCATGGTCACGTGAGACACTTCTATAAATTTTATATGTGCAAATGTTTCCTGTTGATTCTGTTTCTCTAGAGAACCCTAACTAATACAATCTCCCATTCTGTAGGTTGTCATTTTACTTTTATGATAAAATCCTTTGATGCGCAAAAGTTTTTATTTTTGATGAGGTCCCATTTTTCTATTTTCTTCTTTTGTTGCTCATGCAAGCCCAAGAAACAACTGCCTAAAACAGGTTCTAATAATATTTCCCGATGTTTTGTTCTAGGAATTTTATAGTTTTATCACTATCTCTTTTTTTAATTATTATTTTTTAATTGTGACTTAAAACCACAACAGTTTATTTTTTATTCCAAATGTTGACGATTGAGTACTGACATGTTACTTACAAATCATTTCAATTTCTACATTTCTGGTGGATAGTATCTTGATATCAGGCATAAATCCTTGCTTCAGAGTCAATATAACTACTGAAGGCCCCAGAATCAGGAAAACATATGAAGAGCAAAAGGGCTCATACCATTTGTTTCTTCCTCTTATAACTTTCTTATAAGAACTTATAAGAAAGTTCTCTTATAATGAACTTTCTAGTAAGTGCCTTGCCCGACAAGGTATGCTTACATCTCATTGCTATAATCTAGGTGCACTGCCATACCAAGCTATAAGGGAGACTGAAAAGTTTATCTTTGTATGGTCACACTGCTGGCTCACATATAATGAGAATTCTATATTACTAAGGGAGAAGAGAAGTTAAATGAAAATCTCTGCCATGATTGCTTTTCTGTAGATTCAACCTCATCCTACTGAAAATTTAATTCATCCACCCTCCACAGCAGAAACTCATTTGTGTAAATTTTTAAAAATATTTGTTACCCATGCTCCAAGTTACCACCTATATAAATTCCTCATTTAAAAAATGTATGTATTTTCCACACTTAGCCTGAAGTCGTAAATGTATTTCTAGATTCTGAGACACAGATTATATGTGTATCAGCTGGTGTTTCCCTGGAACTTTGAATAACTCTGTGACACCTAAGACTGAGAAATGGTCCACTACAGCCCTTAAATTTAGCATAGCTATTTATGATAATAGTTAAGGTAACCAAAAAAGAGATCAGGCATCAATTAGAGCTAAAAAAACGAAGCCAATCTGGCTGGGTCTAAGGTAAATCAAACAGAATACAGGGTAATAGATGATAGCGTATGTACTCTAGATCTTCACCTATTATATGACACCAAAAGCAGAGAAGTTTATTATGGCCAGAACCTAAACTTTCAGTAACATATAATCTAAATCAACCAGTCTGGATAGCTCATTCAAACAACCCAAACTCCCGAAGTCCAGAGTGGGAACAAGGCCTTGTTATTCTACTTAGCTTAATATAATACCAGGATACCTCTCCAACTATGTGGGCTGATAAATAAAAAATATTGGTGAAGTCTCTTGAGGGTCCAAAGTGGGGAGGGAAATATATTTATATATGGAACAATAATATTAAACTTTCCCATCTGGGAAACCCTGGGTACCCTCTCAAACATCAAGGATTCCCAAGAAAATAGGCCAAGCCCTGGATTTTTGAGGCTTGCCTTTATCAAACTTATTACTGTAGGGGAGAAGTAAAGACTACCCATAACAAGGCCTAAGAGTTGCTTCCAGGATGCCTCTTTTGTTGCTCAGATGTGGCCTCTCTCTCTACACCCAACTCTACAAGGAAAATAATTACCCTCCCCACTGCGTGGGGCATGACACATTCAGGGGTAAAAACCTCCTTGACAACATGGGGCATGACTCCAGGAGATGAATCTGGCCCTGGCATTGAGGGACTGATAATGCCTTCCAGCCCAAAAGAAGAAAAGAAGTGTAATAAAATGGCATCAGTGGCCGAGAGAGATCAAATGGAATCAAGAGAGTATTCTGGAAGCTACTTGTATGCAAGCTTCAGTTAGATAGTGATAAGTGCCATGGTTTGCCAACCCCCAACCAACATCACTCCTACTGACTCTTAAGAACACCTGAGGCTCAAACTGAGACTCTATAAAGATTTCATGCATGAAGTTAGATTTTCTGAACCTATAATTCTAAGAGGGTTCCTAAGACAGATAAATCCTGAAACCCAGAGGAACCAGCCTCTCCAAGATTATCAACTGATTACACCCCTCTGTGTTTTAGTGTGGATACCTTTTTTCAATATGAAAAAGTCTGAATGGGCACTGCCTAAAGATCCGTATAGAAGGGAAGAGGGATCAGAGGAGGAGAAGGAAGAGGCGTAACAGAGAAAATGGGATTTAACAAGAGAGTATGACTGCTGAATCACTATATTAATAGCCCTTCTAGCCTCCAATATTTTGGAGCAGTTAATAGGAAAAATCTGAGATGGCAGAATTGCAGCACATGACAACTCTGGGATCTGTTCTGTAGTTACTTGTGAAAGTGTGCTTTGAAAATTAATTGCTTTTTCTTTCTTTTATATATGTCATATTTTACAGTAAAAACAATTTTAATTTGTATTTTTTATTCCCCAAAAATGTTTTCTCCATCAAAAATAATAAATTTCAATTACCTTCAGTTACTGAAAAAAAAAAAGAATATTAAGATCATGGCAAAAGGACTCAGGAGACAACTTGAAGAGTGTTCCCTTACTTAAATTTGAGACAGTGGAGCAATCTGATCATCAATAAGGATAATAACTATAATGAACTGAAACACATTAATATGTTTAAAACCATGAATTCTCAGTCACACTAAAAAAAAAAATCCTCATTGGTTACTTTGGGAGGATACAAGGAAACCAATCCATTATTGTGAAAATTGGTAAATTAAGGAAAAGAATCAAGCATATATCTGCCTGACTAATCAAATTGTATATCAGGGCAACCAAAATAATTTATGATGGAAACTTCTTTTTATACATATATTTCATCTAATAAATAAAGACGAAATAATAGAATATCACCAACTTGCAATGCCCAATGAACAGACCTAGACAACGATCATTAATGGCTGGTACCACCACAAAAAAGAGACACAATCAGATACAATATTCACACCACCTTTCATGAAAAAATATATATGCCTCCACCTCAAAAAAAAAAAAAAAAAAAACTTGAATTCAGACCTCATCAAGCCTCTAGGTACAATTACCAATTTACATAAAGTACATGGGACAGAGAACATGTTAACAACACATGGAAGTAATCACAAAATCCAAACCACAGGAAATTCTACAGGCAAATTTCTTCAATAAATAGTAAGGAAAAAAGAGAGATGAAGAGGAACCTAGAAATTAAAATAAACTTAAGTGATATCAATCAACTGCAAAATTCAGGCCTCTACTAGATCTTGATTCAAACCAACTGTTAAAACTAATTTACAATCAGAGAATGTAAAAATTGATAAGGTATTTAATCATAATAAGAAAGTGTTACCTTTTTTAGGTATGAAAATAGAATTAAGATTATGTTTTAAGAAGTCCTTATCTTTTAGAAATTCACAGTGAAATATGTACAGAAGAAATGCTAAGGTAGAAAATTTGCTTCAAAATAATCTAGGAGGGAAGTAAAAGGCATAAAACAAGACTCAGTATAAACTGACAATTATTTAAGCTGGGTCATGAGTATGTGGAGGTTCATTATATCAGTCTCTCTACTTTAACATATAGTTACAATTTTGCTTAATAAAAAGTAAAAAAAAAAAAAAGAGCAGTTCTCATTCTGCTTTCAGACAATGTATTTTCTTTCACTTTTTATTTTCCTATGCACACTTTTATTTACCGTACTCAGTATTTGCTATGGGATGTTAGAAAAATTTAGCAATATTAAGAAGCAAGAATAAGAATTAGGTATAAAAGGAATTTAGTCATAGGAAAATAACTAAAAATAACTGCTTTGGCAATATAAACAATATATCATTATTCCCTAAAAGAGTATTACTTCATCAGGATACCAAAATTTACTCCCTTCTCATATGTACGTACACACAACACACACACACACAGACACACAAACCCTGAGATTTATACTCACCACTTTCCATCTTTCCTTGACCAGAATTCCAACACTGAGGATATCCGGCTGCTCTCCTCCCCCACTCATTGCAAATTACTGGTGTGGCAGAACTGCTACACAGGCATCTAGCTCCCCAGGGTGGTTTCCATTTAAACTAAAACAAAAGAAATAGCAGCAGCACATTAGGGCTAACTAATATAACACTGGAGCACCAAGAAGCACTACTAATCCTATACATTAAGTTGCTTTGATGGAAAGAAGAAACAAACACAAACTCAGTTTCAAAAACTGTTTAAAGCACGTAAAATAGCACTTGTGTTTCAATTACAGATGTCCAGTGAAATTACAAGACATTATGTTTCAATGCAGATATCATTTACGATAGTTGAGACAGCTAGACTACAAGGCAAGCACAGTGTCAATGGCAGTTAACCCAGACGGAACACTATACTAAGTAGAAAACAACGCTAAAGACAAAAACAAAGTACCTAATTTGAAGCAATCTGTACTTTAATAGGTAGTAATTTAGAGCTTAAGATCATCAGAACCAATAAAATGCATGGGGAATAAGCATGAGCCATGGAAAAGGACTGTGATCAAACACAATATAATGACATTCCAAGAAAAAGACAGTAATAGTAAAATGAAGAGCATACCTATAGAAAATAAAAAATATGGTTTAAAGGAGATGAAAACTGTAACCTAATATTATAGAAAAGCTAAAAGAAAGTAAGAAAAGTATTAGCGGCTTTAAAAATATAACATAAATCATAGTAAGAAGAATTCTGGAATGAGATAGCTGGGTAACAGGAAGACATAAGAAATCTGAAGAATACAGGAAAGAACTAGAAATGATAGAAAAAGCAGTGAACAAATAAGTAGAAGGCACACAAGAGCAGAAAGCAAACAAATAAGAGAGAAAATAGAAAAAGAACGGTAAAAGAAAAAAGTTAAATAGAAAAGTTTTAAAAAAAGTGATCAATGAAAAGCACTAGTCAAAAATACATATTACAGGCGGACAGCAGTGGCTCAGTGGCAGAGTTCTTGCCTGCCATGCTGGAGACCCAGGTTTGTTTCCCCGTGCTTGCCCATGTAAAAAAAAAATAATAAATTACAGAAGTCCCCCAAAAGAAAACCAAAACAATGAGTTAGGAAAAATAGTAACAACTGTGCTTATTTTGGCAGCAAATATCAAAACATGGAATGATACAGAGAAAATTAGTATGGTCCCTGCACAAGGACGACATGCAAATTTGTGAAGCGTTTCATATTTTTATGACTGCTGAATCACTATATCAATATATATTTCAGTCTCCAGTGTCTTGGAGCAGATAGAAGGAAAAAATGTGAAATTGTGGAATTGTACCCCATACCGAACTCTGAATCTGTTCTATAATACGTGTTATAACGTACTTTGAAATTTATTGTTTTTTTACATGTTATATTTCACAATAAAAAATGTTTAAAAAAAAAGAAAAAACACTAACTATAATACAATAAAACTTACTGAACTATAAAAAGACTTAAATCCGTATCTTGAAAGGGTACACCATACACCCAAGAAAATCAACCCAAAAGATCAATACCAAAACATATTCAAGTAAAAATGATTAATTTTAAAGAAAAAAAAAATCAGGTATCCATGCAGAGAATCAAAGTTATTTATAAGGGAAAGAAACCAGATTCATGTCAAACATTGGAGCAACAATTCATGCCAAAAAACAATACAATTATATACTTCAGATAGCCAAGAAAACAAAATTTGAGTCAAGGATGTTCCAGCCAGACAAACTAAACTTAAAAGCTAAAGGAAAGTTACTTTTCTGAACATACAGAATATTTCTCCCCTGATATGCTCCGAGGAATCAACTACATAACAAATATAAAACAATTAAGAAATTATTGCAATTCCACTCCCCAAAAAGCTGTGAACGACCAACAATAACCAGCAGAAACGTCTCTCTCAAAGCTCCAGAAAAACAGCTAAAGGACTGCAGTAAAAAGACTACTTACAAGATGTAGAATCTCTGGGTATCAAGACTAGACCCTCCCCTACACCCTCAACATGGAGCTGGCCACACTCTCAGAACAGATTCCTGATTACAGTTCTGGGGGAAGGAGAGTAACTCTCATGTACATACTGTGAGCATGTGTATCTGGTACTGGCCTAGGGACTTATCATCCTAGAATCTGCCCCTATATGTAGAAGGCAGCCCACAGAATACTGTGGGAGAAACCTGGGGCAAGGGATTGCTGGCTTTAAGATAACAGACTATAGTGCCAAAGACGATGAAGAAACTGTTTCCTAGGAAAAAGGGACACTGAGAACCAAAAAAAAAAAAAAAAAAACCACTAGAGCCACATGTGTATGTTCAAGACAAGATAAATAGAGAGAAAGGATCAGAGAAGCCCCTACATGTTTGTCTGGAGCTATTCTCTAAATTGATTTACTGATAAGTCTTGCTGGTGAGCATGTGGACATGTCAATCTGCAAAGACTAGGAAAGGTGTTTTCTTTTTATTCTCCTCCTTTTTTTATGTCAACTGACAATCAAAGATAGCATTGTCACAATACTAACTGGATAAAAACTTAAGAAACAGGCAACTCAGAGCCTAAATTCTAGCAAAAACATTAAAATTTGAAAATGTCCTGGTTTCAACGAAAGATCATAAAACATAAAAGGAAAGAGGACACAATCACCCAGCAAAGGAAAAGCTTAAGCATTAGAAATCATCAGTGAAGACCAGACCTGGGATATATGATGACTTAAAAAAAAAAACGGCCCTAAAGGAACAGTTGCTTAATACGTGCAGAATGTTTAACTAGGTTAAACTTAAACATTTGGAAATGGATAGAGGTGACAGTAGCACATTATTGTGAGGATAATTAACAGTGCTGAGTAGTGTGTGAATGTGGTAGAAAGGGAAGTTTAAAGTCATGTATGTCACCAGAAGGAAAGCTGGAAGTTAAAACATGGGACTGTATAACAGAGGATCTTGTGGTACACAATATTGGTGATTAACAGTACAAATATAAAAAATTCCTTTCATGAACTAGAGCAAAAGGAGTTAATAATAATGGGGAATTGGGAAAAATAGTATCTATATAGCAAACTACGGACTATAGGGAAGACTAATATTTTAAAATTCTTTCAATAGTATCAAATGTACCACAATACCAATAATAGCGGGGAAAAGGGGTATGGGAGGATTTGAGGTTTCTTTTTTTTTAATCTTTATTTCTTTGCTAGAGTAATGAAAATGTTCTAAATTTGATTATGGGGCTATATGCATAATTATGTGATGATACTGTGAGCCAGTGATTGTATACTTCGATGGTTTCTATCATGTGTGAATATATCTCAATAAATTTGCATTTTTAAAAATCCTTAAAAAAAAAAAACCCTAAATATGTTCCAGGAGCTAAAAGAAACATAAAGAACTAAAAGAATCAGGAAAAACAACAGAAGAATACAAAGAGATGTTAATAAAGAGATAGCAACTATGAAAAGGAACCGAACAGAGCTAAAGACCACAGTAACAGAGGTTAAAAATCACTAGAGGGGTTCAACAACAGATTGGAGCTGGCAGAATAAAATGTCAGAGAATCTGATGATAAGAAGATTGGCATAATTCTGTCTAAGGAGCAGAAGGAAGAAAAGTGAACAGAGCCTGAGGAATCTGTGGGACACCATCAAGTGTACTAATATATACCTTGAGGAAGCCCCAGAAGGAGAAAAAAGAAGAAAGGGGACAGAAAATATTCAAAGAAATAATGGCTGAAAACTTCCCAAATTTAATGAAAGGCTCCAAACAGGATAAACCCAATTAGACACATGCTACAGCACATTATAATAAAACTGTCAAATGCAAAAGATAAAGAGAGAATTCTGAATGCTGTAAGAAAGAAACAACATGATCCATACAAGGGAGCCACAATAAGACTAACTATCAATTTCTTATTGGAATTCACAGAGGCAAGAAGGCAATTGGGGGTGTACAGGTGGTTCAGTAGTAGAATGCTGGCTTGTGATGCGGGAGACCTAGGTTAGATTTGGCCCATGTACTGCACCTCCACCCCCCAAAAAAGAAGGCAATGGGATGACTTATTTAAAGTGCTGAAAACAAAAAGTTGTCAACCAAGAATTCTACATCCAGAAAACCTGTCTATCGAAATGAGGGAGGGTAGTGCAAGGGTAGTTCAGTGGTAGAATTCTTGCCTGCCATGTGGGAGACCCGGGTTTGATTTCCAGACTATGCACCTCCCCTACACACACCAAAAAAAAGAGGGAGATCAGAAAGCTAAGTTTAGAGTTGCCTTAGGACCCGGTAATCCCACTACCCAGGATATACACAGAAAATATGAAACCAGGGACATGAACTGACATTTGCACATTGATGTTCATAACAGCATTATTCACAACTGCCAAATGGTGGAAAAAATCCAAGTGTCCATCAACAGATGAATGGATAAACAAAATACAGTATAGACAGATGATGGAATATTATACAGCAGTAAGAAAGAATGAAGTCCTGTAGCATGCTACAACATGGATGAACCCTGAGGACATTATGTCTAATAAGTGAGACACAAAACGACAAATATTGTATGATGTCACTGATGTGAACTAAACTATGTAAATTCATAGGCGTAAAATATAGAGTATAGGTTACCAAGAGATGGAATGAGGCTGAGAAGGGGAGACAGTTGCCTAATGCATACAGAATTTTTAACGAGGTTGAAAAATATTTGGCAATGGACAGAAGTGAGGACAGCTTGCTCCTGGGATTATAAGTAATAGTGCTTAATTGTAGGTGAGTTTGGTTGAAAAGGACTGTTTAGAGTCAGGTATGTCACCAGAAGAAAGCTAGAGATTAAAATATGGGATTATATAACACAGTGAACCTCATGATGGACATTGCTTATGATTAACACTACAAATAGAAACAAGTTCTTTCATGGACTAGTACAAATGTACACCACTTGTACAAAGGGTAAATAATAGAGAGGTATATCGGGGAACTACCTATTGGAAGCTACAGACTATTGAAAAGAGTAGTATTTTAATATTCTTTCATCAACAGTAACAAATGTACTATACTAAAACTAGGGGTCAATAATATGGGGAAATAAAGAGCATGGGATGTTTGGGGTTTTCTTTTTTATGTCTATTTGTTATACTTCTTTTTGGAGTAATGAAAATCATCTACAATTGAGTATGATGATGACTGCACAACTAGGTGATGATATTAAGAGACACTGATGGCATACTTTAGAAGGATTATATGGTATGTGAATATATCTCAATAAAATCTGCAGTTAATAAAATATATGGGAATTCCTGGCAGCTTCAAAGTTTCAGGGTTTAACTGCAGTATATGAATACTTAATATGTTAGAATTGCAATACCAAGTTGTTAAAATACAATATTTCTTGTGAGTGAAAAATAAACTATGTTGTAGATGGTGCCAATATTGTTGTTAGTGAAATGTTCAATGTTGTCTCACTATAATCTCATCAGAACTCTGGTGTTATAAAGCAGGAATAAAGCCATTTTATAGTTATCAGCCTAACTGTGTAACTTTTTCTTCCAAAATGTTTTATTATAATACGGTTTCTGTCATTTCTTTGTTTTATTATAATACTACTTCTGTCATTTCATTTACTTAATGTTATGTCAACTGTCATAATAAAAATTTAAACTAAAAAAAAAGGGGCAGTGTGACAGTGGCCCAGTGGCAGAATTCTCGTCTGCCATGCCGGAGACCCGGGTTCGATTCCTGGTGCCTGCCCATGCAAAAAAAAAAAGAGGGGGCGTGTCCATCCCTTTGACATGCCTGAATTAAACCCTCAGTGTGTACTCTCTTTTAATAAGCTTCTCTTTTTCATAAACTTTACTACTCATTCCGACTGGCCCTCTCATCTCTAAATTATTTTAGTTTTGAGACTACTGAACCTGGATCTGGGCTCAGCTGGCACCACTGCCAACAGTTACATATTCTGGCAAGCCCATGAAGAGTGATTTGAAAAGATCCCAGAAGAACCACATCTTCCACGTAAGACAACAGCCCTTGAGACCTGCATTTCAATAATGGGCAGTGCGTTCAGCTTCCCGATTGATAGTCCCCTGGGCTGCATTCTGAAAAACTGGAATAATCTGCTGATTACCAAATTGAGGGGGAAAAAAAATAAAAAAGACAGGGCTGCAAAGGAAAGGAGAGCAAGGAGAGGCAGGAGTAAGGTACGGCTCATAGCTCTAGCTATGAAAGGTAACCAGTCTCAGGGCCACCCAGGGCAGAAACCACTGGGAACCTGTCATCGATGTGGACAGTGTGGGCACTGGAAGTGGGAATGCCCCCAAAGACCAAAGAAGCCCTGAAGATGGAGAGAGCCTCCAGGGTCTTGTCCATGATGCGGGAAGGTAGGACCCTGGGTCCTAGAGTGCGTCAAGTTCCCCAAGGGGGAGCAAATTCTCTCCAAAAGCCCTGCTGGCCACCCCCAATCAGAACTGCAAGGGCCTAGGGCCAATAGCTCCCTCCTGGATCTCGCTGAAGAATAATGAAATCACAGAACCCCAAGTGTCTTTAGAGGTGGCAGTGTGTGCACTAAATTACAAATTAGAAATTCATCTTCAGCAAAAAATACTTTTAAAAGAAAGCAGGAGTACAACTAAACAAGACTTGCCCATCTGTGACATGTGTTTGGAACAGCTCAATTTGTACAATTACTAAAGCCGGCATCTTGGGCACCAGAACTCCTGATTCAACTGCACACCATCATGAAGAATGGCTGTCCACATTCAAGTGTGACTGGGACATCATCATATAACAAAATATATGAACCGGTGGAAAAGCAGCTCTAAGCGAGCCAGAGCATATTTGCCTTCCCCCAAAACTACTGTTTTCTCATTTCTCAACAATGCAAGCTGTAAACCTGTAACCTCCCATTCCCACACTTAGGGACTGTGGTAGTTAGATTCAGTTGTCAACTTGGCCAGGTGAAGGCACCCAGTTCTATTGCTGTGGACATGAGCCAATGGTACGTGAACCTCATCTGTTGCTGATTTACATCTGCAGTTGGCTAGGAGGCGTGCCTGCTGCAATGAATGATGTTTGACTTAACTGGCTGGTGCTTAAATGAGAGAGCACAACATAGCACAGCCCAAGCAGCTCGGCATACCTCATCTCAGCACTCGCAGCCCAGGTCTTTGGCGATGCAGAAAGGAATCACTCCAGGGAAAATTGTTGGAACCCAGAGACCTGGAGAGAAGGCCAGCAGAAATTACCCTGAGCCTTCCCACGTAAGAAAGAACCTCAGATGAAAGTTAGCTGCCTTTCCTCTGAAGAACTAACAAAACAAATTCCCTTTTATTAAAAGCCAATCCATCTTTGGTGTGCTGCATTCCGGCAGCTAGCAAACTAGAACAGACACTTAAGTGGAAGAGGTGGCAGAAAGATTCTAAGTGTGGTGGAATGGGGTAGATCATAACATAATGTTTTTTGCATTTTCCAATACCCCCCACCCTTCCAACATTGTCAGCAATTATATGCATTCCTACATGTACCCTCTCAACCCTGAAAATATCAAAAATTTATCTCTCAACTCCCTTTAAGATTAAAAGGAACGAACTCTTTCATGGGGAGATCAAAGCAGGATAAAATAGGACAACTGTAAATCCCTGGTTTCCTATTCAGCTCTGGAAGTGTTAACGGACAACTCCAAGTCCCTTGTTTCAAAGGAACTAGTACAGAGTTGCAAACTTCCTGGGAGAAAAATTTCCCTAAAGCTCCTAAACCTCCCCAAACCATTACAAACTCCCCAAACCATAAAAGCTCGTAAAATTCTGGGCCCAAAACAAAATAATAGGAAGTACAGGGGTCATAAAGATTGTTAACCATTTGCCCAAGGTCAAATTTTAGGAATGTGACAATAAACCATGCTAGCTAGCTGTCCCCTCCTAGAACAAAGAAGACACCTAGCATTCAAAGGTTACTGTGGAAACATGCTGCCTAGAAAACTTTTCTATAAAACAAACTGGGCCATTTCACTCATGTGTCCCTTCCTTGGGCATGCCTGTGTTAACCTCTCTTACATGTACTCTCTTTTAATAAACTCCTCTTTTTAATAAACCACTACTTATTCCTTTAAAAAAAATGAGGGAGAAGTCATGACATTGCAGAAAACAAAAGCTGAGAGAGTTCGTCACCATTAAACTGGCCCTACAAGGGATGCTGTGCCAGTTTGAAAGGATTTATGTACCCTAGAAAAGCCATGTTTTAATCTTGATCCAATCTTATGGGGACAACTGTTTCTTTTAATCCCTATTCAATAATGTAGGCTGGAATCTTTTGATTAGATTATCTCCATGGAGATGTGGCTCACCTAATTGTGGGTATTAGCTTTGGATTAGAGGGAGATGTGACTCCACCCATTTCACATGGGTCTTGATTAGTTTACTGGAATCCTATAAAAGAGGAAACATTTTGGAGAGAGTCCCTTTTTTTAGAACAACGAGAGAGCTACCAGGCAAAGTCCACCAGCCAGCGACCTTTGGAGATGAAGAACACCCCTGGGGAAGCTTCATGAAGCAAAAGGCCTGGAGAGGATTATGTTTGCCATGTGCCCTTCCAGTTGAGGGAGAAACCCTGAACTTCATCAATCTTTCTTGAGTGAAGGTAACCTCTTGTTGGGGCCTAAATTTGGACATTTTCATAGCCTTGCCTTAATTTGAATATATTCATGGCTTTAGACCGTAAACTCGCAACTTAATAAATCCACCCTTATAAAAGCCATTCTGTTTCTGGTATATTGCATTCTGACAGCTCGCAAACTAGAATGCTAAAGAGTTCTGCAGGTAGAAAGGAAAGGAAAATAGGCAACAGAACAAAACAGCATAAAGAAACAAAGATCTCTGTTGAAGCTAACAACATCAGTAAATATAAGTAGCAGTACTACTGTATTTTTGGTTTGTAATGCCACTTTTAACTTTCTACAGGATCTAAAAGGCAAATGCATAAACCATGGCAAGTCCGTGGTTTGGGAATGAATGAATAAATATGTGATTTTGTGATAATAACTACAAAAAGTTGCTGGAATGGAGGGGAATAGGAACATAGTTCATATCTACTACAAAGTTGGTATCAAAGAAAATGAGATTTTATAGATTTAGGATATTAAAATTAAGCCCTATGAAAATTACAAAGAAAATACTGGAAAATATATAAAACTCACAGAGGCAGAAATTACAGTAAATGTGATAAAGGTGGGGACAGGGATAATGGAAAGTTAATACACAATGGATACGGGGTTTCTGTATGGGGAGATGGGAAAGTTTTGGAATGGAAGGTGATGAAGGTATCACAATATTAGAAATATATTACTCCCACTGAATGTATGCTTGGAGGTAGCTGTGATGAGTAAGTCTGTTGTACCTATGTTTGCATAATTTTCAAAAAGTGAAAAAGAAAGAGCAAGTAAATAAACAATGACAATTAGGTACAATACACAATCATGGACTAGATCTAATTAATAGAGGAGAAAAGGCCCTGAAAGGACATTGGGGGACATATGAAATAATTGCTATGTAGACTGTAAGTTTTTTTTACAGAGCAAAGAGATGAGGCCCAAATTACGAAACTTAGAAAAGAAAAAGGGGATATTACTACGAATTTTACAGGTAATAAAAAGGATTACAAGAGAATTCAATGAACAACTGTAAGTCCACAAACTGGATGAGCCAGATGAAATGGACAAATTCTAGAAACACTCCAACCATCGAAACTGACTCAAGAATAGAAAACCTGAATAGACCTAGAAGAAATGAAGAGATACAATCAGTCATCAAAAACTTCCCAATATAGAAAAGTCCAGGATCAGATGACTTCACAGGTGAATTTTACTAAGCATTTAAAGAAGAATTAACACCAACCGTTCTCAAACCCTTCCAAATAATGAAGAAGAGGAACACCTCCTAACTCATTCCTGAGGCCAGTATTACCTTGGTATGAAAGCCAGACAAAGACACTACAAGAAAAGAAAACTACAGTCCAATATCCACTATAAATATAGATACAAAAATCCTAGCAAACAGAAATTCTTCGGAGGATACCGACGCTAATTTTCAAGCATGTACCTTTGTGGTGCATTTAAGTTTTGAACTGTTAGTCTTTGGATTCTTTGGCTGTATATACTGACTAGTCCTTAAGGTCTTTCCTGCAGCTGAGTTTCCTGCAGCTGACTCAAGAACCTTTATGGTGTCAGCCCCTGATCAAGGACTAGATTCACCAGGGTCTAGACTTCATAGGGATTAGGGGAGCTATCGCTATGTAGCTGCAGGAATAGCCTATGCAGAGTGGGTCCACCATAATCTTTCTCACAAACTTTCCACTAACATAAATGAACAGACTTCACCTTAACCCCTCTTCACTCCCAAATAAATTCATTAGTAGGCCTCATGCTCCAAAACTGACATTCTAGATGCCCTTACAGCAGCCCATGGAGGAACATATGAATTCTTGGGAAAGGTCTGCTGTTCTTATGTTAATCAAATCTCAAAGATAAAGAATGTCAACTCCCTTAGAAACCAGAACACCAAGTCCCAAGATCTCCCATTGATTTATTTGAGTTTCTATCACCCAGGATATGTACCATTTATGTTCCATTCTTTTCTGTTTAATGGGGCTAGCCACCCCTAGTTCTCCTCAGTTTTGTGGATTTTTGTCTCTCTCTCTCTCTCTCTCAGAATGTTGCGCCTCAACAGTAACAACTGCAGGAGTCATGGTCAACAGACAACCAAGGGATCACACCAGAACAAGAAAAACGCAAAAAAATCCCATACCCTCCCAGATGAATCTTTGGTTATGATAACCAGAGAATTCCACTTCCATTATAGGAAGGGACAACAGCCCTTCTGCCAGCAGGAAGCACTTACAGAAGACTGAACTCCCTCCTCCAGCACCCCTTAAGATTAAAGGACAGCATTCTCTGCAAGTGGAATGAGACAGGTTAGACAGGGAAAGGGGGAGGGGAAGTGACCTTAAACCCCATAACAAAAAGTTCCTTTGGGTGCGCAGAGCCAGCCTACACACACCTAGCCCTCACTCAGGTGAGCACTGAAAATAGCCAATAAAAAGTGCAGCTTGTCAATCCTTATTAGCATAGCCAGAGGGGGGAGAAACAAACTTCAGATTGTTTCTCCTCCTGTGAAGAATTCCCACACTTATCTTCCAGCATGTACTTCTGCTGCACATTAAAATTTTGAGATGCACACACTGGCTAGTCTTTGGGTTCTTCGATTGTACATGCTCATTAGTATTCAAGTTCTTTCCTGCAGCTGAGTTTCCTGCAGCTGAGTCAAGTACCTTCACGGTGTCAGCCCCTGTTGGGGTCTAGAGTTCTCTGAGAATTCCCGCAGCTCTCTAGCATCCAGCCAAGAATTCCCAGGGCTCTCCAGTATGGAGCTTATTAAACTATTTGGCTGTACATGTGGACAAGTCCTTGAATTCTTTCCTGAGACTGAGTCAAGAATCCTTAGGGCACCAGCCTTGGTTGAGGTCTCAATTTCTCCGAGAAATCCCAGAGCTGCCTGGCTACAATAAGAAGGATGAACATCTTGAAAATAACCATTAAGTTATCTCTCAATTTTTTTTTTCCATCAAGGTGACTATTTCTAATCTTCATGCTATTTTCTTCCGGACCCTACTAATACATTTTCTAAATGTAAATCTGGTGACAGGGTTCAAGTGCTTCCAACTTTCAATATTTTTTACATTTTAAAACATGTTCTTATTTTTAAAAAGAATGAATTTAATCAAGGAGGCTAAGATGTGTACACTGAGCACTATAAAACACTGCTGAAAGAAATTAAAGAAGACCTAAATAAATAGAAAGATATCCCATGCTGATGGATTGTAACATTTAATATAATTAAAATAAGAATACTATCCAAAGCTATATACACATTTACTCGAATCCCTATTAAAATCCCAGCATCATTTTTTATAGAAATAGAAAAAAAAAGGCCTAGAATGTCATATGGAATTTCAAGGGGCCCTGAACAGTCAAACTTGGAGGACTCACACTTCCTGATTTCAAAATTTATAAAGACACAATAACCAAAACAGCATGGTATTAGTACAAGGACACACACACACACCAACAGAACAGAACAGAACAGAAAACCCAGAAATAAACCCTCATATATGGTCAATTTCAAGAATTGGTGCTGGGAAAACTGGATTTCAACATGTAAAAGAATGATGCAGGACCTTTACCTTATACCTTATACAAAAAGTAATTCAAAATGGATCAAAGAGAAAATCTTTACAATCTTGGATATTGGGAATGGTTGAAGTATGATACGAAAAACACAGGCAACAACAAACAAATAGGTAAAATGGACCGCATCAAAATTAAAACAATTTGTGTATCAAAAGACATTATCAAAAGAGTTAAAAATACAGTCCATTACGAAAGAAAATATTTGCAAATCATCTATTGATAAGTATTATTCAGAATACATAAAGAAATACTACTACTCAACCAAAAAAGTCCAACTTAAAAATGGGCAAAGGACTTGAATAGAAATTTCTCCAAAAAATAGAAAATAAGTGTTGGCAAGGATGTTGAGAAACTGGAACCTCAGACATTGCTGGTTGCAATATAAAATGGTAAGGCGGCTGTAGAAAACAATTCCTTGGTTTCTCAAAAAGCTAAATACAAAAACACCATATGACACAGCAATTCTGCTCCTAGGTATGTACCCCCAAAGTACTGAAAACATAGAGACATGAAAACATGATTCAAAACAAATTTGTACACCAATGGTCATAGCATTATTTACAATAGACAAAGGGTAGAAGCAATCGAAGCATCCATCAATACATGTGTTTTAGTCTGTAAGTTGCCAGAATGTGATATTTCAGAAATGGAATGGCTTTTTAAAAGGGAATTTTAGTAAGCTTCAAGTTTATACTTCCAAGCCTATAAAAATGTCCAAATTAAGGCATCCAGAAAAAAATACCTTAATTAAAGGAAGGTTGATGCATCTGAAACACCTCTCTCAGCTGGGAAGTCATGTGATTGGTGTCTGCAGGTCTCTTGCTCCTGGGCTCTGTCGCTTTCAGCCTCTATTCCTGAGGGGTTCCTAACTTTGCTTCTCTGGGGACGGTTTTCATTTCTTGGCTTCCCTCAGCTCTCTCCAGGTTCTGGCTTGTTTAACATCTCATGGTGATGTCTGCTGGGCTCCAGGCATCTCCAAACATCTGTATTTCTGTTCTCTAAGTGTCAGCATCTGTGACAATTTTGCTCTCTCCAAAATGTTTCCTCTTTCAAAGAACTCCAGTAAACTAATCAAGATCCACCTGGAATGGGCAGAGTCACATCTCTGTCTAATCAAAAGGTCACACCCACAGTAGGCATGCCACATCTCCTTGGATATAATCTAATCTGAAGTTTCTGTCCTACAGTACTGAATTAGGATTTAAAAATAAAATGGTTGCCTCCACAAGACTGAATCAGGAACAAGACATGGCTCTTCTGGGGTATATAACACTTTCAAACTGGAACAACATGAACAGATAAAAGAATACAGTATATAGTCCGTAGCCTTACCACCCCTCCAGCAATGTTCAATTCTGCAAAACATCCCTTTACTGCTCACCCACCACCCTGCTGCTCACCTGTCCACAAGGAAGCAGTCTTTGTTGACTCAGTGGAAGAATGTGTGATCAATGAGGAGTATAAAATATGGAAAAAGAACATTCCAGCAGATTGCAAACTAGAACAATGTGTATGGTCATTTTTCTTTTGGGTTGTACAAATTTTTCAGATTCACTTAAGGTTAGAGTGGATCCAGAGTGGAGTCACATTGGGTAGGTGTCTGAGCCATAAAGAATAATACTGCATGATGTGTTTATTCAGGAAATGGGGAACAGATTCAAGTCATACAGATTCCTACTCTTAAATGGTCATACTTGACTTTCCAGGATGTACATTTTCCTATGTAGAAAGTCCCTCTCATTTTCTTCAGTTACGTCAAAACTTTCTCTTTTTTTTAGGGGGGGTTGGTGGAGGGGCATGCATAGTCCAGGAATTGAACCCAGGTCTCCAGCACTGAACCACCTGTGCACCCCTAAAACTTTATTTTACATATTCCTCCTTCCTCATATATTTTTGTTTGTTAGTGTATTTCTTGAGCTGTTTCATATTATTTCTTTCTTTTCTGTGAAATGGTTGTTTTCTTACACTTGGGATCACCAAGTTGTAAAGATGTATGTTTTTACATGACAGTTATACCACAGGTTGTCCAGTGAAATTGAGAAGAATGACTCAATAGGTGATATTTGTTTTTAAAATTAAATTAATCCTGGATATCAGTCTGCTTTTTTTTTTTAGGAGTTAGTCCTTAACCACTAGGTTGATACCATCTCCCTTCTGGGTGACCCCACCAGCAGGCCCGTTATTCTCCATGACTAACTATGTAAGTGCTTATCATGGAATAAATTGCTTTGCTACATTAAAAAAAAAAAAAAAGACTATGGTACACATATACAACGGAATAATACTCAGCAATAAAAAGGAACACTAATAATACACGTTATGAAGGGATGTAGCTTGAAAACATTATACTGAATCAAATATGCTAGACACAAAAGACAAATATTGTGTGATTCCACTTACATGAGGTATCTAGATAAATCTGGATAAATTCACAGAGATGAAAAGTAGAACAGAGGTTACTAGGGACTGTGGAGAGTGGATGAAGAATTATTATTTAATAATTACAGAATTTCTATTGGCGATCATAAAAAAGTTCTAGACATAAAAAAGATTGCTGAATTGTAGGCTGGAAAATGGTTAAAATGGTAAATTTTAAGTTGTGTATAAATTACCACAATAAAAACGGAATAAAATATTTAAATAAATAAAATTAACTTAAAAGTTTCAAATGTGAATGATATGATCCGTTAGAAAGCAGGCAACAGGGAACTGTCTAAATTCCAGTAATATTTTTTAATTATTTATTTTTATTGATATATATTATATAGTCACACACCATGTAACCATCCAAAGTGTACAATCAATGGTTCACAATATCATCATATAGTCTTACACTTATTATCACAATAGACTTTTTTCTTTTTTGTGAAAAATAATATACATATACAAAATAGCAATAAATTTCAAAGCGCAGTGCAACAATTAGTTGTAGAAGAGATTTCAGAGTTTGGTATGGATTACAATTCCACAATTTTAGGTGTTTACTTCTAGCTGATCTAAGATAATGGAGACTAAAAGAAATATCAGTATAATGATTCAGCAATAATACTCATATATAATTCCACCATCACCTTTGATCTTTGTGCCACTCTTTATGGGTATTTGGGTTATGCCCTCTCTAACTTTTTCATTTTAGAACCTAAAGATAAGACAACTGAAATCATTCCACCTGAGAAGCAGAGAATGAAGAAAAGTGAACAGAGCCTGAGGAATCTATAGGACACCATCAAGCCTATCAATATACTCATTATGAAAATCCCAAAAAGAAGAAGAAAGAGAGAAAGGTGCAGAAGGCATATTCAAAGAAATAATGGCTGAAAATTTCCCAATTTTAACAAAACACATGAATACACACATCCAAGGGACTCAACGAACTCCAAACAGGACAAACCCAAGATCCAAGCCATAACATATTTAATCAAATTGACAAATGCCAAAGACCAAAAGAGAATTCTGAGAGCCTGCAACGTGTCATGTACAAGGGAACCTCAAAAACTTTAAGTGCCAATTTCTCATCAGAAACCATGAGCCAAGACAGTAGTGGGAGGATATATGTGGAGTACTGAAAGCAAAAAAACTGTAAACCAAGAATTCTATACCTGACACTAGACCAGCCCTTCAAGAGATGCTAAAGAGAGTTCTGCACGTTGAAAAGAAAGGATACTAGCCAACAAGATCAAAGCTACAAGCAGAATTAAGGATCTCTGGATAAGGTAATAACATGGGCAAATATAAATGAAATAATATTGTATTTGGGGACTGTAAGTCCATTTTTTACTTCTTAGAGGATCTAAAAGGCAAATGTATAAAATGTAATGATAAATCAGGGGTTTGGGACTCAATTTATAAACATGCAATTTGCGACAAGAACTACACAGGATGGGGGTGGGTATAGAAATGTAGTTTGTGTATACCATTGAAGTTAAATTGGTATCTAAGCAAATAAGAATGTTATATAGATTTAAGATGTTAAATTTAAGCCCCATGGCAACTACAAAGAAATACTGGAGAACAGATACAGAAATTTAACAGTACTGGATGGCAGGGATGGGGGGCAGGGAAAATGGGGAGTTAATGCCTAACGGGTATAGGGTTTCTGCTTGGGCAGTTAGGAAAGTTTTAGTAATGGAAGATGGTAAGTGCACCACAAAAGTCTAAATATAAATAATCCCACCGAATGGTATCCTTGAGAGTGGTTTAGATTGGAATGTTTATGTTGCAATACATCCCCACAATTAAGAAAAAGAGAATGAACAACTAAAGAGACAATGACAATTAAATGCAATAACTGATCCTGGACAGGTCTAATAATGCAGGAGAAAAGGCCCAAAGGAACATTTTGGGGACATCTGAAAAAACTGGAATATAGACTGTATGCTTTATATCAAATTTAAATTTCTTCAACTTGATAACTGCACTTTAGCTTCAAATCAGCAGTGTTGCTGTTTCTCCTTTCTGTTTTATTTTTTTTCTCTCTCTTCTCTTTTTGTGGAAGAAATGGAAATGTCCTCACATAGTTTGTAGTGCTGAATGTATAACTATGTGATTATACAGAGAACCATTGATTGTTTACTTAGGTTGGATTGTATGCTGTGAAGATGAACAGAGAGGAAAAAAGTGCTGGAGGAAATGTGGAGGGAGATGTACCTATTCACTACTGGGAGGAAAGTAGAGTGGTGCAGCCCCTCTGGAGGGCAGCGTGGTGGCTTGCAGTGTCTCCACAGAAGGCTAGGTGTAGGGTTGCCATAAAATCCTGCAACCCCACTGTTACGTAGAACTGACAAAGAAAGAACTGAGAGCATGGATAAGAGTGGGATGTTGGCAGAGCTTCCAGGAAGATGGCAGACCAGAGTGGAGTGAGTTCACTCTTGTTCCATGAAATAAGATGGAAGACAAGAAGAAAATGTACAGGACTGCTGGTCTCGGGGCGTGAATAGTCTAGGAAGGTTTTTAGGCATATTTAGGGGGAGGAGTTTCAGGGGACAATGAGTGGGACAAGCGACTGGGATCCCCACCGGGCAGGCTGTGGTACACCAACTGGAGGGAAATGACCCTCCTCAGCTCTAGCCTGCACAGCTGCTGGCTGGGGAAACCTCCCCACGTGGTTACAGTGGGCACCACCTGAAGGATGCCCGGGGGACCGGTGACAGACCACCTCAGAGAAGGCCTTGAGGTGGAGGGAGTGATCACTGCATTGGGGTGCAAGAAAAGCCAGCCTGCAGTCAGGGTATCTGTCAGGCCTACTAGCACTGCTGATCAGCTGATCCCCCACAAGCTGGTGGATTCCCATTCCCCCCAGCAGAGACCCACATAGTCAGCTGCCCCTGTCAGAGCAGATGAGCATGCCTACCAGTGGTTCCTGCCAGCAGGGGTGGGGCTGAGGGAGGAGGGGACTCAAGCAGGCTATCTGCTGGCCAATGTGGTTAAGTGCAGGTTGGCTGCACCAGACAAGGAGGGAACTTGAAGGAGGAGAAACCTCATGGTTGCCACCTGCTGGAGAGAAGGGGTAAGTACAGGCAAGCTAACTCCCTATCTGCCCAGGTCTTTATTTTTTTTTTTTATTTCATTTTTTTTTCTTCTCAATATTACTTTTTCAGGTCCCCCCCTTTCAAAATATATTCTTTCCTTACATTTTTATTAGTAATACAACTGTCCTTTTCATTATTTAAAAAAAATTTAGATAGTTTATATTTTCCACATTTTCTATATTTTATTTCACATATTTTTTATTATTCAATTTCATTTATTTTTATTAGCACTATTATTCTTTTTATTTTAAATTTTCCCTCCCTCTGGTGAACAACAGCCTGACTTCATTTCCAGTATGTCCTAGGGTTTCTCCTTTTGATTCTGCTGTCTACTACTGTTGAGGAGCATTTTGTTGGGGTTCTTCTTTTTGGTTTCATATTTTTATATTATTATTTTACGTTATTATTATTATCTCTTTTTCTTTCTTTTCTTTTGTTTTCTCATTTTCTAGGAGATTTTTTTGTGCACAGGCTAGGAGAGCACCTTGGGTGTCCTGCGTGGTACTAAGCCATCCACAACTGGAGTACCCATGTACTCCAGCCTCCCTTAAGTTGAACTGTATCCCCTACATGAGATCTGGACCTCAATTTGGCAGAGAATAACCAACAAAGTGAAAAAGGAAACATTCAGCAAAAACTAAGTAAATACAAAACTCTAGAAGAGTGAAGGAAACTAACCAGCATAATAACCAATTCAAGATAATCAAATGCCCCAAATGTAACAGAAAAATCACAAAACACACAAAGATCGAAGCAGAAGTGGCCCAGTCAAATGACTAAACCGAAATTCCAGAGGAGACAGAGAATATGGAATAATTATTCAAGGATATTTACAAAGAAATAAAGGATATCAAGAAGACATTAGAAGAGCATAAGGAAGAATTCAAGAGGTTAAATAGAAAAATGGTAGGAATTCAAGAGGTTAAATTGAAAAATGGCAGATCTCACAGAAATGAAAGATACAGTAGACCAAATAAAAAATATAGCAGAGACACATGCTAGCAAATTTGAAGGAACAGAAGGAAGAATTTCTGCTGTGAAAATCAGTTTGGTGATTCCTCAGAAAACTAAATATTGAGTTACCCTATGACCTGGCAATACTAATACTCAGTATATACCCAGAAGAGTTGAGAGTATAGAGCAGATGCATTAAATCCGTAGTGGTGATTATTATTTCTGGATTTTGAGAGGCTGCTTTATATACATAACCTGATATTTAGAGATAAGAACGAAGCCAAACAGGTTGGGGTTAAAGTAATTCAGAACATAGGAGTAAGGAAGACAGTGTTATATTTTAGAACCACACGTACATTTTGAGACCAATGGAAGAAAGGTTTATTTGATCTGGAACTGAAATTTTCTGTAGTGCATAATCTAATACAATCCATCTGTATAGCTCATTTGAACAAGTAAAACACAGAGTCCACAGAATGAGAAAGTGGTCCTTTAATTTTGTATAGATTATTGTAATGCCTGGAAACATCCTAGAATATACTAACCAGAAAATCAAAAAGTATCAGCAAAGAACTCAGGAAGAGGAGAGCCAAGATGGTGGCTTAACGAGGTGTGGGGCTTTGGTTCGTCCTCCAGAGCAGGAACAGTACAGAACAATTGCTAGGGCCACGTCAGTGACCGGACACACAGCGTACCCCAGTCTGGATCAGCTGGACCAACTGCGAGCCCCCCCAGAACAGTGAGTCCACCAAGCCACCGCGGCCAGTGCTCCTCCCCAACAGGCTGCTTTCCAGAGGGGAAAGGAAAGGGACTTATGCAGCAGCAGGGGCTGAGCACAACAAAACTCCAATGGTGGAATTAATTAACATATTCTGACTACTAAAAACAGGCCCCCAGTTCAGCTGAACCTTGAGTAAAAGCAGTGGTCCAGTAAAAGCTGACATCACTGGTTTTTGCCCTGGCACAGAAGGGGCAGGGCTGACAGAAAAAGAAAAAAGAAAAAAAGCAGAGCTTTTTCTGGATCTGAAAAGGTCTGGGTCCTGCAGGAAAGGAGGGGGCACATAGCTCCTGGAGATATACAAAGCAACGTACCAACTTAAGCTCTTGATTGGCAAACCTGAGGAAAGGGGTCATACTCTGAAAAGGATTTTTCTTTTTCTCTTTTGTGACTGTGTTTCTATGGCTAGATTACTCTCTGGATACAGCAGCAAGGATTCTTCGGCTCCACTGCCCCAGGAATAGACAGAACTGAACTTGTCTGAGAGCTTGTCTGGAGCCTGTGCCTTCCCCAGGAGAGGGGTGATGCCCAGCTCAGGTGGAATCCCTCCCTGAAGGAATTCAGACCCCAGGGTCTAGAAAAGTGAAGCAATTAAAGCCAGCCTACAACCTCTTCTGTCTCCACCACAACCCCAGCAGGGAGAGTCTGCTGAAGTTAAAGGTACCGCATCACCTTATGCTGGTGGGAACTGGAGGCAGAAAAGCACCATATATTGGGGAGGAGAGGAAAAAGGCAAAGCCCAGAGACTTCAATATACTGGGTCTCACCCTCAGGGAAAACTGACTCAGGTGACTCTTTCCTCCTGAGAGGAGACCAGTTTGTTTGGGGAAAATCTGACTGGGGTCTATAATACCTAAGTAGACCCTCCTAAGGGGTGGGGGGGGGGGGGTACCGTACAGGCAGGACAAAAAACAAACTAAAAAAAAAGAACTGAAAAATTCTGATCTATTCAACAAAATTTAAGCTAGAGGACTGAATAAGCTGAACTGAATGTCAAAGAACAGAGAAACAACAAAGCCATCCAGGAAGAAAATCCTAGGGGAAAAAAAAAGTGAAAACAATCTCGAGAATAAACTAATTAAGGTAATTAAATGGCTAGAAACCAGCAAATAATAATGAATAATACTAGGAAAATTGAGGAAATGGCCCAGTCAAAGGAACAAACCAATAATTCAAATGAGATACAGGAGTTGAAACAATGAATTCAGAAGGTTTGAATAGACATGGAAAACCTCCTCAAAAATCAAATCAAAGAATTGAGGGAAGATATAAACAAGGCAAGGAATGAACAAAAAGAAGAAAATGAAAGTCTGAAAAAACAAATCACGGAACTTAAGGGAATGAAAGGCACAGTAGAAGAGATGAAAAAAAATGGAAACTTATAATGTCAGATTTCAAGAAGCAGAAGATAGGATTAGTGAATGGGAGGATGGGACATCTGAAATCTGACAAGCAAAAGAAAATACAGGGAAAAGAATGGAAAAATATGAGCAGGGACTGAGGGAACTGAATGACAACATGAAGTGCACGAATATATGTGTTGTGGGTGTCCGAGAAGGAGAAAAGAAGGTAAACAGAGGAGAAAAACTAATGGAGGAAATTATCACTAAAAAGTTCCGAACTCTTATGAAAGAATTAAAATTACAGATCCAAGAAGTGCAGTGTACCTCAAACAGAATAGATCCAAACAGACGTACTCCAAGACACTTACTAACCAGAATGTCAGATGTCAAAGAGAAAGAGAGAATCTTGAAAGCAGCAAGAGAAAAACAATCCATCACAAACGAGGGAAGCCCAATAAGACTATGCGTAGATTTCTCAGCAGAAACCATAGAGGCGAGAAGACAGTGGGATGATATATTTCAGATAATAAAAGAGAAAGACCGTAAACTAAGAATTCTATATCCAGTAAAACTGTCCTTCAAAAATGAGGGGGATATTAAAACATTTGCAGACAAAAATTCATTGAGAGAATTTATGATGAAGAGACCGGCTCTGCAAGAAATACTAAAGGGAGCAATAGAGACATATAAGAAAAGACAGGAGAGAGAGGTGTGGAGAAGAGTATAGAAATGAAGACCAACAGTAAAGGTAAAAACAAGAAAAATTAGATATGACATATAAAATCCAAAAGGCAAAATGGTAGAAGAAAGTACATCCCGTACAGTAATAGCACTAAATGTTAATGAATTAAACTCCCCAATCAAAAGACACAGACTGGCAGAATGGACTAAAAACAGGACTCATCTATTTGCTGTCTACAGGAAACACCTCTTAGACCCAAGGATAAACACAGGTTGAAAGTGAAAGGTTAGGAAAAGATACTCCACGCAAACACAATCAGAAAAGAGCAGGAGTAGCTATACTAATATTCAACATATTAGACTTTAAATGTAAAACAGTTAAAAGAGACAAAGAAAGAGGATCCATATCTCACACCCTATACAAAAATTAACTCAAAATGGATCAAAGACCTAAACATTAGATCTAAGACCATAAAACTGTTAGAAGAAAATGTAGGGAACTATTTCATAAATACTATAATAGGAGGTGGTTTCCTAGACCTTACACACATAGCACGAGCATTGAAGAAAGAAAGAAAGAAATGGGAACTCTTCAAAATTAAACACTTTTGTGCATCAAAGATCTTCGTTAAGAAAGTAAAAAGACAGCCTACACAATGGGAGACAATATTTGGAAATGCTGTATCAGATAAAGGTCTAGTATTCACAATATATAAAGAGATTGCTCAACTCAACAACAAAAAGACAGACAACCTAATTACAAAATGGACAAAAGACATAAACAGACACTTCTCAGAAGAGGAAACAGAAATGGCCAAAGGCACATGAAAAGATGCTCAACTTCCCTGGCTATGAGGGAAATGCAAACCAAAACCACAATGAGATACCGTCTCACACCCACCAGAATAACCTTTATCAATGAAACAGAAAACGACAAGTGCTGGAGATGATGTGGAGAAAGAGGCACACTTATCCACTGTTGGTGGGAATGCCAAATGGTACAACCATTGTGGAAGGCAGTTTGGCGGTTCTGCAGGAAGCTAAATATAGAATTGCCATATGACCTGGCAATACCATTGTTAGGTATCTACTCAGAGGACATGGAGGCAAGGGCACAAACGGACATTTGCACACCAATGTTTATAGTAGGATTATTTACAATTGCCAAGAGACGGAAACAGCCAAAACATCCATTAACAGAGGAGTGGCTAAACAAGCTGTGGTATATACATATGATGGAATATTATGCAGCTATAAGACAGAATAAAGTCATGAAGCACGTAACAACATGGATGGACCTTAAGGACATTATGCTGAGTGAGGTCAGCCAGAAACAAAAGGACAAATACTGCATGGTATCACTGATATGAACTGACATTAGCGAATGAACTTGGAGAATTTCAGTTGGTAATAGAGACCACCAGGAGATAGAAATAGGGTAGATATTGGGTAACCGGAACTGAAGGGATACAGATTGTACAACAGGTCTGATTGTAAAAACTCAGAAATGGATAGCACAATACTACCTAACTGTAATACAATAATGTTAGAACACTGAATGAAGCTGAATGTGAGAATGATAGAGGGAGGAGGCCTGGGGGCACAAATGAAATCAGAAGGAAAGAGACAATAAAGACTGAGATGGTATAATCTAGGAACGCCTAGAGCGCATAATTATAGTGACTAAATGTGCAAATTTAAAAATGTTTCTGCATGAGGAAGAACAAAGGAATGTCAATAATGCAGGGTGTTGAAAAGAGATGGTAATTAAAATTTTAAAACTTTAACGTATGTGTGAAACAAGCAAAAAATGTTTATTTGGTACAAAATCTATATTCTGACTAGTGCATTTCCTAATATAATTTATGTGGATAGCTTAATTGAACACCATAGTACTTGGAATCTTGTATAGGGCAGGAGATTTTGTAGGTTTCTCCAGGGTGATGCCCAGATAAATCCCAGAGCGATTTGAACAGTGAATAGGGAAGTATTTGCAGAGTCACATACGGGGAATGGTGAGAAAGGGGGAATATTCAAGTTTCCCAAGTGGAGAATTCTTGATATTCTCACAGGCAGTGGGGACAGTCAAAGCAATGAGCCTCCCATCTTGAGGTTTGTTCATATGAAACTTAACTCCACAAAGGATAGGCTAAGGCTACTTAAAATTAGGCCTAAAGAGTCACCTCCAAGAGAACCTCTTTTGTTGCTCAGATGTGGCCTCTCTCTCTCGGCCAACACAGCAAGCAAACTCACTGCCCTCCCCATTTCTATGTGGGACATGATTCCCAGGGGTGTGGATCTTCCTGGCAATGTGGGACACAAATCCTAGAATGAGCTGGATCAGCATCAAGGGATTGAGAAAACCTTCTCAACCAAAATGGGGAAGAGCGAAATGAGAAAAAATAAAGTGTCAATGGCTGAGAGATTCCAAACAGAGTTGAGAGGTTATCCTGGAGTTTATTCTTACACACTAAATAGATATCACCTGTTTAGTTAAGGTGTAATGGAGAAGCTGGAAGGAACTGTCAGAAAATGAGGAGTTGTGCTCCGGTGGCCATGTGTCTTGAAGATAATTGGCTGTCACAGTGTGACTGTGTGGTTGTGAAAGCCTTCTGTCTGATGCTCCTTTTGTCTACCTTATCAATGGACAAGTAAAACATATGGATTAATGATGTACTAAAGGTACTGAAAAAAAAAATATGGATTAAAAATAAATAAATAATAGGGGGAACAAATGTTAAAATAAATTTAGTAGATTGATATGCTGGTGATCAGTGAAAGGTAAGGTAAGAGGTATGGTATGTATGAATTATTTTGTTTTCTTTTTATTGTTTTTTCTGAATTGATGCAGATGTTCTAAGAAATGATCATGATGATGAATATACAACTATGTGATAAAAAAAAAAAGTACTGGCAAAATCCCCTGAGGGAGGAGTGAAACACCAGGGAACTATTAAAACTTACCATCAGGGAATCCCCTGATACTGTGTCAAACTTTAGGACACTCAAATCAATAGGCCATGCCCTCCATCATGAGGCTTAATCTTGTGAAGTTTATGTAGGTAGCATGGAAACTTAGACTACTTATAGGCATGCCTAAAAGTTACTTCTGGAGGACCTCTGTTGTTGTTCAGATGTGACCTCAGTCTCTGTAAGCCCAACTGTGCAAGTGAAATCATTACCGTCCCCCCTATGTGGGACATGACAACCAGGGGTGAAAGTCTACCTGGTGACAAAGGAGAGGATTCCCAGGGATGAATCCAGACCTGGCACCGTGGGATCAACAATTACATCCTTACCAAAAGGGGGAAAAGAAGTATAATTAATAACGTATCAGTGGCAGACAGAGTTCAAATAGAGTCGCGAGGCTATGGAGGTTGCTGTTACACAAGCTTCAGGTAGACCTTGCTACCTATCATAACCTGCCAACCCGCAACCAGGACCATTCCAGCCAATTCTAAAGGACATCTATGGCAATTTATAAGATTCCACAAGGGATCCAGGCACAAGAGTAACTTGCCAGAAACCTACAACCTCCAGGTGGGGCCCCGGTCCAGATAAATCCTGAAGCCTAGCCCAGCCTCTCCAGAACACAAGATAGTTCCACTTCCCTATCCCATATTAGTGATAGACCCACTATCAAAAATTTAGAATTGCCATAGCCCAAACAACCCCAATGACAGCTATGGAAAGATCAAAGGTGATGGTGGAATTTTACATAGAAGACAAGACTTAACAAATGAATATGAATGCTGAATCATTAAATTGATATCTCTTTTAGTCTCCAGTATTTTAGAGCAGCTAGAAGTAAAAACCTAAATTGTGAAATTGTAACACATGTCAAAGTCTGAAATATGTTCGACAACTAATTGTGGTGCTGTGCTTGGGAATTTATAGTTTTTTGTATATATGTTATTGTTCACAAAAAAAGAAGGGGAAAAAAGTCGATTGTGATGATAATTATTAAGCCCTCTAGCCTCCTATATTCTGGGGCAACTGGAAGGAAAAATATGAGAGGATCGTATGGCAGCCCATGACAAACTCTGGGATCTATCCTGTAACCACTTTTTGAAGAGTGTTTTGAAAACTATTGCTTTTTATTTCTTTGCTTTGCATATATATTATATTATACAATAAAAAAAAGTGTTCAAGGTAGTGACACAAACAGACAACTGCACACCAATGTTCACAGTGGACTACTCACAACTGCCAAGAGATGAACACACTCCAGGCACCCATCAACAGACAAGTGGATAGACAAAATGTGCAATGGAATATTACACAGCACTTAGATAAAATGATATCTCAAAACAAATACCACGTGGATGAAGCTTGAGGACATAAGACTTAGTGAAATAAATCAGACACAAAGGGACCGATACTGTATGATTACATTATTATGACTCTGATAAAGCCGCCAGTGTTTTGGAGAAACTAGAAGGAAAAGCCTGAGTTGAGGGCATAGACACCCAAGACAAATTCTGGGAACTACTCTGTAGCTGCTTGTTGAAGTGTGTTCTGAAAATCAATGGGTTTCTGTCTTTCTTTTCTTTGTGTGTGTATACATATACATATATGTTATATTTATAGTTATATTAGATAGAATAGATTCCTAAAATAAAAAAATTTAAAAACATTTAGTAACACTGCTCACTACTATACCAAAGTCGATATTTGTAAAAACTTTTTAACTTGATATTTTGAGAACGCCCAGAGTTTTGATATTTAATCAAATGGTATTTAAGATACTATTTAATATTTAGAATTCAAGTAACTGATATCTGTATTTATACTTTCTTTTCCTTCCTTGCTTTAATTTTTTAAACTGTTAATGAAATATATTGTACAAACAGGCTTATGATGATTACTTATCTTTTTTAATATGAATAATAGCCTATGAATAAACTAACTTAGATATCCATTTTAGATGCTTAAGATTTCCATATGTTAATTGTAAAATTATTTGTATCTTCATATTTTCTGAAATCAGGAACATATTTAGTAACATAGGTTATTACTACAGCAATGCAGCTATTTGTAAGAACTTTCTACTTGATAATTTTGAGAATATTCACAGTTTTGACAGCTGATCAAATGGTATCTAAGCTAGTGGGTTTTTTTTTTTCCATTTTTTTAAACAGTTTTATTCACATATCATATAATCCATCTTAAGTATATAGACCTGCCTTTGCCACCATATCTCCTTTGATTTCTTTATAGCAATGTTATTTAGTTTCCTGTGTACAAGTCCTTTACATCCCTAGTTAAGTTCATTCCTAAGTATTTGATTCTTTTAGTTGCTATTCTGAATGGAATTTTTTCCTTAACTGACTTCTCAGCTAGGTCATTGCTTGTGTATAGAAATGTTACTGATTTTTGCACATTAATTTTATATCCTAACACCCTGCTAAATTTGTTTATTAGCTCAAATAACTTTTCTGTAGATTTCTCAGGATCTTTCGAGTATAGTATCATATCAACTGCAAATAATGAGAGCTTTACTTTTCCCTTTCCAACTTGGATGCCTTTTCTTTCTTTTTACTGACTGATTGCTCTAGCTAGTACTTCTAGCACAATGTTGAATAATAGTGGTGACAATCAGCATCCTTGACTTGTAACTGATCTTAGGGAGAAGGTTTTCAGTCTCTCTCCATTTAGTACAATGTTGGCTATCGGTTCTTCATATGTTCCCTTTATCATATTGAGGTAGTTACCTTTGATTCCTATCTTTTGGAGTGTTTCTATCAGAAAAGGATCCTGAATTGTGTCGAATGCTTTTTCAGCATCAATTGAGATGATCATGTGATTTTTCCCTTTTGACCTGTTAATGTGCTGTATTACATTAACTGATTTTCTTGTGTTGAACCATCCTTGTATTCTGGTATAAACACCGACTTGGTCATGGTATATAATTCTTTTAATGTGCTCCTGGATTCGATTTGCTAATATATTTCACTGAGAATTTTCGATTCTATGTTCATTAGGGAAACTGGCCTCTAGTTTTCCTTTCTTATAGCATCTTTACCCAGTTTGAGTATTAAAATGATATTAGCTTAATTAAATAGGTTAGGTAGAGTTCCTTTTTCCTCCATTTTCGGGAAAAGTTTAAGCAGGATTGGTGTTAGTTCATTCTGGAATGTTTGATAAAATTCCCCTGCGAAGAGTCGAGAGGTTATCCTGGAGGTTATTCTTACGCATTAAGTAGATATGACCTTGTTGTTCAAGATGTAGTGGAGAGGCTGGAGGGAACTGCCTGAAAATGTAGAGCTGTGTTCCAGTAGCCATGTTTCTTGATGATGACTGAACAATGATATAGCTTTCACAATGTGACTCTGTGAATGTGAAAACCTTGTGTCTGATGCTCCTTTTATCTACCATATCAACAGAAGAGTAGAACGTATGGAATAAAAATAAATAATAGGGGGAACAAATGTTAAAATAAATTTAGTTTGAAATGCTAGTGGTAAATGAAAGCGAGGGGTATGGGGTATGGTATGTATAACTTTTTTTCTGTATTATCGTTTTATTTCTTTTTCTGTTGTCTTTTTATTTCTTTTTCTAAATCGATGCAAATGTTCTAAGAAATGATGAATATGCAACTATGTGATATTAAGAATTACTGATTATATATGTAGAATGGAATGATATCTTATTGTTTTGTTTGTTAATTTTTTTTAATTAATTAAAAAAAAAATTTCCCTGTGAACCCATCTGGCCCTGAGCTTTTCTTTGTCAGAAGACTTTTGATGACTAACTGAATCTCTTTACTTGTGATTGGTTTGTTGAGATATTCTATTTCTTCCTGAGTCAGTGTAGCCTGTTTATGCGTCTCCAGGAATTTGTCCATTTCATATAAGTTGTCTAGTTTGTTGCTGTATAGCTGTTCATAGTATCCTCTTATGATTTCTTTTATTGCTTCAGGGTCTGTGATAATGCACCCCTTCTCATTTCTGATTTTGTTTATTTGCATCCTCTCTTTTTTTTTCTTTGTCAGACTTGCTAGTGGCCCATCAATTTTATTGATTTTCTCAAAGGACCAACTTTTGGTTTTACTGATTCTTTCTATTGTTCTTTTGTTCTCCCATTCACTTATCTCTGCTTTAATCTTTGTCATTTCTCTTCTTTTTGCTTTGGGGTTAGTTTGCTGTTCTTAAATTCCTCCAGGTTTGCTGTTAAGTCCTCAATTTTTGCTCTTTCTTGTTTTTTAATATAGGCATTTTATGGCAATAAATTTCCCTCTCAGCACAGCCTTTGCCACATCCATAAGTAATTTCTACATATTTGTGAATGTTCTCATTCTTTGGTGGTTAAAGATATCCAGCTTCATCCCACTGTGATCAGAGAAAGTGCTTTGAATAATTTCAGTGTTTTTAAATTTATAAAGACCTATTTTGTGCCCCAATATATGATCTGTCCTGGAGAATATTCCATGAGCACTGGTCATGAGGCAGGGCTATATTTGTCTGCATCATGATATGCTTAGTGATCTTCTGCTGTCTTCATCGAATGTAAATATCTTGATTGATTTACTTTGGGAGTTGATTTCTTTCAGTAGTCTAAGGCCTTGTGTTTGCAGGATGATTATACAGCAGGGAGCAGAGCACGGGGTGGGACACTCAGTGCGGTGATTTGTTTCAGGGCAGGTATGGGTACAGGCTGGGGGTCTTATGTTGATGCTTGTGAACATGGGTGCCCAGCAGTCAGGGAGGATGTAGCTGTGTGGGTGCACTGGTTTTGGGAATGTAACCCTGGTATGCATTGGTCTAAGGCACAGGGCCCTTTGTGTGCAAGTATAGAGCTGTGGCAGCAAGTCAGCATTATGCCTTCGTGGATTGGGGGCAGATGTGAGTCAGCTGCACAGGTTGGGACTTTCTCAGAGCTGGGAAGCAAGGCTGAGGGCTGAGCACATGCACAGTTCTAGGACTGCTGTAAAGTGAGGTTCCCAGAGCTGAATGACGTGATTGGGGGCCTATGCGCACACATGGGCCTGGGAGTGCAGTAAACTGATGCGCTGAGTTCAGGGAGGGCAGCATGAGGCTGTGTGACACTATGGGTGGGGTATGGGGATAGCCTAGGTATGGAGGTTAGTGCCTGCAACCTTTGTGCACTGGCAACAGCCTGCAGGTAACCAGGAGGGGGAGGTAGTGCTTGCAATGGGTGCAGGAGAGGTGGGTTAGGCTGCATTTGGGGTGGGGATGGGAGGTGGCTATGTGCACTGGGGGCTGGTACGGTGGGGGCACTTCAAGCATGGGGAATGGGAGTGGGTGATGGGGTTCAGGTATGTGGGGTGTGGGGTGAATCACTGGTCACAGGGCTGTGCTGGTGAGGGTAATGTGCCCAAGGAACACGGCCTGGGTTACTTCCTAGTCCCATGCTCCCAATCGTGCACTCCCATAGGCTCCACGGCTCCATGCCAGGTTCCAGTTTTCTTCCTCTCGGTTCCTCGGCCTCTGCAACCAGGTTTGCCGCATGCAGTACAGAAGGCTCTCCAAGGTCAGCCACACTCCCAAACTGCCACCTCAGTTGTCCTCTTGTCCCTTCTCTAACTTTTCCATGCAGCACTTAGTTAGTTTTTAATACTTAGAATTTAAGAACTTTACTATCTGAATATGAAGATTTCCTTGTCTTAATTTTAAATCAGTTTATGAAACTTACTGCACAAACACAGGCTTTACAATGATTATACGGATACTTTATTTAAATATATCTATAGTTAAGCTAACTAAGATATCCATTGTTGGTGGTTCTAAATGTATTGTTTGTTTTCTTAAACAAAAAGAAAATTTTAAAAAGTAGACCTAAAATATAGAAAATAAAAGAGTAGGTGTTCACATACAGGTGTTTATGGCAGCAGTGTTTGCTATTTGCAATGGATGATGTGGCCTAAGTGTACATCGACTGATGAACAGAAGGGTGAACAGTGGTATATACATACAGTGAAATACTGAGCAGCTGCAAAAAGAAGTAAAGTTATAGGACATGCAACTAGGTAAATGAACCTTGAAAACAATATTCTGAGTGAAATAAGCCAGAAACAAAAGGACAAATACGATAATGCCTCACTAATATGGACTAACTATAATGTGCAAACTCTGAGAACTGAATTTGAGGACACATGTTATCAGGGGAAGGCCTATTGTAAAGGACCTAGATTGTAAGCTCTTAGAGCAGTCACTTCTATTTCGGAGTTGTAATTGTTACTTCTAAATTCAGGTGCTGAGCTCTTTGTGTATAACCTGGCTGTTCCCTAGAATTCGGGTATCCATGTGACACCTGAGAGTCAGAACTAGAGTTCTGCAGTTGTGAAAGTCAGGATTTACCGCATATAACGACTGTTAAAAAAGAGATCAGACTTCATTTAGAGATATAAATGAAGCTGATCTGATTAGGAGTAACGTAAATCAGACCAAAGGGTAAAGGATGATACTATGTTTTAAAACTTCAACTTCTGTGTGAGACCAAACAAAGAGACATTCATTTGGTGCAAAATTTATATTTTGTGTAGCACACTAATATAACTTGTATGGTCACTTATTTGAACACCATATTTACATGGAACCTTGAATACGGAGTGTGATCTTGTTGGTTTGTACAGGTTGGTGTGACGCCCTGATAAAACCCTGAGTAATCTGGGCAGAATATAAAAAAGTATTTGCAAACTCACATTGAGGGGCTGGGGAAAACTGTAGAAATATTAAACTTCCCCACCTGGGGAAGACCTGATATTCTTGCAAGAATTACGGACTGACAATTTGATGGGCCAGGTCCTCGACCTTGGGGCTTGCCCTTATGAAACTTACTCCTTCAAAGAAGAAACTAAGCCTATTATGATTATGCTTGACAGTCATCCCGAAGAATCTCTTTTATTGCTCAGATGTTCCTTCTGAGAATCTCTCTCTCTCTCTAAGCCAACTCTGCAGGTAAATTCACTTGTCTCCCCCCTACATGGGACATGACTCCCAGGGATGAGCCAGCCCTTGGCATCTCGACCAAAAGGGGAAAAGAAATGAGAAAAAACAATGTTTCAGTAGCTAAAAGATTTCAAATAGAGTCGAGAAGGCATTCTGGAGTTTATTCTTATGCAATATATAGATCTCCCTTTTCAGTTTTTGGAGTATTAGAGTAGCTAGATAGAAATAGCTGAAACCGTTGAACCGCAATCATGCAGGCTTGACTCTTGAAGATGACTGTAAACTATATAGCTTTTACAGTATGACCATGTGATTGTGACAACTTTGTGATTGACACCCCTATATGGTCAAATGAGTAAGAAAATAAAGAAAATAAATAAATAAATAATAGGGGGGATGGGATGGTTTGGGTGTACTGTTTTACTTTTATTCTTATTTTTACTTTTCTTGGAGTAATGAAAATGTTCAAAAATCAATTGTGATAATGAATGCAGTGCTGTATGATGATACTGAGAACCACTGATCATATACTTTTGATTATATGGTATGTGAATTTATAATGTATCCCAATAAAACTGCATTAAAAACATTAAGGAATCCTTCCCAACTTAAAAAATAACTGATAACTTTCCTCAACAATACATCAATTTACTGACCTTCTAAACAACAATAAATACTCAATATTTGAAAGAGTTTAAAAAAAAAAAAGTACCTGAGAAAGTAACATGACACTGTTCTATGTTTTTCATCTTCCACCTCCTGGGGCCCTGTATGAAATAGAGATAAACACCAGACTTCCTGGATTCAAACCCTGGTTTTACAACCTGGGGCCCATTATCATTTTTTTAAATTGTGAATTATAACATATATACAAAAAAGCAATAAATTTCCAAGTACATTTTAACAAGTAGTTATAGAACAGATTTTAAAGTTTGTATGGGTTACAGTACCATGATTTTTTGTCTTTTCTTCTAGCTGTTTCAATATACTGGAGACCAACAGAAATATCAATATAATGACTAAGCAGTCATACCCACTTGTTAAATCTTATCTTCTCTGTTATACTTCTCCTTCTCTTTAAATAACATATATACATAAAATCAATAAACTTCAAAATACATCACAACAATTAGTTGTAGAACAGACTTCAGAGTCTAGTCTGGATTACAATTCCACAATTTTAGGTTTTTTATTTCTAGCTGCTCTAAAGTACCAGAGGCTAAAAGAAATATCAGTATAATAATTCAGCACTCATACTCATTTGTTAAACACTACCTTCTCTGTATAACTCCACCATTACCTTTGATCTTTCTCCCACTCTTTAAGGGTTTTGGGGTTATGGCCCTTCTAACTTTTTCATGTTGGACAGGGCTGTCGATAATATGGGACAGGGAGATGAAACTAGTCGATATTTTGAAAGAGCTGGCCCCTCTGCATTTTAGGACTTATCTGGTCCAGGGACCCATACCTATAGGTAGGCTAAGCTTCTCCGCTACATAAATAAGCTTTATAAGAGCAAATCTCAAGATCAAGGGCTGTGCCTATTGATTTGGGTCTCCCTAATGTTTGGGGTTTCCCTGGTGGCAAAGTTTAATACTTCCATAATTTTTTTCCTATCCCTCAAGGGACTTTGCAAATAGTTTTTGATTATCTGCTTAATATACTTTGGGATGTATCCAGGCATTACACTAAACTATATAGGATTAAAGGCTCTCATTCTTATTCTGTGCTGCCTGCGTTTGGATCGTTATTTAAATGATCTATTCAGTTTGAGTTATATTATGTGCTACAGAAAATTTAGATTCTGGACATAATAAAACTTTCTTCCTCTGGTCTCAAAGACCAGGTAAAGTTCTAAAATACAGACAGTATCTTCCTTACCCCCGTATCCCCTGTATTATGAATTACCTTAATCCCAACCTGACAGACTTCATTCTTATCTCTAAATACCAAGTTATACATATGTATAACAGCCTCTCAAAACCCAGAAATACAATTACTATTCTGAGCTAAATGTGACTGCTATAAGAGCTTACAATCTAGGCCCCAGTTTTCTTATAAGTATTTTCTGAATGAGATCATACAATTTTTGCTCTTTTGTTTCTGGCTTATCTGGATTCACCAAATGTCCCACAGGTTCATTCACATCATCGTACGTAGGGCCCATTATTTAACTTTTCTGTGCCTTGATTTCCTCATCTATAAAAAAAGGATAACAATAGTGACTAAGAATTACAAGTGATGATGATACATGACATATGTAAAGTGTTTATCAAAATGCCTGGCACACAGACTGTGCTCATAAATGTTAATTGATACCTCTCATGTCATCCCTTGTGCATGCTTATTAACCTATAAAAAGGAGAAATACATTCACAGAAATAATACTGTCCAAAACAGTCACTGTACTGCTTGAAGGCTGATGAAAACAAATTATCATGTTTGCATAGAGGCTAAGAATTTAAACCTTATTACATGACTACTACTTATCAAATTCACATAAAAAATGGTTTTGTCAGCAAGAGAAAATTGTTACTCTGCAACTATAATTACAAATTAAATTATAGCATTTGCATATTATAATTTTGCTTTTCAAGTTTATAGAAAAATCAACTGAACACAAGGGAATAAAAATAAATCAATGCCACCTACTATTTCTAGAATGGAAAAAGCACAAATTAATTTCCAAACATGTGTTGACCTGAAGCATTCTGAGTACCACCTACCCAAAGGAAGGAAGATTATAAAAGCTAATACCAAAGAAGAATAATGATAACTTAAAAGTGAGGCCTCTCATACAATGCTAGACAGTATGTACTTTGGAAAACTGTTTGCCTTATAAAATAAAACTGAAGAAATGCACATCCTGTGACCCAGCAATTCTTCTTCTAGGTATACATCCTAGAAAACCTCTTCTCTCATGTGTACCAGGAAACATGTACAAGAATGTTCATAGGAGCACTGTCCATAAAAGCCAAAAACTTGAAAAAAAAATGTCCATTAAGAGAAGAATGGATAAAGTACTAGTATTCTCACAAAATAAAAAACTGCATTAGTTTCTATTATGGCCAAAACAAATTAACACAAACATAATGGCTTAAAACTGCACAAATTTGACATCTTACAGATCTGGTATCTTAAGTTCAAAATGAGTTTCACTGAGCTAAAATGTTAGTAGGGCTGTGTTCCTTCTCAAGGCTCTAGGAAAGAATCCATTTACTTGTCTTCTCCAGCTTCTAGAGACCACCTGCATTCTTTGTTTCATGGCCTCATCTTCCACGTTCAAAGCCAGCAGCCTAACATCTCAAATATCTCTCTCTCTGACTTCTGCTTTCATTGTAACATCTTCCTCCCATACCCTCACCCCAAACACTCTTGCTTCTCTCTCATAAGGATCGTTGTAATAATATTGGACTCAATATTATTGGTATATTGGTGTGCTAAAGCTGCCAGAATGCAATATACCAGAAATGGAACAGCTTTGAAGAAGGGAATTTATTAAGTTGCAAGTTTATAGTTCTAAGGCCATAACGATGTCCAAATTAAGGCATCCAGGGAAAGATACTTGACTCAAGAAGGGCCAATGGGTCTGGAACACCTCTATCAGCTGGAAGGCATGTGGCTAGCAATTTTTGGTCCAAACAGCATCCCCATTACTATTTCCTTTCTGTATCTCCAAATCTCTCTCCCTCTCTGTTGGCTCTGAAGCTTTTTCCAAAATGGTTCCCTCATAAAGGACTCTAGTGAACAATTAGAGTGAAGAAACATCTCCATGGAAACCACCTAATCAAAAAGTCCCACCCACAATTTGCTGGATCACATCTCCATGGAAACAATCTTGAATACTGATCAGGATTCAAGAACATGGCTTTTCTGGGATACACAACAGTTTTAAACCAGCACACCTGGAGACTCCAGGACATTCTTCCCATCTAAAGGCCCTTAACTTAATCACATCTACAAAGTTTTTTGCCTTGTAGGGTAACATATTTACAGTTTTAGGGGTTAGGGCATAGATATTTATGGAGGGACTCATTAACTATCTACCACAAAAAATCCAGTAAAATGAAAATGAAGAAATTACCGCTATACTAAACTACCTGAATGAATCTCACAAATGACACAAAAAATTTCAAGGAAAACAAAAGAATACGGACAACATAAGTCTTTCTATATTGAAAAAATCAAGCATGACAATACATACATTGAATCTTCATACATAATATTCAAAAGAAAGCAGAACTTGGGACAGGCTAGACAGCAGTTAGGTCGGGCGTGCCTTGGCTGCCAACCATTAGCAAGCTCCTCATACATGGGAGGCCTGGTGCAGCACTCTGACTGTAGCTGTGTCAGTTTGTTATGGTGCCTTCTCATACCAATCTGGCTACTGTAATCCCCACTAGTAAAGTAAAATACTTAAGGCTTTCCAGCAGAGACAATGGCTACACTGACCTTCAGTTTAAGAAAAACCTCCCTAAGATTTCTTATAATACCACTGTGCTTGCCACCATGCTGTCTTTGATTGGTACCTTACTCATTATCATAGGCTCCCTGCTGCTGGTAGGCTACATCAGCAAAGGTGGGGGGATGGCAGGAGATCAGGCCATTCCTGCCCTGATCACTGTCACCCTGGTATTCCCACCAGGTTTTTACCACCTGCACATTGCCTACAATACATCCAAAGGAGGGGACTAAGTGCAGCTTTTAGACCGTGAGCAGAAACTGGCTAAAGGCTAAGGAATTCTGCAGTGTGCAGATTAGAATCTGGCAAAACTACTGCAAGATTTTATGGGTTCATCCTAAAGATGTTACCTGAGCTTACAATTAGATAACTACAGCATGCTTTATTTTTCAGCTCCTGGCCCTGGCAAAAGCTCCTGATAAGTTTTTCCACTTGAATGGTATCTTGGAAGAACAGCAATGTTAATTGTATAGGAAGTTATTCTGTGGTGGATAGTATTGCCACCATCACCCTTTGTAGAGTTGAGTATTTCTTTTAAATAGTCCTCATTGTCAAATTGTTCTTGTGACAAATGGAAAAACGCAGAATATACAATTTCTTATTACTAAGCCACTTATTTTGAAAATATCTAAGAATCTTATCTCCTACACTTATCTCTAACTTTGTATTCCAGGAAAGACCTTGGTAAAATAAAATATTAATATCAGTACACCTGTAGTATATTTACTTCATTTCTTATCCACAGCAACCAGGACATTTTAAAACCTCACAGCAGGTTTTCAAAATGTAAACACTTTCTCCCTCGACCATTCCTTGGCCAATTCTGATATGGCTTCACCAGTAGGGTGGCCGGCTATGACTTGGGTCATTCTGTCCTATTATAGATCAAGATGTTCTTTATGTCATGCCTTTAAGGATTGGATTTTTGGTTGTTTCCTAATGAAAAATGTAGATAGGTGGTTACTTTAAATTCTACAACCCCACTGTTAGCATTTGTAGTATGCCTTCTGCTGAAGATCAAAAGACTGGGTCTAGAACACTAGAGGACTAGACTGCCTAGCATGATTTTGTTTCCTGGCTTGCAAAGTCTTATGGATTACAAAAAGTGACTTGTATTTAAAACGAATTAAAATGGCAAAATTCCCCACAACAATAAGCAAAATTAAACTACGTTAACTAGAAGTACAAACAGGTAAGTCTATAAAGAGTAGCAAGGACTTAATATTACAGACATCGTAAGAATGTATACCCCTGGGAGGAAGTATGAGATGAGATCAGGAAGGAGCTTCTGAGATACTGGTAATATTCTATTTTTTTGATCACTTATAGCTTTATAATTATTCTATAAATTATAAATGCTTTATATACTCTATGATTAATATGTCTTATTAAAAATAGAACAGTAACAAATAGTAGTCATAGAAACCAGAGGCAGAGAAAGCCATACACAGAAAAGGTTAAGCAACAACAATCTAGTAGTGTGATAGGAGGAGACAGTACCACCTGTGCAATGCAGAACAGTTGTACCTGTGAATTGAGCATAGGGCAGAAATCAAAGTTCAGAGTAAACAAATAGTCTTAGAATCAAATGTAGATTCTTAAGGTCAAAAGCAGTATTCTACTCATCTTTATATTATTATGCTTAGTGCCCAGCATAGTACCTAACACAGGGAACAATCTTTCAGAAAGTGTTTAATTAATGAAATGTCTTTTGTCTCCCACACCGCTGAACGGAATGGAGTAGTCCTTAGGTAATCAGTGAAAGCTGATTTGAAAACTCAACACATATTAATCCAATAATTGTCGTGAATACATAGAAGAGTAGAAAGAAGTGTAATACATAGTTTTACCCTCAATGAGTTTACAATTAAGGGAAGAAGTTAAACCAGTATTTCCAAAATAATCTTTGAAATATATAAAAACAGAAATAACAGTAATTCTCTGTATTTAAAAGGCATATAAGACTTCCGGAGAAGATGGCGGCTTAGTAAGACGCGCGGGTCTTAGTTCCTCCTCCAGAAAAGCAACTAAAGAAACAGAAACAATATGAAACAGCTCCCGGAGTCACGACAGAGACCAAAAAGACAGTGTACCCCATTCTGGAACAGCTGAACGGGCAGGGAGAATCTGCTGCGGTGAGCTACCCGAGGGGCGCGCGTTTTCCCGGCCGGGGCGGCTGGCAACTGGGGTCCCCTCCACGCACGTGGCTCCCCGGTCTGACTGGGAACATTGGATAGCGGGGGCCCTCCCGTCACACTTGGCATTTCGGGCCAGCTGGGCAATTAGGACCGGCACTCTCCCAAGCCGCGGCGGCCAGCGACCCCCGCCTCCACGCGCGGCTTCCCGGGCTGACTGCCGTGCAGACAGACGAGCGCCACGAGCGCCACCTACTGGGCAGGAAAAGAAAAACAGCCCAGAGATTTCACAGAAAAACCTTTCAACCAGCTGGGTCCCACACCCAGGGAAATCTGATCAAATGCCCAGACACCAGCAGAAAATAATGGATGACGCTCGGAAAACTGAAGATATGGCCCAGTCAAAGGAACAAACCAATAGTTCAAATGAGATACAGGAGCTGAGACAACTAATGCTGAATATACGAACAGAAATGGAAAAATTCTTCAAAAACCAAATCAATAAATTGAGGGAGGACATGAAGAAGACATGGGCTGAACAAAAAGAAGAAATAGAAAATCTGAAAAAACAAATCACAGAACTTATGGGAGTGAAGGACAAAGAAGAAAAAATGGAAAAAACAATGGATACCTACAATGGTAGATCTAAAGAGACAGAAGCTACAATTAGTGAACTGGAGGATGGAACATCTGAATTCCAAAAAGAAACAGAAACTATAGGGAAAAGAATGGAAAAACTTGAGCAGGGGATCAGGGAACTGAATGACAATATGAAGCGCACAAATATACGTGTTGTGGGTGTCCCAGAAGGAGAAGAGAAGGGAAAAGGAGGAGAAAAACTAATGGAAGAAATTATCACTGAAAATTTCCCAACTCTTATGAAAGACCTAAATTTACAGATCCAAGAAGTGCAGCGCACCCCAAAGAGAATAGACCCAAATAGGCGTTCTCCAAGACACTACTAGTTAGAATGTCAGAGGTCAAAGAGAAAGAGAGGATCTTGAAAGCAGCAAGAGAAAAACAATCTGTCACATACAAGGGAAACCCAATAAGACTATGTGTAGATTTCTCAGCAGAAACCATGGAAGCTAGAAGACAGTGGGATGATATATTTAAATTACTAAAAGAGAAAAACTGCCAACCAAGACTCCTATATCCAGCAAAATTGTCCTTCAAAAATGAAGGAGAAATTAAAACATTTATAGACAAAAAGTCACTGAGAGAATTTGTGACCAAGAGACCAGCTCTGCAAGAAATACTAAAGGGAGCACTAGAGTCAGATACGAAAAGACAGAAGAGAGAGGTATGGAGTAAAGTGTAGAAAGAAGGAAAATCAGATATGATATATATAATACAAAAGCCAAAATGGTACAGGAAAATATTATCCAAACAGTAATAATACTAAAAGTTAATGGACTGAATTTCCCAATCAAAAGACATAGAATGGCAGAATGGATTACGACCCAGCAATACCACTGCTAGGTATCTACTCAAGGGACTTAAGGGCAAAGACACAGACGGACATTTGCACACCAGTGTTTATAGCAGCATTATCTACAATTGCAAAGAGATGGAAACAGCCAAAATGTTCATCAACAGACGAGTGGCTAAACAAACTGTGGCGTATACCTACGATGGAATATTATGCAGCTTTAAGACAGACTAAACTTATGAAGCATGTAATAACATGGATGGACCTAGAGAACATTATGCTGAGTGAGTCTAGCCCAAAACTAAAGGACAAATACTGTAAGATCCCACTGATGTGAACTGACATTTGAGAATCAGCTTGGAATATATCATTGGTAACAGAGACCAGCAGGAGTTAGAAACAGGGTAAGATAATGGGTAATTGGAGCTGAAGGGATACAGACTGTGCAACAGGACTAGATACAAAAACTCAAAAATGGACAGCACAATAATACCTAAGTGTAATGTAACTAGGTTGGAACACTGAATGAAGCTGCACCTGAAATATGGTTTTTTGTTTGTTTGTTTGTGTGTTTGTATCTTCTGTTTTTGTTTTTTTTCTTTTTCCTTTATATATATATTATTAGTATTATTATTTTAATTATCTTCTCTATATTAACATTCTATATTTTTTTCTGCTGTTTTGCTAGTTCTTTTCCTAAATCGATGCAAATGTACTAAGAAATGATGATCATACATCTATGTGATGATACTAAGAATTACTGAGTGCATGTGTAGAATGGAATGATTTCTAAATGTTGTGTTAATTTCTTTTCTTTTTTTTGATTAATAAAAAAATTTAAAAAAAAAAAAAAAGGCATATAATATAAAAAATTAACCAGCATCAAGTTGTAAGGGCTAAATGCATATCACAAATCAGAATGGGGTGGGGGTTAACATGGGCTAGGATGATTATACAAAGCTTCTTAGGGTAGGTAGATAAGATTTGCATAGGTGAAAGAGAAAAGTAAGAGCATCTGAATGAAGATATGGCAGACTGCAAGACAGTCACAAAATTCCTTCCACTGTTACATGTACATACCTTTGCACTGTAACCTTGTGCTGCCATCTCCTATCAAGAGATAATGTTTTTTTCTCCACTCCTGAAACTGGGTTTGGCCCTCTGACTCGTTTTGGCCAAAGGACGTTAGTAAACATGACCCAGAGGGTTGAAAAGCACCTAAACACGGATTTGTCCTCTCTTGCTGCTTTTGGAGACCAGACACCACATGAAGAGGCCCAAGTTAAGTGGCTGGCCACATGTGCCCAGACAAGACCTAAAGAAACACACTTAGCTGAGCCCACACAAACTGCTAACACACAGAATGGTTAACTATTAAGTTAGACTCTTCTAAGCCTCTAAATTTGGGGATGTCCTGTTTCAAGACAAAAGCCTAATAACCAAGAAAGTAATGAGCAAAGGCACAGAAGAGGAAGGGGGCATAACACACAAGCACATGGGAAAATGAAGGAGACTAGTTACTGGGAAGAAAGAATACAGAAGGCCCGGAAAGTAAACCGAGTTAAGACTGTAAAAGACCAGAGGAGGAAGAAGATGGACTTCATTCTGTTTCAGTAGGGAAGGGAGAGCCACTGAAGGATTTCAGAGTAGGGAGATGATCTAATGCTTGTGGAAAAGAATTTCTGTTAGAAGATTATTACTATTATCTACAGGCTGAATCTCCCTCATTTGCGGTAAGCCACATAATTCACCAAACAGATAACAGCACAGTTTTATAAGTGCCACATACAATTTATCTTAGATTCTTCTCTTTAACAGAAAAATTGCTTTTACTTATAAATTAACCTCAGTGGGTAAAGTGCTAGAATTAGTCATCAGAAGAACTTATGACAAATCTAAAGAGTAAAGAAAATATATTTGATATGGAGATAATATATTTATAGTGACAGTAGTATTGTGAAATACGACTCTTCTTTGTTTGAAATTTAATTACACCCACCAGACCACTTCAGCTTCTGGCCATAAAAGAGTAACAGGAATCAGATTTACCTTCCTAAACTCAAGTATTAGAAAATGAGACAACATATATGAAACAATGGTTTTCAGACACTGAACAACCAGCAGTGCCAGGCAGTGATCCCTGAGAGAAGGAAATAAATTAGATGAGCCCTATGATTGCCCCAGCTCACTGTCTGGAGAAAGTTAATATGCTGCAGCACAGGAATGTAGAAACCAAACAGAGCTGACTTGAAGAGACAGAGTTAAGGGGTTTAGAAGGCTAAAATTCATAGGGCAAAACACTGGAAAGGAGAGAAATGCACACAAAAAAGTAAGCTCTGGAAATTTTGGGACTTTGTCTAAGTAATTATACAGTTCACATGTATGATTAAACTGTCAAGGTCAGGGACAGAAACAAGCAGAACAGTATCAGATAGTCACACAAGGCTGGGAATAGTTTATATACCCACCTGCCAGAATAGAAAGACCTTCAAACACATAAGACCTTGAAAGCCTCCAGCTATTTCCAAACAACCTATCTGTATCCCAGAACAAAGACAAAAATAATTAAAGGAATGCAAAAAATTTTAAATCCCAACACAAGGTAAAATTCACAATGTCCCACACCCAATCAAAAATTACCAAGAAGACTTCCGGAGAAGATGGTGGCTTAGTAAGACGTGCGGGTCTTAGTTCCTCCTCCAGAACAGCTACTAAAGAAACAGAAACGGTATAGAACAGCTCCCGGAGCCACGACAAAGACCAAAAAGACAGCATACCCCATTCTGGAATGGTTGAACCAGCTGGGAGAATCCGCTGCGGTGAGATCCCTGAGGGGCGAGCACTTCCTCAGGTCGTGGCGGCTGGCAGCCGGAGCCCCTTCCGCCCTCCTTCCCAGGCTGGCTGGGAGATTTGGACAGGCGGTACCCTCAAGCCGTGGCGGCCGGCGCCCCTCCCATGCGCGGATTCCCGGGCCAGCTGGGAGATTTGAACAGGCAGTCCCCTCAAGTCGCAGCGGCCAGCGTCCACCCAATGCGCGGATTCCCGGGCCGGCTGGGAGATTTGCAGCGGCACTCCTCCAAGCTGCGGCGGCCGGCGTCCCCTCAACATGCGGATTCCCTGGCCGGATGAGAGATTGGGATCGGCACTTCCTCAAGCCATGGCAGTCGGTGCCCCCACCACGCGCGGATACCCGGGCCGACTGGGAGATTTGGAGTGGCACTCCAACAAGCCGCTTTGGCTGGCGAACCTCCCCCACAGCGAGAGTCTTCCAAAGTTAAAGGAGCTACAGCATCTTTTACTGGTGGGACTCGCAGACAAACGAGCGCCACATACTGGACAGGATAAGAAAAACAGAGCCCAGAGATTTCACAGGAAAATCTTTCAACCTGCTGGGTTCCACACCTAGGGAAATCTGATTAAATGCGCAGACGACAGCAAAAAATAACAGATCATGCAAGGAAAATTGAAGATATGGCTCAGTCAAAGGAATAAACCAATAGTTCAAATGAGATACAGGAGCTGAGACAACTAATTCTAAATATACGAACAGAAATGGAAAACCTATTCAAAAGCCAACTGAATAAATTGAAGGAGGACATGAAGAAGACATGGGCTGAACAAAAAGAACAAACAGAAAAACTGAAAAAACAAATCACAGAACTTATGGGATTGAAGGACAAAGTAGAAAGGATGGAAAAAACAATGGATACCTACAATGGTAGATTTAAAGAGACAGAGGCTAAAATTAGTGAACTGGAAGATGGAACATCTGAATTCCTAAAAAAAACAGAAACTATAGGGAAAAGAATGTAAAAATTTGAGCAGGGGATCAGGGAACTGAATGATAATGTGAAGTGCACAAATATACGTGTTGTGGGTGTCCCAGAAGGAGAAGAGAAGGGAAAAGGAGGAGAAAAACTAATGGAAGAAATTATCACTGAAAATTTCCCAACTCTTATGAAAGACCTAAAATTACAGATCCAAGAAGTGCAGCGCACGCCAAAGAGATTAGACCCAAATAGGCGTTCTCCAAGACACTTACAAGTTAGAATGTCAGAGGTCAAAGAGAAAGAGAGGATCTTGAAAGCAGCAAGAGAAAAACAATCCATCACATACAAGGGAAACCCAATAAGACTATATGTAGATTTCTCAGCAGAAACCATGGAAGCTAGAAGACAGTGGGATGATATATTTAAATTACTAAAAGAGAAAAACTGCCCACCAAGACTTCTATATTCAGCAAAATTGTCCTTCAAAAATGAGGGATAAATTAAAACATTTTCAGACAAAAAGTAACTGAGAGAATTTGTGACCAAGAGACCAGCTCTGCAAGAAATACTAAAGGGAGTACTAGAGTCAGATACGAAAAGAGAGAAGAGAGAGGAATGGAGAAGAGTGTAGAAAGAAGGAAAGTCAGATATGATATATATAATACAAAAGGCAAAATGGTAGAGGAAAATATTATCCAAACAGTGATAACACTAAATGTTAATGGACTAAATTCCCCAATCAAAAGGCATAGACTGGCAGAATGGATTAAAAAACAGGATCCTTATATCTGCTGTCTACAGGAAACACATCTTAGACCCAAAGATAAACATAGGTTGAAAGTGAAAGGTTGGGAAAAGATATTTCAGGCAAATAACAACCAGAAAACAGCAGGAGTAGCTATACTAATATCCAACAAATTAGACTTCAAATGTAAAACAGTTAAAAGAGACAAAGAAGGACACTATCTACTAATAAAAGGAACAATTAAACAAGAAGACATAACAATCATAAATATTTACGCACCGAACCAGAATGCCCCAAAATACGTGAGGAATACACTGCAAACACTGAAAAGGGAAATAGACACATATACCATAATAGTTGGAAACTCCAATTCACCCTCTCATCAATGGACAGAACATCTAGACAGAGGATCAATACAGAAATAGAGAATCTGAATATTACTATAAATGAGCTAGACTTAACAGACATTTATAGGACATTACATCCCACAACAGCAGGACACACTTTTTCTCAAGTGCTCATGGATCATTCTCAAAGATGGACCATATGCTGGGTCACAAAGCAAGTCTTAACAAATTTAAAAAGATTGAAATCATACACAACACTTTCTCGGATCATAAAGGAATGAAGTTGGAAATCAATAATAGGCGGAGTGCCAGAAAATTCACAAATACGTGGAGGCTCAACAACACACTCTTAAACAATGAGTGGGTCAAGGAAGAAATTGCAAGAGAAATTACCAAATATCTCGAGGCAAATGAAAACAAAAACACAACATATCAAAACTTACGGGACGCAGCAAAGGCGGTGCTAAGAGGGAAATTTATTGCCCTAAATGCCTATAACAGAAAAGAAGAAAAGGCAAAAATGCAGGAATTAACTGTCCACTTGGAAAACCTGGAGAAAGAACAGCAAACTAATCCCAAAGCAAGCAAAAGGAAAGAAATACCAAAGATTAGAGCAGAAATAAATGGAATTGAAAACATGAAAATAGAGAAAATCAATAAGACCAGAAGTTGGTTCAATGAGAAAATCAGTAAGATTGATGGGCCCTTGGCAAGATTGACAAAAAGAAGAAGAGAGAGGATGCAAATAAATAAGATCAGAAATGGAAGAGGAGACATAACCACTGACCTCATAAAAATAAAGGAGGTAATAACAGGATACTATGAACAACTTTATGCTAATAAATACAACAATTTAGATGAAATGGATGGGTTCCTGGAAAGGCATGAAAAACGAACTTTGACTCAAGAAGACATAGATGACCTCAACAAACCAATCACAAGTAAAGAAATTGAATTAGTCATTCAAAAGCTTCCTAAAAAGAAAAGTCCAGGACCAGATGGCTTCACATGTGAATTCTACCAAACGTTCCAGAAAGAATTAGTAGCAACTCTCCTCAAACTCTTCAAAAAAATCGAAGTGGAGGGAAAACTACCAAATTCATTCTATGAAGCCAACATCACCCTCATACCAAAACCAGGCAAAGATATTACAAAAAAAGAAAACTACAGACCAGTCTCTCTAATGAATATAGATGCAAAAATCCTCAACAAAATTCTAGCAAATCAAATCCAACAACACATTAAAAGAATTATACATCATGGCCAAGTAGGATTCATCCCAGGTATGCAAGGATGGTTCAACATAAGAAAATCAATTAATGTAATACACCATATAAACAAATCAAAGCAGAAAAATCACATGATCAGCTCAATTGATGCAGAGAAGGCATTTGACAAGATTCAACATCCTTTCCTGCTGAAAACACTTCAAAAGATAGGAATACAAGGGAACTTCCTTAAAATGATAGAGGGAATATATGAAAAACCCACAGCTAATATCATCCTCAATGGGGAAAAATTGAAAACGTTCCCCCTAAGATCAGGAACAAGACAAGGATGTCCACTATCACCACTATTATTCAACACTATGTTGGAAGTTCTAGCCAGAGCAATTAGACAAGAAAAAGAAATACAAGGCATCAAAGTAGGAAAGGAAGAAGTAAAACTATCATTGTTTGCAGACGATATGATACTATATGTAGAAAACCCAGAAAAATCCACAACAAAATTACTAGAGCTAATAAATGAGTACAGCAAAGTAGCAGGCTACAAGATCAACATTCAAAAATCTGTAGCTTTTCTATACACTAGTAATGAACAAGCTGAGGCGGAAATCAAGAAACGAATCCCATTTACAATCGCAACTAAAAGAATAAAATACCTAGGAATAAATTTAACCAAAGAGACAAAAAACCTATATAAAGAAAACTACAAAAAACTGTTAAAAGAAATCACAGAAGACCTAAATAGATGGAAGGGCATACCGTGTTCATGGATTGGAAGACTAAATATAGTCAAGATGTCAATCCTACCTAAATTGATTTACAGATTCAATGCAATACCAATCAAAATCCCAACAACTTATTTTTCAGAAATAGAAAAACCAATAAGCAAATTTATCTGGAAGGGCAGGGTGTCCCGAATTGCTAAAAACATCTTGAGGAAAAAAAACGAAGCTGGAGGTCTCGCGCTGCCTGACTTTAAGGCATATTATGAAGCCACAGTGGTCAAAACAGCATGGTATTGGCATAAAGATAGATATATCGACCAATGGAATCGAATAGAGTGCTCAGATATAGACCCTCTCATCTATGGACATTTGATCTTTGATAAGGCAGTCAAGGCAACTCATCTGGGACAGAACAGTCTCTTCCATAAATGGTGCCTAGAGAACTGGATATCCATATGCAAAAGAATGAAAGAAGACCCATCTCTCACACCCTATACAAAAGTTAATTCAACATGGATCAAAGATCTAAACATTAGGTCTAAGACCATAAAACAGTTAGAGGAAAATGTTGGGAGATATCTTATGGATCTTACAACTGGAGGTGGTTTTATGGACCTTAAACCTAAAACAAGAACACTGAAGAAGGAAATAAATAAATGGGAGTTCCTCAAAATTAAACACTTTTGTGCATCAAAGAACTTCATCAAGAAAGTAGAAAGTCAGCCTACACAATGGGAGACAATATTTGGAAACGACATATCAGATAAAGGTCTAGTATCCAGAATTTATAAAGAGATTGTTCAACTCAACAACAAAAAGACAGCCAACCCAATTACAAAATGGGAAAAAGACTTAAACAGACACCTACCAGAAGAAGAAATACGGATGGCCAAGAGGCACATGAAGAGATGCTCAATGTCCCTGGCCATTAGAGAAATGCAAATCAAAACCACAATGAGATATCATCTCACACCCACCAGAATGGCCATTATCAACAAAACAGAAAATGACAAGTGCTGGAGAGGATGCGGAGAAAGAGGCACACTTATCCACTGTTGGTGGGAATGTCAAAGGGTGCAACCACTGTGGAAGGCAGTTTGGCGGTTCCTCAAAAAGCTGAATATAGAATTGCCATACGACCCAGCAATACCATTGCTAAGTATCTACTCAAAGGACTTAAGGGCAAAGACACAAACGGACATTTGCACACCAATGTTTATAGCAGCGTTATTTACAATTGCAAAGAGATGGAAACAGCCAAAATCTCCATCAACAGAAGAGTGGCTAAACAAACTGTGGTATATACATACGATGGAATATTATGCAGCTTTAAGACAAGATAAACTTATGAACCATGTAATAACATGGATGGACCTAGAGAATATTATGCTGAGTGAATCCAGCCAAAAACTAAAGGACAAATACTGTATGGTCCCACTGATGTGAACGGACATTCGAGAATAAACTTGAAATATGTCATTGGTAACAGTGTTCAGAAGGAGTTAGAAACAGGGTAAGACAATGGGTAATTGAAGCTGAAGGGATACAGACTGTACAACAGGACTAGATACAAAAACTCAAAAATGGACAGCACAATAATACCTAATTGTAAAGTAATCATGTTAAAATACTGAATGAAGCTGCATCTGAGCTATAGGGTTTTTTTTGTTTTTGTTTGCTTGTTGGTTTGTTTGTTGTTGTTGTTTTTTACTATTATTACTACTTATATTTCTTTTCTTTATATTAACATTTTATATCTTTTTCTGTTGTGTTGTTAGTTCCTCTAAACCGATGCAAATGTACTAAGAAACAATGATCATGCATCTATGTGATGATGTTAAGAATTACTGAGTGAATGTGTAGAATGGTATGATTTCTAAATGTTGTGTTAATTTCTTTTTTTTCTTTCTTTCCGTTAATAAAAAAATAAAAAAAAATAAAAAATAAAAAAAATACTGAATGAAGCTGCATCCGAGGTATAGGTTTTTGTTTTGTTTTGTTTTATTTGTTTTGTTCTTATTATTATTACTTTTATTTTTTTTCTCTATATCAACATTCTATATCTTTTTCGGTTATATTGCTAGTTATTCTAAACCGATGCAAATGTACTAAGAAACGATGATCATGCATCTATGTGATGATGTTAAGACTTACTGATTGCATATGTAGAATGGTATGATTTCTAAAAAAAAAAAAAAAAAAAAAAGTCAGCACAATACTGCCTAATTGTAATGTAATTATGTTGGAACGCTGAATGAAGCTGCATCTGAGCTATTGTTTTTTCTTTTTTCTCATATATTTTTGTACTTTTTATTTTTAGTTTTGTTTTCTCTCTGTGTTATCACTTTAGTTCTTTTTCTGTTGTCGTGCTATTTCTTTCTCTAAATCGATGCATATGTACTGAGAAATGATGACCATACACCTATGTGATGATATTAAGAATTACTGATTGCATATGTAGAACGGAATGATTTCTAAATGTTGTGTTAGTTAATTTTTTTTAGTTAATAAAAAAATTAAAAAAAAAAAAAGACATAGACTGGCAGAATGGATTAAAAAACAGGATCCTTATATCTGCTGTCTACAGGAAACACATCTTAGACCCAAAGATAAACATAGGTTGAAAGTGAAAGGTTGGGAAAAGATATTTCAGGCAAATAACAACCAGAAAAGAGCAGGAGTAGCTATACTAATATCCAACAAATTAGACTTCAAATGTAAAACAGTTAAAAGAGACAAAGAAGGACACTATCTACTAATAAAAGGAACAATTAAACAAGAAGACATAACAATCATAAATATTTACGCACCGAACCAGAATGCCCCAAAATACGTGAGGAATACACTGCAAACACTGAAAAGGGAAATAGACACATATACCATAATAGTTGGAGACTTCAATTCACCACTCTCTTCAATGGACAGAACATCTAGACAGAGAATCAATAAAGAAATAGAGAATCTGAATATTACTATAAATGAGCTAGACTTAACAGACATTTATAGGACATTACATCCCACAACAGCAGGACACACCTTTTTCTCAAGTGCTCATGGATCATTCTCAAAGATGGACCATATGCTGGGTCACAAAGCAAGTCTTAACAAATTTAAAAAGACTGAAATCATACACAACACTTTCTCGGATCATAAAGGAATGAAGTTGGAAATCAATAATAGGCGGAGTGCCAGAAAATTCACAAATACGTGGAGGCTCAACAACACACTCTTAAACAATGAGTGGGTCAAGGAAGAAATTGCAAGAGAAATTACCAAATATCTCGAGGCAAATGAAAACGAAAACACAACATATCAAAACTTACGGGACGCAGCAAAGGCGGTGCTAAGAGGGAAATTTATTGCCCTAAATGCCTTTATCAGAAATGAAGAAAAGGCAAAAATGCAGGAATTAACTGTCCACTTGGAAGAACTGGAGAAAGAACAGCAAACTAATCCCAAAGCAAGCAAAAGGAAAGAAATAACAAAGATTAGAGAAGAAATAAATGGAAGTGAAAACATGAAAACAATAGAGAAAATCAATAAGACCAGCAGTTGGTTCTACGAGAAAATCAATAAGATTGATGGGCCCTTAGCAAGATTGACAAAAAGAAGAAGAGAGAGGATGCAAATAAATAAGATCAGAAATGGAAGAGGAGACATAACTACTGACCTCACAGAAATAAAGGAGGTAATAACAGGATACTATGAACAACTTTACGCTAATAAATACAACAATTTAGATGAAATGGATGGGTTCCTGGAAAGACATGAACAACCAACTTTGACTCAAGAAGACATACATGACCTCAACAAACCAATCACAAGTAAAGAAATTGAATTATTCATTCAAAAGCTTCCTAAAAAGAAAAGTCCAGGACCAGACGGCTTCACATGTGAATTCTATCAAACATTCCAGAAAGAATTAGTACCAACTCTCCTCAAACTCTTGAAAATAATCGAAGTGGAGGGAAAACTACCTAATTCATTCTATGAAGCCAACATCACCCTCATACCAAAACCAGGCAAAGATATTACAAAAAAAGAAAACTACAGACCAGTCTCTCTAATGAATATAGATGCAAAAATCCTCAATAAAATTCTAGCAAATCGTATCCAACAACACATTAAAAGAATTATACATCATGACCAAGTAGGATTCATCCCAGGTATGCAAGGATGGTTCAACATAAGAAAATCAATTAATGTAATACACCATATCAACAAGTCAAAGCAGAAAAATCACATGATCAGCTCAATTGATGCAGAGAAGGCATTTGACAAGATTCAACATCCTTTCCTGTTGAAAACACTTCAAAAGATAGGGATACAAGGGAACTTCCTTAAAATGATAGAGGGAATATATGAAAAACCCACAGCTAATATCATCCTCAATGGGGAAAAATTGAAAACTTTCCCCCTAAGATCAGGAACAAGACAAGGATGTCCACTATCACCACTATTATTCAACATTGTGTTGGAGGTTCTATCCAGAGCAATTAGACAAGAAAAAGAAATACAAGGCATCAAAATTGGAAATGAAGAGGTAAAACTATCACTGTTTGCAGACGATATGATACTATACATCGAAAACTCGGAAAAATCCACAACAAAACTACTAGAGCTAATAAATGAGTACAGCAAAGTAGCAGGTTACAATATCAACATTCAAAAATCTGTAGCATTTCTATACACTAGTAATGAACAAGCGGAGGGGGAAATCAAGAAATGAATCCCATTTCGTTTCATTTCTGCAACTAAAAGAATAAAATACTTAGGAATAAATTTAACTAAAGAGACAAAAAAACTATATAAAGAAAACTACAAAAAACTGTTAAAAGAAATCACAGAAGACCTAAATAGATGGAAGGGCATACCGTGTTCATGGACAGGAAGACTAAATATAGTTAAGATGTCAATCCTACCTAAATTGATGTACAGATTCAATGCAATACCAATCAAAATCCCAATAACTTATTTTTCAGAAATAGAAAAACCAATAAGCAAATTTATCTGGAAGGGCAGGGTACCCCGAATTGCTAAAAACATCTTGAGGAAAAAAAACGAAGCTGGAGGTCTCACACTGCCTGACTTTAAGGCATATTATGAAGCCGCATTGTTCAAAACAGCATGGTACTGGCATAAAGATAGATATATCGACCAATGGAATCGAATAGAGTGCTCAGATATAGACCCTCTCATCTATGGACATTTGATCTTCGATAAGGGAGGCAAGCGAACTCACCTGGGACAGAACAGTCTCTTCAGTAAATGGTGCCTATAGAACTGGATATCTATATGCAAAAGAATGAAAGAGGACCCGTATCTCACACCCTATACAAAAGTTAACTCAAAATGGATCAAAGATCTAAACACTAGGTCTAAGACCATAAAACAGTTAGAGGAAAATGTAGGGAGATATCTTATAAATCTTATAATTGGAGGTGGTCTTATGGACCTTACACCTAAAGCAAGAGCACTGAAGAAACAAAGAAAGAAATGGGAGCTCCTCAAAATTAAACACTTTTGTGCATCAAAGAACCTCATCAAGAAAGTACAAAGACAGCCTACACAATGGGAGACAATATTTGGAAATGACATATCAGATAAAGGTCTAGTATCCAGAATTTATAAAGAGATTGTTCAACTCAACAACAAAAAGACAGCCAACCCTATTACAAAATGGGAAAAAGACTTGAACAGACACCTCTCAGAAGATGAAATACAAATGGCCAAAAGGCACATGAAGAGATGCTCAATGTCCCTGGCCATTAGAGAAATGCAAATCAAAACCACAATGAGATATCATCTCACACCCACCAGAATGGCCATTATCAACAAAACAGATAATGACAAGTGCTGGAGAGGATGCGGAGAAACAGGCACACTTATCCACTGTTGGTGGGAATGTCAAATGGTGCAACCACTGTGGAAGGCAGTTTGGCGGTTCCTCAAAAAACTGAATATAGAATTGCCATACGACCCAGCAATACCATTGCTAGGCATCTACTCAAAGGACTTAGGGGCAAAGACACAAACGGACATTTGCACACCAATGTTTATAGCAGCATTATTTACAATTGCAAAGAGGTGGAAACAGTCAAAATGTCCATCAACAGACGAGTGGCTAAACAAACTGTGGTATATACATACGATGGAATATTATGCAGCTTTAAGACAGGATAAACTTATGAAGCATGTAATAACATGGATGGACCTAGAGAACATTATGCTGTTTGAGTCCAGACAAAAACTAAAAGACAAATACTGTATGGTCCCACTGATGTGAACCGACTTTCGAGAATAAACCTGGAATATGTCATTGGTAACAGAGACCACCAGGAGCTAGAAACAGGATAAGATAATGGGTAACTGGAGCTGAAGGGATACAGACTATACAACAGGACTAGATACAAAAACTCAAAAATGGACAGCACAATAATACCTAATTGTAAAGAAATCATGTTAAAACACTGAATGAAGCTGCATCTGAGCTATAGGTTTTTTGTTTTATTTTTTTACTATTATTATTACTTTTATTTTTTTTCTCTATATTAACATTCTATATCTTTTTCTGTTGTGTTGCTAGTTCTTCTAAACCGATGCAAATGTACTAAGAAATGATGATCATGCATCTATGTGATGATGTTAAGAATTACTGATTGCATATGTAGAATGGTATGATTTCTAAATGTTGGGTTAATTTCTTTTTTCCATTAATTAATAAAAAAAAGATATTATAAGAGACAATAGACAATACATATAAATAAAAAGGACAATTTAACAAGAAGAAATAACAATCAGAAATGTTTATGCTCCCACTCAAGGAGTTCCAAAGTACATGAGACAAACAGTGGCAAAATTCAAGGGAGGAATAGATGGTTGAACAATACTAATAGGCGACATCAATACATCATAAGTGGGCTAAATGGCTTCATGGGGAATTTTACCAAACATTCCAAAAGGACCTAATAACGATTCTGCTCAAACTTTTCCAAAAAAAATGAGAGGAAAGGAGTACTACCTAACTCATTTTATGAAGCTAACATCACTCCAATACCAAAACCAGGTAAAGATGCTATAAGAAAGGAAAACTACAGGCTAATCTCAACAATTATAGATGCAAAAATTCTCAACAAAATACTTGCAAATCAAATACAATGACACATTAAAAGAATCATACACCATGAACAAGTGGGGTTTATACCAGGAATGCAAGGATGATTCAACACAAGAAAATTAATTAATAAGCATATTAACAAATCTAAAGTGAAAAATCACATGATCATCTGGATTGATAATGAAAGAAGACTTGACAAAATTCAATGTCCTTTTCTTATAAAAACACTTCAAAAGGTAGGAATCAAAGGTAAGTTTTTCAATATGATAAAGGGATAAAGGGGCAAATATGAAAAGTATATAGCCAGTATTGAACTCAATGGTGAGAGCCTGAAAGCCTTTCCCCTAAGATCGGGAATGGGAAAAGGCTGCCTCTGTCACAACTATCATTCAACCTTGTAACAGAAATTCTAGCTAGAGCAATCAGACAGGAAAGAGAAATACAAGACATCCAAATCAGAAAGGAAGAAGTAAAGCTTTCATTATTTGCAGATTACATGATACTATTCTTGGAAAATCCTGAGAAATCTATGACAAAGTTATTGAACTAACAGATTCAGCCAGGTGGTGGCGCATAAGATTAATATGTAAAAATCAGTATTTGGAAATCATGTAGGAGATAAAGGTTTAATATCCTGTATACATAAAGAATTCATACAAATCAACAACAAAAGAACAAACAACTCAATTTTGAAATGAACTAGATATGAATATGCCTCTTTCCAAAGAGTAAATATAGATGGCTAAAAAGCTCATGAAGAGATGAGCATTTTCATTAGCTATAAGGGAGATGCAGGTCAAAACTACAATGAGATACCACCTCCCAGCTATAAATATGACTGTTAAACAAGAAACTGCAAATGGAAAAATTGGGACACTTACGCACTGCTGGTAGGACTGTATAGTGTTACAGCCACTATGGAAGACAGTCTGTTAGTTTCTTAGGAAATTAAGTATCGAGTTGCCCTATGACCTGGCAATATCATCATGCAGTATATACGTAGAAGAGCTGAAAGCAGTGACACAGACATCTGCACACCAATGTTCATAAGAGCATTATTCACAATCTCCAAAAGATGGAAATAATCTAAGCGCCCATTAACAGATGAGCGGATAAACAAAATGTGGTATATACATAACGATGGAACATTATGCAGCAGCAAGATGAAATGTCATCCTGAAGCAAATGACAATATGGATTAATCTTGAGAATGTAACATTTTGTGAAATAAGCCAGAGAGAAAAGGATAGATAATTTATGATTTCGCTTTTAAGATCATCATAAAGGTAAACTCAGAGGCTCATAATACAGAATATAGGAAACTGAGAGATACACAGAAGCTAGAAATTTGTGAATGGTTAGCTAATGAGGTTCACCTTAAATGCAGGGGCATAGATAGAAGTGAAGGAGGTTCACTAGTGGGTCTGTTTATAATTAATATTACCATATCGAAGGCGAACCTGATTGAAAGGGGTCATATAGATCCATGTGTCCCAGTGAGTAACACTACAAATACAAATAAGTTCTTGCATGAACTACTTCTAAAGTATGAATCTTGTACTAAGAGTGTAAAAGTTTTGGGTATAGGGAGAAAACTGCTTTATTGCATGCTACGTGGTATGTTCAACAGGAAGACAGCAACAGTACCACAGTAATACCAAGGGTAATAATGGGGCGGAGGACAAGAGTTAAGGGGAAGTTTGGATATTCTGTTTGGTGAGGACATGTTTATCAGTTATTTTTCTCTTAGGGGCAATGAAAATTGTCTAAAATTGAGAGTATTATTGACTTTGGACATTAAACTTGATGCCCAATTGATGGAGATGGCTGAAGGACACACCGACTGAGAAGTAGAATGGCAAATGGCGGTGTATACATATAATCAAATACTATGCTACTACAGAAAGGAACAAAGCTGCGAGGCATGCAACACTATGAATGAACCTGTGGTGCATTATGTGATGCAAAATAAGCCGGAAACAAAAGAGCAAAAACTGTATGGCCTCATTTAGAAAATCCTTATAAGAATATTGGGGCCTAGATTGTAAGCACTTACAGCAGCCACATTTAGTCTGGAGATGTAATTATTTCTAGATTTTGAGAGATTGTGCTATATATGTATAACCTGGTATTTCCCTGGAACTTTGGGTACCTGTGTGACACCTAAGACTCAGCATAGAAGTTCTGCAGGTCTGAAGGTTAGCATTGCCCCATACAACAACTGTTAAAGAAACTGAAAAAGAGATCAGGCTTCAATTAGAGATAACAATGAAGCCAATCAGGTCAGGATCAAGGTAATTCAGAACACAGGAGCAAGGAAGACATTGTTTGTATTTAAGAACTTCACCTATTGTATGGTACCAAAGGAAGAAAGGTCTATTTTGTCTAGAAGCTAAATTTTCTGTAGCACATAATCTAACTCAACTTGTCTGGGTAGATCATTTAAACAACCCAAACACAGGGAGCCCAAAATGGGAATGAGGGCCTGTAATTCTCTATAGTTTAATGTAATGCCTGGATACATTCCAGAGCAAGCTAAGCAGATAAACAAAAAGTATTGGCAAAACCAATGTTTATAGCAGCATTATTTACAGCTGCCAAGAAATGGAAACAGCCAAAATGTCCATCAACAGATGAGTAGCTAAACAAGCTGAGGTATATACATACGATGGGATATTATGCAGCTGTAAGACAGAATAAAGTTATGAAGTATGTAACAACATGGATAGACCTTAAAGACATTATGCTGAGTGAAATTAGCCAGAAACAAAAAGACAAATACTGTATGGTCTCACTGATATGAACTGACATTAATGAATGAACTTGTAAAACTTCAATTGGTAACAGACACCAACAGGAGATAGAAATAGGGTAGATATTGGGTAGCTGGAGCTGAAGGGATACAGACTGTGCAACAGGACTCATAAAAATTCAGAAATGGGACTTCTGGAGAAGATAGCGGCTTAGTAAGACGCGCGGGTCTTAGTTCCTCCTCCAGAAAAGCAACTAAAGAAACAGAAACAATACGAAACAGCTCCCAGAGCCACGACAGAGACCAAAAAGACAGCGTACCCCATTCTGGAATGGCTGAACGGGCAGGGAGAATCCGCTGCGGTGAGATACTGGAGGGGCGAGCGTTTTCCCGGCCGGGGTGGCTGGCGACTGGGGTCCCCTCCACGCACGTGGCTCCCTGGTCTGACTGGGAACGTTGGATAGAGGGGCCCTCCCGCCACGCTTGGCGTCTCGGGCCAGCTGGGCAATTTGGACCGGCACTCCCCCAAGCCGTGGCGGCCGGCGAACCCCCCTCGCGCAGTTTCCCGGGCCGACTGCGAGATTCGGATTGGCAAGTTAAAGGAGCCACAGCATCTTCTACTGGTGGGACCCGCAGACAGACGAGCACCACGAGTACCACCTACTGGGCAGGAAAAGAAAAACAGAGCCCAGAGATTTCACAGAAAAACCTTTCAACCAGCTGGGTCCCACACCCAGGGAAATCTGATCAAATGCCCAGACACCAGCAGAAAATAATGGATGATGCTCAGAAAATTGAAGATATGGCCCAGTCAAAGGAACAAACCAACAGTTCAAATGAGATACAGGAGCTGAGACAACTAATGCTGAATATACGAACAGAAATGGAAAAACTCTTCAAAAACCAAATCAGTAAATTGAGGGAGGACCTGAAGAAGACATAGGCTGAAGAAAAAGAAGAAATAGAAAATCTGAAAAAACAAATCATAGAACTTATGGGAGTCAAGGACAAAGAAGAAAAAATGGAAAAAACAATGGATACCTACAATGGTAGATCTAAAGAGACAGAAGCTACAATTAGTGAACTGGAGGATGGAACATCTGAATTCCAAAAAGAAACAGAAACTATAGGGAAAAGAATGGAAAAACTTGAGCAGGGGATCAGGGAACTGAATGACAATATGAAGCGCACAAACATACGTGTTGTGGGTGTCCCAGAAGGAGAAGAGAAGGGAAAAGGAGGAGAAAAACTAATAGAAGAAATTATCACTGAAAATTTCCCAACTCTTATGAAAGACCTAAATTTGCAGATCCAATAAGTGCAGCGCACCCCAAAGAGAATAGACCCAAATAGGTGTTCTCCAAGACACTTACTAGTTAGAATGTCAGAGGTCAAAGAGAAAGAGAGGATCTTGAAAGCAGCAAGAGAAAAACAATCTGTCACATACAAGGGAAACCCAATAAGACTATGTGTAGATTTCTCAGCAGAAACCATGGAAGCTAGAAGACAGTGGGATGATATATTTAAATTACTAAAAGAGAAAAACTGCCAACCAAGACTTCTATATCCAGCAAAATTGTCCTTCAAAAATGAAGGAGAAATTAAAACATTTATAGACAAAAAGTCACTGAGAGAATTTGTGACCAAGAGACCAGCTCTGCAAGAAATACTAAAGGGAGCACTAGAGTCAGATACGAAAAGACAGAAGAGAGAGGTATGGAGTAAAGTGTAGAAAGAAGGAAAACCAGATATGATATATATAATACAAAAGGCAAAATGGTAGAGGAAAATATTATCCAAACAGTAATAACACTAAAAGTTAATGGACTGAGGGCGGGCCGCGGTGGCTCAGCGGGCAAAGTGCTTGCCTGCTATGCCGGAGGACCTCGGTTCGATTCCCGGCCCTAGCCCATGTAACAAAAACGGAGAAACAGAATACAATAAAACAAGAAAATGTTTAAAAATGTTTCCCTTTCTTCCTTCCTTCCTTCCTTCTATCCTTCCTTCCTTCTCTCTGTCTTTCCTTTAAAAAAAAAAAAAAGTTAATGGACTGAATTTCCCAATCAAAAGACATAGAATGGCAGAATGGATTACGACCCAGCAATACCACTGCTAGGTATCTACTCAAAGGACTTAAGGGCAAAGACACAGACGGACATTTGCACACCAGTGTTTATAGCAGCATTATCTACAATTGCAAAGAGATGGAAACAGCCAAAATGTCCATCAACAGACGAGTGGCTAAACAAACTGTGGCGTATACCTACGATGGAATATTATGCAGCTTTAAGACAGACTAAACTTATGAAGCATGTAATAACATGGATGGACCTAGAGAACATTATGCTGAGTGAGTCTAGCCAAAAACTAAAGGACAAATACTGTATGGTCCCACTGATGTGAACCGACATTCGAGAATCAGCTTGGAATATATCATTGGTAACAGAGACCAGCAGGAGTTAGAAACAGGGTAAGATAATGGGTAATTGGAGCTGAAGGGATACAGACTGTGCAACAGGACTAGATACAAAAACTCAAAAATGGACAGCACAATAATACCTAAGTGTAATGTAACTATGTTGGAACACTGAATGAAGCTGCACCTGAAATATAGTTTTTTGTTTGTTTGTTTGTTTGTATCTTTTGTTTTTGTTTTTTTTTCCTTTTTTATATATATATATTTTTATGAGTATTATTATTTTAATTCTCTTCTCTATATTAACATTCTATATCTTTTTCTGCTGTTTTGCTAGTTCTTTTCCTAAATTGATGCAAATGTACTAAGAAATGATGATCATACATCTATGTGATGATACTAAGAATTACTGAGTGCATGTGTAGAATGGAATGATTTCTAAATGTTGTGTTAATTTCTTTTCTTTTTTTTGATTAATAAAAAAATAAAAATTAAAAAAATAAAAAATAAAAAATAAAAAAAATTCAGAAATGGATAGCACAATACTATCTAACTGTAATACAATAATGTTAGAACACTGAATGAAGTGGAATGTGAGAATGATAGAGGGAGGAGGACTGGGGAACAAATCAAATCAGAAGGAAAGATAGATGAGACTGAGAGGGTATAATCTAGGAATTCCTAGAGTGTATAAGGATAGTGACTAAATGCACAAATTAAAAAATTTTTTTGCATGAGCAAGAGCAAAGGAATGTCAATACTGCAGGGTGTTGAAAATATTCGTTAATTAGTATTTTAAAACTTTAACTTATGTATGAGATTAAAGCAAAAAATATTTGGTACAAAATTTATATTTTGACTAGCGCATTTCCTAATATAACTTATGTGTACAGCTTAATTGAACACCGTAAGTACATGGAACCTTGAATAGGGCATGAGATTTCGTAGGTTTGTCCAGAGGGATGCCCTGATAAATCCCAGAGTGATTTGAACAGTGAATTAAAAAGTATGTGCAAAGTCCCCTTGAGGGAATGGTGAGAAGGGGAAAATTCAACTTCCCCAAGTGGAGAATTCTTGATATTCTCACAAGCAGTGGGGACAACCAAAGCAATAGGCTGGGCCCCCAATCTTGAGGTCTGTTCATATGAAACTTAACCCTGCAAAGGAAAGGCTAAGCCTACTTAAAATTAGACCTAAGAGTCACCCCCAAGAGAACCTCTTTTGTTACTCAGATGTGGTTTCTCTCTCTCAACCAACAAGACAAGCAAACTCACTGTACTCCCCATCTCTACAGGGAACATTACTCCCAGTGGTGTAGACCTTCCTGGCAATGCGGGACAGAAATCCTAGAATGAGCTGGGACTTAGCATCAAGGGATTGAGAAAACATTCTCAGCCAAAAGGGGGTAGCGTGAAATGAGACAAAATAAAGTGTCAATGGCTGAGAGATTCCAAACAGAATCGAAAGGTTATCCTGGAGGTTATTCTTACACATCATATAGATATCACCTTTTTAGTTAAGGTGTTACAGAGAGGCTGGAGGGAACTGCCTGAAAATGTAGAGTTGTGTTCCAGTAGCCATGTTTCTTAAAGATGACTGTATAATACAGCTTTCACAATGTGACTGCGTGATTGTGAAAACCTTGTGCCTGATGCTCCTTTTATCTACCATATCAACGGATGAGTAAAACATATGGATTAAAAACAAATAATAGGGGGAACAACAACAACAACAAAGTATTGGCAAAATCCCTTGAGGAATGGGAGAAAAAATATGGAACTATTAAACTTTACCATCAGGGGTGAAGTTCCTCATACTTTCTCAAACATTAGGGACTCCCAAGTCAATAGCCAAGCCCTTGACCTTGAGGTTTGCTCTGGTGAAAGTTATTTATGTAACAGAGAAGCTTCCTACTTATATATATGCCTAAGAATTACTTCCAGAGGACCTCTTTTGCTGCTCAGATGTGGCCCCTCTCTCTCTATGAGCCCATCTCTGCAAGTGAAATCATTACCCTCTCCTCTACATGGACATGACATCCAGGGATGAAAGTCACATTGGCAACGTGGGATATAATTCCCAGGGATGAGCCGGGCCTGGCACCACAGGGTCAACAATGTCATCCTGAACAAAGGAACAAAAGTTTAACTATAAGGTATCAATGACTGTGGTAGTTAGATTCAGTTGTCAACTTGGCCAGGTGAAGGCACCTAGTTTTGTTGCTTGCAGACATGAGCCAGTGGTATGTGAACCTCATCTGTTGCTAATTACATATGCAGAAGGCTAGGAGGCGTGCCTACTGCAACGAATGATGTTTGACTTAATTGGCTGGTGCTTAAATGAGAGAGCGCAACATACCACAGCCCAAGCAGCTCAGCATACCTCATCTCAGCACTTGCAGCTCAGCCAGGCCTTTGGAGATGCAGAAGGGAATCACCCTGGGGAAAGTTGTTGGAACCCAGAGGCCTGGAGAGAAGGCCAGCAGAGATTACCCTGAGCCTTCCCACATAAGAAAGAACCTCAGATGAAAATTAGCTGCCTTTTCTCTGAAGAACTAACAAAATAAATTCCCCTTTATTAAAAGCCAATCCATCTCTGGTGTGTTGCATTCCGGCAGCTAGTTAACTAGAACAGTGACTAAGAGAGTTTAAATAGAGTCAGAAGGCTACTCTGGAGGCTATTCTTACACAAGCTTCAGCTAGACATTGCTCCCTATCATGGTTTACCAAACCCCAACCAAAAATCATTTCTTTCAACCTTAAAGAACACCTAGGACTTTATCTGAGATTCTACAAAGATTCCACACACTATGACTACTTTCCAGAAACCTACAACCTCCAGACGGGTTCCTATCCCAAACGAGTCCTGAAACCCAGAGGGGCCAGGCTCTCTCGAACATCTACTAGTTCCATCCCCACATTCCATATTATCAACAGCTCCTTCCAACATGAAAAAGTTAGAATGGGCACAGCCCAAATAACCCTAAAGACTGGGAGAAAGATAAAGGAGAAGATGGAGTTATACAGAGAAGACACGGTTTAACAAATGAGTATGACTCTGAATCATTATACTCATATTTCTTTCAGCCTCCAGTGTCTTGGAATAGCTAGAAATAAAAACCTAAAATGTGGAATTGTAACCCATACCAAACTCTGAAATCTGTTCTATAAGTAACTGTTGTGGCATGTTTTTAAATTTATTGCTTTTCTATATATATATTATTTTTCACAATAAAAAAATAAATTAAAAAGTTGAAATAAAATTTAGTTTGTACGCTTAAAAGAGAACATGTGCTTAAATGAGAAAATTGAATATATAGAAATCTTAGGCCCTTCCCAACGTCAATACAGGATCAAAAAAGTCAGCATATATCTGTATCAACAGTGTTGAGACAGGTCCAGGATTTACAAAGATATAAGATTCAACGTAAAATTCATCACATTTTCTCAGATTCATTGATGCCTTGGACAGGGGGTGGTGGAGGGAAAAGTGGGTGGCTGTAAAGAGTACAACATTTCTTTCCGAAGTGATGAAAATGTTCCAAAATTGATTGTGGTAATGGTTAAACAATTCTGAAAATACTAAAGGCCACTGAACTGTACATTTAAAATGGATGAATTGTATAGTATGTAAATTATATCTAAATAAAGCTGTTACCAAAAACAAAAAATGTGGTGAGTGACACAGTGGCTGTATTACATTTCTCATATTATAAACATTCTCTAAATTGTTATGCTTTATAATAAAACAAGGTGATACACAGACATAACTTTACAAAGACTACACACCAGCAAAATCCTTCAGGCATTTAACATATCGATATAAAGACAGAAATAAGATTCAAAGATAAGATAAACACAGCAGCCTCATTTTTACCCCTCAAATTTTACTCAGATCTTAGTCAGAACTCCCATATAGGGTAAGAAGAGATAAAAGTTTGTGAATATTTGCTGGCAACAAAAGAACAGAAAGAAATTTAGCTATCATTCAGCCTTCAATGGTTCCTTTTAAGCTTCACAGGTCAATTATAGTTACAACAGCTTGGGCTCTAGGCTGAATAAACATATCCAGGAAAGTAAACTACACAATCAAAATGAAGAGAAACTTCAAAAGTCAGTACGGTTACAATTAATGATAACAGAATAAAAATGCAAACGACCTAGTTCTCTTCTCTCTGGCTACAATACTAACAACACATAAACAAATTTTTCCCTTACAGAAAGTATAGTGTAACAGCCAGATTGCAAGGAAACCACTTAACAAGATCATTCCTTAGGTAAAATCTACTTAACCAAAAAAACTCAAAGAATTATGTCTATGATTCTCCCAATAAGACAAAGTAAAAAATTAATGATTTACCAAACCTTCTGTGCAATTATCTTCACTGTAACAGGTTTTTGGTTTTCTTGTGTTGTTGGGTTTTTTTGTTTGTTTGTTTTTGTTTTTCATAGGCAGGCACCAGGAATCGAACCCAGGTCTCCAGCATGGTAGGCAAGAACTCTGGCACTGAGCCACCATTGCCTGCCATGTAATAGGATTTTAAATATATTAACTTCCCTTTTTAAAAATAACAAAACTGAGGTTAAGTAAAAGGAAGAGGTCAAGTAATTCAAGGACCTACAATATATTACGGTAAAGACGAGAATATGTTTGAATCTTTATCTTAATGTCAACCTTTTGCAAACATTCTTTTGCATTATTAAAGGTTCACATTAATTTCTTTAGTTAAGTATTTATTAATTCAAGAGGTTAGTACCTGTACTAACCTTACTTCCTAAACCAAAAAATTAGGTGCCAGCATATAATAAAGGATTTTTTTCTTAATTTATAAATGTATTTATATATTTTATAAACGTATTTATATATTTTATAAATTTAGGAAGACATTTAAATTATATCCTAATTACCAGTACATTTAATGAACCACCTCTTTGATGCTGGACCCTAGCTACAGAGACAGTTTTAACTACTTACCTAGGTTTCTTTCATGTAATCAAGCATACCCTGGCTACTGGTAATACAATACCTCTAGTCCTGACTTCTGATGGTTTACACAGAGAGTGTATGTGCTGGTTTGAAATGATGTATGTACCCCAGAAAAGCCATGTTTTAATCCTAATCCCATTTTGTAAAGGCAGCGTTTCTTCTAATCCCTTTTCATTACTGTATGTTTGAAACTGTAATCAGATCATCTCTCAGGAGATGTGATTTAATCAAGAGTGGCTGTTAAACTGGATTAGCTAGAGGTGTGTCTTCACCCATTTGGATGGGTCTTGGTTGGATTCTGGAGTCCTATAAAAGAGGAAACATTTTGGAGAATGAGAGAGATTCTCTTGAGAGAGCAGAGAAGAATGACATAGCCATGAGAAGCAGAGAGTCCACAAGCCAGCAACCTTTGGAGATGAAGAAGGAAACTGTCTCCCGGGGAGCTTCATGAAACAGGAACCCAGGAGAGAAAGCTAGCAGATGATGCCTTGCTTGCCAACTATCCTTCCAGCTGAGAGAGAAATTGTGACTGTGTTTGTCATGTGCCTTCTCACTTGAGAGAGAAACCCTGAACTTCATCAGCCTTCTTGAACCAAGGTATGTTTCCCTGGATGCCTTTGATAGGACATTTTAATTGGGACATTTTGTTGGCCTTAGAATTGTAAAAGAGCAACTTATTAAATTCCCCTTTTTAAAAGCCATTCTGTTTCTAGTATACTGCATTCTGGCAACTAGCAAACTAGAATGGAATAAAACATAAATTAGGAACTCTGTCAATACTCAAGCAATTGAGACCTGAGAGAACCCAAAGTAGGAACCCTTATTGGGGAGAAACGGAAACACCTTAGGATAAATGTCTTCAAAGTCTTCTTGTGTTCTGAAATGATCTAAGATGTTTCAGGAATTCTATTGTTCTAGTTTGCTAGCTGCCAGAATGCAACAAACCAGAGATGGACTGGCTTTTAATAAAAGGGGATTTATTTCATTAAAAATGTATAGTTCTTCAGAGGAAGGGCAGCTAACTTTCAAATGAGGTTCTTTCTTACGTGGGAAGGCACAGGATGATCTCTGCTAGCCTTCTCTCCAGGCCTCTGGGTTCCAACAACTTTCCCCAGGGTGATTTCTTTCTTCATCTCCAAGGGCCTGGGCTGAGCTCAAGTGCTGCACTGCTTTGGCTATGCTACACTGAGCTCTCTCATTTAAGCTTCCAGTCAATTGAATCAACATCATTCACTGCAGCAGGCACACCTCCTAGGTGACTGCAGATGTAACTGGCAACAGATGAGCTTTACATACCATTGGCTCATGTCCACAGCAACAGAACTAGGTACCTTCACTTAGCTAAGTTGATACCTGAACCTGACTACCACATCCGTGAAGGTTTAAACTCTATTTTATTTTTAATTAAATATTTAACTACTTAACACTATATTACACCCGCTGATAGAGTATGCAGGATGAACTGTGACTGATAAAACAGAAGTTTACTTTCCCGACCCCACCTTCCAGACTGGGTTACATCTGCCTGTTAATGCTCCCATAGCATTCTGCATTCCCCTTCAAAATACTTGGACCACTTCTAATATCCTGTTTGACAACTGTCTGCCCCCACTATACTAGAAGCTCTAAAAGTAAGATCATCTTTGACTCTTTCACTGCTGAATCTCTAAACCCTAGCATAGTAGATGCTTAATAAGTATGTAATAAATGGATGGATGAGGCTATTGCAAAGGTTCAAAAGAGAGAAAATAAGGGTTAGAGAGTCTGAATGAAAATGGAAAGAGGTTCTGTGCAGGAAGAATAAGGGAAAAGAAGGAGCAAAAGGACAAGCTGAGATTATTTTAAACTTGTGAAACTGAATGTACCTTCATTTACAGAATTAAGGGAGTTTTAAAAAAGGATGACTTTTCTCTTGGACACACTAAATTTTTTAAGTGATAGGGAAGTTCAAAACAAATGAAGTCTTAGTCTGGTGTGCTATATACCATATAATAGCACCATAAAATTGCTTTATTTTTTAAATATCAAACTTCATAAGAAGCAAGGCTCACACTTTCTCTTTAATTGTTCTTTGTTTTGTTTTTTTTTATTTTCCTCCTCTCCCCTCTGCCTTAATGATCACTGCAGAATATGGAAAGACAATTTTTGAGATATTTTAGAAACTAAGATGCTTAGTGGATTAAAAAAAAACAAACATGAGTCTCTCCAAACTTAATTTGTGATATACAACACGTGAAAAACAAAATGTGAGACAAATATTAACAAATACAGCATTAAGATGATCAAACATCTAGTAAGAGATAGAAATAGTGCAATCTCATTTTAAAAGTATTATACTTTGAATAGCTGCAAAAGGAAAAAAAGACAAGTATTGAAATATTCATGAATAAAAGTATTTCAGCAAAAACTGATATAACTGCAAATAAGTTTTCTAATTCAAATATTTAAAAACATACTGATTCTTAAAATATGATTAGGTTAAATTTTGACAGCTTCCCAAACGAAGCCGAGAAGCTGCTACCTGACGTTCTTCAGAATACACTGTCCTTGATTTTTTTTCAAGGAGCATTTAACTTTTTATCTTGGGAAGCTATACCCTGATTGAAGTGAAAGCAAATCCTATATACAATAAAAAAACATCTATCAACCCAAAACATCAAGGACTTTATACACAAAAGTCAAAAAAAAATTTAGAAAAATTATTTTATTTATTTAGAAAAATAACTAAAATGCTTACCAAAGTTAAGTGTTATATGTTCAAGTAAATGTCAAGAGCATTTAAAATAATAACTGAAAAAATAAGAGTAATAGTGTTTAACTTAAAGTTACATAGGGGGGCAAGGGTAGCTCCATGGTAAAATTCTCACCTGCCATGCTAGAGACCTGTGTTCAATTCCTAGACCACCTCTCATCTCAGCCCCCCACCAAAAAAAAAATTTCAACAAATGGTGCTGCAATAACGGGATACTCACATAGAAAAAGAATGAAATGTGACCCTCACCACATAGCACACACAAAAAAAGAAAGAAAAATCACATAATATAAATGAAAATATACAAAGAAATCTCTAAAAATCAAATGTTCTGGCAAAATCAGCATTCATATTTCATAAATAACAAATTCAATCTTTATTTTAAACCTACAATCAAGGACTGCAAAATTTTAATGAGGACAGAAGTTGTTTGAATGGTAATATGTATTGAACATATACTTAAAACGCAGCTCTAAAAAACTCAATTAGGGACTTACGGGGCTCTTTAATTAAATAGGGAAGTTTGATATTTAACCTGAAGGCACTAAGTATTCTCAGCATTAAAGGAGCCTGGGGGAAAGAACGTAACACTGCATCAGTATTGTTTGCTGTTTTTCCTGTGAGACAAAAGAAGATGAAAAGGAAGTAAAACAGTATAAAATTTCAAAAATCTACAAATATTGAAGATATTACTAATCAAATTAACTGACAGAGCTCTAGTTTTGAGTGTTCCTCAAAACCCTTAAAAAGACTAAAAATAGCTCAAATAATATGCCTCCAAATTGAAAAGATTGTTTGCCACATAGCTATAAAATAATTTTTTCAGTAGATGCTAAAAAAAAAAAAAAAATCAATGGGGATGGAAGTAACTATATTTTCCATGAACTCTCAAGGGTTATTTTATTTTTGCTAATCAATCCAATTGCCTCTAGTGCAATAGTCATCATTAAACATTTGCCCTTATTATACAGTACTTTTTTAATGCACTTTTACTGAAATATATTCATACACCATAGAAACTATCCTAAGTATATAATCACCAGCTCATAATATCATCACATAGTTGCGATACATCCCCATGGTCAAATTAGAACATTTTCATTACTCCAGAAAATAAAAATAAAAAAGAAAACCCAAATCCTCCCATATCCCTTATTCCCTCCTATTATTGACCCATAGTATTGGTGTTTGTTACTGTTGATGAAAGAGCATTAAAGTATCATTGTTACATAGTCCACAGTTTGCAATAGGTACATTTTTCCCATATAACCTCTATTTTAACTCCTTGTAATAGTGCTGTACATTTGCCATAGATCACAAAATAAAAAAAAAAAATTTTATTTGTACAGCTAATCACAGACATTGTCCACCACAAGATTCACTGTTACACATTCCCAGGTTTTCGTTTCCAACTTTCCTTCTGGTGAAATACATGACTTGAAACTTCCCCTTCCATCTTACTCACACCATTCAGTACTGTTAGTTATTCTCAAGATAACATGCTACTGTCACCTCTGTCCATTTCCAAACGTTTAAGTTCAACATAAACATTCTGCACCTACTAGCAAATGCTCCCCAGTCTGTACCCTCATTCTCCTTGTTATATATTACTTTTTAAAGTTATAAAGCCTATAAGAAATTGCCTGTACTCCAGGCAATTATAATGTAAATTACATGATTATATCTAATTTAAATATGAACTATTCTTTTACTGTGGAAAAAACAACAATCTATCACTAATTGTCACATTTTTAGAGCATTTTCTAACTTGAAAAATAAAATACTCTCACAAGTTGTCTAAATCAGGAAAACATAGAGAACTATACGCAGGGCCTTGTATTAGGCATTGAACACACTGACTTTACACTGAAAGCATGAGCAACAAAAGAAAATAAACTGGACTTCATTAAAATTAAAAATATTTGTGCATCTAAAGACATTATCAAGTTGGTGAAAAGACAACCAATAGAAAAGGAGAAAAATACTTGGAAACCATATGTCTGATAAGGGCTTAATTTTCAGAATATAAAAAGAATTACAACTGAATCACAAAAAGACAACCCAAACAAAAATGGGCAAATGACTTGAACAAATATTTCTCCAAAGATCTATGAATGGCTGATACACACATAAAAAGCTGCTGAACATCATTAGCCATTAGGGAAATGTAAATCAAAACCACAATGAGACACCACTTCTAACCCACTAGGACGGTTACTGTTTTGAAAATGGAAAATAGTAAATGCTGATGAGGACATGGAGATATAAGAACATTCACACATTGTTGGTAGGAATGTAAAATGGTGCAGTCACTGTGGAAATCAATTTGGCAGTTTCTCAAAAAAATGCTAAACACAGAACTATCACAGACCCAGCGATTGCATTTTTAGGTATATACCCAAAAGATTGAAAGAAGGGATTTGGACAAATATTTCTATACCAATATTCATAGCAGCATTACTCACAATAGCCAAAAGGTAGAAGTAACTCATCTAAATGTCCATGAGCAGCTAAAGGGATAAACAAAATGTGGTATATTGACACAATGGAATAGTATTCAGTCTTAAAAAGGAATCAAGTCCTAACATACATGCCACAGCTTGATGAACCTTAAAAGCATGTTCAATGAAATAAGTCAGACACAAAGGGTTAGCTATTATATGATTCCACTTATAAGGAAAGAGTGAGAATATGCAAATGTATAAAAGAGAGCAGCGTACAGGTTACCAAGTTACCAGGTATTTGGGAGGGGTGGTATGAACATAATGGGTGCAAGGTTTCTGGAGTGTTGGGAAAGTTCTGGTAATGGATAGTGGTGAATGGTATGCTTGGGAGTAGATCAGATGGGAAAGTTTATATTGTATGTGTTCCACAATTTTAAAAAAGAGCAACCAAAGAGAGAATAACAATTAAATGCACTATATAATCCTGGACTAGATTTAACAATGGAGGAGAAAAGGCCCAAAAGGACATTACTGGAACATGAAAAAAATTGGGATATAGATTGTAAACTTTATATCAATGTTAAAAGTTCTTGAACTTGATAAATGCACTTAAGGTGGTTATATAAGTGAATATTCTTGTTCTTAGGATATGTACCTGCAAATATTATGTGTTCAAAGACTGCAATGTACACAAACTACTCTCAAATTTTAAAATGACAGATAAGTTGATAAGTAAACACAGATGGACAGAACGATAAAGCAAATGTGGCAAAATGTTAAAATGGTATATATGGGCATCTGGACAGGATATGCTCGAGTTCTCTATGGGTTTCGCACTATTTTTGCAACTGTCTTGTACATTTGAAATTATTTCAAAATAGAAGTTTAAGAAAAAAATAGTTGTCTAAATTATACAAACTTTACTTCTAACATTATATTTAAAGATATCTGAATTCTTGTATAATTGAGTTCAATATGGCAAAGCAAATGAGCTCAATTTCATGAAGATTTCTTGTGGTATTAAAATAATTAATGTTTAAAAGTCAAAAGAAGACCAATTCTGAAGTCAGAGATTTCACTTAAAAATCTAGACTATATATTACTATAGTTCAAGATCATGAGTGGGATGTATTATTCTTAGTAAGCTATCTATGAACAAATTGCTTCAATTCAATTTTATAAATTAAATTAATGACACTATGGACTTCAAGTTCTTTTTGTGTCTAAAGCTCAAAGAAAATACAATTTCTAACATTCCATTATAAAGGAAAAAATGGAAGAGAAATTTCTCTTATAAATATCTTTCAAACACCTCATTAAGTACCTTGATAAAAATGTATCATACAGTACTTGGAAATTTATTGCTTTTTTGTATATATGTTATGTTTCACAAGTAAAAAACTATTTAAAAAAGTGACACAAATTTCCAATGTTTCACTGCGTCTTGGCTATTTCCTACTATTTAGTCATTTTGAACCTGGTGCTCAGTTTTATCAAGCACATATTTCTTTTGTTGAATAAATTCTATTTTCTTTTTTTAAAAAAATGTATCATACAGGAAACATAAGGTTTAAATTAATGATTCTTATCAGTATCATTTCAATTTGAATAGATCAGAATATGCCTTCCAAGTCAATGAATATTATTTATTTGAAACTGTTTATGGTTAAGATGAATTCTTCAAGATTAATCATATTATATTTATCATCATTACTGCTTCTTTATGAAAGAAAGGAGGGAGGGAGGGAGGGGCAGAGGGAATGAAGAGACAGCATTCAATTCCCTCAATACTTTGAAATCAATCTCCCATTTTTCCCCTCCAAATGATCATTTAGCCAAAAGAAAACAGCACACACGTTACTAGTCTATCCAGGCAAATCGTTTTTTAGAAACCAATACAACTGCTGTTAATGCCTCAGAACCAAACACTGTAACAAAACACACTGGATCCTCCAAGCATATGAGAGTTGTATGAGCCCATACCTGTGCACAATGATAATAGTGTGATCGTTCCTCATACACACATTTTTTAAATCTCAAATTTTTTGAATACCAAAATATCTCTACATAACACAGAGGTTACAATAAAATTGCCCTCTTTAATGTTCAAAGAAGAAACAATTTCCAAAGCTAGAGAGGAGTACTATACCAGGATTGCTGCCACCCGCCAACTTCAATTCAAAGCAAAGTACAACTGAATGTCACCTACCTCTACTGCAGGCAAGACTGAAACAAAATTAACTTCATTGTGAGATAAAGTATCCTGGCATCCAATAGATTATTTACTTCTCTGATATGACAGTACATATGTATGGAATCCTTTGTCCCTCCCACAGCATCGCAGGGTGTCAACATCACCTTAAATCAAAACAAATCTCTCAGGTCATAACTTCAGCACCCTAAGTACCAGAAAGGCATGGTATTCATTGTCGTAACTGACAGCAAACATATTCTACATTCTCATGACTTCTTGTATTTGGGGAGGGGAGAGAGAAAATAAGCGCGCAGTATATCTAAGAATGCTGCGTTCAGCTCTGGTACCAGAAGCAACATTAGTACAAATATTATGTGGGTCACTCAAAGAAGGAAAAACAGAACAAAGCTTCGTGATCCTACAAATTCAGTGAAGATACCAAAAGCCTCAAGGGAACCTGGGCAGAAGCGTTCGGGGAAAAGGGGGCAGAACCAGAATAATCTCTGAGGTGGAGAGTGGCTGAGTCTGACACAAGCCCAGGGCGTGGGGAGCGACCAAGGAGTCTCTCGTATTCGTCCCCTCCTCACCAGGATAGGTCATTCGGCGAGGGGGTGAGGCGAGAGGAGGGGGTCGCGACTGGGGGAGGGTGGCGCCCTGGGGACCGGGAGGGAGGGGGGCGTGTCCTACCTGGGCCGTGGCGGACGTAGTAATTTCGGGCAGACGTAGGAAATTGGGGTCCGACTCAGGGCCGGGACCCGCGAGGGTCAACCGTCAGGAAGTGGGACTGCCCCCGCCTGCCCATCCCCCGCCGCCCGACCGCGACGGGACCCAAGCGCGGGTTCGAGGGCCGGATGGCTGGGTAGCCCCTTCGGGTAACGTCCGCGTTCACCGACGACGGCGGCGGCTGTTGCTGTTACTGCCCTTGCTGGCCACCCCCAGCCGCTGCTCTTGAGACAGCCTCTGCTCCTTCTCCTGCCGCCGCCGCCGCCGCCTGGTCCCTACCGCTCCCATCGCCGCTGCGGCGACTACTGCAGCGCCCGCTGACCCGACCCGACGTTATTCTCCCCCTTCGCAACTCGGCACAGCCTAGCACACCTGCCCTACCAGTGCGCACGCCCACCTCTCCCCACAAGTGCTGACTGGACAGTGCGTTCGGAGCCTGCTAAGTCAATTGGCTAGTACCATTGCCTATCAGAAAGGGGGCGGAGAATCGGGCCGAGAGCGTCTCCGCCCCCGACCGGAGGAATGCCGCTATCTTCATGTTTGCCTGAGAGGGCTAGTTACCGGGAAAGGAGCATCACAATGGCAATGCGCATGCGTGCGGGGATTCTGGGCTTCGTAGTTCCACCCACAGCCGCAACTGCCAGCCTTCCCGAAGAGAAAAGTAGGGCTTCAGAGATTAGTGGTTGGCGCACGTGGGTTTTCGCCTAGCTCAGCAATTAACGGGATTCTGACCCCAGATTGAGTTTTTCAAAAGAAAATCGATAATGCTCTGCCACAATACGAATTCACACACTCTTGAGGCAGTCGTGATGAGGGCCCCCAAATCGTGAGGCTCTTCTATGCCTAAAGGGACCCATCCACCTCCTCAGAACCAGTCCTGCCCTAGATCTGGGACATTGACGCTAGCCCCCGAGTCGCCTAACATGAAGCGAATCACTGGTGGATACTGGAAAAAGGCCTAAAGGCGTGAGGAGGAAAGGAGACTGATATCTCCAGGAAGGAATACCAGCCTGGCGCAGGGAGTATCCTTGCGATTTTTTTCATTTTCTTTTTGAAATATATCTAGCTAAGGAATCAATCAGCAGCCCCCCATGGTGACCAGTGTGAAATTCCAAGTAAGTGTATGCCAGAGTCTCTCAAAGAATTTCAAAGAGATGTGAGGAGGGCGAAGCAGTGAGGCTTTGTGTGATATTTGGTATTGTGTCAGCCTATCTGGTGAAGAGGAAACCTTAGAATAAAACCCGTCTCCCATCCTTACATACCAATTTACTGAAGAGAAAAAAAGGAGTTAAACAACTTTCCCAAGGCTATAAAACTAATTAGTGGTGGAGCTAAAACTCGTGTCTCTTTAAACCTTCTCTGTCCAATGCTCTTTATACTTAATAATCACAATGATTCCCAGGAGTCCCCCATGGACTGAAAAGATGCAGTGAATTGATAGCATCATTTTAATTTAAATCCTTTTTTTTTCACTCAAGTGACATAATTAAATTTGATTAAGAATATAGAAGGGTTAAATGTAAATTAATCTTCAACCTCTGCGCTGTTCTTATAAATGTTTCTTCTTGTCCCAGAAATGCTATAACCTCTTTACATTGTTTAAAAAACGGCAGCCTGTCATGCATCTATATAAAGCAGGACAAAATGTACATTAAAGGCAATTAATGATGGAGCTCCTCTTGTTCTGTCAAACTTAAAGATGTTGCCAAATTGTTTTCTTTCCACTGATTAAAACTGCAAGTTACTTTTTCCATTGCTTTATCTAATAGAATATAGTTCATGTCAGAGTATTGGTCTAGCAAGTAATTTGTATAGGAAAGAACTGGAGTTTCTTTAAATATTTTACTTTAAAATTAGAAGAGTTTGTAGGGGAAAATGTCCAGATTCACCGAAATTTTACCTGAAAACAGTTCAAGTAGCTATTCTATTTTTTAGAGAATATTTTTCACTCACTGAACAAATGTAGTGCGTCCCCTTCAGGCTACCCAGATACAGTCTCTACTATCATGGGTGAGGGTTCTAATACATTTATTCCAAAAACTACTATTGTGTCCATTTTAAATGAGTCAGTGAATAGGAATGGATTCTCCAAACAATGGAAAGATTATTATTCGCTGGTTATCTTATGACCAATTCTTACTGAAGAATGAGATAAATAGTATTTGAGAAAGCAGTCCAGTAGCAGTATGTCAATAAAAAGTTAAGAAAGAAATGTGTAGAGGGAGGAGTTTGGCAATAAGTACCTTGAAAATAGGGCAGTAGTGTATCGCAGGGTAGGAAGTGAAAGAATGAATAGAAAGACAAAGAGTTAAGGCCACAGAAGTGGGAATCCCAGCATTTTGGACTTGCGCAAGGAAAGCAACTTCCCAGGCCTCCCTCTTTTTTACTATTTATCTAAGAATTGTTGTTCTCTCCCAAGAGATACATTTTCACTTAGGATAAATGGCAAGATAATATATTCAGGACCTGGTACCAGAATTCAGGAATCCTCTGGGATTAGATAGATAAAGAGGAGCCAGCCTCCAAGATGGCCCCAATGATCTCTGCCTCCTGGTATTCCCACCTGTGTAGTCCCCTCCCGTACTAAATTTGGCAACCTGTGGAACCAGTAAGATTTTACAGAAATCATATGTGAATTCCAAGGTTTCTGGATCCCTTAGGGGGAAACCAGTTGCCATATCATGAGGACACTTCAAGCAGCCCTATGGAGCGGTCACATGATGAGAAACTGAGGCACTGATAATAAGCACTGGCTTGCCAGCAATTAGTTAGTAAGCCGTTTCAAAATGGATCCTCCAGCTCCCATCAAGCTTTCAGATAACTGCAGGCATAGGTAGCACCTTGACTGCAACTTTGTAAGACACTTGGAGCCAGAACCACAGCTAAGCCACATCCAAAATCTCAACTCAAAGAAACTCTGTGATAAAATATTTGCTGTTGCTCTAAGTACTGAGTTTGGGATAAGTTGTCATGCAGCAATAGATAATATAGTAAGATTTTGTAAAATAAGGGAGAGAGGAATGATTCAGAACTAGAGATGAGTGCTCTGGATAACTGAATCTGAAGGAATGATTTTAGGGTAGGTCTTAGAGTATATCCATTAATGAGCAAAATTCAGGTTTACATTGTGTCTCCACAGGGAAGATAAAGCTTTCAACAAGCTTCTTTTTTCTTAGCAGAAAATAGTCTATTGAAGGGTCCCTTCTTTTTCCTCCATTTGTGCACTACTTTACCCATCTTTAGGCACCTATTGATTTACCACTTTCTAACCTCCTTCCCCTAATCCAAACAGGAAATGACCAAATCATTTACATTCTTATTAGAGGACAGCACTACAATATGAACTGTTTGCAACCCAAGGAACACAGATTCCTCCCCATTTTCCCTTTTCAGCTCTCTCTTTAAAAACAAACCTCAGAGTTGTATATTTAAATGGTTAATTTTATGGTGTATAAATTATCTCTCAATAAAGCTATTTAATGAAAAATCTCAGTGAGACATGAAGCTCAATAATGGACTAGTGCTTAAGTGTTTCTGCAAACCAGCAAACAGTCCTGGTTTTAAATTTTTCATCAACCTAACTGGTTTCTATCTGAACATTACTTAATCCACCAAACAAATTTTCAGAGTGCCTACTAATGCCAACCATTCTGCTAAACACTAGGAAAATAAATATGAATAAACTCAATCCCTGTCCTTAAAGGTTTCACAATGGATTAGTAAACAGGCAAACACTATCACAATACATTGCAATATCTGTTATAGTAGAGGTATATACCATGTTCTAGGGCAGGGATTAGCAAACTATAGCTTGCAAGCCAAAATACCCCTGCCATGGGGTCTTTTGAGAACTTGACCTCTTTAAGCCAGTATCAGCTGCACTCTGGTTTTGACAGAAGCACTTCCACACTAAATAGAGTAACTATCTCAAGTATTTGTGTTTTTAAAAACTTCATCCTTAATTGTGTAGCAAAAGCCTTTATTTCTAATTTTAAAATTCCAGGCAAAAAGAAGTAGGTAAGAGAAACTCTTGAGAGTTGAACGAGGTGTGATGGTTAGGTTCTGGTGTCAACTTGGCCAAAGGATTATGCCCAGTTTTCTGGTCAGACAGGTATTGGACTGACTGTTGCTGCAAGGATATTTCATGGCCGGTTGGCAAACCGGAAGGCTGGTGTATTAAATCATCAGTCAGTTAATTGCATCTGTGGATGACTACATCTGCGATCAACTAAGGCTTGTCTCCCACAATGAGATAATCCAATCAGTTGAAGGTTTTTTAAGGAAGAAAAGCTATTCTTTCACTGCTTCTTCAGCCAGTGAGCCTCTCCTGTGGAGTTCATCCAGACATTTCTTTGGAGCTGCCAGCTTCACAGCCTGCCCAACGGATTTTGGACTCTTCCATTCCCACTATTGCGTGAGACACCTTTATAAATCTCATATTTACAGATCTCTCCTGTTGGCTCTGCTTTTCTAGAGAACTCTGCCTAACATAAAAGGCAAATCCAGTTTTGGGAAAATGAGTCTACTGTTTTGTTTTGTTTTTTAATTTGTATTTTTTTCTACTGTTTTTTTTTTTCAGTTGAAAAGCAGAATATATTTTTGCTCCCAGTTATACAATTATATTAAAATATTGGAACAGAAGTATTTTTTTTTGGCATTGAATACCTAAGCCAATTACTTGTTCTGAAACTTTTCTTTACATGGTATTCATGGATTCTTCAGTTGTAAAAGTCCAGTGTGTAACTGAAAAGTCCAATGTGTAACTGAAGTCAAGTGAACTATGTACCACCAACTATTCCAGAATTGTAGAACATCCATGCCCTCCCCTATCCCCACACCACAAAAAATAGAAGGAAAGAAAAGTATTTCTCCCACACCCCACAGAGGCTGCTTAACTCCTGGCAAGACATGCAATTCATATTTACTAAAAAAAAAAAAAAAATCCCTGAAACTTTAAAGCACTTATCCAGCATTCTCACAGGGTTCAATGATGTAAAACCAAAAGATCAAGGGAGAAGTGGGGAAAATGGTGAATCATTCTGCGTTACCGATGATTAGTATATCACTTTAGATACAGAACAGGATACAGTGATCTTTTAGGTGGATTTGCCTTTCCAGTGGGTCATTTGTTGCCGAAGTTGATGACAGCAGAAACATAAGAACCACATTTAAGTCTGTATTCATTAACCACTTGCGTTCACTCTTAACAACAAAAGAAAAAAGGGAAAGAACTACTCAGTACTGGAGATTAAATAACCTTGTGTAGTCTCTTGAAATAAATTTTGACTCCTTAAGAAGTCTAATTACTTTCAGCTGCCATTTTAATATATATATATATATATATTTGTATATATTATCCTGTGATTCTATTTATGTTTCCTCTGCTGCATTGAAGACCTAGGAGTATCAAAGCCTTGTGTTCCCCATGAATGGTTCTAATGCTGCAGAAAGATTACAAATAGACAGTCTGATCCTGCTACCCTTTATTGATCTGAACTATCCATGGCTTCATTGTAAATGATTATCTTTTTGGGATCTTGCCTTTCTAGGCCTCTTTGGTATTTCTGTTCTTTGGTGGAAACTAATAAAGTGTTCATAGGGAGAGGCCAGAGGATTTTGATTTTCTATCTCATAGTCCTTTGAGAAAAACACTAAAGCACCTTGACTACTGGTGTCTGCTTTTTGTAGGTCACCCATATGACCGGGTTCCAAAGAGAAGGTTCTACTCTCACTAGTAGTTCTAGTTTTAGAACGCTACACAGAATTTGAGGACTAGTCTATTTTTCCAGCTCATAAGCCTTGGGAAACACAGGATGCTCAGTTCCTGAGGGGATTATTTCAATACCCTGTGAAATCAAAGTGGCAGGATATTCTGCTTTAAATGTCACCTTCATTAATTTATGATCTGATGAACTCAGGGCCAGCGCTGGGTTCATTTATGATAAACCCCACTGATTCTGGAAGATATCCCCAAGTTTTGCTGATCTGTTGGAAAAGGCAGATTCACTTGTCTTGTGCTCAACAATACAATTTGCATATTTAAAGGGTAGATAAAAAGGCTAGACTTAATTTGTTAGACAGCTGCTCACTCATATCCTGGAAAACTGAATCAGTCCCAGCAGAGATGGGAGTATTAGCAGCAGTAGTAAGCAGTGACTGACCCCCTGGAGAATATCCACTTGCATTAGTCCCTTCTAAAACAGGTCCATTAGAAAATCTGGCACAAGTAACAGATTTCAGTGCAGACATACGGACCTGGTATAACTTACTTGAAGATTGGCTCTGCGTTTCCCCAGTAGATGACGAAGAGGATGAAGATGAAAATAGAGACACAGAAGAATTGTGTACAGTTTTGTTGAGGTTTTCCTTAACTTTGCTTGCATAACTTATTTTAGGAACTATTTTAGCACTGCTATTGTCCATTGAAAAAACTGGGGGTGGGGGTGGTTAAATAAGGTCCATGAGTCCTCCTTGGATCCAACAGCTGAAGCATGCTTTCCTTTGGGCCGGTCATCAAACTTTTTGCTGCTCACACCAGGTTTAACATCAGAATGCTTCTGCTGCACATCAGGTGGGTTTTCCTCAGCTTGTTCTCCAAGCCCAGTTTCATACTTCCAAAGGGGCTTAGAACCATCTACTCGACTTGCCTTCTGTTCTTTGTAGTCAGGTTTGAAAGTTTAAAGTCCCTGTTTTAAAGTCGGGACACTGGTCTTTTGTTGCATTATTTTGTCCTGCGCTAAATTAAGGTTTTCAAGACCCTTGGCACTATTGCACCTAGCTTTCCTTTTTTTGAAGAGTGGTATATCTGCTGTCAGGTCCACTACCATCATTATCCGCCCCTTTGCCCATATAACCATTAGTAATACAGCCAGAATTATTTGTCACAACACCATTTGGTATTGCTACAACATCAGTCTTGTCTACAGATTGGTTCTCTCCAGATTTACTTTTGTAAGACTTCCCATTCTTTTGGTCCATACTGTTTTTCTGAATGAAATCCTTGGTTTTAATTCCTGCTTTTCCAAAAGTGCTGGCCTTCACAGACTGCTTCAGGTTAGTGTCTATAATTTGTTGGTTGCCATTGAGAACCCTGGAAATAGGGTTAGTTTCATCAGAACCCAGAAACATTTAAAGATATTTCTCTTTCTACAACATTCCCATTTTGTTCACCATAGCCTATTTTCTCCTTCGGCGGTTCCTGGTGTAACCAGAGGGCGCTTGCTTATGTTGCAATGGCTTTGGGGCTGCCCTCAGCTCCATGTTGCACGTACTGGTGAGGCTGCTGCTGGTGGTGGTTGTGGCTGTGGTTGTAGAAATAATAAATGGTGGTGGTGGTGCGGCAGCTGCTGCTACTGCTGCAGGTGACGGTGCAGATGGTGGTGGCTGAGATGGGGCAGAGGCTATGGTTGGCTGGTCTTCTCCTCTGTTGAAAGTGACTGAGACTCCCTGGCCAAGGCTGTCGGCTGCTGCACTGTCAGGATCTGAGACTCCTTCTTAGGACTCACTCAGTATACCTCTTTCTACTGTTTTTTTTAACCCAATGAATATTTATTTGTGTTTGATGTTGATGATGATTAACAATCTGTAAGATCAGGGGAGACTGTCACTCATTGGAATCAGTAAAGTGAGAAAAGAAAACTAAAAGTTAGTTTGCATTTATAAAAGTAACTCTACCATGCCAAAGAGTTGGGTTTGATTCCTGGTGCCTGCCTATGCAAAAACAAAAAAACAAAAAAGTAATTCTAGATGAACTGTGATATAGTAGTATATCCATATTAAATCTCCTGATATTAACAATCACACTGCAATTATGTAAAAGAATGTCTTGTTCTTAGGAAATACACACTTAGGTATTCAGGGATAAAAGAACACGCTCTCTCCAACTTACCCTCCAATGGTGCAGAAAAACAAAAAACAAAAAAAACTCAGACACTTGAGAGAGAAAAGGAGAAAATGATGAATGATAAAACAAATGAGACAAACTGATAACAAATCATGTGTCTAGGTAAAGGGCATGAGGGAGTTCTTGGTACTATTCTTGCAATTTTCTGTGAGTTTTAAATTATATGAAAACAAAAACTTAGAAAAGTGAAAAAGAAAGTAATTCTAATTCTAATTGTTTATGTGCTTCCCATTTATGCGTAATTTTTATGAGACAGAGAACAATTATACCATTAAATATTAACTGTTAACTTTTTGCAAATTTTATTAGAAGAATGAATTCTATATATGTTTGTGCAGTCTTTTGGATTTCCTTTTTGTTGTAAGGAAAATAGCATTGTTGTACCCTCATGATTTTCAAATGAGAAAGTTATGAGGTGTTGTTGCATTCCTGATGTTTGCCTATGAAAGCCTGGGAAAAGTTCTGTCGCTTTCCTTCTGGTTCAGTGTTTAAGGCACTTGAAACACTGGACCACTTGCTGTGATTTTACTTCCCAACTAGGCTCCACTGGCAGGAAGACTAACAGTCTGGCAGCCCTAATAGCACACTCTAGTGAACATAGCATTCCACTGCAATCTGTAATGAAACAAAATTTAGAATGATCCCTTACATTTTTGTTTTATTAATCAAAACAGATTATTTACTGATTAGGAATTTTTATAATTTTTAGAGACATGAAGATGTTGATAACAATGATGTTAAAATATTTTTTGATGGTGTTATTTAGGCATTGTTTTTTCTTACAAACAAAAATATATATGTATTTGTTAACAGCAAATGAAATTTCCAGATATGTATTGAGTACCTACATCAGGGTATTGTACTATATTTTGTAGAGGATTAAGAGAAATGTATGTAACACATGCTTCCAATAGATACTACTTTGAATTTTAGTTTTGTACATATATCATATTTCTATAGTTGCAGAGGATAATTTCTTATACTATGTATTCCCCATGTTTCTTCACTCTGTAAACATTTATTAAGTGCACTTAATATGTATTTTTTTTTTTTTTGAGTGCATGGTCCGGGAATCAAACCCGGGTCTCTGGCATAAAAGGCGAGCATTCTACCCTGACCCACCCGTGCACTCCTTTAATATGTATCTTTAAATATATGAATGCAAAACGTTGAATGACAAGTACAAAGTTACAAGTGCTCTCACATTTTTGTGCTAGCTTTCAAACAAATAGTATCAATGCCCTTGGTTTGCCTTTCCTGCATCTTTTATATTGAAATTATATTATTCTCTTTGTTTGATTTTACTTTAACTCTCATCCAGAGTTAAAAAGGATATGTTACTGGACAAAGGCAGTGGATTCTTTGTCTGATGTGCTCAATGACCAATTCCTGAGACACTGGGTTTTCAGAGAGAGAGAGGGTTTATTGCTAGGTGTGAAGCAGCAGATCAGAAGGTCTATTGGTCCCAAAATCTGTCTCCCCAAACTGCAGTAATTGTTAGTTTCATAGTATTAAAAGATGGGCAGGTTTTAGGATAATGAGCACAACTGCCCCAGATAATGTAACTAGGGTGATTTAATTATTGAGCATGCACTGATTACATGCTTAGTGATAGAACGTAAGTAAGAAAGAAAATGGCAGCCTTAATATGATGATGAGCATGATTTTTAGTATTACAATGAGGTATAGGTCACTTATAGGTTAAAGTCTAAGCTACTGTGCATGCCAGGTGGGCCCATTTTGGTTAGATCCAGCTTTGGTTATTGAGATAACTTTGGACTTGGGGTGGGTTAGTTTTGGGCTGACTCAAGACCCCTCATTAATAAACATTAGGGGCAGTCTTTAGGGATCGCAAGACTCCAAAGTAAAAAAACCGGATAAAATGGGTACAAGTGAGGGTTAGTCACAAAGTGTTTACAATCACAAGGGCACAAGATGAAGGCTAGACAATCATTATCAGAGATCAAGGCAGTTAGATTACAGTTCAAAGATTTCAAGTATTTCCCTCTGTCTACTCCAGTATACTAGAAAACAAAAAGGAATAACTATATATTCATCACCCCTTAAATCCTAATTTCTCAGTTACAGGTAGTTAGAAAATTAAGAAAAATTAATAAAAACAAAAAAGAAAAAAACCCTCAGGCATGGAGGCCTCAGAAGAGATTAGAGAGAACAATCCTAGGATTTGACCTTAGAAGTTGTAAATCAGCATGATAGAACCAGAAATTGGACTTTTTAGGTTCCTAGGCCAGTTTGTCTTATACATAGCATTCAAGTAGAATATCTACATGTTCTTAGCACTGCATCTCATTGTGTGTTAGACTTGAGGGAGTTAAGTCAGGGTTGCAAGTAAGTGGAAGATATCTAGGTCTAGTGTAAGTAGAGCTCTAGCTTACACTCTCTGTCTTGCAGACGGGCACTATCCTTATGCCTCATTCTTTAGTAAATAGAAACTTCATTTTTCTTGGTAATACAGATTTTCAAGAGATCCAGTGTTGGAAAAATAAAAGCAACTAGAAAAAATTTAAAAACTTTAATTCTAATTGAATAGAATGGAAAATTGGAAAATAGACTCAGAATCTCAAATAATTGTGACAAAATTAACCTTTATATAAATGATGTTGAGACTACATGATAGCCATTTGAAAAAATTATAATGAACCGCAGACAAGAGTAAACTCCAAATAGGTCCAATATCTAAATGTAAAAAAAGAAACCAGACTGGTTCTAGAAGAAAATATATAGGAATTCCTTTAAACCTAGGTGTGAGAAAACACCTTTTTGTGATTTGTGATTACAAAATGTAATTTTTTTAGAAGATTGAAAAGTTAAATTTTAAATATTGTAAAGATTTTTTTCATGGCATAGAACACCAACATTCAAAAGTAATGACATAAGATACATATATATTTTTTGGCAGCTGAAACCCAGCTCTTTTTTTTTCCATTTTACATATATAATCAGTAATTCACAATATAATCACATAGTTGTATATTCATCATCATGATCATTTCTTAGAACATTTGCATCAATTCAGAAAAATAAATAAAAACAAAAAATTCATACATACCATACCCCTACCCCTCCCTTTCATTGATCACTAGCATTTCAATCTACTAAATTTATTTTAACATTTGTCTCCCTATTATTTATTTATTTTTAATCCATATGTTTTACTCATCAGTCCATAAAGTAGATAAAAGAAGCACCAGACACAAGGCTTTCACAATCACAAAGTCACATTGCAAAAGCTATATCATTATACAATCATCTTCAAGAAACAAGACATAAGATATTTAAGATATCAAAGATAAGAGCTAATATAAAGAACTCTTAAAAATCGAGGCAGTGTCTCACACATCACACACACACATCACAATTTCAAAACTTAATACAAAGTCACAGCAACAAAAACAGTGAAGTACTGGCATAAAGATAGACGATTTTATGAATTGAATAGACACAACTCTAAATAGATTTAAACATAAGAGCTAAAACCAAAAACTCTTAGAAGAAAGCATTGGGGAAGACTTTCATAACCTTGGTTTGGCAGTGATTTCTTAAATATGACATCAAAAGCACAAACGACAAAAGAAAAAAAGTAGGTTAATGGACTTCAAAAACTTTTGTTCATCAAAGGGTATTATTGAGAAAGTGAAAAGACAACCTATAGAATGGGAGAAAATAATTGCTAATCACATATGTGAAAAGGGTTTAATATCCAGAATATATAAAGAACTCCTACAACTCAACAACAAAAAGACAATTCAATTAAAAATTGGGCCAAAGAAGATATACAAATGAGCAATAAACTCAAGAAAATATACTCAACATCATAGGGAAATGTAAAATCAAAACCATATGAGATATCACTTCATACTCATTAGGATGGCTATTAAAAAAAGAAGAAAATAACTGTTGGTGAGGGTGCAGAGAAATAGGAATACTTAAACATTGTTGGTGGGATTCTAAAATGGTGCAGCCACTGTGTAAATCAACTGGGTGGTTGCTCAGAAAGTTGTACACAGAATAACCACACGAGCTGACAATCTCACTTCCTGGTATATACCCAAAAAGAACTGAAAGCAGAGAGTTGAACAGATATTTTGTGCTCCAGTGTTTACAGGAACATTGTTCACAATAGCCGAAAGGGGAAACAACACAAATGTCCATCAACAGATGAACAAATAATCAAATATAAACACAATGGAATATTATTTAACATTAAAAAGGAATGAAGGGCGGGCAATGGTGGCGCACTGGGCAGAGTTCGTACCTGCCATGCCGGAGTCCCAGGTTCAATTCCTAGTGCCTGCCCATGCAAAAAAATAAATAAACAAAATAAAATAAATTAAAAAAAGGAATGGAGACTTCCGGGTCAAGATGGTGCCTTAACAATGTGCACATTTTAGTTCGTCCTCCAGAACAACTACTAAATAAGCAGAAACAGTACAAAACAGCTCCTGGGGCCACGTCAGTGGCCGGACACACAGCGTACCTCAGTCTGTAACAGCTGGACTGGCTGCAAGCCCCCCCAGAACCGTGAGTTCCCCAAGCCGTGGAGGCTGGCACCCCTCCCCCACAGGCTGCTTCCCAGAGGGGAAAGGAAAGGAAATTTACCAGCAGCAGGGACTGAGCACAATCAAACGCCAATTGTGGAATTAATTAACAAACTCTGACTACTAAAAATAGGGCCCCAGCTCAGGTGAACCTGGTTAAAGTGTAGGTCGCTCATTTTTGCCCCACGCCAAAGGGCAGGGCTGATGGAAAAAGGGGGAAAAAAAAAAGAAGGAAACAGAGGTTTTTGTGCCTGTGTGTCTACAAAGGCTTGACTGCCTTTGGATATAGTGGCAGGACTTCTCAGGCTGTAACTGCCCCAGACATAGGCAGAAGTGAGCTTGTTTGGGGGCTTGTCTGGAGCCTGTGCCTTGCAGGGGAGGGGTGAAACCCAACTCAGGTGGAATCCCTCCCTCAAGGAATTCAGATACCAGGGCTTTGTAATTTGAAGCCATTAAAACCAGCCTACAACCTCTCCTCTGTCTCCAATACGCCCCCAGCAGGGAGAGTCTGCCAGCATTAAAGGTACCACATCATCTTACACTGGTGGGACCTGCAGGCGGACAAGCACCACATACTGGGGCAGGATAAGAAAAACAGAGTCCAGAGACTTCACAGGAAAGTCTTTCAACCTGCTGGGTCTCACCCTCAGGGAAAACCAACGCAGGTGACTCTTTCCTCCTGATAGGAGGCCAGTCTGGCCTGGGAAAATCTGGCTGGGGTCTATAATACCTAAGTAGACCCTCCTAAGGGTGGAGGAAAAAGGCACCATAAAGCAGGGCAAGAAAAAAGAAAACAAGAACTGAAAAATTCTCCTCTGTTTTGTTTAAGCTAGAGGTCCAGATAAAGCTGAACTGAATGTCAAAGAACAGATAGACAACAAATTCATCCAGCAAGAAAACCCTAGATAAAAGAAGTGAACACAATCTCCAGAATAAACTAATTAAGGTAATTAAATGCCTAGACGCCAGCCAAAAGTAACAAATCACACTAGGAAAATTGAAGATATGGCCCAGTCAAAGGAACAAACCAACAATTCAAATGACATACAGGAGCTGAAACAATTAATTCATAATATACGAACAGACATGGAAAACCTCATCAAAAACCAAATCAATGAATTGAGGAAGGATATAAAGAAGGCAAGGAATGAACAAAAAGAAGAAATCGAAAGTCTGAAAAAACAAATCACAGAACTTATGGGAATGAAAGGCACAGTAGAAGAGGTGAAAAAACAATGGAAACCTACAATGGTAGATTTCGAGAGACAGAACATAGGATTAGTGAACTGGAGGATAGAACATCTGAAATCTGGCAAGAAAAAGAAAATATAGGGAAAAAATGGAAAAATATGAGCAGGGACTCAGGGAATTGAAGGACAATATGAAGCACATGAAGAAACGTGTTGTGGGTGTCCCAGAAGGAGAAGAGAAGGGAAAAGGAGGAGAAAAACTAACGGAGGAAATTATCACTGAAAATTTCCCAGCTCTTATGAAAGATTTAAAATTACAGATCCAAGAAGTGCAGTGTACCCCAAAGAGACCCCAAAGAGATCCAAATAGACGTACTCAAGACATTTCCTAATCAGAATGTCAGAGGTCAAAGAGAAAGAGAGAATCTTGAAAGCAGCAAGAGAAAAGCAACCCATCACATACAAGGGAAGCCCAATAAGACTATGTGTAGATTTCTCATCAGAAACGATGGAGGCAAGAAGACAGTGGGATGGGATATTTAAATTACTAAAAGAGAAAAACTGCCAACAAGAATCCTATGTCCAGCAAAATTGTCCTTCAAAAATGAGGGAGGAATTAAAACATTTTCAGACAAAAAATCAATGAGAGAATTTGTGACCAAGAAACAAACTCTGTAAGAAATACCAAAAGGAGCACTAGAGACAGATACGAAGACAGAAGACAGTACAGTTTGGAGAAGAGTGTAGAAAGGAAGACTACGAGTAAAGGTAAAAAGAAGGTAAATTAGATATGGCATATAAAATCCAAAAGGCAAAATAGAAGAAAGTACTACCCATGAAGTAATAACACTGAATGTTAATGGATTAAACTCTCCAATCAAAAGACATAGTCTGGAAGAATGGATTACAAAACAGGACCCATCTATATGCTGTCTCTACTCAAAGGACATGAGGGCAAGGACACAAATGGACATTTGCACACCAATGTTTATAGCAGCATTATTTATAATTACCAAGAGATGGAAGCAGCCAAAGTGTCCATCAACAGATGGGTGGCTAAACAAACTGTGGCATATACGTAAGATGGAATATTATGCAGCTGTAAGACAGAATAAAGTTATGAAGTATGTAACATAATGAATGGTCCTTAAGGACATTATGCTAAGTGTGATTAGCCAGAAACAAAAGGACAAATACTGTATGGTCTCACTGATATGAACTGACATTAGTGAATAAACTTGGAATATTTTGTTGGTAACAGAGACCATCAGGAGATAGAAATAGGGTAAGATATTAGGTAATTGGAGCTGAAGGGATACAGACTGTGAAACAGGACTGAATACAAAAATTCAGAAATGGACAGCGCAATACTACGTAACTGTAACACAATTATGTTAAAACACTGAATGAAGCTTCATATGAGAATGATAGAGGGAGGAGGGTTGGGGACATAAATGAAATCAGAAAGAAAGATGTTTAAGATCGAGATGGTATAATCTAGGAATGCCTAGAGTGTATAATAATAGTGACTAAATGTACAAAATTTAAAAATGTTTTGGCATGAGGAAGAACAAAGGAATGTCATTACTGCAGGGTGTTGAAAATAGATGGTAATTAATATTTTAAAATCTGACCTTATGTGTGAGACTACAGCAAAAAATGTTTATTTGGTACAAAATTTATATTTTGACTAGTGCATCTCCTAATATAACTTATGTAGATAGTTTGTTGAAAACCTTAAGTACATGGAATTTTGTATAGGACATGAGATTTTGTTAGTTTGTCCAGGTGATGCCCTGATGAATCCCAGAGTGATTTGATCAGTGAGTGGAAAAGTATTTGCAAAGTCCTCTTTGGGGAATGGTGAGAATGGGGGGACACTCAACTTCCCCAAGTTGAATTCTTGATATTCTCACAAGCAATGTGGGCAACCAAAGCTATAGACTGAGCCCCCAGTCTTGGGGTTTATTCATATGAAACTTAACCCCACAAAGGATAGGTCAAGTCTACTTAAAATTTAGGCCTAAGAGTCACCAAGAGAGCCTCTTTTGTTGTTCAGATGTGGCCTCTCTCTCCAGCCAACACAGCAAGCAAACTCACCACACTCCCCCTGTCTATATGGGACTTGACTCCCAGGGGTGTGGATCTTCCTGGCAACATGGGACAGAAAACCCAGATTGAGCTGAGATTTAGCATCAAGGGATTGAGAAAAACTCTAGAATGAGCTGAGACCCAGCATCAAGGGATTGAGCAAACCTTCTGGACCAAAAGGGGAAAGAGTGAAATGAGACAAAGTGTGAATGGCTGAGAGATTCCAACCAGAGTCAAGAGGTTATCCTGGAGGTTATTCTTACGCATTAAGTAGATACCACCTTGTTATCCAAAATGTAATGAAGAGGCTGGAGGGAACTGCCTGAAAATGTAGAGCTGTGTTCCAGTTGCCATGTTTCTTGATGATGATTGTATAATGAGGTAGCTTTCAGAATGTGACTGTGTGATTGTGAAAACCTTGTGTCTGATGCTCCTTTTATCTACCTTGTCAACAGATGAGTAGAACATACGGAATAAAAATAAATAATAGGGGGAACAAATGTTAAAATATTTAGTTTGAAATGCTTGTGATCAATGAAAGGGAAGGGTAAGGGGTATGGTATATAATTTTTTTTTTCTGTTTTTGTTTTATTTTTCTGTTGCCTTTTTATTTCTTTTTCTGAATTGATGGAAATGTTCTGGGAAATGATCGTGATGATGAATATGCAACTATGTGATGATATTGTGAATTGCTGAGTGTATGTGTTGGGAATGTTTGTGTTTCTTTCACGTAACTTTTTTTTTTAATTAATAAAAAAAAAATGATTGGCAAAAAAAAGGAATGAAGTCCTCCCAAGAAATAGGCCAAGCTCTGGATTTTGAGGCTTGCCCTTATGAAACTTATTTCTGTAGGAGAGGCTAAGACTATCCATAATGAGGCCTAAATTGCTTCCAGGAAGCTTCTTTGTTGCTCAATTCCATCCTGACCAAAAGGGGGAAAAGAACTGTAGCAAATAAGTTGTCAGTGGCTGAGAGTTCAAATAGAGTCAAGAGGCTACTCTGGAGGTCACCCTTACGGAAGCTTCAGTTAGACATTGTTACCTATCATAACTTGCCAAACCAAAACTAAAACCATTCCAGCCAATCCTAAAGAACACCTAGGACAACATGTAAGATTCTAGAAAGGTTCCATGCACTAGGGTAACTTTCCAGAAACCTACAATCTCCAGATGGGTCCCTGGACCAGATAAGTCCTGAAACCTAGAGGGCTCAGCCTCTCCAGAACATTAACTAGATCCATCTGCCTACCGTGTATTATTGACAGCTCCTTCCAACATGAAAAAGTTAGAATCGATATAGCCCAATACCCCTAAAGAGTGGGACAGAAAGATCAAAGGTGATGGTGGAGTTATACAGAGAAGGTAGGGTTTAACAAATGAACGATTGCTGAATCATCAAATTGATATTTTAGTCTCCAGTATCTTAGAGCAGCTAGAAGTAAAAACCTAAGATTGTGGAATTGTGATCCATACTAAACTCTGAAATCTGTTCTACAACTAATTGTTGCGCTGTGCTTTGAAATATATTGTTTTTTGTATGTTATTTTTCACAAAAAAAGAAAAAAATAGTCAATTGTGATGATAAATATTTATTCCTTCTAGCCTCCTAAATTCTGGAGCAGCTAGAAGGAAAAACCTGAGAAGATGGTATGGTAGCCCATGACAAACTCTGGGATCTGTCCTGTAACAACTTGAAGAGTGCTCTGAAAATTATTGCTTTTTTCCCTTTGCTTTGTATATGTATCATACAATGAAAAAAGTTGAAGAAACAAAAAACAAGAAGTCAAGAGGGCAAGATTGGAATCTGGAAAAAAAAAGCCAATATTTAAAAGGAAGATGGAGGGACAGGAATCAGGGGCCATTATATGGGGCCATTTGACCTGTGTAAAAGCATTCCTGCCTGAGCTCCAGGCTCACCTTTCTAAGTCCCTCACTCCTCTGTGTTTACTTTTACCCTAAGGCTCCTCTTGAAGGAATCTTAAAATGGCCTTGGTTTATTCATATCTTCCCATTGCCTGTTTTTATTTCCTGCAGGAAAGACCTTGGTTCACTCTGATTATAAATGTCAGAGGGAGGATTTAATAGACAGTGTTCCTCTGCCCTCTCCATTCATTCATTCATTTATTTATTTGAAAATATATTCATGTAGTTCAAACTCAAAAGGTACTAAAAGGGTATACATTGTGAAAGTAAGCCTCATTTCCATCCACATCTCCCATTCATTGAGCATCCCTACTATGATTTTACTGGTTTCTTGTGTATTTTTCCAGAGGTATCTTACATATAGGCAAGCAAATACAACTATAGATTCTTTTACTTTACACAAATAGCAGCACTTTATGTACTGTTCTGCAACTTGATTTTTTTCATTAACAATATTTTCTTCAACTTTCTTCTATATTAGTACATAAAGACTTACCTCATTCTTTCAATGATTGCAAAGTAGTCATTTGGGAAATGGGAATTAGAAAAATATATTTTTTAGAGCACTTTTAGATTTACAAAAAAATTTGATAAAATATTAGAGAATTCCTATATATCCCCTCACCAAGCTTCCCCTCTTATTAAAATCTATTACATGCTGTCTTTGTTAAAATCAATGAAATAATATTGATACATTATTATTAACTGAAGTCCATAGCTTATACAGCTTTCCTTAGTTTTTACCTAATATCCTTTTCTGTTCCAGAATCCCATCCAGGATACCATATTACATTTAGTTGTCAAGTCTCCTTAGGCTCCTCTTGGCTGTGAGTTTCTCAGACTTTCCTTGTTTTTGATGATCTTTACAATTTTGAGGAGTACTAGTCAGGTATTTTGCAGGATACTCCTCTACTGGAATTTGATGTTTTTCTCATGAGTAGGTGGGTTTATGGGTTTGGAGGAGGAAAATCACATAGGTAAAGTATCATTTTCATTACATCATATCAAGGCAACATATTATCAACATGATTTATGACTTGATTTTGGCCTTGATCATCTGACTAGGTATTTTTTTAGGTATATCCACTATAAACTTATTCCCCCCCCTTTTCATTACTGTACTCTTTGAAAAGAAGTCATTTAAGCAAGGAAAATGAAATAGAAAGGTTTAAATACTCAAAACTAGTTTTGTAAACTGGTTAGAAGTAAGAGTATGGTTGATTGCAGAGAAATGGGCAAAAAGTCAAGAAAAATAACTTAAATCCATGTTTTGGAGGCTCTTGAGTTGCATAAGCCACTGAAGGTTTTTGCTCAAGGGGGCCACTGAAGGTCAGGAGCCACTGTACCAAGAGACAGATACAATCAGCTATATTATTATATCCATGCTTTAGGGGGACTCAATTTGTGACAATATGCAGAATTAATTAAAGAAAGTTAGAAAACTAGAGACAAGTTATTGCAACTAACTGTTCCAGTGACGGTACAAGAAATGCCTGAAATGATACAGTGATAGTATGGCGCCGGGTATAATCTCAAGAAACAGTTGATAGAAATTAGCATGTTTGCCAAGTTATTTACTATGGAGGGAAGAGTCAAAGATAATTTAGAGGTAAAACTTGCATGAGTTAGAGCATGGTGGTTCTTTTGACAGAAATAAAAAACAGGAAGAGGAATTATTTTGGGGCAGAAAATGAGTTTGACTTTAGACTCTCTGAGCTTGAAGGTAGACAATCTTCCAGGTAGAAAGTTGGAAATGCAGGTCTGATGTCAAGACTAGACACAAGACTAGAAAATTTTTCATCTAGAAGTGAAAACACTGTGGGGAGCTCTAAGGAGCGAAACATTCAACTAAAGAGCATCAACCAGGTGAGATGCCTAGTTGTATGATTTGATTTTTCCATTAGTGCCCAGCTGCTCTAATATAACATGCAGAAGGCCCTGTAGTGACCTCTTCCTGTCAACTACAAGTGCATTATATTTTCATCTATCCTTCCTTGAAAAAAGAAGAAAAAAAAAATACACACACATATCTTCTCTCTTTTTTTTTAAACTCCAGATACCCTTTCCTCAAATGAAAGCTTATATAGAATCTCAAAATTTAAAATCACAACTACCCAAGTTGGGCATTCTTCCCCCTTCCTGGTCCTTTCCCAGAAGTTTTTTAGGATTTAGTCTGAGATCACTGAGCCAAAAAGAATGCAAGCTCTAAATTCCAAATGAAAGAGTCATGGCTTAGAGACAGGAGGAAATCAAACTCTGATTATCTTAAGGCTCATTCCCAGGAGATTGTGTGATTCAGGATCTAGAATAAGAACTGGGAATTTCTATTTTGTTAAAGCACTCTACGTTATTTTAATGCACAGTCAAGTTTGAGAGCCATTATAGTAGAACTATGCTGTCCAACATTGTAGGCACAAGACACAAATAACTATTACATTTAAATTAAATAAAATTTAAAATTCAGTTCTTTATTTGCACTAGTTGTATTTCAAGTGTTCAATAGTCACATGGGGCTAATGATTATCATATTGGAGTGCAAATACAGAACATTTCCATCACCTAGGACAGTTCTACTGAACAAACTGATCTGCTTTAGAGATTTGTCCCCACAAAATAAAGCGTGCAACCCAAAGGGATGCACAAGATTCACTGGTTAGATATATAAATATCTATTTATATTTATTAAACTCATTGTTCAATCTCCATGTTTTGTCTATGTTTTATACAGCAGTACATGAATATAATGTAAAATAATTATACATACATTTGGTATGCATATTTAAAAATTATTTACTGATGGAATATATGGTAAAGACATATGGTAAAGACACTGAACATGTTTTTCTTTTAAGACTCTGCCTGGGCTAATACAGAAAATTTTTAATTAATGGTCCTTTGTAGTTACAGATTTTATAACTCAAACCCAAATCCCAAAATACAAGAAATCCCTTTTTATCTGTTTAAATATACACATGAGATATTTTATTTCAAAAAACACAATAACATTATACAAGTTTTAAATTTACAATTTTGCAATAAAAGATATCAATATATGCATTATTTGTATAATTTCATCATGGATGGAATTTGAATCAGTGGTATAAACATGTTGTAGTCACTAAATATAGACCATCATCACAGTGAACCAAAATGCATAGTTGTTAGGAAATGACAACTGACCACTAAAGGGTGAACTCAAAGCCCATACACCAACTAAATAAATTAATTATACAGATATGTTTTTCTTCATTAAATCTTTAAATTCCTGCCAGCCCCTCACCAAATATTAGATAAACATTTTTGGAGTCATTCTATAGAACCAGTTCCTCCATGTACAACAATAAAAAAAATAAAGTGACTTTGTTGCTTGTTTGTAAGTGAACTTCATAAGCATAATTGAATTGTTTGCAATGATGACGAGAAACCAATAGGACATCTGAATATTCTTAGAAACTCTTTGTGCTAAGGGCAGCACAGAGATTTGTTTATTGATAATACAGAGTTCCGAAGTGCTCTCAATAAGCAGAACTCAAGTTGAAATGGGTTCTTTGGCAAAACGGTCTGACTGACTATTGCCAGACTCTGGCAGCTCAACTGTAGGATTTATGAAGTAAGTACAAAAAGACTAGACATACAAAGTCAGTTTATCTTCCTAAACTGGACCAATCAGGGCAGAAGTCATCATCTTCTGTGGCCTATTCTGGTGCAGAACTTTCAGCCTAACAATCATCTTACAAAATTATATAAGAAACAAAAGGAAATGTTCATTTAATCATACTAGCAAATATGACAAAACTGAATCTGAATTTTCTGATCCTCACCTTTCAATTGTTACAAACTGTTCATGACAACTGTATCTATTTTCTGATGCCTTCTGAAAAGTAATTATTTAAGTAGAAAGTCACGATTGTAATTCTGATGCCTGTTCACAGCTGTCCCTTATTGAAAACATCTATTTTTCTTTGCTTTACAAAAAAATAACAAAAAATCTAATCCCAAATGTGTATCATCAACCACTTAGCAAATATATTTCCATTTGCTTGCCTTTGCTGAGCAAAGAGAATGTAGGAAAACATTTACCCACATATGTGAGACAGTAGACAACAAAGGTAGAATAAGATACAGTCTTACACTGTATCTTCTGAAGTCCGAATTCATTACCCTGGGGATAACAGAAGCTAAAATGGAGGGTTTCAATTTATCTTCTGTCTGTTGTTTTATATGACAAGTTCACAATATAAAAAGTTAGAACCAAGAACCAAGAAGCCTATGCACAGATTCTGGTGAGCTCTATTATTGAAAAACAAGATGGCTCAATTATAGCATGTTATAACAGGACACGGACTGTTGATCACATGGCTTTTTTTGGCTGTTTGTACAAGTCAAAACCAAGTTTAAGAAGAAGTTGCACAAAGATAACAAATAGGATTGGAAGTCTTCTACAAGTTTTACAGGATTGGCATAAATCTGTTTGTTTTCATTTACACTTGTCATGCTCCATTCCCTGGGATTTTTGTCTTCCTTGTTCGATAGCTAGCTTACATTAGAAATTAAGCCGATTTCTGGAATTCAAATAGGATGGCACCACAATCAACAGATAAGTGGTCTGATTTTTGAAACTTGCTTTTAGAAAATGAAAAGTATAATTTCAAAACTCAACAAAGCTATTTGAAGTTAGGGGTGAAGATTATAGGCTCTTTGTATCATAAGAGGTGAATGCATTATCCTAACTCTTCTTGAGGTCTACAGTAAAAAACTTTTAAATACACTGGCAGAAATCTGTCTCAGTAATAGTAACTCTGTCCATATAGATATTTAGTTTAAATTCTGGCTGAAGCAGCATGAGCACAGTATGGGTATTTCTTTAAATGAGAAATAATTAAAATTTTACTTTTTTGACATCTTTCTCTTCATTGAAAGGAAGGCCATCACAGATTATTAGAATCTTGTCAGTGACCCAATATTAGTTGACCTAAATTTGTAGGAGGTGGGGAGAACGGAGAACACCAAAAATAAAACTACAGAATAGTTAACCACTTAATAAAAACATCCACAACTGCTTGATGTGACTTCATTAATCAAGTGGATGAAATGAAAGGGGACAGATTATGAAGGAGAATGAACGTCTGGAAATATTTGCAGAATAAGACATTTGGGATGAATAAGAATTTCTTTAGTGTTCTGGAACAGAAACCTGATCAATCTATGTTCTTTAATTTTTCTCCTTGAAGCGTAAGTTTGCTATGAAAGCAATACTCCACTAAGGAATATTTTATTGATCTATGTGAATCTGGACATGGCGCAAAAGACCCTTCAGCCCTTCCCCAGCCCTCAAAATGGTGTCCATAATTTTGAATCAGACTTCTTTACTGTGATTGTTCTGAGTCAGAGTTGGGGCTCAAAGTAACTGCCAGTTGAATCCAAATAACATTTGATTCGTTTCCTGGCTTCTAGCAATCTCTTCTATAATGCAGTGTTGTTGCCAGACCAAATGGAGTTTCCGATACCGCTCACGAGATAAATGAAGGGGGTTGCCTCTCCTTCAGGGGAGAAAAAAGAGTAAGACATGCAAGTTTGAATAAATAATCGTCACATTCTTATTGCCTAAATTGGTCTGAAATCTTGAGATGTTCCTGGAACTAGGAGAAATCACCACAGCAGGGTTTAAAAAGGGATTATTTTCCCTTTATCATTGATCCCAAAGAATTTGAAGGATTACTTAGCTAGTGAAGCTGAACTTTGCTCCTTCACTACAGAGAAAATAGGTAGGGCATCATGGGATCTCATTTACGTTTATAACTGAAGCAGCATTCTTCTTTTTTGGGCAGTTAGCCTGGGTGGGGGCTCTAAAGGTTTTCCTGGCTTCATATAGCTTATCCACCTTTTATTTCTCATCTTTGCACAGCACAGGTTAAGTTTTAGGTGGATGACTTAAACTCTCAATTATATTCTCTACTCAGGAACATTTGATTATAATTATACTAATGGCACAACAAACTTGCTGGTGACTAGCAAATATTTACATAAACTAACTGTACTTCAATTAATTCTAGGGCTTGCACAGTTTGCAACACTGCACAAAAAGACCAAAGTTTGGCTGTTACCAATAACAGAGAACTATGAGGTGTCTCTGCTGTTAGAGATTTTCAAATTGCCTAACATTTTCAAATTCTGATCTTGTGCCTTTCTGTAACAACTCAGATCTCTTATCTTTAATGATCAACTTTACCACTCAGATTTTCTCTCTAAACTCAAGGACTCTCTATATACAGGTCAAATGCTATCATAATATAAGCAAATCTCTGTATGATTAAAGTGGTTCTAAAGCCCAATAGTAAACCTATTTATTTTGAATAATATATCAAAGAATAAAAAAAAAACATTTATTAAAGGGGAATTTAATATTTATTTATGCACTATTTGGGATCATTGTTAAAGTGGTCTTTCCTCCTCATCTTCATAAGTTATGAACAGTATCCAAGTTCCTGCCACTAGGGAAGGACAGAATGCTCAGAATTATAAATAAATATTTTACTAATATTTTGCAGAGAAGGCTGATAAAGTTGGTAAAAAAATTTTTCAAGTATTGCAATGGAAACACTGAAGAGGTGCTTTAAACCAACCTCTCAGTGGACACTACAGATTTCTTTCTTTTGTATTTCAGTATCAATTAAACCTTCCAAGTAATTCTGAAGAAAGGCTGATTAAAAATAACAGGGCATTCTAACATTAGGATAGCTGGTGTCTTAAAAATTTTGGAGAAGTATTACTCTTTACTTTAAACTATAAAGGGTAAAGCACCAAGTGATCTTCTGTATTACATTTAGGGTGGCATCATATTTAGTATTTTTAATTTGCAACTTTTAAAAAACATCTCTCAATATTCAGCTTTAGCTTTTGTGTTCAAAGAACTGTTAACATCTATATACGATAATATGACAAAAAAAAAAACAGAGCAATATAAACAAGAAGTGATCAAAACCTTCCTATTTAAAAAAAAATCTTACTTCAAGCCAGGGTCTGTTTCTCCATATTCATCCAAGTAAGGGGCTGGATAGGCACAGCCTCTAGCTTTCCCTTCAACCAAGACCACTCTGCATTCTCTGATTCTGAATGACAAAACAACCAATAGGAAACATCTATTGTTAACACAATACAAACACAGACAAATAGACTAAATTGTGTTTTGTCTAACTGAAGGAGAATGAACACTGCTATTTTTGTTGAAGGTATGTGGAAAAGATCAGTTGGATTTAGGGGAATGGGAACAGTAATATGACTGAATATACTGAAGTTGTCCTACCTGAGCCAGAAATACCCTGGAAAATGGTGGCTTGGGCTGATTATGTTCTGTTTCCTGACCCACTGACATGGAGGGGGGCAGAGGCTTAACAGAAGAACAGAACCACATCTCCTATTCTAATAATAACCTCAAGGCTACACTGATGGTCAATTAGGTAAGTGTAAAGCCTTTTCTGGTAAGAAACAGCATCTAGTAATAAAGATTAAAAAGAACCACTGTCATCTTCAGGACACTTGGAACTTTTACATTTAAAAAAAACAACAACTTGTATACTTGTGTACAGAGGAGTTAAACACTACAGATAAGGAAGGAACATTACAGACAAGTACTATAAATCAGAGATAAAGAACAAGAATAACAATAACAACAACAGTGATGTAGGTAGTTGGGTTTACTGGCTGTAGATGCCCTAGAAGGAGAAAACAGGTGTTTGGGTTTAGCTTCCATGTTAAGTCTCCATGGTCCAACATATGCTTATGAGTAATGATTTTTATATAATGATTATATATTCTATAGTTAGTATGATATTTGGGCTTATGTAAACAGAAACTTCATTACATGGGAACAATGGAAAGAAAAATACGTATCCAATTTGAATTTTATTGCTCTCTCTCAGGTACCTTTCCTTCAAGAATGTGAGTGACTATTGTTCTACTTTCAATCTTGTGTTGAAGTGAGGGAAAACAATGGCTGGTTGACAGAGGAACTGAAGAATATAAAAACATTCAAAGGACAACTTAAACCCAAAATTAACAAGCACTTTTAAAATATAAATTTTAAGATTCCAAGTACTTTCATTATACCTGACTAGTCAATACAAAGTCTATCACATTTGTTTTATATTTTCCACAAATAATAAAAATATGAACAGAATCCTACTTTCTATCTGACTATCCTGTAATATCCCATCAAATGTTTTACATGACTAACAAATATATACTTTAACTTCTGATCAATCATTTCCTATCAACAAATTGCCTGCTATTATGGCCTCCTTGATTGGATCTAGGTTCCCTACTTCATTATGATGCTTCCAGATCATTCACTACTCACTTAAGGAAAATGCAGACTCCAGCTCCACAGTGAAGTGCATGAAAAATGCAAGCTCCAACCTCTTCCCCATTCACAATTTCTTGGCAGCAAATGTTCTGAGAGCAGAGTATGGCCCCACAGAAAAGACAAAGGACAGGGTGCTTTCGTTCGTCGTCTGCAGAACGTGGGCACCTGAAAAGGGAAGAAAGCATTCAGTATGGTGGAGAACATTATGAAACATGTTTTCATCATTGGCCGTTGTCACCAACCAAAGCTCTTAAAATACCAGCAACTATTTAACCACACAACTCAACCTTAGTACTTCCCCCTAAAATGACTTACAAAGTCTTCTGATTAATCCACAGTAAGAAAATCTATTATTAAATTTACAATGTCCTGATAATTCTCATGAAGTCTAGTAATTAAATATGCCTTGAGGTTGAAACTTTATCATAGAATCCAGTCTTCATCTGATATGACCAATGTAAAGTCAAATGTCTTCCCAGTAGTAAAGCCTATGGCCTCAACATTGGAGGAATTATGACATTGTCGGGATGCCATGGTTTAAAATTTACATTTTGCCGTAAGGGTCCAAACACATTTCTGCCATTTCTTTGAAATGTTGAGATCTTTAAAGCTGTATAAGAGATATCTTTTGAGTTGATGTACCCTTCCTTCTAGAAATCACAGTAAATCTTAGGTAGTAGATAATGGCCAAGTTAACTTGCTTGAATCAAGGAGAACTTTGAGATCTGACCATTTCATATAGCGGTATGCCGAAAGTCTTGCTACAGTACCCTCCAAAGAGGGACTATCTCTTTCTGAAATAAATAATAGTCATTCTTTAAAAAAGGAGCTTTCCATGCTCTTCCTATCTGTGCTGTGTAATGGACATGATGGGAAACATCAAGAATTCCTTAATTTGGGCAGCAAAAAAATAATGCAACCAGCAAAGAGATCCAGCTAGGCCCAACCTAGAGTCAGAATAAAGAGCATCAAAAAGATTCTCTAATAGGATGTTAACAGTGAGTCTTATTCTCTGATCTCCAGTTCCCCAGGCAAGACAAGAAAACAATTATTATCTATGTAGAAGCAGAGGGACTCTGGGAACAGGTGTTCCATTCCTGCCCCTTGTAGATAAGCAGGTTATTTTCACTTCTAAGGAGTTTCTTCAGAGTATAAAAATTTCAAAATGTATTAGTTATTGTTCACATTTTTTTTAAACTTTAAAGCAAAGAAATAAAAAAGTGATAGTTTTCAAAGCACTCTTCAAGAAGTGGTTACAGGACAGATCCCAGAGTTTCTCATAAGCTACCATACGATCCTCTCGTATTTTTCCTTCTAGTTGCTCCAGAATACAGGAGGCTAGAGGGCTTAAATAGTTTATCATCACAATTGACTTATTTTTCCTTCTTTTTTTTGTGAACAATAACATCTATACAAAAAAGCTTCAAAGCACAGCACCACAATTAGTTGTAGAACATATTTCAGAATTTGAGATGGGTTACAATTTCATAATTTAGAATTTTACTTCTAGCTGCTCTAAAATACTGGAGACTAAAAGAGATATCAATTTAATGATTCAGCATTCATATTCATTTGTTAAGTTCTACCTTCTATGTATAAGTCCACCATCACCTTTGATCTTTCCTTACCTCTCTCTGGGGTTGTTGGGCTATGGCAATTCTACATTTTTTATATTGGAAGGGTCTGTCATTAATATGGGGTAGGGAGATGGAATTATCTGATGTTCTGGAGAGGCTGGGCTAGGTTTCAGGATTTATCTGGATCAGGGGCCCACCTGGAGGTTGTAGATTTCTGGTAAGTTACTCTAGTGCCTGGAACCCTTGTGGAATCTTATAAATTGCCGTAGGTGTTCCTTAGGGTTGGCTGGAATGGTCCTGGTTGCGGGTTGGCAGGTTATGATAGGTAGCAAGGTCTACCTGAAGCTTGCATAATAGCAAACTCCATTGTCTCTCAACTCTAGTTGAACTTTCTCTGCCACTGATACTTTATTAATTACACTTCTTTTCCCCCTTTTGGTCAGGATGTAATTGTTGATCCCACGGTGCCAGGTCTGGATTCATCCCTGGGAATCCTCTCCTACCTCGCCAGGTAAATTTTCATCCCTGGTTCTCATGTTCCACGTAGAGGGGAGGGCAATGATTTCACTTGCAAAGTTGGGTTTAGAAAGACTGAGGCCACATCTGAGGAACAACAGAGGTCCTCCAGAAGTAACCCTTAGGCATGCCTATAGGTAGTCTAAGTTTCTATGCTACTTAAGTAAGCTTCACAACAGTAAACCTCATGATCAAAGGTGTGGCTATTGATTTGGGTATCCCTAAAGTTTGACACACAATCAGGGGATTCCCTGATGATAAGGTTTAATAGTTCCATATTCTTTCTCCCCTCCCTCAGGGGACTTTGCCAGTACTTTTTATTATCTGCTTAATATACTCTAGGATGTTTCCAGGCATTATAATAATCTATACAGGATTAAAGGACATCTTTCTTATTCTATGCTTCCTGTGTTTCAGTTGTTCAAATGAGCTATACAGATAGGATGAATCAGATTATGCGCTACAGAAAATTTCAGTTCCAGATCAAATAAACCTTTCTTTCATTGGTCTCAAAGAGTACGTGCGGTTCTAAAATATAGACACTGTTTTCCTTACCCTTATGTTCTGAATTACTTTAACCCCAACCTGTTCGGCTGTGTTCTTATCTCTAAATATCAAGTTGTATATATAAAACAGCCTCTCAAAATCCAGAAACAATAATCACCACTTCACACTTACTGTGTGTGCTCTAAAAGCTTATTATTTAGGCCTGTTTTCTTATAAGCATTTTCTAAAAGTGACCATACCATTCTTGTTCTTTTGTTTCTGGCTTATTTTATCTCACCAAATGTCCCACATGTTCATTCACATTGTTGCATGCCTCACAACATTGTTCCTTTTTGTAGCGGCACAACCTTTGTTCATAAGCATACACCATCCTTCACCATCTGCTTTCTCCATCAGTGCATGCTTCAGTCACCCGCATTCATTGGCATCATGTATAGGGCACAAAGTCCACAGTTCATCAACAGTCTCAATTTTAGATAAATTCATTGTTCGAAAGAGAAGGAAAACCAATAAACACACCCGTGCCAAATAGGAAATCTGAACCTCCTCTTAACTCTTGTCCCTCCCTCCATTATTAACCTCTGCTGTTGCTGTGGTAGTGCTGATGGTTTCCTTTTGAACATAGCTCATAGCACGCAGTAGCAATTTTTCCCCTGTACCCTGGACTTAAACACTCTTTATACAAGAATCATATCTTTGAAGTAATTCTTATGAGAACTCATTCATATTTCTAGTGTGAATCTATGGGAAACATAGGTCTATACAACCCCTTTCAATCTTGTTCATCTTCAATATGGTAATATTACTTCTAGACCCACTAGAGAATCACCTTCACTCCTATCTATTCCCTTACATTGTAGTTCAACCTCATTAGCTAATGGTTCACCCATCTCTAGCTTCTAAGTATCTCTAAGTCCCCTATCTTTTGTATTATAAGCCCCTGATTATTTCTTTACACTGGTCGTAAAAGTGGAATCATACAGTATCTTTCCTTTCGTGTCTGGCTAACTTCACTCAGCATTATGTCCTCAAGGCTCATCCATCTTGTCATGTGCTTAAGAACGTCATTGCGTCTAACTGCTGCATGATATTCCTTCGTATGTACATGCCACATTTTGTTGATACATTTCGTCTGTTGATAGGCATTTGGTTTACGTCCATCTTTTGGTGATTGTGAATAATGTCACTGTGAAAATCGGTGTGCAAATGTCTTTATGCTACTGCTTTAAGGTCTTCTGGGCATATTCTAAGTAGTGCTATTGCTGGGTCATAAGACAATTTGATATTTAGTTTCCTAAGGAACCACCAGTCTTCCATAGTGGCTGCACCATTATACATTCCCACCAGCAGTGTATAAGTGTTCCAGTTTCTCCACCTCCTCTCCAACATTTATAGTTTCCTGTTTGTTTAACAGCAGTCATTCTTATAGGTGTGAGGTGGCATCTCATTGTAGTCTTGATCTACATTTCCCTTATAGCCACTGAAAATGAGTATCTCTTCATGTGCTTTTGAGCCATCTGAATTTGCTTTTCAGAAAAATGCCTATTCATATCTCTAGGCCATTTTATGATTGGATTGTTTATTCCTTTGTTGTTGAGTTGTATGATTTCTTTGTATGTACAGGATATCAAACCTTTGTCTGATATGTGATTTCCAAATATTTTCTCCCATTGAGTTGGCTGCCTCTTCGCCTTTTTGGCAAAGTTTTTGAGGTACAGAAGCATTTGATTTTGAGGAGTTCCATTTATCTATTTTTTCTTTTGTTACTTGTGCTTTGGGGGTAAAATTTAGGAAGCTACCTCCTATTACTAGGTCTTGAAGATGTTTCCCTATATTTTCTTCTAGAAGCATTATGGTGCTAGTTCTTATATTTAGGTGTTTGATTCACTTTGAGTTAATTTTTGTGTAGGGTGTCTTGCTGACATTTTTATTGCTATTTTAGTGTAGTAATTATTGACCAGAAGAGCTAAACACTACAATATTCTGTTTTGGTAGCAGTGCTCTCCCTAAATAGGGTAGAATGTAGTATAGGATATGTGGCTAGCAATTGCTCCTTACAATTTTTATGCATTTCAAACTTTGTTATTGAAATGAAGGGAAATGCCAAATAGTATATAAAGTCTGATGCTATAATAGGATAGCATCAGAATGGGCCTAGGATAGTCCCAAAAGGTTCTGCCCTAAGAAAGTGGTAATGGGTAGGATGGCGTTATTTGTAGCCCTATTTAGATAAAGCCAACATTTTCTCTCTTTTTGAGTACAGGATGGCTCAGCCTCTGAGTCACTAGTTGTCCTACAGAGGGAAAAGGAAAAGTGCCTAAAGTGTAGTTAACTGGGCAGCCACCTACTAGGGATGGTTTAATCTGAATGGAAACTTGTGGCTGCAATATAACTTGAAAAAGTCATAGGATTTATTTTCATTTTTACTTGAACCAGTGAATAGCAATATCACCTGGGAAGATCTTCTCTATGATTAATGACTCACATTCTTTTTAGATCCCCCTATAAGCCAACAACTTAATAATTCTTAATGCCTGGAAGATAAATAGCTATTCACTGGGCTTCTGTGGAAGCCATGTAACCCTCAGATTAAGAGAATACTAAATTTAGAGTTGTAAGAAACTTTTGAAATCATCTAGCTAATTTTATGAGGGCTGAGAGATAAAGTGACTCAAACATTCCTTTAGCTGGCTGACTTTAACCAGCATGAGAAAAGCAGCAAGGAGGATAGAACTTCGAGGTCAATTCTATCTGGTAAAAGAGGCTGAGGTGTGGGCTGCCTAAGCCCTGGCTGATGACCAGTTAAATCCCCCTGGCTTCAAAAATGAAAACAATCGTTATAACTAAGAGAACAACCTTAGTCAATCTACAGGGCAGTGATTCTCAAAATGGACCAAAAAGGTGGTCTTCCTGTCCTCAAAATGGTTCTAAATCACAAACCCTTTCTTTGGTTCCTTTAAATGACAGCAATTCATTTAACATATAACTAAGGACTACTAATAGTCAACAGGGCAGTTAATTGAGATTGCAAATTGGTATGTTTAAAACAAAATTTAAGAGTTATTTGTGTTTACTGAAAACTCTAATACTTTACTTAAAAGTCTGGCTGCTGCACAATGCTTGGTAACACTGCAAAACTCCTCAGCTTTGGGTATTCCTGCAATTTGGGAAAAAGATGCTTTGTTCCCACTAGAACATCAGCTTTAATTATCAAATTGCTGAGATTCTTGCTCTGTAATTACCTGTTACTACTGATTTCATGTCATTATCAATGTGGTTTGCTATATAGATGGTACTGTGATGTACCCTGTGTGTCAGGAATACATAATCAAATCAATGGAAGTTTTGGCTTATTATTTTTAAGATATGATGCCTTATGTTTCAAATTTGAAATAATCACACCCTAATGGCTAAAGCAGATGTGAATATAAATCCCCCATCAGAGATATTTCAATGGTTATGTCCTGCCCGTGAATTTATGTTATTGAAATAACTTATAGGGTAAATGTAATAAAACTGAAGGCTTATTTTTAACTTTACAGGATATGATTTTATCAGTAGAATCAACTGTTCAAACTCCTGTTCTTCTCTAACATAATCAATAGAGAATTAATATATGGTGCCAGCAATGAGTAAGTATATGTAACTTATTTTGCTTCACTAGTCTCTGTTATCATTGAGTTCTTTTTCCATTTGATAGCAACTACTGAAGGGGGAGTGGGAAATTAAAAACAATGTTTGAGAACCACTACTTTAGAGCAGTGGTTAATCTAACTGAGGTTGAGGAGACAGGATGCCAAAAAGGGCTGAGGGGATAGACTCCTCTCTCTCAAGAATGCAAGCTTCAATTTCAGTCATAATGCTTTTATCTATTTTACAGGGCTATTTTACTGTTTTAATGAGCTTCCATATAATATTTTGTCTGAAGAAACAGTTCCTGTGGCTTAAAAGAATCACTGCCATAGAGTTGCTCAGTAGTCACTGAAAAAAAAAGCTTGTTAGAGGTGTATAAAAATTGTAAGCTCAGAAAAGATATTTAAAATTTTTTTTCTCCTTACCTGAAATGTGAAGCTTGATTTAGGAGGCAGCTATAATCATCAGGAAGCTCAATTAAACTATTTCTTTTCCTAGGATACCTAGGAATGTAATTTAAAAGGTAATTTTATTTATGAATAAATAAGCCCAGATGAAATAAAAGACCAAGGCAATAGAAGGAAGAAAATTTTCAAAATAACAAAAGGATGCTTGTCTATACTTGTTTTAGCTAGATTCTATACTGTCTGGGAAGGTAATATAAAGTAGTGATTAAGGAACACAGACTTTGAAATGAGACAGACCTGGGTAAAAATCCTAAATTACCTGACACTTTGACAAGTCACTGAGCCTGACAAAACCTATTTACTAGTTTGTAAACTAGGGAGGAATACATTATACTTTCTCAGTCATAAGGCTCATCATAAATTTAATAACATGGTTTAAGGGAAAAAAAGAGAAAAATTATATTAAATGCAACTATCAAGTAAAAGACCATTTTTATTTCAGAAATGCTAAAATGTGAATAATATTATCAAGGAACCTTAAACATCTATTGAGGACTAAATGAGATACTGAGATGAAACACACTAACACAAGTTTAGTACTTAGTACATGTTTGCAAATTTATTATTCATTTTCACTATACTAGATACAAAATAAAAGCCATGGTTGCATGGCTTGGGGAAGATCATCTGAATAATATGAAGTTCTCTCCTCAAACTCTTCAGTCAATTTAAATTCTATGCTTTTTTATGTCCAGCTAAAAATCATTTTGTTCAAGACTAATCTTGCTACCTTATTATGCATCTTTTTCTTTATGAATTTCTTTATTGTTAACAGCATATTCTACAGATTATTATGGTTTGCCTTACTGTCTTGATTTTTATAAGTATAACTAGATTATAAATGATCTACAACCAAAACCTACATATGTTACATTTTTAATTCTCAGAGTATTTTAGTACCATGCATGGGAAATGAATTGAAATAAAGGAAAAACTGCATGAGATTAACAGTTATAAAATGTACTCATATCTCAAAAACTTTTCTCTCTACTTTAAGATCTTCCTTTTCTTGATGGGGAAATCAGTGTTGCAACATCTGAGCACAGAGTGGATCTATTTTCTCTAAATCACTAAAGTCAGGTTGTGAGGAAAAGCAGTATAGTTATCTCTTATATATCATAACTTTCCCCATTGCAGTTTCAATTTATTACTGGTCAGCATAAGAAATTAAATGGGAATTTTAGGGGATTTTTTTGAAGCTGCAGATGACATGTCAAGGCCAGCAGAAGACACAAAGGCTAGAAATATGCAGGATTGTTACCAAAAAAAGCTTAGAAAAAGCTAAGTCCTTATATGATTCCCTAAAGGAAAAATGAAAGTCAAGGGTCTACCCCTATGGATTTTCAGGGCAGTAGAGGCTGTTTTGAAATTAAAAAGAAAAAGGTTTAGGGGCAGTGTGATGGTGGCTCAGTGGCAGAATTCTTGCCTGCCATGCTGGAGACCCAGGTTGGATTACCAGTGCCTGCCCATGTGAAAAAAAAAAAAAAAAAGGTTTAGCTTACACAATGGAAAAGTAATGGGAGAAAGGCAGCGTCTGCCCATCAACAGGCAGCTAGGGAGTTTCCTGAAACCCTGAAAAAAACAAAACAAAACTTTCCATGAATTTTCCACACATAGGGGGGTGCCATATCCCTAACTCTCTTAATGTGAAAGGGGTAACTATATATGCACATTTACAATAGAGGGGAAAGGAGTTCAAGAGGTGAGAGAAGATGAGAAAAAAAGGTGGTAAATGTACACTGTTTCACCTTTGCTTTATCCACAGAAAAATGGTACTGCTGTTAGTAAAGCTGGGGATCAATTCCTCTGCTGTTTTTTAATGCAGTTCTACTCAAATAAAAAACACTGTATAGAATACAAGCCAGGCCCTGGAGTGGATACAAAGATGAGCATGCAGTTCGTGCCCTTTACTGAACTTACTGTTTAGTGATTTAGGCTGCTGGCAGGTATACACACATGTGGAGAAAGGATATATTAGGAAAGGCTTTTTGGAGGCAGTGGTATTTTAATTGGTCTTTGAGGAAGAGGTGGATTTTGACAGAGCCATAAGGGAGATAGCAGGATTGAAGAAAGGTTTTTGGGGGTTAGTTTCTAAGACAATAAATACGTAGGAAAGGAAGAAATAGCTCTACTTACATTTTGCTTTATTCCTGAAGGTTAAAAAATATATATATATAGAAATTCTGTGGTGACCTCCTGATTTTTAACCTACTGGCAGCTCCAAAATGCCACTTCCTCCTTTGCCTTTTGATAGGCATGCACTACCTCAAGAGGATCTGTGACTTCCAACAATTTAAGAAGGAAAAGACAGTCACTCCAAGAAAAAAACAATAGTACCAGACTCTGATTTCTGGTAAAGGTCTAACAGAAATATAGGAAAGAATGCACTGAGAATGAAGGAGACTTAGAAAGTATATTCAACAAACCAACCACATGAGCAGATACAATGTGTGGATGGGGAAGAGAGGAATGAGAAGTAAAACTAACCTGACAACAGTACTTTCTTGCTTCAAACAGTTTATTAAGGTAGGATCAGCACACCACCTGTATGTGGAGCCAAGAGAAAAAGTAATTGGGTTATCAAAGCTTCAGTGCAATGTTCATCAGTGAAGCAGTCTGTCCAATCCTTTCTGTCCCTTTGTTCCATGTTCCTCTTCTATATTTCTTCTATCTCACATCTTGTCCCTTTTTTTATCACCCTTTCTTTTCTCCCCTTCTTTTTTGTCTATTTACTTTTTCTCTCCCTTTTATCTTATTGATCTGTTTTTTTAAAAGGGTTTATCAATCAAGGTCTTACTAGAAAAAAAGAAACCATTCTAACTATTTAAACAAAAAGAAATTTAATACCAGAATTGGTAATAAAGGTGAAAGAAGGGCTGAGAGCTAGTAAGGAGACAAAAAGTAAGGCAATCTAAAGATTAGTTAAAAATAGGAAGCTACTACCATCCCCAGGCTGGAGGGACAAAAGGAAATAACGGTATGATTGGAGTCCAGGGGCTAGGGTCACCAGTGGTTACTGGAACCAGAGTAGGTCTGTTTGATGGGAACTGGAACCAGAGAAGAGCTGCAGCCATTGCCAGAGGTGCCCCACAAGGCAGAGGGAGGTGGCAAAAGTACATAAATTTTTCTTCCTATTGCTTTCCAATATCCTGCCAGTGCCTTTCACTGGCTGAAACCAGGCAGTTGAAGAGGAACCCTGAGAAATATGGCCTGCAAAGGTGGTCTGTTGCAATACAGAGCAGAGAAGGCTGAGGGAAGGCTCTGAGACAAGCTGGTCCAGGACTGGTACACAGGCAAGGGTTCTTTGTTTCAAATTTTGAACTTTTTTTTAGAAACAAGGTCCAGTGATTTTATTCATACTTTTTTTTTTTTTTTTTTTTTAAAGACAGAGAGAAGGAAGGAAGGATAGAAGGAAGGAAGGAAGGAAGAAAGGGAAACATCTTCAAACATTTTCTTGTTCTATTGTACTCTGTTTCTCCGTCTTTTGTTACATGGGCTGGGGCCGGGAATCGAACCGAGGTCCTCCGGCATAGCAGGCAAGCACCTTGCCCGCTGAGCCACCGCGGCCCTCATACTTTTTTTTAATGCAGTCTTTAGTTTCCTTTTGCTTTTTAAATCTGACTCTCCTGCCCCATTTCTCACCTCCCCCAGTAGTTAACCATATCAAGTTTCTACTGAGGACCCCACAGTTCCCCCACAGGTACTCGTGGTGATACGGCATTGTACATGTGTGTACAAATGTGCACACACATGCTGAGGGTGAGTTTTTTGGTCCATGCGTTACGAAGTTGAGAGACTGTCTCATGTTTATCTTCTTGCCTCTTGGTTTTTCTCACTGAAGATCATTTTTGTGAAAATCCCTCCAGCTCGCCTGGTGTGACCTTAACAACAACAGAGCTCTGCTCCCAGAAGGGGGTCCCTCAGGCCCAGTGGGGAGCATGCTGGGCCACGCTTCCTTGGACAGCCTGCATGTCTGCCTGTCCTGGTCATTCTGGGAGACAGACATCCATGAGCAGGAGGGCCAGGACAGAAGTCATCTGTGCCATTACACTGCTTTCCGAAGGGGCAGAGACCCTTTACATTTCTGTCAGCCGGTATGAGAAAGCCTCAACAGAGGTCAAATTTTGAACTTTTAATATTTGACTAAACTATAATAAAAAGTTCAGAACTTATCTACTCCAAGAATATAACTGTAAAATTAGTACAACCTACTGTGATAGGATGTAACACAAACCATAAAGTTTCAACAATTCATTTTGATGACAATGGACATTCAACACAGAAGAAATGAGGAACCACAGAAAAGAACCTAAAGAAGACAAGTGAGTATAGAGAAGGGTGGCAGAGACAAAGGCAGACATTCACATGAATTTTGACATGGGCAGGGAGGGAAAATGACACTGATGAATGAAAAAGGAGAAAGGAAGAGGCAGAAACTGAAGACACTAAAAGGAACCATGGAGGAAATAAAGTAAAAGTAACTCAGTAAGAACTGATTGTAAAAAAAGATGAAAAACAGTGGTCAAAGACTGAAAGTTCAGAGGGTTGATGAAAGGTCAATATTGTAATAAAGTAATAAGGTCAAGAGAAAGTTTTTGTGAGTGACACCTCTCCAAGGAATGGAAACATATTTGATCTATCAAATTACTTTTTTCTTTCCTCAGACACCCTCCTGAGGTAAGTGCTATCAGATGTTACTGTTCTGGACACAATCCCACTCAGCATTCTTTTGATAATTAGTTGTGACTCTATGACTGCTACCAGTGGTGCCTCCTCCCACCCCCATTCTTATTTAAAACTGGGATGAGACAACAGCTGTAGGGAAAATAAGTACAATAAATGGTAGCCCTAATGGAACAAGGTGTCCATGGCTACTGGTTTTATCCCCACTCCTTTAAGTGTGTGAAGTAAGAAACTCTTATATTTGCCACACCCTTCAATCAATTGCTAATCAATCTGAAAGCTTAGTGAATAATCTAATTTAAAATTTCCAAAGTGTATAATAATCCAACAATGTCAATTTGCTCCCATAGTACCTCTGAATCAAAGGCTTTACAGTATCCCAATATTCCTGGAAAAGCAGGAACAAATTTGTAGGTAAAGATAGATAGCTACAGAGTGCATTGTACTCTCCTTCCGCAGAATCTGCCAGAAAATAAAAATATATTTAATAAGCACATTATTCTTACCTGGTCAACTTATTAACATAATTACTTCATAGTTTATACTCTCTATATAGAATATAATTTGTACTCTCTATATAGTGGCAAATAAGCCAAAGTGATCCCTTTAAAACATAAAGTTTTTATGTTTTCTGAGTCACTCCAGATTAGAACCCTCCAATGTCTAATGTCTAATCACTACATTTAGTATAAAATAAAAAGTCCTTAATATGGTATAAAGGCCCACCATGATCCGCCCTGGCTGTCTCTGGGACTTCATTTCCTACCACCCTCTTTTTCACTGTGCTTTAGCCATACTCACCTTTTTACTGTTCGCTGAGCAGGCCCAGCAAAAACCTCTGCATTTATTTGAAGACTTCCTTCAACTTCTCACTGCTTACTCCTGTCTACAACAAGTCTTAGCTAAATGTCTCTTCTAGAAAAGCCTTTCATGATTCTTAAATGAGCTCCCTATTCTGACCCTAGCACTCTATATTCCCATGACCTGTTTTATTTTTCTTTGTATCACATATCACCATTTGACATTATATATTTATGTTTGTTTATACTTGGACTTCTCCCACAATAAGAAAAATCTTTGAGAGTAAGGACTTTATTCACTGCTGTACTGTGGCACCTACTAGAAAATAAATTAATAAATGATATTTTTGTACAAACAGATTTGCAGTGGCCACTATTTTGGAAGTGGCCTCTTATTTTATATAGAACCAGTATAAACCTGCAACAGATAAACTCTGTTGAACTCAGTTCAAGATAAAGAAGATGGCAGTCAGAAAATTGACCCCAGTCAGTTTATTCTCAAAGGACAAAGGAAAGAATCTCTGAATAATTCTGGTGACGCTTCCAAAATCATACAAACATTCTGATTTTTACCCATATAAAGCCACAAGGAGCCCTTCTCTACTTTGGGCTAGATTTAGAGACAAGTAAAGGAGAAAGAAAATGACCTGGTTATTCAAATATACATGACCTTGGTTGGTTCCAGCAGGCCTTTCAGCAGTATATTAATACTTTCATAATGGATAAAGTCACATGTTTAAAATTCAAATAGGAGAGTATACAATGAAGTTTTCCTCTACCAAGCCAGTTCTCTCTAAAGGCAATCAATGTTTCTAATTTCTTGTATATCTTATCAGTTATATTCTACCTGCAGGCATTTTATAAGTGTAAGCATGTAAACTACAGAGAGGAGCCAAGAATAGGTCACGCATACTATGAGGCTAATGTTTTTTTCTGGGGGGATGGGGGGCGTGGCCCAGGAATCAAACCTGGGTCTCCTGCATGAAAGGTGAGCATTCTACCACTGAACCACCTGTGCACCCCTAATATGGTTTTATAGTTCATCTTTAACCTACCCTGGGGCAGGGAGCATACATGTTCAGAGAGAATATGGATGAAAGACGTGAGGGAGGAGGAAGTCGTTCTGCTTGTTCTGACTTTGTATTCTTAAGCATGAAAGTAAAAACAGAAAACAGTCTCTCATTTACAATTGTGATTTCATTTTCCTACTTACTAGTAAGTAGTTCTTCAGGTGGAGTAACCCCAAGCAAATAGTGAAAAAACAATGCAGCACAGCGAAGGTAAGGGATGATGCCGTTTTTCAATGAGACCCATAAATACCAGCCAGGAATACTATACCCAACGCAGCTAAGAGACAATAATTCCAGAACAGAATATGGATAGGTTAAAACTCTAGATTTTAAACACACCCCCTTTCAAAAACATAGTTAACCATTTAAATAATTTTTCACCCATTTAATTTTTTTTTTCTTTTTTGGGTGCATGGTCTGGGAATTGAACCTGGGTCTCCCACATGGAAGGCGAGCATTCAACCACTGAACCACCCGTGCACCTTTCACCCATTTAACTATAAACATATAAAACAAAGTATTAACGAGCTAATCGCTTCCATTTTTAAATCTAATAGTTTCCTAAAGAAAACCAAAATTCTTTGATATTTTACCATGTAGATTGTTTTTGTTTTTTTTTTCACATGGGCAGGTACTGGGAAACGAACCCAGGTCTTCAGCATGGCAGATAAGAATCCCGCCACTGAGCCAACATCTCACCACCCCACCATGTAGATTTTTAAGGCAAGTGGTTATTTTCTCCTTTTTTCTAGATAACAATAAAAAACAAATAAAATCAAATCATAAAAAACCCAAAAACTAAAAATCTATTTTAAGGAAACAATTCTTTAAAAGTTGTCTTCAACATAAAAACTTAAAGCAGGGCAGGCAAATGGTGGCTCAGTGGCAGAATTCTTGCCTGCCTTGCCGGAGACCTGGGTACAATTCCTGGTGCCTGCCCATGCCAAAAAAAAACAAAAACAAGAAAACCTGAAGCTTTTTAAAATGTGAATTTTTTAAAAATTAAAAACCCCTGTAATGAGACATGGAACAGAAACATTTATCAATAACTAATCAAAGCAGATGAGTCAATTTAAAAAAGAGTGCTTTCCGGATTTCTCTATTGAAGTTGAGTAGTGAAGAAGGTGAAAACAAACACTAGGAACTGGAAGCAGGAGAAGCTCAGTAGCACACTATACCATATTTTTGGCTTATCCTCTGCACTGACAATATACTTCACATATTACTCACAACAGCCTTAAAAAAAAACCTTCTAGTTAGTAAAGTACATCAAATACATGGACTGTTGTAGAAGGACAACCTATAATTTATTTTAAACATTTATTTAAATCCTAAATGCTGCCATTCATGAAAATTCTATCATTTTTCTGCTGATGTTCTCAGAACAGTTTACAAGAATAAAGAGGTGTTGAAGCTTGTTTGATCTTAAAAACAAAGAATAGGTAGCCCTTATTCTAACCTACTACTCCTTTATTTCAAAACAAAATTATCAGAGTAATTTTTCTTCACTGTAAGCCCATGCTAGCAATCAAGCCACATACTAAAAGTCCTTAAAAGATTTTTATAAGTTGGAGCTGAAATGGTATAAGAGTTATACTGTCAAACAAATAAACAAAGATGTGGAATTATTAAAACAATATTGAAGGGTGCTGGATTAATGAACTGCTACTGACCCATTCATATATTGGGAAACTTCTGCAAAGAAAGAAGATGCAGAATGAGCCTCTTCACTGTCTTCTTGAACCTGAGCAAGGGGGAGGCCTGGGAAAAGAAATTCTCAAAGATAAATTCATGAAAATACTATCCACAATTTACAAATTACCCCCTAATATCACGGTTCCAGGATAATAAACAACATCAACTAAAATAGGGTTCTTTCTTTTTTTCCATTGTTCTCAATCTAAATAGTTAATTCTCAATATTAAAACTGCTTGTAATATTAGCTGTAGAAACAAACACGGCAGATTCTCAGACTTGTTAAACATGGACATTTAATAAATATTTACTGCACTATAATATAACCAGGTAAATAAATTAGTGGTCCTCTACCTGCCCTAATAGTCTCAGCCAGGAGGTAGAAATACAACTTCTAGAAAGGGAAGCAGTTTGCTGTCCTGCCTCATGCTCATAAACAGAACATGTTATGCCACATAAACAAAACCATTTGAGATCATTTTCCTCCATTCACCTATCCTTAAGGAGGACCATCCTAAACCTTCTTGGTAATTACCAACTCACACACTTATGTTAAGGCTCTCGGTAAGCCATTAAAGTTCTGTGAACTTCAGTTTTCTTACATTAAAATGGGGATAATACTGTTGATTTTTCAGGTTGCTGTGAGGGATGGTTATAAGACATTTAAACAAAGTACTCTCCTTTTAAAAACTCATTTAAAAGGCCACTGTTAAAATTATGCCAAATCTCTTATCTTAGATGATTACTGCCAGTTCTTTTCTTTTTTTCAAATAAGATCTCTTTAGGAAATACCTTTTTAAAAGGTGAAAAGGTATCCAGAGTTCATTTAGATATTTCAAATTTAAATGTAAGAGTTGAATATTTGTATAATGATTTTGGTGTTTGAGGCAAAGTTTACAAGCAGTGAAACACATATACCCCCTCCCCTTTTAAAAAAATATTTGTATTGAGAAATCTTCAGATGAATACATACATTCCTTACATGGTATACAATCAATGGCTCACAATATCATCCCACAGCTATGTATTCAATGCCATGATCATTTTTTTAAGAACATTTGCATCACTCCAGAAAAAGAATAAAAAGAAAAAAAAGAAAAAACTCATACATCCCGTACCTCTTACCCCTTCCTCTCACTGACTACTGGTATCCATCTACCCAATTTACTTTACCCTTATCCCACCTTTTATTTACTTATTTTTATCCCTTTTTTCTTTTTTTGTTTTAACTCATCTGTCCATACCCTGGATAAAAGGAGCACCAAACAACAAGGTTTTCACAGTCACACAGTCACATTGTAGAAGTTATATCTTTATACGATTATCTTCAAGAATCAAGGCTACCAGAACACAGCTCAACAGTTTCAGGTACTACCCTCCAGCCACTCCAATACACCATAAACTAAAAAGGATATCTATATAATGCATACGAATAACCTTCAGGATAACCTTCCAACTCTGTCTGAAATCTCTCAGACACTGAAACTCTCTTTTCTCTCTTCCCCCTTTTGGCAAAGAAGTCTTTCTCAATCCCTTGATACTGGATCCTGGCTCATCCTGGGATTTCTGTCCCACATTGCCAGGGAAATTTACACCTCTGGGAGTCATGTCTCATGTAGTGGGAGAGGGCTGTGAGTTCACCTGCTGAGTTGGCTTAGAGAGAGAGGCCATATCTGAGCAATAAAAGAGGTTCTCTGGGGGTGACTCTGAGGACTAATTTTAAGTAGGTTTAGCCTATCCTTTGCAGGAATAAGTTTCATAGAGGTGAACCCCCAAGATTCAAGGCTTGGTCTATTGATTTGGTTGTCTCCACTGTTTGCAAGAATATCAGAAATTTTTCAGATGGGGAAGTTGAATATGTCTTCCTTTCTCCCCAGTTCCCCAAGGGGACTTTGCAAATACTTCTTTATTCACTGCCCAAATTACATGAGATACATCATGGCATCACACTAACCTGGACAAACCAACAAAATCTCATGTCCTATTCAAGATTTTAAGTACTTATAACATTCAAATAAATTGACCATAAAAGTTAAATTAGGTAATGTGCTACCCAAAGTATGAATTTTGCACCAAATAAACATCTTTCCCTTTGGTCTCACACAGAAGTTGAAGTTTTAAAATATGGACGATATCATCTTCTACCCTGTATTCTGATCTACCCCAGTCCTATCCAGATCAGCTTCATTCATATCTCTACTTGAAGTCTGATCACTTTTTCAACTTTTAAATAGTTTCTGTATGCGGGTATTGCTGACCTTCATAGCTTCAGAGCTCTAACTCTGAGTCTCAGGGAAACACACAAATCTTAAGTGTACCATCTGATGACTTCTGATAAATGCATATACCCATGTAATAAGATTATAGGGATTTTATTTAACTTTCCTGTTTTATTCAGTGTCTCAGCAAACCACGGCACTTCTCACTATCTAACTGAAGCTTGCATAAGAATAGCCTCCAGAATACTCTCTTGACTTGATTTGCTCTCTCTTGGCCACTGATGCCTTATTTTACTATACTTCTTTTCCCCCTTTTGGTCCAAAAGGTGTTGTCACTCCCACAGTGCCAGGGCAGAAAACTATTTCTCATTAGTTTTTGGTTTATAGCTCCATTGTTTCTTTTTTAAAAAATATAACCAAATATAAACATATAAAAGCATAAGTATACATTTATACATGGAAAATACTTTACACAAAGGTGTTATACTCTAATCACTGTTCTATACATTCTCCTTTTTCATTTAATAATACATCACAGAGATCACTTCATATCAGTAGAGATTTCTTTCATTCCTTTTTATAGCTGCACAGCATTCCATTATATGGATACATTCAACCAAACCCCAACTGATAGCAGCTGAGTTGCTTCTGGTGTTTTGCTATTTCAAATAATACTCGTATCATTTCATATTTTTGCCAATATACCTTTGGGATAGATTCCTGGAAGTGGGGTTGCTGAGTCAAAGAGTAAGTGCGTATGTAATCTGCTAGATATTGTAACAAGGGTACTTTAATTATCTGTTTGTCTTCTAAATTATCTGACCTTTCAGTCGCCATTATGGGTCACTGACATTCAGAATCATACATCACATTCTATACAGAGCAGAGTTTAAAAGAATGACTGTATCATAACTCCATAATGTTATATTACTCCACAGCCTCAAATGAACATTCATTCAAAAAATATTTAATGAGTACTTATCAGGCATAACAAAGGTTGCTAAATATTTAAGACTTAAGTGGGAAGATTTTCAAATTGGAATGTTCCCTGTCATCAAGAAACTTAAAGTGAGGATGAAAGAACAGGGAGGGAAAAGGTGTGGAACAGTAAGAAATATTCACAAATAAGTATAAAACAAGATGCTATGTGATAAGTGCTACAAGATTAACTAAGTACTATTGTTCTAGGTAGAGTAATTAAAAATGGCTTTATTGCCTTTTCACCAAAAGGAGGACGAGAGAAATGAGACAAAATAAAGTTCAGCAGCAGTTTCTCTCTCTCTCTTGAAACACTGCCTAGGCAGCTCTGTTACTCCCCAAAATAAAGCCTTTGCCTAAATTCCTTGTCCCAGCTCATTCCTGATGAGTTTGCTGAGTTTGCGTTTCATCTGGTGCCGAAACCGGACTCAGAGCGAGGGAACCCCCAATTCCCTGGCCTTGCAACCTGGGAAGTAGCAGACAATGGTAGCTCATCCCGGACTTCCTCCTAGGTCTTGGTAGGTAGGCCCTGGGCGCATCCTCTCTGAGACTCTCCTGGCAGTTTGCAAGGCAAGGGACTCCTTAATCCACTCTGCCTTGCAACTGGGAAAGCAACTGGCAGCAGCAGCTCATCCTGGGCTTACTCCCCAGTTCTAGCAGAACTTCATCCACCCCAGCTTGTCAAACTGCTGGAACCAAAATCTAAGTCCATTCCACCTACCCCTGTTGCCATCTAGTCCCTATCCAGCTTATCAGACTCTTGTCTGGTTTTGAAAACCCTGGTACCGGGCTCTGACACAGCTCTGGCAATCCCTCTGGATGAGGAGACACCTAGTCTCTAGAGTGAACCCAAGATACTGGCTTCCCTCTGAGAGACCATTCTGATCTATCCAGTTCTTTTTAAGTTGGGAAATGCCCAACTCTAAGGAAATCTTTTCTTCTCTTATGTTGGCAACATGGGTGTGGGACACTCCCTTTCCTCAACAGCCACCCCCCTAGGGTACCTATTTAAATAATACAAAACCTTAGGTTACTGAGACCAAATTCGATCTAAGCATCTCATATTTTATTGAAACACTGTCTAGCTGCAATATAAACTAGACAGAATTCACAGTGGCCAGAGAACAGGAACTTTGATTATAAAATACTCCATAATCTTGACAATTTCATTCATTGGACTGGAAAGTAGGGTGAAGTTTCATACATTCAGGTCTTCTTTTATCTTCACTCTCGTCTCTCTCTGCATTTCCTGTTCAACCTACCATATCCTTGTAGGCTGCTCCCCGCCTCCCCGCCCCCCAGCTCCACCATGCCACTGTGGAACACCCATCCAACATCAGGCACAAATTACAGTGGAGTAAGTAAAGGATTCTTCTTCTGGAGGATCGTGCTCTATCTCTCTCCTTTCTCCATTGTCCAGGTCCTCACCATCCTCAAGAACCATGGCAGGCAGGAGCCCTGCACCCTTTTGGGAAAAATGGTAATCCTCAACAGCCCCAAGTGCCACCATGGACAGGATGCCCGCATCATCATGGGAAAAATCCACTGGCTCTGGAGACATCCAGTTCCAAGCATGGTCCACTTTAAAATTCTTTAGTCTCACCCATGCCACTTAAAATGGGGAACTCAATTTCAGCCTTTCCCCCCCAAAAAACCCCACACCTTTAAGTTGTCTCCTCCATAACCCTAAAACTCTGTACCCAGATGGAGACATCAGACTCAAAAAGCTCATTTTCTATTTGACCTCTGTGATACAAATTAGACAATGAAAGTCAATAGCGAGAAAATGGCACTTTCAATTTTCAAGTTCTTCAAGACTTAGAAAACTTCATCTAGTGCAGCAGCAAGTGGTCTGGGATTCCTTACGTTCAAGCTTTCTTTTACCTTTGTAACTGTCCCTCTCTTTGCCAATCCTGTTCCACTTACTAAATTCTTCTCTTACATCAAAAACCCTCTCAAAAACCTTCCTCTTCCTCTCTCCCCTCCCCTAAATCTCTGAAAATTTCAACTTTGATCTGCTGGATCATGCTTCTCCTGCACCTCCTCCCTACATACCTCTGCTGTCATCTCTGGACTCTCCCTCCACCCCCACTTCCTCCTCCCGTTCTCAACTTCACTTTCTGCCCTTTCTCCCCTCCTCATACTTGCTCGCCAAGATGATGCCCTCCCTCTTCCTCATTGCCCCCCTACCCTTTTCTGTCAACACAAAGGCAGATCCTAAATCCCCACTACTTAACTCTGCATGGATGCTGGCTTCCCTCTTGCCCCTTTAGAAGGTAGCGGGAGCTGAAGGAATAGTTAAAGTATATGTTCCTTTTTTACTCTCTTTTTTAAGTCAAATAGAAAACCAACTAAGGTTGTTCTCTGAAGACCCTACCACATACATTAAAGAATTCCAACACCTCACTAATACTATAACCTCACTTATCAGGCCAACCACTACTCCACCTTGAAATTACCAACCTGATTCCTCTGATCTTACTGGCACAGCCCACCTGCATAATAGAAGGCATAAAAAAGGCTGCCCTTAAGGCAGTTAATTATGATCACAAAAACCTGATGAAAATCCAGCTACATTCATGAATAGATTAACAGAGTCTCTCCTCAAATACACTAACTGAAACCCTGAATTAGACAGCAGCTGAATGTACCCACACACTTACTTCATCACACAATCTTATCCCAATATCAGGAAAAAGTTGCAAAAACTGGAGGATGGCCCTCAAACCTCTCAAAAAAGACTCAATTAAAAGAGCCTTTAAGATCTTTAACAAGAGAAAGGAGGAAGCCAAATTAGAAAAGCACAAATCAGATCAGGCCAAAGTCTCCCTCCTAGCTGCTGCCCTCAGGTTCAAATCTCAGAAACCTAATCACTCTTCTGCTATCCTAAGCCCCCATGGGGACCTTACCCAATGTGTCATCATGACAGTCACTGGAAATTGGACTGTCCTGACAAAGATCCTAGGCCCCCACTGGGACCGTGCTTGGTGTGCTACCGTGAAGATCACTGGAAGTCGAGCTGTGCTGAAAACCCTGTTTCCAGGAAAGTTCCTTCAGCATGGCCTATGGACCCAGAGCCAGGATCTTCCTTTCCAGATCTTGGATTGATGACAGAACACTGATGGGTCCGAAATAGCCCCACATCTTCATTGGTAAGTCTGAATAAAGGATCATTATCAAGGTTGGAGGTAAGACTATCTCCTTTTTAATTAATATGGGGACCATATATTTGGTTTTCCTTAAATATTCAGGAACTTTATCCACTTCCTCAATCTCTATTGTGGGGATTGACGGCATCCTCTCTTCCCCTCTAATTACTGAACCAGTCATATGCTCAATAGAAGATCTCACATTCTTGCTGCAATTCCCTATAATCCTTACCTGTCCCTCCTCACTCCTAGGCTGTGACACTTTATCCAAACTTCACTCTTTGATTTCCCCACTGAAATCATCTTTCTACTTCTTCACCTTCCAGAGCCCTTAAAATAACAATTCCTAACATTCTAGCTAGACAAATTCCTTCAAGGCACCTTCCAGGACTTCCAGCAGCAGCAAATCCGGTCCTTATTTTACCACTCTACCTCTACCTAAACCATGGCACTAACCTCCTTATTATTCCTGCCAGCTCTTCCTCTTACTATCTCACTCTTCTTCGCATTAAACGCCCAAACAACTCCTCACCATCCTCTTACAGAAATCATCCAGACAACAGCAATTGCAGTCAATCATTCTAATTGTTGGATATGCCCTAAATCCAGCTACACTGACACCCTATTCTTACTTGCCTTTCCTTTAAGCCCTGAAACTCTCTTACGAGTCCATCCACAATATACCAGCTTTGGTGGTTGATGGGTTACAAACTCCCCTCAAATCTACCAGAAAGTGAAGAGATAGCTACTCTTCATCAAACTATAAACAAAACAGAAAACTCAACCTACAGAAAATTCAGACTCTATTGGCATAATTACAGTCTTAATGGACAAGCCCTTTCTATGCTTTAAACACCTCTCTTCATGACACTACACAGCTGAATTAGGACACACCATCTCTTGTAGCCTATTTTAGTTTGCAGGAATCCCACTATTAGAATTTTAAATATCTCCCTCATATTATAACTATCCTGGATTGCAACCATATGGGCTATTGATAACTAACAACAGGAAATAAATAGCCCAGCTTCAGTTGTTATACAAAACAGAAGCACATTAGATGTTATCACTGGCGTTACAGGAGGCATCTGTGCAATCATAAATGAAACCTGTTATTTTAATGTTAACAAAACTGGACAGGTAAAAGAAAATCTTAAAATCTTAAAAGAAAACACAGAAATCATTCAAAGTCCTGGGAACCAATCATGGCTATCTTTATTTCTTTCCTATTTCACTTCACTGCTAAAATCAGTTTTTGTATCCCTTATAACAGCTTACTGTCGTCATTATTGGTTTTTCTTTTTAGCTCTTGTCTCTTATAGCTCCTCTCAAGTTGTCCCGTCAATTACTCAAGTATATGTGAATGATGTCTTTCAACAAGAAGGAGCAGAAACAACTATTTCTCCTGTCCCACGGTACCTTCAGTCACCCTCCAAATTTTTCCCTGTAGGATGACTGTGCTCCATTTCAGCCGGAAACAGCTGCAGAAAACAGACCGTCATGCCACTCTCCCTATTACCAAAAAGACCAGAATGTTAGGCCTGAAGGACAGGACCCCTTTCCCCAAGGATGTAACCTACCCCCAAATATTTCAGAAAGCCTCTCTCACTCCAATCCACACCAGCCTGCATCTCTTTCACCCTCCGGCAGTTGGCCTCTTGCAATAAACTCCCCTACTCAACTTCCACCCTCGGGCAGATGCATTCTTGCAGTAAACTCCCGTGCTCAACCTCCACCCTTTAGCAGATAGATGCACTCTTGCAGTAAACTTCCTTACTTAACCTCCACCTTCTGGCAGATGCATTCTTGCAATAAAGTCTACTTACTCAATAACCACTCTCCCACAGTTACAACCCTACATAACTAAGGCAGCGTTTAAATTTTAAACTTTACCAAAAGAAGCTGCCAACTCCCAAATTAGCCCCCTATTTCTGAAAACTAGCCAATAAGAACCTGCCTAACCCTTGCCCCCAACTCCCTAATTCCAAGCCATAAAGAAATCCTATCCCCTGCCACCTCAGGATAGCCATTTTCCTCTCTCTTGAAATGCTGGCTGGGTGGCTCTGTTTCTCCCTGAAATAAAGCCTCTGCCTGGAAGAATAAATAAATAAAGTTTCAGTGACTGAGAGATTTCCAACAGAGTCAAGAGGTTATCCTGGAGGTTATTCTTATACATTATATAGATATTCCTTTTTAGTTTATATGTATTGGAGTGGCTGGAAGCATTTGAAACTGTTGAAACTCGTAAGAGAGTTTCAGGGCTTACTTGGGCAAGTTGAAATACTAGTGGTCAATGAGAGGGAAGGATAAGAGGTATGGGATGTATGAGTTTTTTCTTCTTATTTCTTTTTCTGGGGTGATGGAAATGTTCTAAAAAATGATCATGGTGTGAGCAATACAAACTGTGATGATATTGTCAGCCACTGATTGTACACCATGTGGCTGTATGTGTGTGAAGATTTCTCAATAAAAATATTAAAAAAAAAAAAAGAATGGGTTTACTGATAGGCTTATCAAAAGGCTAAAAGTACTCAGGAAGGGACCAAATTTGTATACCCTATTTCTCAACCTTGAGATTGGGGAATTTGAAAATTGAGAAGCAGGTCCAAATGGTCTTGCATATCTGAAGAGAATCAACCAGTTAGACAATCTCTTTCACAGCTATTTTGCTAATTATCCCTTTCACACCTATTCTACCTACTCCTATTAAAAAAAACCCATAAAGAAATAAATGCATGATCATTCAACAAAGACATGATATAGGACTTAGATATATATAACATAATTAATAACAAGCATAATTATTTTTGCCAGTAAAGCACAGGCAAATGTTATTTATAGTTAACACTCAAATGGAAACTTTACCTGTGTCTATGGTAAGAAGTATCTGAAGAATGTGTGCCATGGTGATCAAATGGAAGAGATAAAGGTGATTATAGGAAGAACTAATTGATGAAGGTTGCAGATCAACAGTATCATCCCAATACAAGGATGGGAATGCTAACACAGCACCTACCTGTGGGAGAAAACGGACAACATAAAAATGTGTAACAAAAGACCAAAATTGAATAATCTTATAAATAAATGTAAAGGACTCCAGGTGCTACACTGTGGTTCTTTTTCTATTTTATTAGCCACCATATTTTTCCCATTTACTCAACAGAATATCTTACAATATAAAGTAGCATAAATAGAGGGCAAAAGTCACCACCAAAAAGGTTATCCCTTCACTGAGTACTTATTCTAGGTCTAGGTAATGGTTCTCTACTCTGGGGTTCAGAAGATTCAGCATTAAAAATGACTTGGGGATCGGCCTTACTCTGAAGCTGCTTCTACCCTACTTGCCTTCTCATGGAGCCTGTCTCCTTCTTCAGCCTGTTCTGTAAACCTCCCCCCTGCCCCCACCTATGCAATTCTCTGGTACTTCTTGGTCTTCTAGAAAAAAAAAAATCACTTGGAGAGCTCTTAAAATAACAATGATGCGCAGGCCACCCCCCCCTCCTCAACAAAATTAGAATCTTTGGGGGTAAGGCCTGGGCACTGGTATTCTTTCAAAAGTTCTCTATGAAATTCTGACAGATAGTTGAGTTTGACAACCACTGGGTAGAAGCCTAGACAGTAAGGATGGAGATGCTGGCTAACCCTGCATTCACTAACTCCATGCTCTACCTCTTCTGCTTCCCCCCACAACCCACCACTCTGTAGATTTCAGTTGGAAATAACAGTCATACTATACAGGCATTCACAGGGATGGAAAAGTGCTTCAAAAAATTTGCAGAACACTTGCTACCTGCCCCTAGGTGTGTGTGGGAAGCCTGGAGGCATCCATGGCCTGGTCTCTGTCACCAAATAATTAATCATTTTAAGGTAGCTCACACTGTCATTCACTACCTATAATGTAAACAGGTAAAACAAAAAACAAAAAATGTGGGGGGGGGGAATATAACACAGAATCAGAAAAAGTAAGTTTGTACAGATATCAACTAAACATAATCAATAGGGCAAAACCTATTAAAAATAAATATGCTTTCTATTTTAAAATTATTTATTTATTTATTTGCATGGGCAGGCATCGGGAATCGGACCTGGGTCTCCAGCATGGCAGGCAAGAACTCTGCCTGTTGAGCCACCGTGGTCCTATTTTAAAATTATTTTGATGTTTTCAGTTAAATCTGCACTCCTAAGAAACCCATTTGTAAAAGAAGGAATGAAAGACATCAAACCATATCGGCTAAATACAAATAATTTATAATCATGAACAGAGAACATGAATTGAACTAGGAAAACACACAAAACTATACACTTGAGTGATAGAGATAATATTACTGTAAACTTACCAAAACATGAAACAGATCTATAGACAGAAGGCATGGTGTAGTTTCTGATTTCAGATTCGGAAGAACAACTTAAAAAAAAAAAGTTGATGTAATTCAGTAAGGTAGTAATACTGTTTAAACAGAATCCAAGATTATAAACATCTAAAAGCAAAAATATAAGGGGTTGATAAAATACAGAAACTAGTACATCGCACCTTTAGGTTACCATACTTTTAAAGATAAAGTGAACTGAGAAAAGGCTTCTAGACAGCTTGGGTGCAATTTAAGGGTTGAAAGATAAGATCAAAGAAGAAAAGGTAAATGAACTAGTATAACTGAAATAGAGATTACCCACTGAGTATCTGTTAAGTGAATAAGAACCAATTTTACACTATGTTCCCTACCCCTTTCATTCTAACTGTACATTTCTAAATGTTCTGTGATACATAAAACAGTTGAACAAATCTGAGGTAGGGAGTAGGAAAGAGTAAATAAACCTATGTAGGTGAGATGAGGACAGAAGACTGCCCTGAACAAATTTAGTTAATAGTTTGAATGGATTGATGATCAGAAGGAAATGCACACAGTTCAAAAGCTATTGTCTTTCTAATTTGGTTAGTCTATGACAAAAAGCAACAAATTCATTAAGTCCGGGAATATTAAGTCCGGGAAAGAACGCCAAGGAAGTGAAATAAAGATATTAAGAAAACAAGAATGTAACATGGCCTAAGACTTGATTCCAGCAAACCTCATTTGTTGCTCAGATATGACTTCTCTCTCTCTCTAAGCTCAACTTTGCAAGGAAAATCATTACCCTCCCCCTTCCATGGGACTTGACACTCAGGGGTAAAAATCTCCCTGGCAATGTGGGGCATGACTCCTGGGGGTGAGTCTAGCCCTGGTATAGTAGGATTGACAATGTCATCTGTACCAAAAGGGGAGAAAGAAGTGTAGTAAAAATAAGGAATCAGTGGCCAAGAGAGATCAAATCTGTTAGATCCACAAGAGAGCATTTTGCAGCTATTCTTATGCAAGCTTCAGTTAGATAGTGAGAAGTGCTACTTAGGGCTCAAACTGAGGCTCTATAAAGGTTTCATGCATTGTTTGCTTTCCTGGAACCTATAATTCCTGGAGGGTTCCTAGGTCAGAGAAATCCTGAAACCCAGAGGGACCAGCCTCTCCAAGATTACTGACTGATCACACTCCCTAGCCTTTAATGTCAACAACCCTTCTCAACATGAAAAAGTCAGAAAGGACCCTGCCTAAAAATCCCTATAGATTGGGAGAGGGATCAGAGGAGAAGGAGGAGGCATAACAGAGAAAAAAGGATTTAACAAATGAGTTTTACTGCTGTATCATTATATTCACATTCCTTCTAGCCTCCAGTGTTTTGGATCAGCTAAAAGGAAAAATCTGAGATGGCGGAATAGTAGCACATGACAAACTCTGGGGTCTGTTCTGTAACTATTTGTTGAGGTGTGTTTGAAAATTATTGTTTTTTCTTTCTTTGCTTTGTATATATGTTATATTTTACAATAAAAACTGTTAAAAAAAGAAATGTTTTTTGTGTATATATATAAATGAAGGAATGAAATATATCTCAATAAAATTGTTTTCTTTTCTCTTTTTTTAGTGGGGAGAGAAGACTCTTTAGAGATCAGGTCAATTTCTTAACCCTAAACTCAAGATTCTCAACAAAAAGTATAAAGGTTAAGACCATGGGTTTTGAAGTCAGACACAACTAGGTTTCAATACTAGCTGTAACCATATATTATTGGCAAGTGACAACGCTCCTCTAAACTCTACAGAAAATAGAAGATTGTTAGGAGGGTTCATTAACATATGTATTTGAAGCACTTATCTCAAAGCTTAGCAAACAGTAACCACTCAATAAATGTTATTAATATTGGCTATATAAAACAAAGCAAAGTGACCACAAAGCTCTGCCATTAATTAACTGTGTGACCTGTGACAAGCCGTTTACTGTTCTAGGTTTCACTTCTTCATATTAAAAATTTTCAATAATATTTCTGATCTGTTAGATTAAACATTTATAATACTACCCTACCCTCTTCTCAGTGTTAAAACTTGCTTCATCCTCAGGACATTTAAATAACTTCTAATTCCTTCTCCTGAATTTAGCCATTGAAATACCCTTTCTGACATTAAATTTTGCTTTTTTTTTTCTGGCTGCTGAAAATATTTATTTTAAAATTTTTGAAATCAGAAGTCAATTTTGGCATGCATATTTTTATTTCTTCTATCAGTTTAAACATCCCTTTATGTTCACATGTCTCAGCAACATTTATGTGACACAGTGGGAAAAGCATGGGCTTTACGATTTGACCCATACTCAAATATTAGTTTTGCCTTTTACTAGTTTTATAACTTTCAGCAGTTAACTTTTCCATCCCTCAATTTCCTCATCTGTAAATGGAAATAATGGTAATATCACAGAAGGTAGCTAGAAGGAATGAGATTACTGATTAAAAGATGTAGTGCCTGGCATATAGTTAGCAGTGGTCACTGTATGTCTATTGCAACTGCAGAATTAACATATTAAAACAATATTTGGGTGGGTCACAGTGGCTCAGCAGGCAGAGTTCTTGCCTGCCATGACCTGGGTTCAATTCCCGGTGCCTGCCTATGCAAATAAATAAATAAATAAAACAATATTCAAGGTTATATACCATATAATTCCAACTATATAACATTCTAAAACAAAAACTATAGAGACAGTAAAAAGCAAAACTATAGAGACAGTAAAAAGACCAGAGGTTGCCAGAGGTTCAGAGGGAGGTAAAAGGGATGAATAAGTATAGTATGGGGAATTCTTAGGATACTGAAACTATTCTGAAAGATATAAATACCCACAGAACTGTACACAGAACCCACAGAAGTGTACAACACAAAGAGTGAAGCCTGATGGAAACCATGAACTTCAGTTAATAACAATGTATTGATATTGGATTACCAACTATAACCAGTTTATCACACTAATGCAAGATGTTAATAATAGGGGAAACTGGGGTAGGGGATGAGTGAGGGAGTATACGGTAACTCTGTACCATCTGTTCAGTTTTCTATACATCTAAAACTGCTCTAAAAAATAAATAATTAAGAAAATATTTTATCACCTTTCACACAAAGCAGCTCCCTATTCCAGAGCTCCCAGTTTATCTCAATTGTTCTATTATTCATTTTTGTTCAAATTTTCACCCACCCCACCCCACCCCACCCTAATTCCTCCGGATTACTGCTACTAATCCAGACATGTTTTTTGCTTTTTTTTTTTTTTTTTTTGCATGGGCAGGCCCTGGGAAGCGAACCTGGGTCTCTGGCATGGCAGGAGAGAACTCTGCTTGCTGAGTCACCATGGCCTGCCCCAGACATCTGTTTTTAATGCCTTTATTTTTCTTTCATCTAATACAACCTATACAATAACTATAAAATTAACTTTACTACCATCACCAAAAATTTTTTGAAGATTCTCAATTACATGAAGAAAAACGTTCAAACTTTTCACTGGTGCATTTAGGATATTCTATTTTTATCAAAACAACTTTATACTTCTCCGTCTATAGGTACCACTCTTCCCATCAAACCTGTCTACTTGAATGTCCCACGCACTTTCCTATCTCTCTGATCTTCGTTCAAACCATATCTTGTACTGGAAATACACTTTCTGTTTCTCTTAATTTATTCATTATGTACTTACTTCAAGACTCAAATAAAATCCTACCCTCTATAAGAGGAAAGAAAAGTAGTGGTCAGTTATTGCTCCCTTGTCTCAATTCCTGAAGTATATATTTGTACCACACATTTGATACCTGACTACTTTATAATGTGTGTTTTTACATAGAGGTTCTGTTTCTTTTTAATTCAGTTGTAAGTCTTATGGCAGCAAGGAACATAACTTATATTGCTTTATACAATTTATAGCCCTAACAGCTACTACAGAGTCTTGTGATAATAAAATAAAAGTGTTCCTGCTAATAATTGTTCACATTACAAAATTTTGTAGCTAGGAACAAAGTTATACTAGAGAGCAATGTACATCAATTAACTGGTAATTAAAGATCTTGCACATTCATTTTATTCTCTGCCATTTGTGATGAATGTTAAATACCTTCTTGTTCGTGCTAATTTTTGAGGTGTTTTAAACATTATAAATTACATAATGTGCAATAAGTACAAAAGCAGTAAGACTACTTGAAAGTGCTAATAAAACAGAATATTCAAATTATGACTGAAATGACAGATTTCCAAAATATTTTTTAAAAAGGTAATGAAGTTAAATATTGCCCATGAAAATAGGATAAACTGCTCAAAAACTAAGAACAAAGACATGTAACACTTGGAAAGTTCTGGGCCTTTGTAACTGACCAGTAAGAAAGTAAATGAGAAAAGGAAAATTTTTTAAGTGTGTGGCTAGACCCTCTGTGTAAAAACGCATATTATACATATCAATATTAGATTCCAATTGGCATGATATTAATTCAGAAGGTAGCTGGAAGTTAATCTGAAAACATAGTGGCAGCCTTGGATGGATCCGTGGAATCCCCAAATCACCAGAGTTAGGAAAAAAATGCTCAGGAAGTGCTCCCTAAGACGCTTGTGGGGATTAAGAAGGAGGAATTGATAAAGGAGAAAATTACCTGCTTAGAAACAGATTTCTAAGGAGAGAAGCTGGTCTCTTTTAGGGGAAAAACAATTAACAAAAAAAAAATGCCTGCTTAGATGAGCTAGATGACTACTCTGCCTGGCTTTAAAGCTTAAAAAAATGAACTCTCTTATTTGGTGGAAACATATCTGAGAAGTACAATTTTAAATCCCTCCAGCTGTAACATTCTGGGCTCATGAACAAACAGAACTATAAATAGTCCTTCTCCATCTGACTTGTTTGGTGCAGAGGAGCTCCTATAGTGGATTTGAAATGCCCAAAATGGAAATGTAAATAACCAAAAAGAAAGAGCAAAATAGCTTCTACTAAATAATCTACAATTCTTTTTATTTTTATATTGAGTGCACCATGAGCTATTAGTACATTTCTTTTTTTTTTTTAATACCAACCACAAGGCCTTGTTGTAAGGATTGAATGAGATAATGCATTTAACTTCATAAGAATGCGGTAAAGAGTAATGCTGATATTATCTATCTTAATGGTTGCATACTATTCCATTTTATAGAGGCACCATAATTCACTTGAACATTTCCTTTTTAATAGGGATTTAGTTCATCCACTTTCATGCGAAATTATAAGCATGAAATATTCCAGTAAATGTCCTTTTATCCCCATAATTTGGCAACATGTACAGTTATTTCTTTGGGATAAAGTGGAATTGCCGGGGTACAGGATGTGCACGTTTTAAATGCACATACTGGCAGATGTCTCTCTAAGAGATGTTGTAGCTCTTTAAATTCCTTCCAGTAGCTTTTGTTTTTCCCTTATACCCTACCAGTATTGGGACTTATTGCCCTTAAACATTTTTGCCTATCTGAAAGCAAAAATGCTATCCTTTCCTTTTAGTTTTCATTTCTACTGGGGTTGATCATCTTTGCACATTTTATGGGGACATTTCTACTTTTTATGTATCAATTCCTGCTCTTCACCAGTTTTTCCATTGGGATATTAGAGTATTTTTGTGTAATTTATTTGCAAAAGTTTGCTAACTGTTAGATATTATTTCTTTGCCTTTCATTTCCCTGATTTTTCTTTTAATTTTTACTATGGTGTTGTTTTCTCTACAGAAGTTTGTTGTCATTATTTTGTCATTAAGTTAAAGCTGCCAGTAATTTCCTTTACAGTTCCTGGCCTTGTGTCATGTAAGATTAAATAGTCTCATAGATAATAATTTAGAGCTTTAAAAATATTACATTTAAGTTGTGAATTCATAAGAAATATATTTTAGCATAAGGGTTGATGAGGACAAGGATTAATGAACAGTCCTTATTTTTCCCACGAACTTTTTAAAACTAATTTTTTAATTATCCAAGCAACAAATGAATATAAGCTCATTATTAAAATATAAGACATTAAAAATACAGATAAAGGGCCTTTTGGCCACCTCCTTTACACTTAATTCCAGGGCCCTTTTTTCAGAAGGCCACTGCTTCACTTGGTAGAGAAAATTTATATAGTCAATTTTTCCTAGTGATTGGTGTGGTTTTACCGTGTGTGGTAATATTCTGAAGCTAGGTTCCTTTTTCAGTCAGTAATGTTTTGGTGTTCTTTCTATGCCAGTACAAAGAGCTGTATTTCATCCTATCCTATTTATGTATATGTTCATATCATTATTCTTACATAGTTTAGTTAGCTATTTCCCTGCTGATGGTCATTTCTATAGTTTAAACATTTTCTTTCTTCCCGAATCACTCTGGGATTTATCAGGGCATCACACTGGACAAACCTACAAAATCTCACGCCCTTTTCAAGGTTCCATGTATTTAATGGTGTTCATTAACCTGTCCATATAGTAAAATTACTTAACTGTCAGAATTTGAGAAAAACAGTTGTCTTACCATGCCCCTCAATAAAAGTACAGGCACTTGAATTCTGATATTACCACACTCAGCTTTCTATTATTTTTAATGACTTTGACTATTATTTTTTGACTTTGACTCATCAACAAAATTAAACATATTTTAAAATAATCTATCCATGTCATTGCTCTATTTTCTAATCTGACTGGGGATACAAAGGTGTTAGTAGTTACGGTTAGTGATTCAAAAGGCAAAGGAGTCCAGGTCAAGAAAGTTAATTAGGTGAGTAGAAGAGGCATAAACAGAAAACATTTGGAAAACACCTGATTACTTATAAAATCGCAGGTACTAAAGGCAGCTGTGTATTTATTTTGGGGGGCAGCTATGTGCTTTATTTTATGTTTTCTTTTGTAAGGTAGCTGCAGGCACTAATATTTTCATTTGTGGGTGCTCAAAAGTAATAGAGGGTGTTGCTTCCCAATGAAATACACTCTAAGGCAGTGGAAAAAGACATGTAAATTATAACAGTAATAATTCAGAGAAGACTACCTGATAGGAGACGAATCAGATGTTTCTGTATCAGGACTTGAGGACAGGTAATCCTCTGTGCAACTGCAAACTGCATTAGTGCTTTCAGACCATTAAGCTAGATTGTGAGAAGAGATGAAAAAAAAAAGATAAGGAAAGGTGATAGGCCTAAGTCATTCACTATGAAAATCAATTACAATCTGCCAGAATAAAATACAACTCATTATACACTTTCCATTCTTGTAAATACATTACAGTATTTTTAATACTTTTAAAAAGGTTTATAACTTTAACAAATTTCTAATAGTTCTTCTACAATAAAGAATATTCAAACTATAACCATTTTGATTCCTATCTAAGTACTTACTTTCTCCAGACAGTTCATTAACGTCTTTCTTAATTTATTCTATTGATGCCTGAACAAATATATTTATAGAAATTCTAAAATGACAGAAAATCACCGACTTCATGGATTAGGTGTTCTGCTTTCCAAATGGCATGAATGAAATTTTTGGGAAGTACATTTGTGGACCACAAATTCGCCATGTCAGCTGTCAGCAAAATGAGAGGGAACTGGCTAGGAGGGGGTAGTCTAGGGTATCCTCAGTTGCTTCTTCCGTTTTCACTGGGCAACTGAGCACATTTTTTGAGTATCGTTTTCTAGGACCCCCTACATTACGAAGCTTAGGTCTGAAGCAGGAGTATATTCCTATAGTAGTGCCAGGATCTGCCAATCAAGGAGCCATAGCTTAGCTTTTCTCTTGAATTCAGTGTGATGATTTACCTAGAACTAAATCAGAATTAACACTCAATGTTATTTGATGGTGTAAAGTTAGTGAGGGGAAAAGAATGTAGGAGATTATCAGGATTCTGATTTGGTGATAAACAGAGGAGGTGAAAAAGTAATCAAACATCACCTCAAATCTCCATATGTAAATCTCTGACTTACATTTAACCACTAAAACTAAGTTCTGAATACGCACAATGTTGGCCATTCAGTCTCCTATAAGCAGCAAGCAGTTACTTTTTATGGAATGCTGATCATTTTTATAGAAAAAGGGGTGAATAAAGTTCAAATAATAATAACTCCGGACTGCCTTAAAAAAAAGCGCATCCCTCTGAGCTAACCTTTGCCATCTCTCTAGCCTATTCCCCAATCAGACCTGAACCTTGCCCTTTCTATATAGCTAAGCCTCTTTGGAAACTGACAGATCTTTATCTGAGATGCAGTTCTGCTATTTCATAGCCATGTAGCTTTTTTATAAAGTTAAACTCTCTGATTCTATCTATAAAATAATAACAGTCAAATATCTCAATGAGTCAGTTGGGATTGTTCAATAAAGGAATGTACTTTAAAAAAAAGTACACAAATTACATGTATTCTGTTGAAATATACATACCTGTCTATTTTGCAGTGCTCCAAACAGAGGTTTTCCTTCATCTCCCAATAGGTTTTCTCAAAGAACAAGAAAAACAAAAATAATGAATCCTGAACGCTGCTATAACTGTATATTGACTTTGTGTCTATCAGCTCTCCTTTATTGATCATATTTTTGACCAAATGATTTGCACTTTTCCCTTTCAAAATCTTGTGTTTGAGTCTATGCTAAAATTTCCCAATTTTTAAACAAATTAAAAATTAAGTGAGTATTAGGGCAACAAGTGTAGATTATTTGTAATTTACTAGTTTAAATAATGAAGTTCCCACAGTGATCTATAAAGAATGCTTGAAAAAAAATAATTTAAAAAAATGCTTGAGAAAAATAAAGCAGTCTGGCTCATTATTCCTTCTTTTGATATATTTCTTCCATGTGAAAAATAATGTTGGTATTTACTTATACCCCATTGTGTTTTAAAACAATATTTGAGGCAGATGAAAGTCACTTTATTGTACTTACTTGTTTTATTTAAAAAGAATTATGTGGATTTATAGAAAGAAAAGGATGAAGTTGAAAATATCAAAATACATGGATTCAGAAATACATTTTTCCTTTTCAGGGTATTCTCAGTGATCCTTAGCAGCAGATATATCCACGTGTAGAAGGCTTATTTCCTTTTTTCCCTGTCTTTTGAATAGACATTAATAAAAGACACTTCTGGTCTGATGCTCAACTATCATTCTATGCCAAGAGACATTCTGTACATGTCTCTCCATCCCCACAGAAATGAGATAAAAGCAGTTTATATGCTATGAATAAAGTATTACGCCCACTGGCTGGAAAAAGCACTACAGTGAACACAATATAACACTATATTAATCAAACAGAATCCGATTACTGGTTAAAGAGCCACATATGAAAAAATTCAGTCCCATTGCCAGTGAATTTCTCATCTTCTTTACGACAAAACTGAAATCCTTTTTAATGTTCAAGAGCTAAATATACACCTTTTTTTAAAATACCTTTTTATTTTTTTGACATGGGCTGGCTCCAGGAATTGAATCCAGGTTTCCAGCACAGCAGGTGAGAATTCTGCCCCTGAATCACCAGTGTACCGCCCTAAATATACACTTTTGATTCCTAATCCTTATCTTTTCTTTTCAAAGATACTAAAATGTATAATGTCTTTATTGAAAATCTGAAGAGAATTGTACTCCAAGAGAATGCTTGACATTTTTTATCAATTTGCTCAGATTCTATCCTATTCAAAACTCATTTTTCCTATTCTCATTTGATTATAGCAAACATAAACCAGTGTCTAAACCCACAATTTAAGTCTAATAGATTTGGAAATGACTCCAAAAATCTGTTCAAAGAAATTGATGCTAGTTTGCAAGAAGGTTCTGAGAAAGAAGTGGCTTCAAGCTACTTAATGCAAATCATAAAATAGCTTCTTGCTGCAAAAATGTATTTAAATGAATAAAATGTAGTAGATACCATTAAAAGCAACCAAAAATATTTATTGGAAAGGGAGATCAAACTTTGTTAGGACAAAAATGATTTGAAGAAATTACAGTTCTTATTCTTTTTCATATAATACTATACCTCACATTGTTACAATGAGCAATAAGCTAATTAAAAAAGTTAAGCAATTCATCTCTGCCACATTTTTCTACAAATAGCTTTCACTACTGAAGCAATGGAGAATTTGATAGCAGGTTTCATTTGAGACCTGGCTGGATCCTGCCTGCTAATTTGTCTCCTGACTACACACCTCAGTGTTCCTTTCCCTTTTTGGTTATTTTTTAAGTGACTTTGGTTTCCCTCTTTTTCTCTCAAATTATAAAAGTAAAAAAATTATGGAAAATTCTTGGGTTGATTCTTCTTCCTCTGTTGATGTTCTTAATCTTCTAGTGTTGTAAATCTGCTAACTTTTGACTAGAGCTTGCTTCATGCTGTCCCTTTCAAACATTTCTAGTTTATGCTGCACATGGCTACTACTAGAGTTGAAAACTGATCAACGAAAAAAAACTCTCAGACTTAACAGCATCAGGTCACATGATTAGGCCACAACAATAATTATTTGAAATATTAATAATACTCAGATTCTAAATCAAAACTATTCTGGGCCATCAGGAAAAAATGTAATAAATTTAAGGTTAATCAACATTAATTCTGTTTCTATTAAAACTCAAAACCAGTTCTCTCATAGGCTTTACCAATTGCCTGGATAGTGAAAGCACATGTGCTCCAGGTCATCATGGGGATTCGAGGATCAGTTTCATCAGGAGGCACTTTCAGTCCAATTCTATAAATTGTTGTGGCAAAGAGAATGACCATTTCCTTGATGCTATTAGAATATTTGATCCTAAAAGTAAAAGAAAAAATTTATATGTGATTTAGTAAAGGGTCTACCTACTGAGAAGTCCAATTAAATATCAAAGCAACAGAAAAAAATAAACTCTTTTTGACATAAGTAAACTGCTCTGTCAAATTACAGATTAGAGCCTTTGAAGAAGACTGATTCAATAAGAAAAAATGGGAAAAGCTGAACTATTATCTATTGTAGGTAAAAATATCTCTTACAAAATGTTAATGGTCCATAAATTTCTGCTTTCTGTAAAAGAAGCAGTAAGGGATCACAGCTGAGAGGGACCAGGCCCAAATTAAAGGACAGACTTAACCGAGAAGGAAAGAAATTCTAGGAAGTAGAACTGAACTAACAGGTTTTGGTATCTGGAAAAGGACCAACAAGTACTTTTGTGTTGACAGGTGTGTGTGTGTGTGTGTGTGTGTGTGTGTGAGAGAGAGAGAGAGAGAGAGAGAGAGAGAGAGAGAGAGAAAGGGAAATGATAGCATACATTTGGAGCTATAATTGCTGGTTTTCTGAACTTCCAATAATAACAAGTGTTTTCAGTACCAGTGTTACAGTTAATATAAACAAAGAAAAATGTACCTGAAGCAATATTAAGAAAAATAATAATATCTGATTTGGCTACATTATATTTTTCAAAGCGTCATTCCAATAACCTTTTGGAGGCTTATCAACTCCATTTTACATATAAGAAAAACTAATTTGGGGGAGGGGTCATCTGAGACTTTTTAGAAAGTCACAGAGCAAGTTAGATAAAACTTTCCATCAAATTCTGGTCCTCTTGTAGGTTGGACCGTATAGAACTGACATTTCTGTTGATCAAACACAGCCAAATATCAGCTTCATATGGTTCACTCTAATACATATTACTCCAAGTATCCCAAACCATTTAATTTTACTAACACAAATAACACTCTGAAGAGAAAAAATAAAATAAAAATGGGATAAAAAACAATTTTACAAATAAGGAAGGGAGGGAGGGAGAGAAAAGGAGGGATGATTGTTCTCCACTCTCATTTTTACAACCATTTACAACTTCTCTTAACTGTTTAGACACTTACGAAGACTGAACTCCAAAACTTAGGATGGAGTGGAACTCAAAAGTAGAATCACCCATTCCTTGATTAAACAAGACAGGAACTGTGGATTTTTCTCCTTACAAATTAAAAAAAAAGGAAGAAAAATCATGAATGCTTTTCAGTCTGACACATACTTTTCTAGTTTTTAAAAATTACATATGATCATTGCAGGATACTTAGAAAATACTAATATGCTAAAATAAGCACTTGAATTTCTCCATCCAATAATTACAAATAACATTTGGGTGATATTTTTCCTGTTTTCTATATAAATACTACATATATAGATTTTTTAAACATCATAGTACTGATCTGTATCTTAGTTTTTCACCTATTAGATCACAAACGTCTTTTCAGGTAATTCCCCATCTATATTTCCATTTTAAATGACTGCATATATTCTTTTAGTAAAGCAAAGTATCTGGAAACAAGCTGCATGGATTTGAATTCTAGTTTTGCTACTTACTATTATTAAGATCTTAGAAGAGTTCTAAATCTCTTCCTCACTGAATCTGAATTACCGTTCCCCAATATGGAATGTTTCCTTTTCCCTTCTGGCTGCTTTCAAGGTTTTTGCTTGTTTGTTTTTCTTTATCTATGGTTTTCATAGGTTTATGATGTATTAACAATTCTCCATAATTTTTCCTCATACTCTCACTTTCCCCACTCTGTACCCTCGACTTAGATGGGTCTGACTTTTTCAATATCTCTGAAAATATCATGCTTATTTTTCTCTATTTGAGCAAGATCTCTTTATCTGAGATCTCTAACTAAGCAAGATCTCCTTATTCCTACCATCCATCCAGATTTGGTTCAAGGTCAAATCAGATCCTACTTTCTCCATGATGCCTTCTCCTACTACTTCAATCTCTACTGATCATTCCCTGCTCTAAAATCTTATGAAGCTTATTGTTTTGTACTATAAAATCTGAACCATAAGATTATTAATGTACTATGAAATTCTCTTATATTATGCTCTTAACTATGTAAACATGCAAATTCGTGAGGTCTACAAGGCAAGGAACAATAGTCTTGTACGGTGCTGAGTATATGGTAAAATAATAAATATTTGATTACTTGGATTGACTGTGCTGAAGAGAAATAAAACCATCATTCCCATTATTCCCTGTACCTTTAGTATACACTCTGTTATTTTTCTGTTGGAGACCGAAAGGAAGAAAATGGTTGACGCATAACAAAGAGTAAAGTACTCAGGACAAATTTGGAAGGTATGGATGATAGAAATAGGACATAAATATTTCAAGTATAACAATCTAGAAACATTCTGAAATATTTTCTAGATATAGCTTTTCATCAATTTAGATTCAGTGAGGGAATAATATGAGAGCTGGATTATTTTTAAATATCAGATTTTATTGATTCATAGCCTAGTAAAGAGAAACAAGTCGACTTCAATGATTTGTTAAAATGTTAAAATGCCATTTTTACTCTTGAAGCTCATCTCTCATTTATCTCTCAATTGTAAAGTATATAAAAATAAAGTAACAGTTAAAATTTTCATTATTAATACTGACAACATAGTAACAAATTAGTAATAGTAATGGCTAACGTATATAATCCTTAATATGTACTGTGTATTGTTCTAATACTTTACATTTTACATATAACTCACTTATTGCTCAAACTGATGAGACAAATACTATTATTACTTATTTTGCCAATAAAGAATTCATAGAGAGGTTAAGTGACTTGTCCAAGATTACACAGCCAGTAAATGGTGGACCCAAGATCTTAATTCAAGCAACCGGATTTCAGAGTAACTGCTGTCAATACTGCTTCCCAGTAAGAAAAAAGTAATTTAAGAATTTAAAATTTTTAATATTCTTATAGTGATTTAAGAATTTTAAGATTTAAGTCTTGTCTTCAAAAATCTTTTTCTGCAATTCAACAAATCTGTACTTGCCAACCATATTTTAGAGAATAATTACTTTTTCACAAAAGGAAATTAAAGATTCTGTTACTTAATTTTCACACAGCTAAATATAAAACAAATTTATGCAAACCTTTAGTATGTTTCATATTGTAACCTGATATCCGAGCCAGAACAGTCTGTATCCATTGTTCCAGGGTCAAAAGTTGAGCAAGTGCGTCTGCATTCTCACTGAAAATTTGATATTTAAAAATTACTAAGGCCAATGAAACAAAGTCATAAGTAAAAACCAGAACTTATAGTATCTTTCCTTGGATAAATGGCTGTATGTATATATATATATATATATATATATATATCTGTCTATATAAAGTTCTTCCCGATTAACTTCTTAGGTCTTAGAAACATGTATCTAAAAATACAGTTTTGGGGGTGGGTGGATATATTAAAAAGTTATAGAAAACTACAGAGTAGTTTCATTACCTACGGTGTCCTAAAAAGACAAATAATGAATTTGTTGTTAGATTCCATTTACAGATGGTCAGAATATAACAATTAAAGCTTTAAATGTTCAAAACACTATTCAAAGACATGTGACATGAGTTTAGTGCTTTCATTTATTGATTTATTATTATTATTTTTGCATGGACAGGCACCAGGAATCGAACCCAGGTCTCTGGCATGGCAGCTGAGAACTCTGTCTACTGAGCCACCGTGGCCCACCCTCATTTATTATTTATTTATTATTATTATTTTTACATGGGCAGGCATTGGGAATCGAACCCGGGTCCTCTGGCATGGCAGGCGAGCATTCTTGCCTGCTGAGCCACTGTGGCCCTATTATTATTATTTTTTGCTGCATAGTCTGGGAACCGAACCCGAGTCTCCCGCATGGAAGGCAGGCATTCTAACCACTGAACAACCCGTGCATCCTCATTTATTTTTATAGCTAACATATTGTCAAAGCCTTTCAAGACTATAGCGAATAGATATTCAGAAAAATATATATAAAGACATTTTGAGCTATCAACTTCCAAATAGCAACTCTGATGGTGGCAAAGGAATATGAAAAATATGAAAGTAATGCATCTTCTTCACATCTTTTCTCTTTCTGTGAATGCTAAGATAGAGAATAGAATTCTCCTGCTTTAAATAGCTATTGCAACATTTACATCTGAGTATATAAATATTCCACTGGTCTTAGAGAGCTAAATTTGAAGCTTTCGTTAAATTTTTTGAAGTGTGTCACAAGTTACGAAATGAAAAAGTATTATTTTAAGAAGTAAAAAAACCAAAAAAATCTAGTAATATAACCAAAGAAGGTTCAGTGAAATGATGAAAGACAGCTTTTCAAAAATTAATCAAAACATAAATAAAAATATACCTGTCTATCTTTTGAGGTTGCAAAGGAATAATAGGGATCACAGTATTGCAGAGAGATTTGCACAGAGGGCAAAGATATTCTCCATTCTCTAAGTCAAAAAGGTCAACATGAATGCGCTGCTGAGAGCTCAGCTGTACAGCTTCAAAGTACCTGCAAAATTCCAAAAAAACAAAACAAAACAAAACAAAAAAACAGGTCCACTTAGAACTATACACATATCTTAACTTCGAATGAAAAAAGTCTGGATTTTAGGTTCAATGTCTTTAGAACCTACATGCAAAAAATATACAAGTTAGCATTATTATAAGAAGAAACAGGTTAATCTTTTATTTATTTATTTATTTTTAGGTCAAACTGTAAGATACATCAGGCAGACAAAAATTTAAAATAACTTTACTGGACTATAACTTTTCTCTTACTTCCAGAGCATGAAGACACAATGTACATAGTACTTCCCTCAGTACCCTGACCAACTGAAGTAATGAGGGCTACTAGAGGAAAATTATACATTTTAATCTAATACCAAAGGGTAAAATCTATAAAACAGATTTCTGAGGAACTACATTTGAATTTTTATCTCTTCCAGAGGTAGAACTGGAACTTTTTAAAAAAAAATTTTATTAATTAAAAAAAAATTACAAGAAAGAAACACATTCTTAACATACACTCATTCCGTTCTACATATATAATCAGTAATTCACAATATCATCACATAGTTGCATATTCATCATCATGATCATTTCTTAGAACATTTGCATCAATTCAGAAAAAGAAATAAAGACAACAGAAAAATAAAACGAAAACAGAAAAAAAATTTTTACATACCATACCCCTTACCCCTCCCTTTCACTGATCACTACTATGTCAAACTAAATTTATTTTAACATTTGTTCCCCCTATTATTTATTTTTATTCCATATGTTTTACTCATCTGTTGACAAGGTAGATAAAAGGAGCATCAGACACAAGGTTTTCACAATCACACAGTCACACTGTGAAAGCTATATCATTATACAATCATCATCAAGAAACATGGCAACTGGAACACAGCTCTACATTTTCAGGCAGTTCCCTCCAGCCTCTTCATTACATCTTGGATAACAAGGTGGTATCTACTTAATGCGTAAGAATAACCTCCAGGATAACCTCTTGACTCTGTTTGGAATCTCTCAGCCATTCACACTTTGTCTCATTTCACTCTTCCCCCTTTTGGTCCAGAAGGTTTGCTCAATCCCTTGATGCTGAACCTCAGCTCATTCTGGGATTTCTGTCCCACGTTGCCAGGAAGATTCACACCCCTGGAAGTCATGTCCCACGTAGACAGGGGGAGGGTGGTAAGTTTGCTTGTTGTGTTGGCTGGAGAGAGAGGCCACATCTGAGCAACAAAAGAGGTTCTCTTGGGGGTGACTCTTAGGCCTAATTTTAAGTAGGCTTGACCTGTCCTTTGTGGGGTTAAGTTTCATATGAACAAACCCCAAGACTGGGGGCTCAGCCTATAGCTTTGGTTGTCCACACTGCTTGTGAGAATATCAAGAATTCAACTTGGGGAAGTTGAATTTTCCCCCGTTCTCACTATCCTCAAAGGGGACTTTGCAAATACTTTTCCACTCACTGATCAGATCACTCTGGAATTCATTGGGGTATCACTCTGGACAAACCAACAAAATCTCAAGTCCTACGCAAGGTTCCATGTACTTACTGATGTTCAATCAACTATCTACATAAGCTGTTTTAGGAGATGCACTACTCAAAATAGAAATTTTGTACCAAATAAACATTTTTTGCTTTAGTCTCACACATAAGTTGAAATTTTAAAATACTAATTACCATCTATTTTCAGCACCCTGCAGTAATGACATTCTTTTGTTCTTCCTCAGGCAAAAACATTTTTTAAATTTGTACATTTAGTCACTATCATTACACACTCTAGGCATTCCTAGATTATACCATCCCAATCTTTATCGTCTATCTTTCTTTGTGATTTCATTTATGTCTCCAGCCATCCTCCCTCTATCATTCTCACATCCAGCTTCATTCAGTAGAAATGGAACTTCTTGTCCTTTTCTATCTCAAAGGTACTTTTCACTGTATATTTTGAGGGGAATAAGATTTTTATAAAAAATACTACTTCTTTTACATCACTATTGATCAAGAGCATCCTTTTATGAAGAATGAGTTCAAGGGAATAGTGAAAATTTTCAGTTAATAACTTTATACACCAATTTCCAAGGCTGATAATAACGTATATCACAGAAACAGAGTACGTAATTAAAATCGCTTCAATTATCCAAATAAGAAGGAAGGAAAGAAGACATGAGTGAACATGCCTTTTTTTGGCCAATTTTAGTGAATGAACTTCAATGTTCCTAGTTTCTTTCAAGAACATGTCAGAAGGAGAACTTACTTCTGCCAACAGACTGCATGCATTACATGACCACAACTTCCTGTATAAGTTCCATATGCCAAATCTGGATCCATGAAGAGTGGGTCGAGGGTTTCTGCTACAGGAAGACAAAAATTAGAGGTATGTATTCATTTCTTCCACAGCCATAAAAAGGGGGGAAAAAAGGCTACCAAATTTAAAATTCTAATCACAAACTTCCTTAGGAATACCCAATAAAAGTCACTACATCATGATAGCAGAATATATCATCTTAATCATAAATGAAAAGAAAAATATAAAGCTACATATCCAATATGATTCTAAAATTATTAGAAATTAATAACTTTACTTGAATTAACTTTTTATTTTGAACATTACATTTAAGCTTATATTACTTTGGTTGGTGAAGTACTTTTCTAAGATTCAACCACAACTTACTTTTGCAATTTTAAAAGTAATCTGACCAGCTGATAACTTTAAGGAAAACTAAGGGGCATCAAAACAGAATAGGTAAGAGCACAGACTATTCGGTTAAATTCCAGTTTCATCACGTAAGTTATTTTGGCCTTGGATGAGTTACTCAGCTATTCTGTGCCTCAGTCCCCTTTCCTTATCTGTAAAATGGAGCCAATATTGGTTCCTAACTCATAGTTGTTGTGAGGATTAAGTGAATAACACACATAAAGCATTTAATCAGTTTCTGGCAATGGTAACTATTCAATAAATGTTAGCTTTTATTATCATTATTACCCCAAGTATACTTTAAAAATATGTATCAGTTAACTCCTGCTGTGATTTAAGGAGTACAAAACATTATCTAATTAATATTCTCGCCCTCCAAAATGTGTTTAAAATAAATCTAATCATGAGGCAAGAATCTGACAAATCTATAAAGTGAGATATTGTACAAGACAGCTGGCTTGCATTCTCCAAAAGAGTCAAAACAAGAAAAACAAAAAAGGGGCAAGAGATTGTTCTGTTACAATTCACTAAAACGGACAAACCAACCAAAGCAATGCATGAAAACTGTTTGGACCCCAAATGAAAAAAAAAGTTTAGGTATAAAAGACATTTTGAGAACAGCTGGAGAAATTCTAACATGGATTTTATTTTAAACGATATTCCTGAATGATTATTACTTTTCTTAAACGTGACAATTGTAAGGTAGATGTATAATAGATTGTCCTTTTTATAGGAAATACATGTGGAAATATTTAAGGATGAACTGTAACAATGCCTGCAACCTACTTTCAAATGGTTCAGTAAAGAGAAATGGAAATAGGTAGAAAGACAGGGTGGAACAAATGAGTACCATGGCTAAGTGCAAAAAAAAAATAAATAAAAATTAAACAAAGCAACCAACATGCATGTAAAAACCTAGAGTCTATTTTACATATGGGTAAATTGTGATCTAATGAAATAAGATTAAATACAACCTCACTCCCAAATTTCTTTCAAACAGTATTTTATTTCTCTAATTACAAGAAATGTTGAAAAGGATATTAAACAATACATACCCCCTAAGGGCTTTCCCCTGTGTTGGGTTAAGGCGGTGGATTTCTGGACACAGGCCGATAATACCATTGCATTATTTTCAATTTTCACCTCTTGTTCTTCTTGGCAGAGGATGCATGTCAGCACCTCCTTTTCAGTAACAGATGGACCCCGTTTAGGACCCAAAGCAATTCTAGAGTAGTCACTGACTGTTGGGGTGCTACCAAAAGAAACGACCAGAAATGAGGACACATGCTTTGGTCACTTGGTTTTTATATTTTGGTAGATTTTAAGTAGGGCAAGAACTTTAAAAATGAAAATAATAAAATAAAAATGATTCTTAGCAATATTAGCTTAAAAATCTTCTCCACTAACTTTTCTGGCTTTCATCAATTTGCTTACTATAAAATACATTTTATGCTGCTAAGTGCAAAAAGAGCACGTCATAAAATAGAATGCTTATTATAATTATATTTAATTTATTGTACCAAGAAGCTGGAGTGTCTGTTTTGTGATTATAAAAGTAATATATGATTAAAGAAATTTTAGAAGCTTTAGAAAAGTATTAAAATGAAAATAAAAAGTATTACAATCCCACAACCTAGAGATAACCAGTACTAGCCTTGCTCTACATTTCCTTCCAGTCTGCTTTCTATTCATAACACTTTTTTCCATCATTAAGTTCATATTACATATAGAGATTTGCATACTGCTTTTATTCACTTATATCTTAGATATTTTTCCATGTCATTAAAATTTCTTCAGAAACATTATTTTAAAATGCCTACACAGTATTATTCCATGTGTTATAATAGTCTTATCCATTCTCTATCATTAGGCATTCCTATTTCGTTAACTATTAAGACCACAAAACTTATACCGGATTGACTTAGAAATTCTTAGAATCTACCTAATATGTACAACAGTGATAAAAGTATAATAGCAAACATTTATAAAGCACTGATTTGTGACACTAGTCACTGCTCTAAATAGCAGTGTTAAATTATGTTAAGCCATTTAATCCTCACAACAATCCTATTACCTCCATTTGTTCAGAGGAAGAAACTGAGGCTTACAGATGGTAAGACACTTACACAATGCTCATCACTAGTAAGTGGCCGAGTAAGGATTTACCCCATGTGATGTGGTCTTGCAAGTCACACTCTTAACTACTCTGCAATGTTGCCTCTCTATCTGTACAGGAAGTTACCTCAAATATTGCAGATAACTCAACAAATTATAAATAACTTAAATTTTAATCATTTGTGTAAATGAACTCAATACAGAATAAAAGGTGGGTCTCAGCTAGGTGTGATAACAACTCCTTGAGTGGCATCTGGCAATATGTGGGGGAGGTCTATTTTTTAGTTATCTTAATGACTAGGGGTTAGTGGGTGAAGACCAGGGATGCTAAATGTCCTGCAATTCATGGGATAGTCCTGAATGAAAAAGAACTATGCTGTCGAAATGTTAAGAAAGTCCTTACTGAGAAAAGAATGAACTAGGTTTATATACAGAAAAAATAGAAATAGATTTCTGAGACATACTACTGACTAAAAATGGAAAGCTGCATAATGTTATATACATAATACATATAATGCAATTTATGCAACGGACCAAAACAATAAACTGTATGACACTATATAATTCAAATTTTGATAAGATACACATAAAATTTCTAACCACAGCATCTCTGAGAAAAGGTAGAAAAGATTTCTGAATTTTGGGTGGTGCTCAAATGGAGCTTTATCTCTAAAAACATTTTGATTTTTAAAAGGAGAAAATATTACTGTAACTATGCAATTAAAATTTTGTTTAAAAAATACAGATATTTGAAGAAAATACAAAACGATGTATTTTTGACTTTGGGAAAGGAAAAGCCTTCTTAAACAAGAGACAAGAAGTAAAAACTATAAGTGACTAACAGGATGGGCCACAGTGGCTCAGCAGGCAGAGTTCCTGCCTGCCATGCCTGAGACCTGGGTTCGATTCCCAGTGCCTGCCCATGCAAAAAAAAAAACCAAAACTAATGGACCAGTTTTCACTGAAATTGAAAACTTCTCTATGACTAAACCCTATAATTAACATTAAAGAAAAAAGGGTAAAATATATAACAAAATAATTATAATTAATAGGAAAAACTAACAAAATTTAGTATCCACAGTTTATAAAGGACTTGTACAAAATCAGTAAGACAAAGGCAAAGCACCAAATAGAAATGGGCAAAGGATAATAACTGGCAAGTCCTGGAAGACAAACTATAAAGGGCTAGTGAGAAGCTTATGAAAAATACTAAACCTAATTAGTTAACTAGTGATCAGGTGAATTCAAATTGGCACAAATTTATAGTTTTGATAATATTAAATATTTTCAAGTACTAATAATACCAAGCATTGCTATGAATGAGGGACAATAGGTACTCTCATACACCGTTGGGAAGAGAAATTGGTAAAACCACTCTGGACGACAATCTGACAATATTTATTGAAATTTAAAATATTTATGACCCAGTACTTTCAGTCATTGGATTCCACCTTTAAGAAGTAGTTGCACAATTGTGCAAGGAGGCACCTACAAAGATGTTCACTTACTCATTGTAATAAGGGAAAATAGGAAACAAATCTATATGTTCAAAATTGGAAAAATAAAATATTGTACATCCAGACTATGGAAGACTATGCAGCAGTTATAAAGAATGATTTAGAATTATACTATATCTACATATACTGACATGAAAAGGTTTATAGGATTTTGAATGAAAATACTAGTTGCAGGATAATATTTGTGGTTAAATAAAAACAAAATCATTAGAAACCCAAAACAATCCTCATTATTTCTTTATGTACATGTTACAAATGCCTAGAAAGAGGTCTAGAACAATATACATCAATGATTATCTCTGAAGAAAGATCAGGAACATAAGGATGGTCAAAGGAACTCACTGCATTATTGAATTGTTTTCAATGAAAATGCATTAATGAATTACTTGTGCAATCATTCAGGCAAAAAATAAATAATGACAGCATTAAGGTCGTTAATTAACTTCGGGTACAATTCTGTTCACATTCTTTGTTTTGATAAATACATAGGAGCCTCTGTTTCACTACTGTTCAGATAGTATGTTCTTAATACTGAATATCTAGAGGATGGGATTTCTACTTGTCTTAATTCTAGTTTTATTACACAATAGTCAGTCAAGGGAAGCTTTTTGTCCATAAAGATTCCTGACACAATTTTATTGTACAACTGAAACATTTATCAGTATGAAATTATATTTAATAACTACCTTACAGCCTTTAATCTGACCTTTATAGCTGTAAAATAGTGTACCTTCTCTTATTATAAACACATTCTAGAAAAGCATGACTCAAAGTAAATATTTAGTTTTTCCTTCAAAAAAAAATGTTTGGTTTTTGGATTTGCTTTGTTTTACCTCTCTTCCTCCATAATGGAGTCTTCTTTCCCGGGCATTTCTGAAGTACTGTCATACATGAGTTTGTGAGTTTCAATGAAGTTCTTCTGTAAGGCAGACATCTGAGCCATGATCTTCTGGCGATGTAGCCTGGCAGCTTCCGCTTTTCTTTTTCGTTCTGCTTTTTCTTTATCATGAGTAATCTAGGTATTAAGAAAGCAAAAAAATTTGGTAAGACCTGGTGTTAATATTTATATACTGTTCAATCAGACAGAATTTCCTAGAATAAGAGTCTGATAAAACCTTGGCCCACCATAATTCCTAGATTCAGTCTAGTGTTTCAAAATTAGCATTATGAGCTCCATCATATCATACCTAATTGTTTCTTTTATTTCAATAGCTTAAAGTAAAAATCCAAATACCTTAAACATCTTAATAACTGCCTTTTATACTCAATGCAGGTATATTAAGAAATAAAATACGAAACCAAACTTTAAAAATCATTTGTCAATTATTTAATTAGTTGCATTTACTCATTTAAAATCAACTAGATAGTATCTAATGGTTACGAAATGCATGCTAAGACTGAGAAATTTGATAATGTTATTGAGATGTACTTTTTGCCTTTTTATTACCTATTCTAACCTAAGTTCATCGTTTTTCTTTTAGGAAGGGCAGTTAATAACCACGAATAATAAAAATCTAATAATTTTATTACTAGAATCATAAAAATTATTATATAATGGAAATTCAGAATCTAAAAATTACTGTATTTAATTGAATCCAGATGTACTATTATTTTACTCTGTACTAAGAGGAATGCTGCTGATTAAACTACAAGAAGTCACAGATATTAATACATATCTCTATTTCAAAGACATTAACATATTTAAAAAATTAAAGGAACTATGGTATTATAATAGAGTCCTACAGTACGTTAATTTCCTCAGCTTTTATAAAATGCATAAATGTGAATAACTGTGCTAAATTCCACCAATCCCTAAGATACATAATTGTAACAAATAAAAGAAGATGGACAGACCTCACATACTTTCTAACAAACAGGATCTTTCTAACAAAAAGCAGTGGCTGCTTTAGACAGGAAAGTTCAAAGAAAGAGATGAATGTCATCATTATTATAATATTATTACCTCATCACACTTAAAAGAGTCTGATCCTGATGTAGTTGCTACAATTAAACAAGACTTTTCTCTTAATCGCTTCACTGTGTCAAACATCTGTGAAAAAAATGTTAAGAAATTAAACATGAAAAGATTTGGTTAGATTGACCAGTAGCAGAAAAATTAATCTGATTTTAGTATCAAGTTATTGAATTAAATCTTTGATTTAAATCATTTCAATATATGGGTGGAAAAAGTGACCCCTGATGGTGACAGACACCTCCCCAAGCTGATCAGCAATCCCTCTGAGAAGGCTGAGAATAGTAAATGAGCTGATGTAGTCGGCAGCTGTGCGCATGTGGATTCTGATAGAAGATCGTTCACAGACGTTAGCAAGAAAGATATTAATAAAATGGAAGAGCAATAGTCACTGAAAAAATTGCAACTTATCATTCAAAGACTTTTGGAAACACGCTGGCACACTAAAATAGCAATGAACATTTTTGAAATAGAAAAATAAATCTAATTTTGAGAATTGTTTGAAACACTGGAATAATGAAAAAATTACTCTTTTTTTTCTTTAGAGAGATCTGCTAGGGGGAAAAATGCTTCTTTAGTACAGAGTTAAAATTCTATTTAAACATATATTTTTAAATTTAAAGTAAAAATTTTAGTGTAAGAAATAGAAAGACAAACATGTAAAATGGAAAGCCTCCTCCCTGCTTCTAGTCCCTCTCCCCCAAAACAACCATTATTTAAGATTATTAGTATTTCTTTCCAGGGGAAAAAAAAGGTCAGAATTTCTGCTTCTTTATATTTACATACATGTTCATAAAAAGAGATCTTATTATATGAACTGTTTCATACCTTCCCTTTTCACTTAATCATGTATCTTGGGAGATCTTTCCACAACACCTTATACAGTCTACCTCATTCTTTTTAACAAATGCCAAGGTTTCCATAACAGAATAGTACATCCATAAAGCTTACTTTATATTTGAAGGAGTCTCAGTTACCTGCAGAAAGACCTCTAAAAAGGAACACTTACAACATAGCTTTACATTAAATGTTTGGGTAATACACAATGTTTTTAAGGGCAGATATCTGTGTTTATTTTTCATGTATTTTAGTGATGAACTCTGGTATTCCTATAGCAGAATCTGAATTTTCAGGAACAGATTACCAATTTATAACATTGTATCTTCAAGATGTATATGTTGGACTAATGACAGCTTAATTTACTTGCATCATAAAGGTAGAATATTTACCTACTTCTTTAGTACCTGTCAGTATAATGAGATCCAATTGATAAGAATGTGGAAAATAACCACTATATGCATTATAATCATCATAAGAATATTTCCCTGAAGACATCAGAATATTTTAACAAATAAAGTAGTAAGTTCCATAATCCTTACTTCATGCTTCCATGTTAAAGATAACATTCCTGACCTCTCTCCCTATCCCTTTTTCGTTCCTTCCCAAAGGTATGCTAACTGCCCAAAGGTATGCCATCTGCCCAATAGTTCAAGCTGCAAATCCAGGAACCATTTTTGATTTCTTGATTCCCCCATCCCTCCAGCAAATCTATCAGTAAATCTTATAAATTCTACCTTCAAATTGTATCTGAACTGTCCAGCTTCCTGCCATCTGCATTCTTGCCTAAGCCAAACTCATTTCTCACCAAGATTATGGCAATAAACTCCTCATAGTTTTCCTGCTTTTAATCCTGTTCTCCATAATCCACTTACCACACAGCAGCCAGTGATCTTTTAAAAATGTAGATGAGATGTCACTTAAAATCCTTCAATTTCCTTCTGTCCTCCAAATAAAATCCAAATATTTCACTTTGACCTATAAGGTCTTATATGATCTGGCCCATAGTTGATCCCTGACCTCATTATTTACCTTTCTCTCCATTCCCAGTTATCCTCCAGTCACACTGGCTTTTTAGTGGCCACCTTAGCACTTTTCTCATCTTAGAATGCCCTTCCAGATACATTTAATACTAGGTTCCTTTTGGTCAGATCTCAGTTCCAATGTCACCTCCTAAGAGATCTTCTTTGAATAACCAACTAAAGTAACCTGCTACTTATCTATTGTCGTACCCTGATATTTTGTTATTTATTTATTTATTGCCTATAGCTCAACTAGACTGTAAGCACTATTTCTGTCTTGTTGAGAGTCTAGAAGTGAGTATGGCACACAGAGTAGGCATTCAACACATGCTGCTTAAAAATTGACATGGATAAATAAAGTCTACTTAATTCACAAGAAAAATGAAAAAAATAATGAATCCCACTTAATTCACAGGAAAAGTAGAAATACTAATATGAAAAAAAAAGATGAGTGACGACAAAAATCAGCATTAAATGACTTTAACATTAAAGAATATGGTGACCTAATTCTAGAGGCAAATAAAAGATTCTTGGATATTTAGATAAGGATAAGATCTGTTTACACTTTTCTGGTTTACCTGGAGTATCCATGTTATCATATCCTTCTGGCCTTCTAACTGGGGAATTCCTTTGAGTTTTTCCAAAAGCATTTGTATATTCTGAGCATTCATGGCTGAACTTCCCAATCCTTTTATTAAAACACAAAATTACATATCATAATGTATATATCTTTATAGTTTTGTATAAATTGCAATTTTTAGTTAATGCTATTCACATTGATAACCAAAGTTTGCATATCAATCCAAAAAACGACGTTAATTTTTCAATGGACAGATTTGCAATTACACGAAGCACTAAGTATGAATGTTTAAATAATATATGAGAAAAACTTTAGCTACCCCTCTTATGTCTTCCACTGGTGCTGCTAAGTGAAAGCTACCCTAACGATTTCTCTCTTGCCTTTCCTCTACTGAGTTCACGGTCTATTACAGAGAAAATAAAGCTGTTAAAATATGGCAGATGTTACATCTGTAAACTGAGTAGGTTTATAATGCCTTCTGGGATCTAAAAAATATCAATGTATAAATAGAAAATGAGACAGTTTTCTCTTATTGGTTTTGTAGTCAATGTTCTTAGAATGTGTTTTAAAAAAGACTATCTCAACTAGGTAGCATTTTAAAAGAAAACTAATCTAAATCTACCCTGCTCTTCCAGGGTGAAAACAGTGCAAAATGAACATATCATTCACTCAGACTTATTAGTCATTTTAAATTAAACATTCAACAGGTCATGCGAATGTTGTGGTTGATTCTATAGCAAATATTTGGTAATGATGAGAGAAAGGATGAAAGAAACCATCAATGTATGCAGTAAAACAAACAAAAAAAACCTAGGACCAAAAAGTAAATAGGAGAGTAAAAAATATACTTGTGAGGTGGAAAACAATTAAAAATTAAAGATGTAGCCCCAATCAAGATGGCAGAGTGAGATGCTTCAGGGCTCTGTCCTCCCATAGAAGTTTTGAAAAACCAGTAAGAACTGGCAGAAGCATTTTTCTCAAAGCTCCTGAAAATAGTTAAAGAACTGCATTAATAGAGCTGGTGCCAAAACAAGAGAAAGGCTACTTAAAAGCAGCAGCATCTCCTGGCCCCCTGGCTGGCCCATCCTTCACCCCTTACCAGCTTGGCCTAGAGCTGGCCCACACTCCTGGTGTGGATCTCTGGTAGTCGTTCTGGAAGGAGAAGAGTAACTCTTAATCACATACTGGGAACATGTATGTCTGGCCCAATCTTTCCAGTAGTAGCCTAAGAGACTCATCACCTCAGAACCTGCCCTGTGTGTAGAAGGCAGCACACTGAGCTCTCCTAGAGAACACTGTGTGAGAGCAGTCAAACGGCTGTCTGGGGTAAGGGATTCCTGGATGTAGGATATAGAACACAGCACTTGGGCAATAAGGGAACTGTTTCCAAAGGAACAGAGGACATTCGGGGAAATTCTCAGGGCCATGAGCGGACACCCAAGACAGGAGACAACAGAGAAAAGACTATGGCAGTTCCTGTGCTTTCACCTGGAGCTAGTCTCAGAAATCATTGTATGGATGAGTTCCAAAGGAGAGCGCAATCTGCAAAGACAGGTAAAGGTGTTTTCATTTTTCCTTCTTCTTTTTAAGCTCCTGGCATTCAAGGAAGGCTCTGTCATAATACTCCTTGAGGAACAGATACTCATAGTTTAAACTGCAGTGATAACACATTAAAATATCAAAATGTCCAGGTTTCAACAAAAAGTCACAAAACAAAGAAACAGAAGTGACAGTCCAGGCAAAGGAGAAGATTAAAACATTAGAAACCATCAATGAGGAGGACAAGACCTAGGACATGAGAGAAAAAGATTTAAAAAAAAAAAAAAGAGGTCTTAAAAGAAAATATGGACAAAGGACTAGACTAAAGGAAATCAGCAAAATGAAAGATGAATACAAAGAGAATATCAATTGAGAGATGGAAATTATGAAGAACAGAATCAAACAGAACTGAAGACCACAGTAACAGAAATTTAGAACTTCCTACAGGAGTTTAACAGATAGGAACTGGCAGTTCTTTCTTAGAACCAAAGATGACCTTGAAGATAAAAGAAATGAAATCATTCCGTCTGAGGAGCTGAAGGAAGAAAGAAGAAAGTGATCAGAGCCTGAGGAACTTGTGGGACACCATTAAACGTTATCACTATAGGCAATGTGGGAGTCCCAGAAGCAGACAAAAGAGAAAGAAGCAGAGAGAATAGTCAAAGAAATAATAGCTCAAAACTTTTCAAATTTAATGAAGTACGAGTATACACATTCAAGATACTCAGTGAACACCAAACAGGATAAACCCAAATAGAACCACACTGCAGGATGTTATCATCAAACTATCAAATGCCAAAGATCAAGAGAATTCTGAAAGCCACAAGAGAGAAGCAATGACATAAGAGAAAGCCTTAAAAAGATGAAGTGCCAATTTCTCATCAGAAACCATGGAGGAAAGAAGGTAGTGGGATGACATATTTTTAGTGCTGAAGGCAAAAAACCCTCCAACCAAGAATTTTATATCCAGCAAAACTGTCTTTCAACAGTGGAGGAGAGATTACGACATTCCAAGATAAACAAAAGCTGAGGGAGTTCATCACTAGACCAGCCCTAAGAGAGAAGCTAAAGGGAGTTCTGCAGGTTGAAAGGAAATAACAATAGTCAATAGACTGAAGCCACATGAAGAAATAAAGATGTCTGGTAAGGTAATGACAAGGGTAACTATAAATGCCAGTACTATCATATTTTTGGTTTGTTAAGTCCACTTTTTATTTCCTACAGGAGCTAAAAGGCAAATGCATAAAACAGAATGATAAATCAGTGGTTTTGGACTTTGTAAATATGTATCTGTGAAAAGAACTACATGGTGGGGGCAGAGAGCTACAGGAACATAGTCTGTGGACACTTTTGAAATTAAGCTGGTATCAAGGCAAATGAGATTGTTACAGATTTAGTACGTTAAATTTAAGCCCCATGGTAACTACAAAGATAATATCAGAGAATATGTAAGCTTACAGGTCATAAATTAAAGTATAGGTTGCCAAGGTGGGGGACAGGAGGAAGGGGGAGTCAATCCAAAATGTGTGTAGGGTTTCTTTTGGGGAGATGGGAAAGTTTTAGCAATGTTTTTTGGTCAGAGTACCACAAACATGGTGAATGTCTCAATGAATGGCATGCTTATGAATGGTTGAGATGGGAAAGTTATGCTGTATACAATTTCGAGAAAAGAGCAACTAAAGAGACAATAACAATTAAAGGCAATTCTTGATCCTGGATGGAATCTAACAGGAGAGGAGATTAAGCACTGTATCAATTTAAAATTTCCTGAACTTTGTAACAGCACTTAAGGTGGTTACATGAGGAAATATATTTGTTCTTAGGAAATGTACATGGCAGTATTAAATGTTCAAAGAGCATTATGTATACAACCTATATTTAAGTGTTCAGGAAATAGACTGATGAAGAGACAGACAGAAAAACAGATAGGTAGGTGGACAGATAGAATGATACAGCAAATGTGGCAAAATGATAAAACTAGTGTAGCTGGGTATCTGAGGTGGGGGTAGGAATGTGCTGGAGTTTTCTGTATGGGTTTTATATTATTTTTGCAACTGTCTTGCAAGCTTGGAAGTATTTTCAAAATAAAAAGTAAAAACAAAAACAAAGACCCCAAAACACACAATACCTAAACATATTAAGAAAAGTCCTAAATAATATCATTTTCTATAACTTAAGGACTGAAAATTAAAACTCTCAAAGATCTAAACTTCTAATTCTTAATTGGTAACAGACTGAAACTGTTAGAAAATGATACTTAATCATACTTGATGCCTTATGGTAAAAGTCAAATGTCACTTCTTCTTCAGGAGCTTTTTGAAGCTGTTGCTTCTCTTCTAGCAAACCCAATGCCAGAATATGAAATGCCTGAAGGAAGAAAATATGAGGTCCTTAAAACTGTGTTTCTTTAGGTAAATATATTTCTTCAGGTAAATATATTTTAAACTGAGCTATAAATTGAGATATAAAAAATAAGTAACATGCTAGGGAAAAAATGAGTAGTTCATAGAAAAAAATGATGATTATACACAAATGAAAAATGTTCAACCTCACTTAAAACTAAATGTTAAGTGAAACAAGTAGATCCTCTTTTTCACCTATTAGAGTGGCAAAAATTTTCACCACACTGGTTATGGTAAAGTAAACTAGTCCTCCATTTTTTGGAGGCCAATTTGACACAATCGATAAAAAATGCAAAGGCACAGAACCAGTGCTTCGAATTAGTATGACAGGTACACTCATGTACGATTTTTATTCAAGGATATTCATTTTAGTGTTCTGTTATATCAAAGATCTAAAAACAACTTAATATGTATTAATAGGAGACTAGCTTGCATTATGGAGATCCATACAATGGAATTTGCAAATATCAAGAATGAGGTAGAACTATATGTGTTAATGTGAAATGAGCTCCAGAACCTACAAACTTTTAACAGTGCTTATCTCCTAGGTAGGGTACTAAGAAGCAGGCGGAGACATTTTAACTTTTCACTTTAAACCTATTTCTATGGTTTGAAATTTTTATTCCATGTATTTATCACTTTGAAAATAAAAATTGAGATACATACGCGCCATGGCACAATTTATAGCTCTATATACCAATAATACCAAGGAAAAAGAAAATTTAATTCATAGGTGTTAAATAAATATCCAGTTATAGCTAGCACAAGGTGGCGTCATTAGATAATTTATCTCTAACAATATCAATATCAATATCAAGAGTTCTCCCGGTGCCTGCCCATGTAAAAAAAAAATCAGTTCTACTTAATGAGCTCATTCTTATAACTCTTATTATATTTAATGCCCACTTTACCAATGAAGAAATTATTACTTGCTCCTAAATACGAAGGGTGGAACCTAGCCTTAAAGCTTAGGCTTGTTTTTGTTTTCAAAAATCTGTATTATACTGTCTCCTCATAATACACATGAAATTAGAAATTTAAAAGAATCATGATGCAACAATGGCATGACAATTTATTATGAGCATGAACAGGTCTTTTTTTTCTTTCCCTTAAAAAACACGTGCAACATAAGTGGCTCTTAAGAGTAATAATGTTAAAAACATGAAAATGCGTTGCTAAGGAAATTTGTACATGTCTAAGCTATCTTTTAATGACCGCTAGATCTCAAGTACTCTAGATGTATTTCTGACTTAAGTTAGAAAGCCAGAATCATAAGAGTTCTAGTAATTGAAGCAGAGAAAATATTTCAGGTATACATACCATTTGGAGCATCCCTTCAGTCCACAAGTTAGAATCTGTGTCTATTGCCCGCTCAAATATGGTCCTGAGAATGTACATCATGATGTCACAGTTGAGGAGGTTAACCACTTTGCTGAAAGCAGAACAGAATTCAGGAGGTGGTGGTGGTGGCAATGCTGTGAGGGGCAGGGGATGGTTGGGGAAAAAGACAAACACAGGCACATTTTTATTTTGTTGTCCTACATGTCCACAGTTTACATGCAAAATGACATAAGATTTTTGCTACTTTAAAAGCACTGAAATTAATGATGTTAAAAAAAAAGTAACATTATGCCAATCTCCCAAAATAAATTTTATTTCTTAAAAATATAAACTTCTATCACCACTAACATAGACTATATCTTAATATGTGAAAAGGAAGTAAGAGGATCTTTGCACTTTCATTAGTTACCTACCCTCAAAATCAAACAAAAACAAAACATCATATACTTTATTGTCAAAACCCACAGAAGATAGTCAAAATGAGTCTATTCAGAATCTCACTTTTTACCTTCATCTTTGTTTTCCTGCTTTCTCCTTTTCTTCTGCCTATGTTCAGCCTATTAAAAAAAATTTTTTTTGGCAAGCATGAAACAAATGGAATGTTTTGAAACAAGCAGGACAGATCCACCTACCTACCACAATATTTTAGGAAATGAAAGCATGTACTCAAAATGCTACCTGTCCCAGAAACAACATGGTTGGCCTTGGGAAGGTCACAGAAAAACAGATGTTATTATATTCTTGACATTCTGTTGTCAAGAATTTTGTCCCCATTCTTTCATTCACCAATATTTACTGAGTGCCTATTATGTGTAGGAATTGTGCCATCAGCTGAAATTATTCATTTTATAACCACAAAGTCAGATATCACCTGAACTAAGTGACCACCCCGAGTAGTACAAACAGACCTTAATCTGAGATGAGGATCTACCATGAGATACAACGAGAAATATACATCACCTATGTAGCAAAATATTTAACTTAAATCTAATCATGAGACTAAAATCAGAGAGATCCAGAATATAGATATTTTAAAAGACAATTTGCTTATTATACTCTACAAAAATGTCAAAATCAGCAAAGACAAAAAAGGCTGAGAAATCATCCTAAACTATAGTAGTTTCCATAGCAAACTACAGAAACATGAAAACTAAATGAAGTGCAAGGTCCTTGACTGAACTCCTCTCCCCTTTAATCAGCTATAAAGGACATTTTTGGAAATGTATGAATACTGTCTGTATATTAGATACCATTGTTGATTCAATTTTCATTTCTTGGGTAAGATAATGTTCTCTATTAATGAAAGCAAGCATGAAACTACAGAAAAATCAGGAATTTCTCTGCGGTGTTAGAAAGCATGAAGTATTTTAGGTTTATCTACTGAAGAGAATATTTTTTCCTACCTTGCTATGCTGTGTTTTGGAGTAATGATAAAAGTACATATTGAAGTCTTTCAATGATTCATCTTTCAGTTCATAAACTCCATGGCCTGATACACCTGGTTTCCTAAATAAATTTTTAAAATGCAAAGATAAACTGTAGTATTCTTGAAGTACAGAATACAGACAAAATAAGAATCTAAAACTCAAAATACAGAAAGAGAAAAAACATAATATCTCACTTAGCTTGCTTAAACTGAAACGACAAATCTCATTTTAATAGTAAAACTACAAACTATACTGCAAGCACAAAGTCCTGTAACAGCTGCGTTTAGCAAGAAATCCAGGGAAATTTAGTTTTACATAATCTAGACCTGATCCCAAAATACTACTTATATCCTTAAGGCTATTTTTTTAGCCTCTGAAGCCTAAAGGTTGCCTGTTCAACTAAACTGTATCGTCTAAGGTCAAATCTAAAATGGCAGTGAGATATTATATCCTTAGAAAATTGTACATGAAAATATAATCTTGAATCCCCTGAATAGTACTACGAGGAAAGGCATCAAGGCCAAAAGGATTATACCATATTTGTTCTAAACATTAAATAAACTTTCGACTTCTATGTAATTATTCAGTAAAGTATTTCATTGAACATTATTAAAGCATAAGAAAAGCTACATCCTACTTTTAAAATTACCTGAAAATAGTAGTTTATCTATACACATGATATTATAGCAAGTAGAAATTCACTACCAGTATCAACTTTTCAAGTTTCAACAATAAATCTACTTTAAATTTTCTATTTGATATAGCTCAAAGAAACTAAAGGTTTTTAAAATACTGTTTAAACTCTAGAAAAGTATAAAATTAGCATATAAAATGAAAATTTATACAATGATGACAATGCAATGGCTTAGAATTATTAGGAAAGAAACTATGAGAAAGGTCTGTTTACCTACTAAATTACCTAATATCACAAATGGTTATTATTCACCTATTCTAAAAATGAATTTCTTCTACCAATGAACTAAGTCCCTACCCCATATGCTTCTCATTCTCACCCCTTCTAGTCTGTACTCTATTCTGGTTCTTATCAATTTCGGTAAGAACTTCAGAGCTTTTATAAGGCATCCAAAATACAAAAACAAAGATCAGTCTACCTTTTAGAATAAATAGAAGTATTAAACACTTACTTAAATGTGGCCACCTTGTTTATAACATTCTCTAAGCCAGTTTCATTATTTTCCTGTTGAAACAATATTTTTGTCATTTTTACCTTCAATATAATGAATTTCTCTTCTCTTACCGTGAATTTAAAGAAATTTCAACAGAATCTCTAAAGTACTTTTTAAACAATTAAAAAAGAGATCAATTTCCAATATTAAAAAAATTAGGTCTAAAACCAATTAGCTTTGCTTTGGGAGACAAATTTCTTAAATATGAGACCTAGGTATAAACTGCTTGAGGAAGAAATTTTTTGAGTCTCTTATAAGGATTTTTATTATTAAATTCAACAGACAAAATTACATTTCAACATTTCAATAAATATAATCAGAACAAACAGGTGAAAAGAACTGCAAAAACTTTAAACATTGTTCATTAAAGTTCCTGTATAGATAATCAATATAAATAATCATCGTTACACTTTTTGTCTTTTTACTTTGGAACTGAACAAAAAGTTCTGAGTGAAATGGCAATTTCCTACTATAAATGCTTATGTGCTACCTTTTAAAAAATACTAAGTACATAAATATTTAAATATTTAATGTGACAAATGACCTTGATTCATACTTGTTAATTTATCTAATCTACTGTAACACTACTCATAGGTACAATCTATATGTAAACTGTTTCTATGTTTTCTTTCTTTGATAACCACAAGAGAAACTAATCTCCTAGAGGTGTGTTGATGGGAATGGAGGAAAATATTGTAAAGCATTTCAGCATATTCAAAATAAACATTTTTAAATACTTTTTTATTGTATAATACAGCATATATACGAAGCATAGAAAGAAAAATAGTTTTCAAAGCACTCTTCAACAAGTAGTTACTGGACAGTCCCAGAGTTTGTCATGGCCTTCCATAACATCTGTTCAGATTTTTACTTCTAGCTGCTCCATAATATAGGAGGCTAGAATGAATAAATATTTTTTATCATCACAACCAACTTTATTTCTTTTTTTTGAAAAATGACATATATGCAAAATAGCAATAAATTACAAAGCACAGCACAACAATTAATTGTAGAACAGATTTCAGAGTTTGGTGTAGGTCACAATTCCACAGTTTTAGGTTTTGACTTCTAGCTGCTCTAAGATACTGGAGACTAAAAGAAATATCAGTATAATGATTCAGCAATCATATTCATTTGTTAAACCCTAACTTCTCTGCAGAACTCTATCATCACCTTTGATCTTTCTATCCCACTCTTTAGGGGTATTTGGGTTATGGCCATGCTATCTTTTTCATGTTGTAAGTGGCTGTCAATAATATGGGGTTAGGGAGATGGAACTAGCTGAAGTTCTGGATAGGCTGGGCGCTCAAGGTTTCGGGCAGCCTACATTTATAACAATAAACTTTAAATCAACCAAAATAAACATTTTTAACTGTTATCCAAAATGAGGCATATTTTCTAAATTAATCTTGAACTGTTCATTAATATCCAAGTTCCAACTTATATGTCCTGCAAGTTGTAGTTAAATTGAATCTTTTTTTCATGATGTACAAATTTACTAAAACTGTAAAAGTTTTCTAGTACACTACAAATCTATCCAAATGTCATTTCACTGATGAAACTCTTACTTGCCTGTTTTGATATCATCACTGCCAAATTTCTTTGCTGGAAGGTAAAATGGGATTTTTCCCCATGAAATAACATCATAAAACCCTATGAAATATTCTGGAGATTACTCTTACGCAAGCTACAGCTAGATATTGCTAACTGCTATTGTTTGCCAAATCTCAAGCAACTTCATTTCTGTTAACCCTAAAGAATACTCAGGACTCTATCTGAGATCCTACAAAAGTTGTAGGCACTAACTAAGTTTACTTTTAAGAAAAACCTTCAGATGGTTCTAAAACCTGGAGGTGCCAGTATCTCCAAGAACATTAACTAGTTCCATGCCTGCATCCCATATTGTCAACACCCCTTCTCAATATGAAAAAAGTTAGAATAGGCATAGTACAAACATCCCTAAAGATTGGGAGAAGGATCAAAGGAGGAGTTATAACAAAGAAGTTAGGATTTAACAAATGAGTATGTCTACCGAATCACTATATTGATGTTTCTTTTTAGTTTCCAGTGTCTGGGAGCAGCTTGAAGGAAAAATCTGAAACTCTGGAGCTGTAACCCATACCAAACTTTGAAATCTGTTCTATAACCTTGTTAAAATATATTTTGAAGTTTATAGCTTTTTTTGTATATATGTTATAGTTCACAATTAAAAAAACACTTTATCAGATATAGGACATCCAAATATTTTCTCATTCTAAACCTAATTTAATATAATATATATATATTAATATATTTATATTAATATAAATATATAAATATAATATAATATAAAATCAAATTTTATATTAAAATTAGTATTTTCATTTTGGAATTTTATTTATTCGTTTTCCAGTTATTCTAGGTCACTTTTGATACTTTCCTACTTCCCACAGATATGTTTAGGCCTTTTTTTTTCCACTTCTTTATACAGAATAAACAGTTTTACTTAAAAAAAAAACCCTCTGAAATATTTCAGTGAAATGAGTCATTCACTTACTCATATGAGTAGACATTTAGATAATAGAAGTAGTTAACAGAAATCAATTGAAAATATATTGTTAATTCCTGTGGAGGAGGACAAAACACTACGGATGTATATAAAATGTAGTTGAAACAAGTTTAACCCATCATTTTAGAATATCAACATTATTTTGTTCTGCTCTTTTTCTTTTCAAACAGCTACACAAAATTACTTAGAAAACTGGGAATCGGTTGTTTGCTTTTAATCTTCTCTTCTGAGAAAGAAATTTGATCAGAATTTGCCATCAGATGTTATATAAAAATGGCATTAACCAATTTTTCAAGGAAAAGGAGCTTTTCTTTATAAAGAATGCTCATTACATTAATTATATACCATGTTGTCCTAATCCCTAAAACTAAGATATCAAAATAAATGTGATCCAACTGATAACCTACAGCAAAACACATATGCAAACATTTAAATATATTCAGAACTCTGCAATAATGATTTTTTTTCTTGAATTGCTAGAACTTCTCCTTGAAGAAAGAACACTATTTCTCATTAAGTCATTTAAAATCAGGATAGTACTTATTTAATTAACTACACAGTAAGCTCAGAGTGCTACAGTCTTGTAAACATTAACAAATTTAATTTAAGCTCCTTTTACTTTTTTTTGGCATTGGCAGCACCAGGAATCAAACCCGGGTCTCTGGCATGGCAGGTGAGAATTATGCCACTGAGACACTGTCATATAGCTCTTAAGTTCCTTTTAAAAACAATCTACTTAGGGTAAGCAGTGAAAAGTTAGGGTGTATATCCTAATGGATTTTTTGTAAAGTATGGTATGCATGCTACTGCTAGTTTATGAAATGATTTTAGGTATCACAGTGATATATTTTTAAGCTTTTGAATATTCACCTTTTAAAATATATATTAGGAAAAAATTATCTAGAACATCAAATCCACTATTTCAAAGATATCAAAGCATAGAAACAGGTTACAGAAACATAAGTTAATTTTTAAATATATTAATAATCATAAAAGTAGTACACAGAGAAAAATCATGACGGTGATAGGCCATATGGCTATTCTTTGAGAATCAGTTAGCAATGAAATTAGAAAAACATACAAACAATTTTGGGGAAAATGCCCAACAGTCAACTTTCTATTCTACCTCTCTGAAAAACTGTGATAGCACGATTCTTTAGAAAACACCCAGAAAGTAGAATTCTCTTTTAAGAACCATTGTTCTAATTCATAATCAAACCACAGGAACATAATATGAGAGTCAGAATACTTAGAATCTTTAGGAGTGTTACAGAAACACAATACCACCTGTAGCTATGAGAATGCACCATGAATACCTCCAGTTAGATAAGTGTCTGATGAAGGACCTCAGCCGCCATGTGCTGGTCACATCAAAACCTCAAAACCCTGTTTTCAACCAGGTGCAACCAGTCAATAAACACAGACTATGAGAGACATGAGAAGGTACCAAGCCTACTTAGGCTGCCCAGCATGATGCTTCTACTAAACTTTCCTTCCCTCTCTCCTTCATCCAGAGACAGAATTGCATGATGGACTGATGGCTCTCCAGTCTTTTCCAGCTCTCTTTCCATTTCCTCTCTTAGGCATTTCCCCTATAAAATCTTAAATGTTCTGTATTTCTCAGAAAACCCAGAATAACACTCCACCTAAATAATCTTAGTAATTCAGTGAGCCCCCTTTTCTTTTGGAGAAATCTTATTTTAAAATAAACAAAATCTGAAGGAGTTTCTTACCTAAAATGTTTTCTAAAATGCTCAGAAGCCCAGAAGTGAAGTTTATATAACTAAAAGATGGTCGGTGATAGTTTTATATCTGCAAGGTAATATGTTGCTAAACACATTTTCCTAAAACTTTAAGTAGCTTTCAATTAAAGAATAGAAAATGATCCTATCTGAAGAAAATGGTGAAAAAAACAAAACGGGACTTACATTCTCAGGTAAATTTTTAGCAATGGCACTATGTGGCATTGGTTCAATGCAAAGCAAGTGAATAATTTCTCTCATTATGACCTCTTCTTTGGTTACATTTCCCACGCCAGGTACATAACGCTCTCCTAATACAATGAGAAAAAAAAAGAGGAATAATTGCTTTCCATTTAAATTACTTCCTACCAGGAACACTCACACACAGAACACTGCATCAAATTAAAAGACTGTGAGAGAGGGGTTATGTTCCTAAATCTGAGCAACAGAAGTCTAACTGCACAAAGACAAGGGAGGAAAAACAACATCTGAAGGAGACCTCAAGTTTTAACTTCTCATACATACATGTATATATACACATGCACACACACACACACACACAAACACATACCCATATGAACATATTTCAAACAAAGCCCCTCAATTAAATTAGTATATGTTTCTAATCCAGAAAATAAGTTGAATGAGTTCTGGCCATCAGAAGAATAATTTTTCCTGCAAGATCTCCCTCAGTTTTGTCTTGTTATTTAACAACAAAATAAAAACTGAAAACAAAAACTTAAAAATGTAATATCTTTAAGTATTTAATGACAAAATAGTAATATATAACAAGAATGATTAGTGCTGCTAAAATTCCCACATGTCCAAATTTCCATTTTTCATCTCAATAAATTGCCAAATGAAGAGATAAAAACAGCTAAATTAACTACGGGAAGTTCAATAATATAAACAGCATTAATTCTCAGTGCCTTGAGAAGGCTTAGAACATTCGGCCTTACATCACCACTGATATTTAACACTATAGCATGTGTACAAAATCCTATAATATCCACCAGAGATACAGACAAATCCCTTGCCTGAGAGCTCTGATTTCTAGAAATTTGGCAGAGTACTTTCTATTAAGTGAATTCATTTCATTTCTCTTTACATTTGTAAAGCACATTGGAATTTTCTATTTTTCACCAAAAAATAGTATTTCCTAGAATTTTAGTGTTATAAGGAACTTAAGAGATCATGGAGATTACCTTCACATTTTACAAATCAGGAATTTGAGGCACAAAGAGTATAAACAGCATGCTCCTCATAGCTAGTAGCAAAGCCAAAATGAGATCTTCTGATTCTTAAATCAGATTTTTTTTTCTATTTCTTTATGTTATTTCCATGATAAAATCAAAGACTACAATGTTTTTTAAGAAATAAATGTTAGCCCTCGAAGGTACTGAATCTGTACTCAGGATTATGACAAGTCTTAATTAGAAATTAAATCACATCAAAGGAAACCCACAATAAATTAGGGTAAAAACAATAATAGTAAAATGATGCGAGCATTAACAAGAAACTAGAAAAAATCAAGGTAAAAATATAGTATAATACCACCTTTCATGTGGGAGAACCAGGTTAGATTCCCAGACCATGCATCCCCCCAAAAAAGTATAATATTAGAAATGTCTCATATACTATTACAAGAGCAAACATAGAAATCCTCCTCGAGTTTCTATAATTTGATAAAAGAGCAATTTCTTTCATTTTTAATATGCCCTATTTTTTTTCAGTTTCCCATTAGAATATTCTGAAAAGGAACTGTGAGCAGCCTGTAAGAATTATACCTCATTTAGCAACCAAGGCTTACCACACTTTCTGATGAAACAAGCTATTAGTCCAGCAACTAGATCTCTGACAAACAAGTAAAATGAACCCACATTTTCTAACTTAGCTAATGGCTAAATCTTCACTTAAAATTATTAATACATATAATGTTTGAGCAGTATAGTACATAGTAAGAAACAAAAGTCAGAAAGAGAACTCAAAAACAAGATAATGGCATTGGATGACTCCAGATGGTAAAATCAAGAAAGTCGATGATACAAAAGTTAGAATAGATTAGAATCTACAAATGTTTCTGCAATGAATATTTGTATTAATTTCAGCTAAATTATAAAATTTAATAATCATAATAACTTGATAAACATAATTTCTGGCAAAAAACAATTCTCTTTTCATTTCCTAAGTAACCTTTTTTAAAAGACTTTTTTATGTTTAATGTGAAAACAATGATCTAGTGAAGTTTACATGCCCAAGTATGAGGCATTATGCAGCATCAGTTGTTTTTTTTAATGATTTTTTAAATTCTGAAAAATAACATACATAAAAAAAGCAATAAATTTCAAAGCACACCACAACACTTAGTTATAGAACAGATTTCAGAATTTGGAATGGGTTATACAGTTCCACAATATTAGGTTTTTACTTCTACCCGCTCTAAGACAGTCGAGACTAAAAGAAATATCAATTTAATGATACAAGAGTCATGCTCATTTGTTATATCCTGTCTTCTCTGTTATAACTCCACCTTTTCCATTGTTCTTTCTCCCAATCTTTAAGGCTATTTGGGCTATGCCCATTCTAATGTTTGTATGTTGGAAAGAGCTTTCAATAATATGGGTCAGGGGGCTGGAACTAGTTCATATTCTAGAGAGGTTGGCCCCTCTGGGTTTCAGGACTTATCTGGCCTAGGAACCCATCCGGAGGCTGGAAGTTTCTGGAAAGTAATCATAGTGCATGGAACCTTTGTAGAATCTCAGATACAGCCCTAGATATTCTTTAGGATTGGCAGGAATAGTTTTGATTGGGATTTGGCAAACCATGGTAAACAGCAATATCTAGCTGAAGCTTTTGTAAGAATAGCCTCCAGACTAGCCTCTTAACTCTGTTTGAACTCTCTCAGCCACTGCTACCTTATTTACTTATATTTCTTTCCCCTCTGCTGGTCAGGAAGGCATTGTCAACCCCACAGTGCCAGGGCCAAGCTCCTCTCTGGGAATTATATCCCACATTGCTAGGGAGACTTTCACCTCTGGATGTCATGTCCATATAGTGGGGAGGGTAATGAATTCACTTGCAGAGTTGGGCTTAGAGAAAGAAAGGACACATCTGGCAACAAAAGAGGTCCTCTAGAAGTTAACTATAGGTCATAACTATAGGTAGGCTTAGCATCTCTGCTACACAGATAAACTTTGTAAGAGCAAGCCTCAAAATCAAGGGCTTGGCTTATTGACTTGGGGGTCCGTAATGTCTGAGACAGTATCTGGGGTTTCCCCGGTGGTAAAGTTTAATAATTCCATATTTTTTCTCCCATCTTTCAAGGGATTTTGTTAATACTTTTTGAGTATCTGCTCAACATACTCTGGATGTATCCAGGCATTACATTAAGCTGTACAGAATTACAAGCCCTCATTCTCATTCCCATGTGTTAGGGTTGTTTAAACGGTCTATTCAGACAGGTTGAGTAAGATTATGTGCTTTAAAAAATTTAGGTTTTGGACAAAATAAAACTTTCTTTCTTTGGTCTCATAAAGTAAACAGTAGGTGAAGGTCTAAAAAACAATGTCCTCCTTACCCCTGCACCACCATAGCATCAGTTTTTTAAAAAAATTTATTTCTTTATTAAAAAAAATTAAAAACAAAAACATTAACATATCATTCCGTTCTACATATATAGTCAGTAATTCTCAATATCATCATATAGTTGCATATTCAACATTTCTTAGAACACTGGCATCAATTCAGAAAAGAAATAAAAAGACAACAGAAAAAGAAATAAAACGATAACAGAAAAAATATATATTATACATACCATATCCCTTACCTCTCACTTTCATTGATCACTAGCAGTTCAAACTAAATTTAATATTTGCTCCCCCTATCATTTATTCCATATACTCTACTTGTCTGTTGACAAGGTAGATAAAAGGAGCATCAGACACAAGGATTTCACAATCACACAGTCACATTGTGAAAGCTATATCATTATACACTCATCATCAAGAAACATGGCTACTGGAACTCAGCTCTACATTTTCAGGCAGTTCCCTCCAGCCTCTCCATTACATTTTGAATAACAAGGTGACATCTACTTAATGTGTGAGAATAACCTGCAGGATAACCTCTTGACTCTGTTAGGAATCTCTAAGCCATTGCCACTTTCTCTAATTTCACTCTTCCCCTTTTTGGTCAAGAGGGTTTTCTCAATCCCATGATTCTAAGTCTCAGCTCATTCCAGGATTTCTGTCCCACATTGCCAGGAAGGTCCACACCCCTGGGAGTCATGTTCCACGCAGACAGGGGAAGGGTGGTGAGTTTGCTTGTTGTGTTGGCTGGAAAGAGAGGCCACATCTGAGCAACAAAAGAGGCTCTCTTGGGGGTGACTCTTAGGCCTAAATTTTTAAGTAGACTTGACCTATCCTTTGTGGGGTTAAGTTTAATATGAACAAACCTCAATACAGGGGGCTCAACCTATAGCTTTGGTTGTCCACACTGCTTGTGAGAATAGCAAGAATTCAACTTGGGGAAGTTGAATTTCTCCCCGTTCTCACCACTCCCTGAAGGGGGCTTTGCAGATACTTTACCACTTACTGATCAAATCACTCTGGGATTCATCAGGGCATCACTCTGGACAAACCAACAAAATCTCATGTCCTACCCAAGATTCCAAGTACTTACGGTGTTCAGTCAAGCTATCAACATAAGTTATATTAGAAAATGCACTAGGCAAAACATAAATTTTGTATCAAATAAATATTTTTTGCTTTAGTCTCAAACATGAGCTGAAATTTTAAAATATTACCATCTATTTTCAGCAACCTGCAGGAATGACATTCCTTTGTTCTTCCTCATGCACAAACATTTTTAAAATTTGTACATTTAGTCAGTATTCTTATACACTCTAGGCATTCCTAGATTGTACCATCTCAATCTTTATTGTCTATCTTTCTTTCTGATTTCATTTATGCCCCCAGTCCTCCTGCCTCTATCATTCTAACATGCAGCTTCATTCAAAGTTGTAACATAACTGTATTACAGTTAGGCAGTATTGTGCTGTCCATTTCTGAGTTTTTATATTCAGTCCTGTTGCACAATCTGTATCCCTTCAACTCCAATTACCCAATGTCTTATCTATTTCTATCTCCTTGTGGTCTCTGTTACCAACGAAATATTCCAAGTTTATTCACTAATGTCAGTTCATATCAGTGAGACCATACAGTATTTGTCCTTTTGTTTTTGACTAATCTCATTCAGCATAACGTCCTCAAGGTCCAACCATGTTGTTACATACTTCATAAGTTTATTATGTCTTAAAGCTGCATAATATTCCATCGAATGTATATAACACAGTTTGTTTAGCCACTCATCTGTTGATGCACATTTTGGCCGTGTCCATCTCTTTGCAATTGTAAATAATGCTGCTATAAACATTGGTGTGCAAATTATGTCCTTTGAGGAGATACCTAGCAATGGTATTGCTGGGTCATATGGCAATTCTATATTCAGTTTTTTTAGGAACCGCCAAACTGCCTCACAGCGGTTGCACCACTTGACATTCCCACCAACAGTGAGTAAGTGTGGCTCTTTCTCCACATCCTCTCCTGCACTTGACATTTTCTGTTTTGTTGATAATGGCCATTCTGGTGAGTGTGAGATGATATCTCATTGTGGTTTTGATTTGCATTTCTCTAATGGCCAGGGAAGTTGAGCTTCATGTGCCTTTTGGCCATTTGTATTTCCTCTTCTGAGAAGTGTCTGTTCAAGTCTTTCTCCCATTTTGCAACTGGATTGGCTGTCTTTTTGTTGTTGAGTTGATCAATCACTTTATAAATTCTGGATACTAGACCTTTATCTGATATGCCGTTTCCAAATATTGTCTCCCATTGTGTAGGCTGTCTTTTTAGTTTCTTGATGAAGTTCTTTGATGCACAAAAGTGTTTAATTTTAGGCGTTCCCATTTATTTATTTCTTTATTCAGTGCTCTTGCTTTGGGTATAAGGTCTATAAAACCGCCTCCAAGTATAAGATTTATAAGATATTTCCCTACATTTTCCTCTAATTGTTTTATGGTCTTAGACCTAATGTTTAGGTCTTTGATCCATTTTGAGTTAACTTTTGTATAGGGTATGAGATATGGGTCCTCTTTCATTCTTTTGTATATGGATATCCAGTTCTCTAGGCACCATTTATTGAAGAGACTGTTATTTCCTAGGTGAGTTGGCTTGACTGCCTTATGAAAGATCAAATGTCCATAGATGAAAGGGTCTATATCTGAACACTCTATTCAATTCCATTGGTCAATTTATCTATCTTTATGCCAGTACCATGCTGTTTTGACCACTGTAGTTTCATAATATGCCTTAAAGGCAGGTGGCGTGAGACCTCTGGCTTCATTTTTTTCCCTCAGGATACTTTCAGCAATTCGGAGCACCCTGCCCTTCCAGATAAATTTGCTTATTGGTTTTTCTATTTCTGAAAAATAAGTTGTTGGGATTTTGATTGGTATTGCATTGAATCAGTAAATCAATTTAGGTAGAATTGATATCTTAACTATATTTAGTCTTCCAATCCATGAATACGGTATGCCCTTCCATCTATTCAGGTCTTCTGTGATTTCTTTTAACAATTTCTTGCAGTTTTCTTTGTATAGGTCTTTTGTCTCTTTAGTTAAACTTACTCCTAAATATTTTATTCTTTTGGTTGCAATTGTAAATGGAATTCGTTTCTTGATTCCCACTAAGACTGTGCATTACTAGTGTATAGAAACACTACAGATTTTTGAGTATTGATCTTGTAACCTGCCACTTTGCTGTACTCATTTATTAGCTCTAGTAGGTCTGCTGTGAATTTTTCAGGGTTTTTGACATATAGTATCATATGATCTGTAAACAGTGAGAGTTTTACTTCTTCCTTTCTCATTTTGACTCCTTGTATTTCTTTTTCTTGTCTAATTGCTCTGGCTAGAACTTCCAACACAATGTTGAGTAACAGTGGTGATAGTGGACATCCTTGTTTTGTTCCTGATCTTAGGGGGAAAGTTTTCAGTTTTCCCCCATTGAGAACGATATTAGCTGTGGGTTTTTCATATATTCCCTTTATTGTGTTGAGGAAGTTCCCTTGTATTCCTATCCTTTGAAGTGTTTTCAACAGGAAAGGATGTTGAATTTTGTCAAATCCCTTTTCTGCATCAATCGAGATGATCATGTGGTTTTTCTGCTTTGATTTGTTGATATGGTGTATTACATTAATTGATTTTCTTATGTTGAACCATTCTTGCATATTTGGGATGAATCCTACTTGGTCATGATGTATAATTCTTTTAATGTGTTGCTGGATTTGATTTGCTAGAAATTTCTTGAGGATTTTTGCATCTATAGTAATTAGAGAAATTGGCCTGTAGTTTTCTTTTTTTGCAATATCTTTTTCTGGCTTTGGTATGAGGGTGATGTTGGCTTTGTAGAATGAATTAGGTAGCTTTCCCTCCTCTTCAATTTTTTGAAGCGTTTGAGCAGGATTGGTACTAATTCTTTCTGGAATGTTTGGTAGAATTCATATGTGAAGTCATCTGGTCCTGGGCTTTTCTTTTTGGAGAATTTCCTAATGACTGATTCAGTTTCATTACTTGTGATTAGTTTGTTGAGGTTGTCTGTTTCTTCTCAAGTCAAAGTTGGTTGTTCATGCCTTTCTAGGAAGCTGTCCATTTCATCTACATTGTTGTATTTATTAGTATAAAGTTGTTCATAGTATCCTGTTATTGCTTCGTTTATTTCTATGGGGTCAGTGGTTATGTCTCCACTTCCATTTCTGATCTCATTTATTTGCATCCTCTCTCTCTCCTCTTTCTGTCAATCTTCCCAAGGGTCCATCAAGCTTATTGATTTTCTCATAGAACCAACTTCTGGTTTTGTTGATTTTCTCAATTGTTTTCATGTTCTCAATTTCATTTATTTCTGCTCTAATCTTCATTATTTCTTTCCTTTTGGTTGCTTTGGGGTTAGTCTCCTGTTCTTTCCCTCGTTCTTCCAAGTGGTCAGTTAATTCCTTGATTTTTGCCTATTCTTCTTTTTTGATGTAGGCATTTAGGGCAATAAATTTCCCTCTTAGCACTGCCTTTGCTGCGTCCCATAAGTTTTGATATGTTATATTCATTTTCATTTGTCTCGAGATATTTACTCATTTCTCTGGTAATTTCTTCCTTGACCCAGTGGTTTTTTAAGAGTTTGTTGTTGAGCCTCCATATATTTGTGAATTTTTTGGCACTCTGCCTATTACTGATTTCCAACTTCATTCCTTTATGATCTGAGAAAGTGTTTTGTATGATTTCAATCTTTTTTAATTTATTGAGTCTTGCTGAGTGACGCAGCATATGATCTATCTTTGAGAATGCTCCATGAGCACTTGAGAAAAAGGTGTATCTTGCTGTTGTGGGGTATAATGTTCTATAAATATCTTTGAAGTCTAGCTAATTTTTTAGTATTATTAATATTCTCGGTTTCTTTATTGATCCTCTGTCTAGATATTCTGTCCATTGATGAGAGTAGGGAATTGAAGTCTTCAACTATTATGGTAGATGTATCTATTTCTCTTTTCAGTATTTTCAGTGTTTGCCACATGTATTTTGGAGCATTCTTGTTCAGTGCATAAATATTTATGATTGTTATGTCTTCAGGCTGAATTGTTCCTTTTATTAGTGCATAGTATCCTTCTTTGTCTCTTTTAACTGTTTTACAGTTGAGATCTCATTTGCTGGATATTAGTCTAGGTAGTACTGCTCTTTTCTGGTTGTTATTTGCATGAAATATCTTTTCCCAACCTTTCATTTTCAACCCCTGTTTATATTTGGGTCTAAGATGTGTTTCCTGTAGACAGCATATAGATGGGTCCTGTTTTTAATCCATTCTGCCAGTCTATGTCTTTTGACTGGGGAGTTCAATCCATTAACATTTAGTGTTATTACTGTACGGGTAGTACTTTCTTCTACCATTTTGCCTTTTGGATTTTATATGTCATATCTAATTTTCTTTCTTTTTCCCTTTACTTATAGTCTCCCTTTCTACACTCTTCTCCACACCTTTCTCTTCTGTCTTCGTATCTGTCTCTAGTGTTCCCTTTAGTATTTCTTGCAGAGCTGGTCTCTTGTCACAAATTCTTTCAGTGATTTTTTTGTCTGAAAATGTTTTAATTTCTCCCTCATTTTTGAAGGACAATTTTGCTGGATATAGAATTGTTGATTTGGCAGTTTTTCTCTTTTAGTAATTTAAATATAGCATCCCACTGTCTTCTCGCCTCCATGGCTTCTGCTGAGAAATATATGCATAGTCGTATTGGGTTTCCCTTGTATGTGATGGGTTGCTTTTCTCTTGCTGCTTTCAAGATTCTCTCTTTCTCTTTGACCTCTGACATTCTGCTTAGTACTTGTCTTGGAGTACGTCTATTTGGATCTATTCTCTTTGGGGTACACTGCACTTCTTGGATCTGTAATTTTAAGTCTTTCATAAGAGTTGGGAAATTTTCAGTGATAATTTCCTCCATTAGTTTTTCTCCTTTTCCCTTCTCTTCTCCTTCTTGGACACCCACAACACGTATATTCATGCACTTCATATTATCATTCAATTCCCTGAGTCCCTGCTCATATTTTTCCATTTTTTCCCCTAAGTTTCTGTTTCTTTTCAGATTTCAGATGTTTCGTCCTCCAGTTCACTAATCCTATCCTCTGCCTCTTGAAATCTACCATGGTAGGTTTCCATTGTTTTTTTAATCTCTTCTACTGTGCCTTTCATTCCCATAAGTTTCGTGATTTGTTTTCTCAGACTTTCGATTTCTTCTTTTTGTTCATTCCTTGCCTTCTTTATACCCTCCCTCAATTCATTGATTTGGTTTTTGATGAGATTTTCCATGTCTGTTCGTATATTCTGAATTGTTTCAGCTCCTATATCTCATTTGAATTGTTGGTTTGTTCCTTTGACTGGGCCATATCTTCAATTTTCCTAGTGTGATTTGTTCTTTTTTGCTGGTGTCTAGACATTTAAATAAAGTAATTAGTTTATTCTGGAGATTGCTTTCACTTCTTTTACCTAGGGTTTTCTTGCTGGATGAATTTGTTGTCTGTCTGTTCTTTGACATTCACTTCAGTTTTTTCTGGACCTCTAGCCTGGGTTTTCTTTAACAGAGGAGAATTTTTCGGTTCTTTGTTTCTTGCCCTGCTTGTACGGTGCCTTTATTCCCCCCACCCTTAGGAGGGCCTACGTAGGTATTATAGACTCCAGTCGGGTTTTCCCGGACTAAACTGGCCTCCTATAAGGGGGAAGGAGTCACCTGCTTCAGTTTTCCCTGAGGGTGAGACCCAGCAGGTTGAAAGACTTTCCAGTGTAGTCTCTGGACTCTGTTTTTATTATCCTGCCCAGTATGCGGCGCTTGTCTGCCTGCGGGTCCCACCAGCATAAGATGATATGGTACTTTTAACTTTCGCAGACTCTCCCTGCTGGGGGCGTGGTGGAGACCGTGGAGAGGTTGTAGGCTGGTTTTAATGACTTAAAATTACCAAGCTATGGTGTGTGAATTCCTTTGAATTCCTTGAGGGAGGGATTCCGTCTGAGTTGGGCTTCACCCCTCCCCTGGGGAAGGCACAGGCTCCAAACATACCCTGAATCGAGCTTGTTTCTGCCTATGCCTGGGGCAGTTGCAGCCTGAGAAATCCTGCCGCTGAATCCAGAGGCAGTGAAGCCTTTGTCGAAACGCAGCCACAAAAACCTCTGTTTCTTTTCTTTTTGTCTTTTTCTGTTAGCCCAATGAGTGACCTCAGCTTTGACCAGGTTCTCCTGAGCTGGGGGCCTATATTTTGTAGTCAGAATTTGTTAATTAATGCCACAATTGGTGTTTGGTTGGGCTGAGCCCCTGCTGCTGTTAAAATCTCTTTCCTTTCCCCTCTGGGAAGGAGTCTGTGGGGGAGGGGTGCCAGCCTCCGTGGCTTGGGGAACTCACGGTTCTGGGGAGGCTCTCAGTTGGTCCAGCTGGTCCAGACTGGGATATGCTCTGTGTCCGGTCACTGATGTGGCCAGAACAGGAGCTGTTCTGTACTGTTTTTGGTTATTTAGTACTTGTTCTGGAGGACAAACTAAAACGTGCACATTGCTTTCTCCCATAGCATCAGTTTTAATGGCTATGTTACATCACCTAAAAATAATAGGATGTGTGGGAGACCTGGGTTTAATTTCTGGCCCATACACTCCCCCCTCCCCGCCCCCACCAAAAAAATAATTTGACAAATGGTGCTGCGATAATGAGATAGTCACATGGAAAAAGTATGAAAAGTGACCCCCACCATACAGCATACAAAAAAGAAAATAATAAAAACTGACAGGGGCGGGCCGCGGTGGCTCAGCGGGCAAAGTGCTTGCCTGCTATGCCGGAGGACCTCGGTTCGATTCCCGGCCCCAGCCCATGTAACAAAAACGGAGAAACAGAATACAATAAAACAAGAAAATGTTTAAAAATGTTTCCCTTTCTTCCTTCCTTCCTTCCTTCTATCCTTCCTTCCTTCTCTCTGTCTTTCCTTTAAAAAAAAAAAAAAAAAAAAAAAAAACTGACAGGATGATCAATGGCACCATATGTACTTTTCAAAACTGCTGTAAAAAAGAAAGATTGTGAATTCAAATACATTTTGCTGAAGGTTTGGGGCCATGATTAAATACCTGGATGGCAAACTTCACTTGATGGCAATGTATCAAGAAATCATTAAATCTTATTTTTCTGATTTCAAACAATGAGTCAGATGGTACAGTAACAGGAGCCAAGATACATTAATAAAAATATTTCTAAAAGTTTAATAATGTTTTAGACCTCAAAAAATGAGAAATTAAGGAAATCATTCTTAATCTAAATTTAATTTTCACTCTGTTGGTTCTTAGTTATACACATTTCAAAGACTTTTTAAAAATAGAAAAAGTTTTAAACTCCTAGTTAAAATAAAATGAAAAGGCTGCATTTTGTAGCAGACACTGCTACTCTCCAGTAATTAATCATTTAATTATATAATGATTTAATTATTAAATTAACATTTTACTCAAGTAACAATTTACCTCAGTTTTGTGAAAATATCTTTCTGTCCGTTTCCAAGAGATATTTTTGTATCACTCAACAAATAGGAAACCTGGAAAATTATCTCAAGATAATGCTACCTCATCTGAAATTTGAACTTCAAAGTAGTTTATCTAAAACATCTTATCTTTGGGCCACCAAGAAAAGACGTTTTATTAAAATTACACCAATCCTCTGGATGCCAAAAGATAAAGTTTTATAAAAAAGAGTTATTAATTCTGAGATTAGCAAGTCAACATCTTTTCTAAATTATGGGAATATTTACTGGTAAAAATAAATTTATTAATTTGTATGAGATCTTTCTTCTGCCTTAAAGGAAATAACAATTAAGTACCATGATACTGAAGGTTATCTAGATGAGAAATTGCATATTTAGTCAGGGAACAAATCATTAGCCTGTAATTCTAATTACACAATGATAAAGAAAAATTATTCATTTACAGAAACCATTTGTTTAAAGTGATTCTGGACACTGAAAATGTATTTTTGAATCTCTATATGGCAAGTCTAAGTACAATTACTAGGATTATTTCTATATTTTCTAAGATGTAAATGGTATTTTAACGTGTCTCCAATTTACAAGATACATTTTTCACCTAAGTTTGAAGTAGAATACAGAAAAGGTTAAAAACTATTGAAATATTTCAAACAAATAACCAAAAAGCAAAGCGTTTTTCCAGACCAGGGGAGGTACCCACAAAATATCAACCGCATGTCCAGGAGGCAGCCTGGTCTACATTATTACTCTTTTCAGTGGTTCAAAGCACAGTGCTTATCAAGTGTCCTTATAGTATCACTGCCTTGTTGAAACATGGAGGAATGCTGTATCTTGATTTTAAATGCTACCTAATTACCTATCTTTTAAAATTCATTAAGACCAACTAGGTTTTTAAACATATATAAAACCACTTCACTTGAGGGCAGGGTCTTGTTTACCAATAATTTTTGCCTATAAAGGATAGTATTGTATCCACATGCTCTAGCTTTAAAAAAGCTTAACCAAAGTAACCCAACATCTTTAGGAAGTTTAATATCTAAAATTATGACAGTGAGTTATAGGTGAGAATATATTGTTAGCAATCTTTCTTTATGACTGGATGTGATTTGCTATTAATAAGAGAGTAACGCAAGAATTATTTCTCAAGATTCCTGTGGAGTCATGCTTATCTTACGTCCATGTGAGCAGATGTCATCACTGCCGTGTTCAAGCCCAGAGGATGAAGTTTCTGATTCATAACAAATAGGTTATTTTTTTCTTTCTTCATATCTCATACAACATCTATTCATCAAGGCAAATTTGTAAATTGCTTCTTTCACTGAGTACTTACTCTGCCCAAAACACATGCTTCAATGTTTTCTGAATTCAGATGGCTCTGCAAAGAGGCTGCTACTGAAAGCAAAAGTGCATTCTGTAGGACCTTTCTGAGGAAATCTTCCAATATTTGACATGCTGATCTACATGTTGGTGATTGCTCATGTTGAAAAACGGGCTTTTAGATGGAAGCTCTGGCAGCTGTACCAGCAATGTATTACTTTGAATCTGCCGCCGCCAAGCAAAATCTTCTTTGCAAGCAGGATGTTTTAATTGTAAAACACATGCTACTGGGTATGAATGCAGATCTCATAGTCAATATAAGAATGGCAAAGTCTTCATTTTGACTCCTAGGATCTTGAACCCAGACACTTACAAATTCTTGAAATTGCTGAACTGTAATCCAGTAGCCCTGGTCTTTGATAATAATTGCACAACTCTTTCTATTGTTCTGGAAACATCTTCAGCACAAGACAGAACCTTAACTGGATGCCAGATTTTCCACACTCCATTTCTCTTGTAATCCTCCCAAGTACAAGCTGCTTTTTCGCCCATGTATCCCTATCTTAAGAAAACAATTTCCTAAGTAATGCTAATAAAGTTAAATATAACCAATATTGGTACAAAGTGATTTAATAGAATGACATAATGAAAACATGTATTACTTAGACCTACAATACATTCAGATTTCCCAAAACATATTTATAAATTTTTAGCATTAAATGTATAAGTTTCCTCCATCTATATCTCTATCTGGGATGATTATATCTCCAGGTCTCTAAACAAATCCAATTACAAATCAGATACTAAAAATAAAGTTATAAGATTGCGCTTTTGTAAAGGTGGGTTTCTTAATTTACCAAACAATCTCTAATCTCTAACTAATATTCCACACTGTATTTGGGAAAAGAATAAAATGATAAATTATAGTTCTTATTAACATTCTTTCTAAAAAGTAACCACACTTTATTTCAAAAAAAAATTTTAAGCTTACCCACAATATAGATGAGGACCTGAAGCATTTCTTCTATCAATGTGTTATATTGTTTAATCAAATCCTACAGAATTGGAAAAGAATAAATTAGTAACATAAGAACCTAAAATCTTCATAAAATTGGCATTTTGGGATCAGATTCATAATTTACCGGTCTAGTGTTACATTTTAGATTACAGTAACAGAATTATGAGATGAAATAATTCTCATTTTGACATCAAATTCAACAAACTTCACAACAGGTGGCACATAATAAAAACTCAGTAATAAATGCTATACACTAACTACTGTTTTCACTATTATTCCTCATGCTGCTTTAATTCAACAACCTAATTCTAATGCTAAAGTCTTTCTCCATTATTGGGTTCCTTCTAACCTGGGTTGGTAAGAATGAAGATATCCTACAGTGAGGATGAGAGTGTCCCTTATATACCTCTTATTTAAACACTGTATCAAATGTGCTATTCAGTTTAACTAAATGAATATAAAACATGACTAAAAATTAGTATCCTATTTTTTGGCCACTTGCAAGTGACTTGTAATCTGAAAGAACAAGTAAGGTGATTATATAAACTCAAAATAGTCAAGGGTTACTTTATAAGTTGGTACCTCAAATATTAAAATAATACAGATGTGACAAAGCATGAGACCAACTGAAAATCGTGAAAAATGTAAAAATACAATAGATGAAGGTTTATATCCACATTAAACAAACAGCTCTTACAACAACAAAAAGCATAACTGACAGGAACAAATAATTCACTAACAGAAGAAAAAAAAGGCCAATCATTACGAAAACATGGTCCACCCACTAAAAGTGGGGTTCTAATAAAGAACTGCAACATAAAATGAAATATTATCTGTCACCTACTGGATTGACAAGATTAAAAATAATTTTAATACTACAGTCATTACAGATGTACATGCTGCTGCAGAGAGCTTAAATAGGAATAATTTTTCTGAGAGCCTGAAGAAAGAGCACGTTGCTTTATTCAGCAAATCAACAACTAAGAATTTATCTTAATACAATAATTAAACTGTGCAAACATTTAGACAGATATGTTTATAATATCAAAATAACCCAGAAAGACATCATCAGCAACAAGAAATAAAAGTAGCATGCATTACATATGAAACCAGAAGGAAAGATAGATGGTAAAGACTGAGATGGTATAATCTAGGAATGCCTCGAGTGTACAATGATACTAACTAAATGTACAAATTTAAAAATGTTTTTGGATATAGTAAATTGATACCTACAAGAATGGATTAAAAGGATATAGCTTGGAGATAGGTCCATGAGGTGTGGAATTTAGATCGTCCTGCAGAGCAGCTAGTAAACAGCCATGAAAAGTACAGAACAACTGCTAGGGCCACATCAATGACTAGACACACAGCGTACACCTGTCTGGACAAGTTAGATCAGCAGCGCTCTCACCCAGAAGTGAGTTCCTCAATCTGTGGAGGCTGGCGCCCCTCCCCCACAGGCTGCTTCCCAGTGGGGACAAGAAAGAGACTTTGATAACAGCCAAGGAGCTGAGCTCAATCAAGCTCAAAGTGCAGAATTAACAAATTCTGACTACTGAAAACGGACCCCCAGCTCAGCTGAACATCAGGTAAAAGCTGAGGTTGCAGATTTTTGCCCAGGTGCAGAGGGGGTAGGGCTGAGGGAAAAAAACAAAAAACACAGTTTTCTGCATCAGGCAGTACAAAATATTTGAAAAGGTCCCTGAAGGAAAGGGGGGGACACATAGGACCTGCAGATACACAGAGCAACATACTAACTTAAGCTCTTGATTCACAAACTCGAGATAGGGGGTTCCTGCTCTGAAAAGGATTTTTCTTTTCTTTTCTTTCTTTCTTTTTTTTTCTTGTAGCTGTGTTTCTATGGCTTGACAACATTTTTGATAGAACTGCAAGGCTTCTCAGGCTCCAACTGCCCCAGGCAAGGGTGAAATTAAGCTTGTCTGAGAGATAAGGAGGCTGGTCAGGTGAAAGGAAATAATTCCCTGGAGGCTGTGCCTTTCCCAGAAGAGGGGTGGACCAAGCTCAGGTAGAATCCCTCCCTCAAGGAATTCAGATTCCAGGGTCTGCAAAATTAAAGCCAGACTACAACTTTCTCTGTCTAAACGAGGTTCTCAGCAGGGAGAGGCTGCTGAAGTTAAATGTACCACATCATTTTATGCTGGTGGGACCTACAGGCAGACAAGCACCAAATGCTGGGCAGGACAGGAAAAACACAAGAGGCCAGAGGCTTCATATGAAAGTCTTTCACCTACTGGGTCTCACCGTCAGGGAAAACTGATGGAGGTGACTATTTTCTTCTGAGAAGAGGAAAGGCTGGTCTGGGAGAATCTGAATGGGGTCTATAATACCTAAGCAGAACCTCCTAAGGAAATAAAAAAAGGCACAATACAGGCAGGGCAAGAAACAGGAAAATAAAAATTGAAAAATTCTGATCTGTTAAACAAAACCTAAGCTAGAGGTCTAGTTAAGCTGAACTGAATGTCAAAGAACAGTTAGAAAACAAAGTCATCCAGCAAGAAAATCCTAGGTTTTTCTTGGGAAAACAATCTGCTGAATAAACTAATTAAGTAAATTAAATGTCTAGATGCAAACAAAAAATAATGAATCATATTAGGAAAACAAGATATGGCCAAACCAACAATTCAAATGTGATACAGGAGTTGAAACAATTAATACAGGATGTTCGAACACACATAGAAAATTTCGTCAAGAATTGACGGATGATATAAGAAAGGCAAGGGAGGAACAAAAACAAGAAACTGAAAGTATGAAAAAACAAATCACAGATCTTATGGGAATGAAAGGCACAGTAGAAGATACGGAAAAAAAAAACAATGGAAACCTACAGTGTTAGATTTCAAGAGACAGAAGACAGAATTAGTGAACTGCAGAACGGACATCTGAAATCCAACAAGCAAAAGAAAATACAGGGAAAATAATGGAAAAATATGAGTACGGACTCAGGGAACTGAATGACAACATGAACAGAATGAATATTAGTGTTGTAGGAGTCCCAGAAGGAGAAGAGAAGAGAAAAGGAGGAGAAAAACTAATACAGGAAATTATCACTGAAAATTTCCCAATTCTTACGAAAGACTTAAACTTATAGATCTAAGAAGTGCAGCACACCACAAACAGAATAGATCCAAATAGACATATTCCAAGATGCTTACTAATCAGAATGTAAGATGTCAAAGAGAAAGAGAGAATCTTGAAAGCAGCAAGAGAAAAGTAATTCATCACATACAAGGGAAGCCCAATAAGACTATGTATCGATTTCTCAGCAGAAACCACGGAGGCGAGAAGACAGTGGGATGATACATGAAAAATGCTAAAACAGAAAAACTGCCAACCAAGAATTCTATATCCAGCAAAATTGTCCTTCAAAAATGAGGGGGAAATTTAAACATTTTCAGACAAAAAAATCACTGAGAGAATTTGTAACCAAGAGACTGGCTCTGCAAGAAATACTAAAGGGAGCAGTAGAGACAGATAGGAAAGACAGGAGAAAGAGGTATGGAGTAAGGTGTGGAAATGAAGACTAGCAGTAAAGGTAAAAAGAAGAAAAATTAGATAAGACCTATAAAAAGCCAAAAAATGAAATGGCAGAAGAAAGTACTGCCCTTACAGTAATAATACTAAATGTTAATGGAGTGAACTCCCCAATCAAAAGACATACAATGGCAGAATGGATTAAAAAACAGGACCCATCTATATGCAGTCTACAGGAGGTACATTTTAGACCCAAGTTATCATAAATATAGGGCAAAAGGGAATGGTTGGGAAAAGATATTTCATGCAAACAACAATCAGTAAGGAGTAGGAGTAGCTATACTAACATTGAACAAATTAGACTTCAAATGTAAAACAAAAGAGACAAAGAAGGACATCATGTATTAATAAATGGAACAATTCAACAAGAAGAGATAACAATCATAAATATTTATGCACTGAGGCAGAGTGCTCAAAAATAAATGAGACAAACACTGAAAAGAGAAATAGACACATCTACCATAATAGGTGGAGACTTCCATTTCCTGCTCGCACAATGGACAGAACATCTAGATAGAGTATCAATAAAGAAATAGAGAATTTGAATGACACGATAAATGAACTAGACTTAATAGATATATATAAAACATTACATCCCACAACAGCAAGATACAACTTTCTCTCAAGTGCTCATGAATCATTCCCAAGGATAGACCATACGCTGGGTCACAAGGCAAGTCTCAATAAATTTAAAAAGACTAAAATCATACAAAACACTTTCTCAGATTGTAAAGGAATGAACGTGGAAATCAATAATAAGCAGAGGGCCAGAAACCTCAGAAAAACATGGAGGCTCAACAACACACTCTTAAACAACCAGTGAGTGAAGGAAAAAAATTTAAGAGAAATCAGTAAATATCTCGAGGCAAATGAAAATGAAAACACAACATATCAAATTTATGAGATGCAGCAAAGGCACTGCAAGAGGGAAATTTGTTGCCCTAAATGCCTACATCAAAAAAGAAGAAGAGCAAATATCAAGGAATTAACCGTTCACTTGGAAGAACTAGAGAAAGAATAGCAAACTAACCCCAAAGCAAGCAAAAGGAAAGAATAATGAAGATTAGAGCAGAAATAAATGAAACTGAGAACACAAAAACAGTTGAGAAAATCCACAAAACCAGAAGTTGGTTCTATAAGAAAACCATTAAGATTAATGGACCCTTAGCAAGATTGACAAAAAGAATAGAGAGGATGCAAATAAATAATATCAGAAATGGAAGAGGAGACATAACCAGTGACCATGCAGAAATAGAAAGAGATAATGAGAGGATACTATAAACAACTTTATACTAATAAACTAGACAATGTAGATGAAATGGACAACTTCCTGGAAAGGCATGAAGAACCAACACTGACTTGAGAAGAGACAACCTCAACGAAGCAATTGCAAGAAAAAAAATCGAATTAGTCATTAAGAAGCTCACCAAAAAGAAAATTCCAGGACTACATGGCTTCACATGTGAATTCTACCAAACATTCAAGAAAGAATTAGTACCAATCCAGCTCAAACTCTTAAAAGAAAATTGAAGAGGAAGGAAGGCTACCTAATTCATTCTATGAAGCTAACATCACCCTCATACCAAAGCCAGACAAAGATACTACAAGGAAAGAAAATTACAGACCAATCTCTCTAATGAATATAGAAGCAAAAATCCACAACAAAATCCTTGCAAATCGAATCCAGCACCACATTAAAAAACTTATACACCATGACCAAGGAAGATTCACTCTAGGTAAGCAAGGATAGTTCAACATGAGAAAATCAATTAATGTAATACACCATATCAACAAAACAAAGCAGAAAAACCACACGATCATCTCAACTGATGCAGAAAATGTATTTGACAAAATTCAACATCCCTTCTTGTTGAAACACTTCAAAGGATAGGAATAGAAGGGTACTTTCTCAACATGATGAAGGGAATATATGAAAAACCCACAGCTAGCATCATCCTCAATGGGGAAAAATCGAAAACTTTCCCCTTAAGATCAGGAACAAGACAAGGATGTCCACTATCACCACTGTTATTCAACATTGTGTTGGAAGTTCTAGCCAGAGCAATTAGACAAGAAAAAGAAATACAAGGAGTCAAAATGAGAAAGGAAGAAGTAAAACTCTCACTGTTTGCAGATGGTATGATACTATATGTCAAAAACCTCAAAAAATCCACGGCAAAACTGCTAGAGCTAATAAATGAGTACAACAAAGTAGCAAGTTTAAGATCAACACTCAAAAATCTATAGTGTTTCTATACGCAAGTAATGAGCAATCTGAGGGGGAAATCAAGAAAAAAATTCCATTTACAATTGCAACCAAAAGAATAAAATATTTAGGAATAAATTTAACTACAGATACAAAAGACCTATATAAAGAAAAGTATAAGAAATTGCTAAAAGAAATAAAAGAAGACCTAAATAAATGGAAGGGCATACCATGTCCATGGATTAGAAGACTGAATATAGTTAAGATGTCAAATCTACCTGAACTGATTTATGGATTCAATGCAGTAACAATTAAAATCCCAAAAGCATACTTTGCAGAAATAGAAAAACCAATAACCAAATTTATCTGGAAGGGCAGGGTGACCTGAATAGCTAAAAATATCCTGAGAAAGAAAAATGAAGCCGGAGGTCTCACAGTACCTGCCTTTAAGGCATTTTACAAAGCTACAGTGGTCAAAATAGCATCGTACTGGCATAAAATTAGATATACTGACCAATGGAATTGAATAGTGTTCAGATATACATTCTCTTATTTATGGACGATTGATCTTTGATAAAGCAGCCAAGCCAAGTCACCTGGGACAGAACAGTCTCTTCAATAATGGTGCTTGGTAAACCGGATATACACATGCAAAAGAATGAAAGAGGATCCATATCTCACAGCCTATACAAAAATCAACTTGAAATGGATCAAAGACCTAAGCATTAGATCTAAGACCATAAAACATTTAGAAGAAAATGTAGGGAAATGTTTTATAAATCTTGGAATAGGAGGTAGTTTCCTAGTCCTCACACACAACGCAAGAGCACTTAAAATAGAAATAGATAATAAGTGGGAACTCCTCAATATTAAACACTTCTGTGCATCAAAGAACTGTGTCAAGAAAGTAAAAAGAGAGCCTACACAATGGAAAATGATATCTGAAAAGGATATATCAGATAAAGGTTTAGTATCCAGAACATATAAAGAGATTCTTCAACTCAACAACGAAAAGACGACCCAATAACAAAATGGGCAAAAGACATGAACAGACACTTCTCAGAAGAGGAACTACAAATGGCTAGAAGGCACAAGAAAAGATGTTTAACCTCCATGGCTATTATGGAAATGCAAATCAAAACCACAATGAGATAATATCTCAAACCCACCAGAATGTCCATTATCAAAAAAACAGAAAACAACAAGTGCTGGAGAGGATGTGGAGAAAGAGGTACACTTATCCATTGTTGGTGGGAATGTCATATGGTACAACCACTGTAGAAGGCAATTTAGTGGTTCCTCAGGAAGCTAAGTATAGAATTGCTGTATGATCCGCAATACCATTGCTAGATACCTATTCAGAGGACATGAAGGCAGGAACACAAGCGGACATTTGCACACCAATATTTATAGTAGCATTATTTACAATTGCCAAGAGATGGAATCACCTCAAATGTCCATCAACAGGTGAGTAGCTCACTGTATGCAGATGATATGATACCAATATTACTATATAAATATTACATAGCTATAAGACAGAATAAAAGTCATGAAGCATGTAACAGCATGGATGGACCTTAAGAACATTATGCTGAGTGAGATTAGCCAGAAACAAAGGGACAAATACTGTATGGTCTCACTGATATGAATTAACATTAATGAATGAATTTGGAGAATTTCAATTAAGAACAGAGGCCATTAGGAGATAGAAACAGGGTAGATATTGGGTAATTGGAGCTGAAGAGATACAGATGTGCAACAGGGTTGATTGTAAAAATTCAGAAACAGATGGCACAATACTTACTAATGGTAGCACAATAATGTTAGTACAGTGAATAAAGCTGAATGTGAAAATAATAGAGGAAGGAAGGCTGGGGGCACAAATGAAAACAGAAGGAAAGATAGACAATAAAGATTAAGATGGTTTAATCTAGGAATGCCTAGAGTATACAATGATAGTGACTAAATGTACAAATTAAAAAATGTTTTTGCATGAGGAAGAACAAAGGAATGTCAATATTGCAGAGTGTTGAAAATAGATGGTCATTCATATTTTATTTACATTTATTTATATTCAGTGTGAGACTAAAGCAAAAAATATTAGGTGCAAAATTTATATTTTGACTAATGCATTTCCTAATATAACTTATATGCACAGTTTAATTGAACACCATCAGCACATGGAACCTTGAATAGGGCATGAGATCTTGTAGGTTTGTCCAAAGGGTTGCCGTGATAAATCCCAGAGTGACTTGAACAGTGAATAACAAAAGAGTGTGCAGGGTCACCTTGGGGGAATGGCGAGAACGGGGAAAAATTCAACTGCCCCATTTGGGGAACTCCTGATATTCTCACAAGAACTGGGAACAACCAAGTCAACAGGTCGAGCCCTCAATCTTGGGGTTTGTTCTTATGAAACTTACCTTGGCAAAGGACAGAGTAAGCCTACTTACAATCAGGCCTAAGAGTCACCCCCAGAAAACCTATTTTGTTGCTCAGATGTGGCCTATTTCTCTCTCAGCAAACAGGCAAGCAAACTCACTGCCTTCCCCTCTCTATGTGGGTTGTGACTCTCAGGGGTGCAAGCCTCCTTGGCAACATGGGACAGAAATCCTAGAATGAGCTGGGACTCAGCATCAAGGGATTGAGAAAAGCTTCTTGACTGAAAGGGGGGAAGAGAGAAATCAGATAAAATCAAGTGTCAGTGGCCGAGAGATTTCCAACAGTGGAGAGGTTATCCTGGAGGTTATTCTTACGTATTATACAGATAACCTCTTTTTAGTTTAAGGTGAATTGGAGAGGTTAGAGGGAAGTGCCTGAAACTGTAGAGCTGTGTTTAGTAGCCATGTTTCTTTAAGATGAATGTATAATAATAGCTTTCACAATGTGACTATGTGATTGTGAACCCCTTTTGTCTGATGCTTTTATCTATGGTATGGAAAAATAAGTAAAAAATATGGATTAAAAATGAATAAATAACGGGGAAAGTATCATGCATTTATATAGCAGATTATAACAAGGCCATTAAAAATGATGATGTAGTTCTATGTTTATTTAATCACTAGCAAAACTATGTCAGAATATTTGGTTAAGTATAATAGGAATCAGGTTACAAAACAACACATGAAAGATGGTTGTACAAAGATATAATGTTTACAATGTGACTGTGTGATTGTGAAAACCTTGTCTGATGCTTTTATTCAGGATATAGACAGATAACTAAAAAACTAGGATAAAAAAATAAGTAATGGAGGACAAAGGATAAAATAAATTGGGTATATAGAAATATTAGTGGTCAATGAAAGGGCGGGGTGAGGCACATGGTATGTATGAGTTTTTCCTTTTTTTCTTTTTATTCCTTTTTCTGGAGTGATGGAAATGTTCTAAAAAATGATCATGGTGATGAATACACAACTCTGTGATGATACTGTGAGCCACTGATTGTAAACCATGTAGGAAACCTATGTGTGTGATGATTTCTCAATAAAAATATTAAAAAAAAAAACAAAAAACACAGAACGTGAGTCAATTTTTACTTTAAGAAACAAACAAGACACCAAAACTTTAAAAGTAATCATCTCCTAGAGACAGTGTTTCATGTGATTTTTCTTCTCCCTTTTTATTTATCTGTTTTCTAATTTTCTAGATTAAAAAGAGTATACGTGTATACAGATATATATGCATGTCAAAAGTATCTTTGTGACTTTTTGAAGTATAAAATATAATGAAATAAAATTTTTACATATGATTAAAATACTAACAACAATATTTCTTTTGGAATTTATTCACACAGTTTCTGTTGCTTACCTGGTCTTTTGTGGATATGGCCTTGTTGAAAGCATCAACAAGTTCATACCTCTGAAGTACCAATAACAGGAATGTGTTTGGATCCATTAAAGATGCACCAATCTGTGAAAGAAATCCAGTAACACATTTCTTATGATTGAAATGGATAAACATTTAGTCTCCAACAAGACTGTCAGAAAATTACAAAGTGAGTTTGTAGAAGATAATGTAGCAGCCCTTTCCATTTCCATGCTACCTTAATGAATTTTTTAACAGAGAAAAATTTAAGTTAAAAATTATTACAGTATTCTCTATTATTATAAAGAAATTTAGTAAGGAAGGCTATGGCATAAGTATGAGAAGTAATTTAAATAAGGTACCTGAAGCATGATAATATCTTTATCATACATTTCTTCTCTACATTTAACATCTTGGTAATAAAATACCTATAAAATAAACAAGTAGAACAGATGATAAAAGAAACACTTTATTATAAGCAAAATTCTAACTGAAACCTATTCTTTTTTTTAACATGGGCAGGCACCGGGTCCTCTGGCATGGCAGGCAAGCATTCTTGCCGCTGAGCCACCGTGGCCCGTCCTGAAACCTATTCTTAAAACTCTCTGTTTGATGGTTCGATAAATCCCAGAGTGATTTGAAAAGTGAATAAAAAAGTATTTGCACCTTCCCCATGTGGAGAATTCCTGATATTCTCACAAGCAGTGGGGACAACCAAAGCAATGGGCCAAGCCTTCAATCTTGGGGTTTGTTCATATGGAACTTGTTGCCACAGAGGATAGGCTGAGCCTACTTAGGATTGGGCCTGTGGGTCACCCCCAGAGAACCTCTTTTATTGTTCGGGTGTGGCCTCTCTCTCTTGGCCAAAGCTACAGGTGAGCTCACTGTCTTCCCCCTCTCTGTGTGGGGCATGACGTCCAGGAGTGTGGACCTTCCTGGCAGTATGGGGCAGGGATCCTGGAGTGAGCTGGGACTCAGCACTGGGGGATTGGGAGGGCCTTCCTGACCAGAAGGGGGAGGAGAGAAATGGGGCAGGGTAGAGTGTCAATGGTTGAGAGATTTTGAGTGGAGTCAGGAGATTGTCCTGGGGGTTGTTCTTATGCGTTATATAGATACCACCTTTTAAGTTGGGGTGTGTTGGAGAGGCTGGAGGGAGGTGCCTGGGGATGTGGAGCTCTGTTCCAGTGGCCATGTTTCTTGAAGTTCAATGTGTGGTGGTGTGGCTTTTGCAATGTGACTGTGTGGTTGTGGGGATCTTACGTCTGATGGTCAATTCGTCTACAGCATGGACGGATGAGTGGAACATATGGATCAGAAGTAGATGAATGGTGGGGGGAATAAATGTTAAAGTGAATTTGGTGGATTCGGATGCTGGTCATCAGTGGTGGGGGTGTGGAGGAAAGCTGGGGAAACAAAGGCTGGTGGATGGAAATATTGGCAATCAGTGAGGGGGAGGAGTGAGGGTGTGTGGTGTGTGTGGGTTTTTTTTTCTTTTTTCTTATTTCTTTTTCTGGGTTGATGCAGGTGTTCTGAGAGGTGATCATGGTGATGATACTATAGGTTTTTGATTGTGTGCCAGGAATGGAATGATCGTATGGTGGGAGTGTTTGTGTTTGTATATTGTTGTGTTTAAAAAAAATAGAAGAGTTAAACAGAAGAAAAGAAAACTCTAAACTAGAAATTCCTAGAGCTTCTTAGAAGCAAAAAACAAATTGCAAATCTATGAATCATTTTAAGGGCACTGTGAAAATAAAAATGAGGAAATATGGCATGAAAATATTTCCATTAAAAGTGCTCTATAAGTATATTAGTTATTACTTTCAACATATGTAATAAAATAATTTATTTCTTTTAGATTTGAAGAATCTACTTCAATAAAGATAAATCAATTTTTATAATCAATTGTAACACCATTTTTCTCCCAAGTGAGATTTTTACAGGTCCTTGTTTCCTCACTTAAAAAAAAAAATCATGATAACATATAAAACCTAAAGTTTGCCATTTTAACCATTTTTAAGTGTACAATTCATTGGCATTAATTATATTTACAATGTTGGGCTATGATCAATACCATCAATTACCAAATCTCTACCTTTAAGGAAAAGCACTTCTTATTTGTTCTAAAGACAAAAAAAATTATAAGTCAATTAAGACAGGTGGGGGGAAGACTAAAGATTCTCAAGTAAGGTAATCCTCAGAAAAGACCTGATAATGAAAAGCATGTGGGAGTCCCACTGGCTTTCACTTATTCTATTCTCTATTTACTCTAGTTTCTCATAATTAAGAGAGAATAAGCAGTAGAAAGGGTAGAAGAAATGCTATTGTGGTACCTGGAACATTCATTTCCAAAGAGTTTATACAAGAGAATAGAAAGCAGATTCTCCACAAAATCCAGAGACACAAAGAATTAAATAAATGCATAAATAAATACCAGAGAATGAACGGTCATAAATATGAATAATATACCCTACCATACCTGGCTAATAAGAGAGAGTCCATTTCTTCGCCACATCTCAGCGACAACCTGGGCAACCAATACCAGACAACGCAAAGGATATTCCACTAGAGCCTCTACTTGAAAATCCTTCTGAAAGAGAGAGAGGTAGATTTTATTATTTCTCACAGAGGTTGGATGTGTCTTAAAATTATGGCTCTATGTATTCTTCAGTTTTCCACCCCAAAAATGGAAGGGCATGTATTGATAACTTCTAAAATCCTGTGATTCAAAATTCAATATATTTTACACAGAAATAAAATTAATAATGAGAATTAATCACTTGAAAGTTCAAATTTTTCTCTTCCTTCCCACTCATCAACCAAAAGGTAGTTAGAAAAAAAGAAGATAAGCAAATCAACACTTGACAAAGTCACTTACAAAAGGTACAAATTCATGAAGTCTTGAAACAGCACCTAGCCTGCTTAAACGGACATGAAGACCTAAAAGCAAAAAAAAAAAAGGAGAAAATAATTAAATCCAGTCAGGTTTCAAATATATTAGTAAATTTATGTTTACTGAGTTTTGAAATGACATTCTAGAAAGTAAACTATTGATTTCTAATTTTTAATCACCACTAAATATATTTAAGATCCTATATTAAACAAGGTAATTATGCTTATACATTATATACAAATAATATGCTGCCTCATAAAATGTTATCATTCTGATCTTAACCAAGATCAATGAAAACTAGTGATCAACCAAAATAAATGAAAACTATTTCAAATACTCCTTTTTATGAAAATAGAAATGATAAAATATTACATGAAAACAAGAACTGAGTACAATGAGTTTCATATGTTACACAGGAATAAATGAAGAGATTGATGGTTATTTCTGCAAAGAAAAGTATCAATTATTCAGGTTAAGTTTAAAGAGATACAGTCTGCCAAACAGAGATGGCCAAACATTGAAAATGACTGAGACTTCAATTCCAACTATGATGGAGTAACTAATACTGACCTAGCATTCTTACCATAAACCACAATAAAAGTAGACAAATACGAAGCAACTATTGGCAGACACTGAACAACAGACAGAAGATCGTGATTCTGAAAGAAGGGAAAGTCACGAATTAAGCCCCAAAATCTCCCTGACTTTTCTTCTGGAGAATGAACTTACCATCTGTCGTGTAGTTAAGAAGGCACAGATCAAAGTGCTAGACAATAAAAGAGCTTGGGGCAGAAAAGTGAAAAGAAGAGGGTTCTAGTAGACCATGTGGGGTCTGTGATAAAATACTGGTCTACAAATACACACAGTAAGACTCTCAAGGATCTTTAGAGGGTTGAAAACAGAACAGAGATACCAGATGCCAACTAATGTTGAGGGATGGTATAGCTCTGACCCAGTCAAAACAGAGACTTCTTTAACACTTTGTTCACAGCTTTGCCTTGTGTCTTAGAAATAAGGTCATGCCCTAGTATACAACCTACTCTAGATCTTCCATAATGAGGCCTAAAACCAAGCCCTAACAAGACCCACAGGGGTGACAGAGTTTGGAAGCTGAATCTCAACAATTCAGAGAGATCTGGCAATGTTGTGGTCAGCTGTGAACTCCCAAAGGTTAAAATCAAAGTTCAGGTGATTAACCAATAATTGAATTACCTACCAAAATAAAATCAACACTCTTCAGAGGAGGATGACAGAATCCTTCTTTATATTCTATTATCTATAATATTCAGTATTTATACAAAAAATTAATAGACATATGGAGAAAGAAGAAAATGTGACCCAGAGTAAAAAAGGAAGCCATTAGAAACAAATCCCAAGGATGACCCATATGTATCATTATTGCAGCTCTACTCTAAGTCTAAAGTTAGTTCAAAAAAATTTTTAAACATATATTAAAAATAAAACATTTAAAATCAATAACAAAAGGCGGTAACAGATGAGCAAATTTTAAAGGTCGAAGAAAACAACAGAAATCAATAAAATAGGAAACAAACACTAAAGAAAATAATGAAGCTAAAAAGTTTGTTCTTTGAAAGAATAAAATTGATAAATCTCTAGCAAGAATAATCAAGAAGAGGGATCCAAGATGGCGTCTTAGTAAGGTACATGCGTCTTAGTTCCTCCGACTCCAAATCAACTAATAGGTGAACAGAAACAGTACAGAACAGCTCCCGGGGCTACAGCAGGGATTGGACACACAGCGTAACCCAGTCTGGGCTGGTTAGTCTGACTGCGAAACTCGGCTGCGGTGAGTGAGATCCCCGAGCGGCGGGCGATTTCCCGAGCAGCCGCAGCTGCGGCGGTCCGAGCTAATCCCTCCCTCCTTCCCGGACTGGCTGAGGGACGCGGAGAGACAAGCTTCCCAGCCAAGGCGGCCGGCGCCACACTTTTGCGGGCGGCTTCGAGTCTTGGCTTCGAGTCCGCGACTACGAGTCTCGGATCAGAGGGCTATCCAAAGTCTGGGCTGGCAAGTTTGACTGCGAGACTTGGCTGTGGCGAGACCCCCGACTGGCCGCAGCTGCGGCGGTCCGAGCTAATCCCTCCCTCCTTCCCGGGCTGGCTGAGAGACTCGGAGAGACAAGCTTCCCAGCCAAGGCGGCCGGTGCCACACTTTTGCGGGCGGCTTCGAGTCCGCAGCTACGAGTCTCGGATCAGAGGGCTATCCAAAGTCTGGGCTGGCAAGTCTGACTGCGACTCTTGGCTGCGGCGAGACCCCCGAGCAGCGCGTGATTTGCTGAGCAGCCGCAGCTGCGGCGGTCCGAGCTAATCCCTCCCTCCTTCCCGGGCCAGCTGAGAGTATCAGAGAAGCAAGTTTCCCAAGCCGAGGCAGGCGGCGCCCTTCTTTTGCGGGCGGCTTCGAGTCTCGACTTTGAGTCCGCAGCTACGAATCTCAGATCAGAGGGCTATCCAAAGTCTGGGCTGGCTAGACTGACTGCGAGAATCGGCTGCGGTGAGACCCCCGAGCGGAGCGTGATTTCCCGATCAGCGGCAGCTACGGTGGTCCGAGCTACTCCCTCCCTCCTTTCCGGGCCAGCTGAGAGTATTGGAGAAGCAAGTTTCCCAAGCCGAGGCAGGCGGCACCCCTCTTTTGCGGGCGGCTTCGAGTCTCTGCTTCGAGTCCGCGGATACGAGTCTCGGATAGGAGGGCTATCCAAGCCGCGGTAGCCCCCCGCCACGGGAGGCTTCCTGGTCCGGTGGGGAATCCCCCAGGCCCGCTGTGGCCCGCAACCAGCCACAGGGTCCCCTCAAGCCGCGGCAGCTGACGCCCCCACCACGCACAGCCCCTGAACCAACGGAGAGAATTGGATCCGAAATCCCCAGGCCACAGAGATCGGTGACTGGGGGAGACCCATTCCAAACACTTGAGACAAACGTGTGCCACGTGCACCACGTACTGGGCAAGATAAGAAAAACAGATCCCAGAGATTTCACAGAAAAATCTTACAACCTTGCTGGGTCCAACACTCAGAGAAATCTGAATAAATGCCCAGACGCCAGCAGCAGAAGATAACTGTCCACGCTCAAAAGATTGAGAATAAGGCTCAGTCAAAGGAACAAACCAATAGCTCAAATGAGACACAAGAGCTGAGACAACTAATGCTGAATATATGAACAGAAATGGAAAACCTCTTCAAAAATGAAATCGATAAATTGAGGGAGGACATGAAGAGGACATGGGCTGAACATAGAGAAGAAATAGAAAAACTGAAAAAAACAAATCGCAGAACTTATGGAAGTGAAGGATAAAGTAGCAAACATAGAAAAAATAATGGATAGCTACAATGATAGATTTAAAGAGACAGAACATAGGATTAGTGATTTGGAGGATGGAACATCTGAATTCCAAAAAGAAACAGAAACAGAAAGGGAAAAGAATGGAAAAATTTGAACAGGATATCAGGGAAGTCAAGGACAATATGAACCGCACAAATATACGTGTTGTGGGTGTCCCAGAAGGAGAAGAGAAGGGAAAAGGAGGAGAAAAACTAATGGAAGAAATTATCACTGAAAATTTCCCAACTCTTATGAAAGACCTAAAATTACAGATCCAAGAAGTGCAGCGCACCCCAAAGAGGTAGACCCAAATAGGCGTTCTCCAAGACACTTACTAGTTAGAAGGTCAGAGGTCAAAGAGAGGATCTTGAAAGCAGCAAGAGAAAAACAATCCATCACATACAAGGGAAATCCAATAAGACTGTGAAGATTTCTCAGCAGAAACCATGGAAGGTAGAAGACAGTGGGATGATATATTTAAAATACTAAAAGAGAAAAACTGCCAACCAAGACTCCTATATCCAGCAAAATTATCCTTCAAAAATGAGGGAGAAATTAAAACATTCTCAGACAAAAAGTCACTGAAAGAATTTGTGACCAAGAGACCAGCTCTGCAAGAAATACTAAAGGGAGCACTAGAGTCAGATACAAAAAGACAGAAGAGAGAGATATGGAAAAGAGTGTAGAAAGAAGGAAAATCAGATATGATATATATAATACAAAAGACAAAATGTTAGAGGAAAATATTATCCAAACAGTAATAACACTAAATGTCAATGGACTGAATTCCCCAATCCAAAGACATAGATTGGCAGAATGGATTAAAAAACAGGATCCTTCTATATGCTGTCTACAGGAAACACATCTTAGACCCAAAGATAAACATAGGTTGAAAGTGAAAGGTTGGGAAAAGATATTTCATGCAAATAACAACCAGAAAAGAGCAGGAGTAGCTATACTAATATCCAACAAATTAGACTTCAAATGTAAAACAGTTAAAAGAGACAAAGAAGGACACTATATACTAATAAAAGGAACAATTAAACAAGAAGACATAACAATCATAAATATTTACGCACCGAATCAGAATGCCCCAAAATACGTGAGGAATATACTGCAAACACTGAAAAGGGAAATAGACTCATATATCATAATAGTTGGAGACTTCAACTCACCACTCTCATCAATGGACAGAACATCTAGACAGAGGATCAACAAAGAAATAGAGAATCTGAATATTACTATAAATGAACTAGACTTAATAGACATTTATAGGACATTACATCCCACCACAGCAGGATACACCTTTTTCTCAAGTGCTCATGGATCATTCTCAAAGATAGACCATATGCTGGGTCACAAAGCAAGTCTTAACAAATTTTAAAAGATTGAAATCTTACACAACACTTTCTCGGACCATAAAGGAATAATGTTGGAAATCAATAATAGGCAGAGTGCCAGAAAATTCACAAATACGTGGAGGCTCAACAACACACTCCTAAACAACGACTGGGTCAAAGAAGAAATTGCTAGAGAAATTAGCAAATACCTCGAGGCGAATGAAAATGAAAACACAACATATCAAAACTTATGGGATGCAACAAAGGCAGTGCTAAGAGGGAAATTTATTGCTCTAAATGCCTATATCAGAAAAGAAGAAAAGGCAAAAATTCAGGAATTAACTATCCATTTGGAAGAACTGGAGAAAGAACAGCAAGCTAACCCCAAAGCAAGCAAAAGGAAAGAAATAACAAAGATTAGAGCACAAATAAATGAAATTGAAAACATGAAAACAATAGAGAAAATCAATAAGGCCAGAAGTTGGTTCTATGAGAAAATCAATAAGATTGATGGGCCCTTAGCAAGATTGACAAAAAGAAGAAGAGAGAGGATGCAAATAAATAAGATCAGAAATGGAAGAGGAGACATAACTACTGACCTCACAGAAATAAAGGAGGTAATAACAGGATACTATGAACAACTTTACGCTAATAAATACAACAATTTAGAGGAAGTGGATGGGTTCCTGGAAAGACATGAACAACCAACTTTGACTCAAGAAGACATAGATGACCTCAACAAACCAATCACAAGTAAAGAAATTGAAGCAGTCATTCAAAAGCTTCCTAAAAAGAAAAGTCCAGGACCAGACGTCTTCACATGTGAATTCTATCAAACATTCCAGAAAGAATTAGTACCAACTCTCCTCAAACTCTTCAAAAAAATCGAAGTGGAGGGAAAACTACCTAATTCATTCTATGACGCCAACATTACCCTCATACCAAAACCAGGCAAAGATATTACAAGAAAAGAAAACTACAGGCCGATCTCTCTAATGAATATAGATGCAAAAATCCTCAATAAAATTCTAGCAAATCGTATCCAACAACACATTAAAAGAAGTATTCATCATGACCAAGTAGGATTCATCCCAGGTATGCAAGGATGGTTCAACATAAGAAAATCAATTAATGTAATACACCATATCAACAAATCAAAGCAGAAAAATCACATGATCATCTCAATTGATGCAGAGAAGGCATTCGACAAGATTCAACATCCTTTCCTGTTGAAAACAATTCAAAGGATAGGAATACAAGGGAACTTCCTTAAAATGATAGAGGGAATATATGAAAAACCCACAGCTAATATCATCCTTAATGGGGAAAAATTGAAAACGTTCCCCCTAAGATCAGGAACAAGACAAGGATGTCCACTATCACCACTATTATTCAACATTGTGTTGGAAGTTCTAGCCAGAGCAATTAGACAAGAAAAAGAAATACAAGGCATCAAAATTGGAAAGGAAGAAGTAAAACTATCACTGTTTGCAGATGATATGATAATATACGTCGAAAACCCAGAAAAATCCACAACAAAACTACTAGAGCTAATAAATGAGTACAGTAAAGTAGCAGGTTACAAGATCAACATTCAAAAATCTGTAGCATTTCTATACACTAGCAATGAACAAGCGGAGGGGGAAATCAAGAAACGAATCCCATTTACAATTGCAACTAAAAGAATAAAATACCTAGGAATAAATTTAACTAAAGAGACAAAAAACCTATATAAAGAAAACTACAAAAAACTGCTAACAGAAATCACAGAAGACCTAAACAGATGGAAGGGCATACCGTGTTCATGGATTGGAAGACTAAATATAGTTAAGATGTCAATCCTACCTAAATTGATTTACAGATTCAATGCAATACCAATCAAAATCCCAACAACTTATTTTTCAGAAATAGAAAAACCAATAAGCAAATTTATTTGGAAGGGCAGGGTGCCCCGAATTGCTAAAAACATCTTGAGGAAAAAAAACGAAGCTGGAGGTCTTGCACTGCCTGACTTTAAGGCATATTATGAAGCCACAGTGGTCAAAACAGCATGGTATTGGCATAAAGATAGATATATCGACCAATGGAATCGAATAGAGTGCTCAGATATAGACCCTCTCATCTATGGACATTTGATCTTTGATAAGGCAGTCAAGCCAACTCACCTGGGACAGAACAGTCTCTTCAATAAATGGTGCCTAGAGAACTGGATATCCATATGCAAAAGAATGAAAGAAGACCCATATCTCACACCCTACACAAAAGTTAACTCAAAATGGATCAAAGATCTAAACATTAGGTCTAAGACCATAGAACAGGTAGAGGAAAATGTAGGGAGATATCTTATGAATCTTACAATTGGAGGCGGTTTTATGGACCTTACACCTAAAGCAAGAGCACTGAAGAAGGAAATAAATAAATGGGAACTCCTCAAAATTAAACACTTTTGTGCATCAAAGAACTTCATCAAGAAAGTAGAAACACAGCCTACACAATGGGAATCAATATTTGGAAACGACATATCAGATAAAGGTCTAATATCCAGAATTTATAATGAGATTGTTCAACTCAACAACAAAAAGATAGCCAACCCAATTACAAAATGGGAAAAAGACTTGAATAGACACCTCTCAGAGGAGGAAATACAAATGGCCAAAAGACACATGAAGAGATGCTCAATGTCCGTGGCCATTAGAGAAATGCAAATCAAAACCACAATGAGATATCATCTCACACCCACCAGAATGGCCATTATCAACAAAACAGAAAATGACAAGTGCTGGAGAGGATGCAGTGAAAGAGGCACACTTATCCACTGTTGGTGGGAATGCCAAATGGTGCAACCACTGTGGAAAGCAGTTTGGCGGTTCCTCAAAAAGCTGAATATAGAATTGCCATACGACCCAGCAATACCATTGCTGGGAATCTACTCAAAGGAATTAAGGGCAAAAACTCAAACAGACATTTGCACACCAATGTTTATAGCAGTGTTATTTACAATTGCAAAGAGATGGAAACAGCCAAAATGTCCATCAACAGACGAGTGGCTAAACAAACTGTGGTATATACATACGATGGAATATTATGCAGCTTTAAGGCAGGATAAACTTATGAAGCATGTAATAACATGGATGGACCTAGAGAACATTATGCTGAGTGAGTCTAGCCAAAAACTAAAAGACAAATACTGTATGGTCCCAATGATGTGAATCGACACTCGAGAATAAACTTGGAATATGTCATTGGTAACAGAGTTCAGCAGGAGTTAGAAACAGGGTAAGATAATGGGTAATTGGAGCTCATGGAATACAGACTGTGCAATAGGACTAGATACAAAAACTCAAAAATGGACAGCACAATAATACCTAATTGTAAAGTAATCATGTTAAAATACTGAACGAAGCTGCATCCGAGCGATAGGTTCTTGTTTTGTTTTGTTTTGTTTGTTTTGTTCTTATTATTATTACTTTAATTTTTTTTCTCTATATTAACATTCTATATTTTTTTCTGTTATACTGCTAGTTCTTCTAAACCGATGCAAATGTACTAAGAAACGATGATCATGCATCTATGTGATGATGTTAAGAATTACTGATTGCATATGTAGAATGGTATGATGTCTAAAAAAAAAAAAAAAAAAAATGGTCAGCACAATACTGCCTAACTGTAATGTAATTATGTTGGAACGCTGAATGAAGCTGCATCTGATCTATAGTTTTTTTTTGTTTTTTTTTTCTTTCTCTTATATATTTTTGTACTTTTTATTTTTATTTGTGTTTTCTCTGTGTTATCACTTTATTTCTTTTTCTGTTGTCGTGCTATTTCTTTCTCTAAATCGATGCATATGTACTGAGAAATGATGACCATACACCTATGTGATGCTATTAAGAATTACTGATTGCATATGTAGAATGGATTGATTTCTAATGTTGTGTTAGTTAATTTTTTTTAATTAAAAAAAAAAAAAAGAATAATCAAGAAAAAAAAGGAAATACAAATTACCAGTATTAGAAATGAAAAGGAGAACATCACTATACATCCTATAAACATTAAAAGGATGAAAATAATTATAAACAAATTTATGCCCCCAAAATGTTTTTGCATGAGGAAGAACAAAGGAATGTCATTACTGCAGGGTGCTGAAAATAGATGGTAATTAATATTTAAAAATCTCACCTTACGTGTGAGACTAAAGCAAAAAATGTTTATTTGGTACAAAATTTATATTTTGACTAGTGCATTTTCCAATATAACTTATGCAGATAGTCTGAACACCTTAAGTGCTTGGAATCTCAGGTAGGACATGAGATTTTGTTGGTTTGTCCAGAGTGATGCCCCGATGAATCCCAGAGTGATCTGATCAGTGAGTTTGGAAAAGTATTTGCAAAATCCCCTTCAGGGAATGGTGAGAACGAGGAGAAATTCAAGTTGAATTTCTTCCCCAAGTTGAATTCTTGATATTCTCACAAGCAGGGTGGACATCCAAAGGTATAGGCTGAGCCCCAGTCTTGGGGTTTGTTCATATGAAACTTAACCCTACAAAGGATAGATCAAGTCTACTTAAATTTTAGGCCTAAGAGTCACCCCCAAGACAACCTCTTTTGTTGCTCAGATGTGGCCTCTTTCTCCAGTCAACACAACAAGTAATCTCACCACCCTCCCCATGTCTACGTGGGACATGACTCCCAGGGGTGTGGACCTTCCTGGCAATAAGGGACAGAAATCCTAGAATGAGCTGAGACTCAGCATCAAGAGATTGCGAAAACCCCTAAAATGAACTGAGACTCAGCATCAAGGGATTAAGAAAACCTCCTCGACCAAAAGGGGGAAGAGCGAAATGAGACAAAGTGGCAATGGCTAAGAGATTCCAAACAGTCGAGAGGTTATCCTGGAGGTTATTCTTATGCATTAAGTAGATATCACCATGTTATTCAAGATGTAATGGAGCGGCTGGAGGGAACTGCCTGAAAATGTAGAGCTGTGTTCCAGTAGCCATGTTTCTTGAGAATGAGTGAACAATGATATAGCTTTCACAATGTGACTGTGTGACTGTGAAAACCTTGTGTCTGATGCTCCTTTTATCTACCTTGTCAACAGACGAGTAGAACATATGGAATAAAAACAAATAATAGGGGGAACAAATACTAAAATAAATTTAGTATGAAATGCTAATCAAAGCGAGGGATAAGGGGTGTGGTATGTATAATCTTTTTTATTTTTCTGTTTTCATTTTATTTCTTTTTCTGTTGTCTTTTTATTTCTTTTTTCTGAATTGATGCAAATGTTCTAAGAAATGAAGAATATGCAACTAAGTGATGATATTGTGAATTACTGATTATATATGTTGATGTTTTAGTTCATTTGTTAAATTTTTTTAATTAATAAAGTAAAAAAAAATTTATGCCCCCAAAATATGATTACTTAGGTGAAATGAATAAACTATTTGAGAAGCTAACATTACCAACACTGACTGAAGAAGAAATTAAAAAGCCAAAAACCCTGTATCTATTAAATTAATTTGTAATAAAAAACCTTCCCACAAAGAAAAACTCCTGGTCCCAACAGATATGCTTATAAACAATATCAAACATTTAAGGAAAAAATAACACAAAACTAACCAAACCATCTTGGTAAATAGAGGAAGAGAAAAAACAACCACTTCCCAAATCTTTTTGTGAGATCAACATTTCAAACTTGAAAAAGAGGTATTACTCAAAAAGGAAATTACAACCCTGGATTAGGCAAAGGATTTCCTAGATAGGACACAAACATACAAGCAATCAAAGAAAAAATAAATTAGACAATCAAAATTAAAAATTTGCACATGTCAAGGGATTCTATTAAGAAAGTGAAAAGCAAGTAACATAATGGTGGAAAATACATGCAAATCATGTATTTAATGGGGCCTATATCAAGAATATATAAAGAACTCTTACAACTCAACAATAAAAAGACAAGTAACACAATTTAAAAACCAACAAAGCAGAGTGTATTGGTGGTTCAGTGGTAGAACGCTCGCCTTCTATGTGGGAGCCCCAGCTTTGATTCCCAAAAAAACAAACAAAAAAAAAAACTGATAAAGCAGAAAGAAAGGGAGAGATATTGTATGATTCCACTTACATGAAATGGCTGGAACATGCAAATTCATAAAGATAGAAAGTATAAGTTACAGGGGCAAGGGAGAAGGGGAATGGGGAGTTAATGTGTAAGAGGCATAGGTTTCAATTTGGGGTGACAGAAAAATTCGGGTAAAGGATGGTGGTGAGGGTAGTACAACATGATGAATGTGATTAATCCCACCAAATGGCATCCTTCAGTGTAGCTGAGATGGGAAAACAGATGTTTGTTTCTACAATAAAAAAAAAAAGGAATGACTAAAGATACAATGATAATTAAATGCAACACATGATACGGGACTGGATCTAATACCAGAGGAGAAAGGCTCAAAAGGACATGGATTGGGCATATGAAAAAAAATCTAAATTTAGACTGAATACCTTAAATCAATGTTAAATTTCTTATACTTGATAATCGTACTGAAGGTGGTTACATAAGAACATGATGTATACAACTTACTTGCAAATGTTTAGAAAATGGATGGATGAATGAATGGATAGAATGATATGACAAATGTTGCAAAATGTTAAAAGTTGGTAAATCTGTGTGTCTAGATGGGGGTATATTGGAGTTCTTTCTACTGGATTTGTATTATTTTTTGCAAATGTTCTATAAACGTGGAATATTTCAAAATTGAAAGTTTTTTAAAAATGGATAAAGGATCAGAATACATACATTTCTCCAAAGAAGATATACAAAAGGCCAATAAGTACATGAAAAGATGTACAACATTATTATCCATTAGAGAAATACAAATCAAAACCACTATGTGTAATACTTCACACACACTAGGAAGGCTATGCTCAAAACAGTGAAAAACAAGTATGGGGGATGATGTGAAGAAATGAGAACATTCATTCATTGCTCGTGGGAATATAAAATAGTATACCCACTTCGGAAACAGTTAAACGTAGAGCTAACATATGATCCAGCAATACCACTCCTAGGTATGTTCCCAAGAGAAATGAAGACATATGTTCACACAAGCACTTGTATAGGTGCATTTATAGCAGCATTATTCAAAATAGTCAAAAGGTAGAAACAATTCACATGTCCATCAACTGATGAATGGATAAATATATAGACCATTACTTAGCCGTAAAAAAGGGCAAAGTACTGATCCATTCTACAACATGGATGAACATTTAAAGCATTATGCTAAATGAAAGAAGTCAGACACAAAGGGCCACAAATTGTATGATTCCATTTATATGAAATGCCAGAATAGTCAAGTTCATATAGACAGCATGTAGATTCTTGGTTGACAGAGTATGGGGAGAAGCTATTGCTAATGGGTACAGAGCTTAATTTTTGGAGTAATGAAAATGTACTGCAATGAGATGGTTGAGATGGCTGCACAACCTGTGACTATACTAACCACCACTGAACTGTACTTTGAAATGTGTGAATTTTAGGTATGTGAGTTATAACTCAATAAAGCCACTAACAATAAACAAAAACCCAAAATATTATGGATAAGTTCAATGAAAGATGTGCAAAACCTATAAAGTGAAAACTAATACACATCACTAAGAGAAACTAAAGAAAACTAAAGAAATGAAAAGATATCATGTTCATGAACTGACTCAATTACTGCTGTTAATTTTGCCCAATTCAATACAATTCCCATTAGGTTTTTTAATAAAAACTGATAAGATGATTCTAAAATTTATATAGTAAAGCAAAATTTCTAGAATACCCAAAACAACTCTAAAGAAAAATAAGGATGTTGGCAGAATTGCAATATCTAGTTTAAAGACTTATTATAAAGGTCCCAGAACAATTAGATATTCAAATGGAAAAAAATGAGCCTTGACTCTTTCTACACACTAGGGACAAAAACTATTTTGAAATGAAATCAAAGAACTAAACATTAAAGCTAAAACTATAAAATTTCAAGAAGAAAACATAGAAGAATATCTTTTCGACCTTGGAATACAAAACAATTTATTGGGCAGAACAAAAAAGTACCACTCATAAAAGAAAAATTATTAAACTGCCCTTTGTTCAAAATTAAAACCTTCTTTTCAGTGTTGAGAAAATACACTGTTAAGAAAATGAAAAGGCAAGCCATAGACTGGGAGAAAATTTTTTAGTTTTACTTATATATATAAATAACAAAGGAACTATATCCAGAATATACAAGGAAATGTTACAAATCAGTAAGACGACAAACAATCTAATTAAAAAGGGCAAAAGCCTTGAACAGAACCTTCAATAAAAGGTTCAAGGCAAGTAAGCACATAAAATGATACTCAACATCTTTAATAATCAGGTGAATGCAAATAAAAACTTTAGTCAGGCTGAAATTAAAAAGAATGACAGTATCAAGTAGTGATGAGGAAGCAGAGCAACTGCAACTCTCACACACTGATAGTAGGAATGTAAAATATTAGAGCTACTTCAGAAATCAGTGTGGAAGGTCTTAAAAAGTTAAACATCCACCTATCATATGACTCAGTCTTTCCTGTCTTAGGTATTCATCCATGAGAAATGAAAAGATATGTCAATACAAAAGACTTGTTCACAAATATTAACACAGTTTTATTCAAACAGCCAAAACTGGATAAAATGCAAGTGGACATAAATAGGGAAATAGAAAAAATAACTGTGGCATATTTGTACAACGGAATGCTATATTATCTACAAAAAGGAATGAGCTACTGGGAAGGCCACTGCGGTTCAGTGGCAGAGTTCCTGCCTGCCATGCCAGAGACCAGGGTTCGATTCCTGGTGACTGCCCAGGCGAAAAAAACAAAGTCATCAAAATTGAATGAGCTACTGATTTGCATAATAATATGGATAAAAACATACTGAGCAAAAGAGGCTAGACACAGGTGTATATATTGTATGATTCTATAATTTGATATATATGAAGTTCTACAGCAGGTAAAATTAACCTATATTGATAAAAATCAGAATAGCCCAGGCAGTGGAAGTGAGTGGGGTGAGGGGATAAAATGCAAAGGGGAAATGTTCAATTTTTGATTGCGGAGAATGGTGGTGGTGGTGGTGGTGGTGGTGGTTAGTTACACGGGTGTGTATGTTTGTCAAAGCTTATCAAACTGTACAATTAAAATGTGCTAATTTTGAGTATATAAATTATATACCAAAATATTTGAGAAAAAAAAACACTGATAGGAGAAAGGCCAATTCACATGGAAATGTTAATCAAAGAATGATTAAAGAAAATCTGTAATTTCTTTACTTTAGTAGTGAGAGGAATAGTGACAGAGATAATACACTGGGCAAATCACACAGTGAGAAAGGTTAAAAACCAGTACTTATAATATATACATTTGGGAGGGGGATGAGTTAACAAGTTAGTAATTTATAAACCATAAGGATTTACTAGGTGACCAAGATGTTCTGGGGGCAGTTTTCTGAAGGAGAGCATCAGCACTTAACTGCAGTATCTGGCCTGAGCATGTCAGTATATACTGAGCAGAGAACAAAAATAGAATGATTCTACTACTATGAATTTCTAGAAAACAAAACTAACAGAAACATGCAAAAAACAAAAAACAAAAACAAAAATAGCACTCACCAGCAAGAGTCCTGGAGAGTGGCAGATGTATGCTTATCAGATCCTCAGATACTCTGTAGGACTTAGTTTCCACAGTATGACCACATAACTGTATTATTGTCTTGCTACTGGATAGGAAACTTGTACTGCATCGCATCACAGCTTTGTGACATTCTTTATAAGCCACTAGCAACAGCTCTTCCTAAAAGGAAGAAAAATAATGCAAGTAAGCTGACAAGTTATCTACTTTACCACTCACCAATCAATATTTACTAAGTATGAGCAGAAGACTATTCTACATATTGCTAGGGCTACCTCTAAGGATTGTAAACCAATAGGAAATAAAGGTACATACACATAAACTCAAACACATAAACTCATAATCAAAATAGAAAATTTTCAGTGCCATGTAAATGCTATGAATTACCCAAAGAGGGCAAAGAAAGAAATCACAAACCATGGGGAAACATTTTTGTGAAAATAACTTTGGAGTAAGGTCTACAAGAATAAACAGAATTTACCCATGGGGAAAAGAAGAGAGGGGGGCATTCTCAACAGAGACATAGAATGAACAGAGATACAAATAAGGGAAAATACAACTCCTGTTCAAAAAGGGGAGATGAACAAAAATGAGATAAAAAAGAATTTATGGACGGTATTAGTTAGAAATTAAATTAGAAGTATGTCATGGCATCTGTACATAAATACACTGATGGGTATATGAAGGATAAAAAGGCAGTCAACACATTGCTTTAAGAATTAATGAGTGCCACTTAAGATGACAGAACAGAGAAGATGTGGTATATGTATCCCAGACAAATACATTGTTAAATTTAATCCATTCCTGTGGGTGTGAACCCTTGTAATTGTAAACAGGAACTTCTGATGAGGTTCCTTCAGATAAGGTGAGGGAGCAGCCAGAAGCTGAAAGTCAATGGAACCTTAAGAGAAGGAAAAGACCAGAAGAGGCTATGTTCATGCCATGTAACAGAGGAGCCAAGGATTAAGGATCACCAGCAGCCAGCCCTAGAATGAAAGTCTTCAGGAAGAAAGGACTGCCCTGATGACACTTTGATTTGGACTTCTACAATCAAAATAATGAGCTGATAAATTTTCATTTGTTTAAGCCAATCCACTCCATGGTATTTGCTATAGCAATAAGAAAACTAAAAAAGGGGGTCAAGGCAGAAAATAAGGAGACTATAACTGAGAAAATTAAGAAAAAAAATGATTCTATATTGTAAAACAGGCAGAAATTAATACCTGAAACTACTGAAACTCAACTAGTCTCAGCCGTGTGTATACTTACTATTGCAATGGTAACAATTCCATCCCTCCTTGTCTAAATCCATAAAAACTCTGAACTCCTCAGACTCAGGGAGACAGATTTTTGGGCCCACAGGCCATCTGATCTCCTGCTTCCCTGGTAGCATTAAACCATTTTCGTCTTTGAAACCTTGTGTAATGGATTGGCTGTTAGGCACATAAGGCAGAGAACTGATGGCTTTTGTTCAGTATCAAGACCAAAAGGAAGACTATTAGAAATTCTAAGTGTGAAGAGATAAAGATTTGAATTAAGGTGGGTAGAGTTAGGACAGAAAAAAAAGAAGCTGTACAAATTAACGATAATAAAGTAAATTTGGAATATACGGAAGAATCAAATCTAGGTAAGTATAGCAGGGAGAGAGAAGAGTCAAAGGTTACTTTGACTTTTCTAAGACAGTGTTTCTCATCCTGATTTTATCTGGGAAAAAAAAGGAACTCCACAGTCAAATAAATTTGGGGAACATCCCATTTAGAAACTGGTCCCCTGACTAATTCAAGTTCTAGTGGTTCAAAAAAGTCCTATTTACTTTCGTTCAATCCAGCATTTCCCAATTTTATTCTAACACAGATCTTTCTTTCTCCCTGCAAAAGATGTTAACTACCAACACAGAGAACACAGTAGCTCCAAGATTTCCCGTATGTTTGAATGTATAAGTAGTAGAGTCATCAACAAAACAAAGGAAGTCAAGAAGAGATAGATATGATAAATATCTATTTATTTTTAAGATATGATAAATCAATTTAAGATATTCTCATTTTCAAAAATAAATGTTAAGAGTGAAGCAGACAAGATTTAGCACTCAAGATGACAGCATAGTGAGGTGTGGAATTTAGTTGATCCTCCAGAGAAGCTAGTAAATACCCAAGAATAGTACAGAACAACTGCTTGGGCCACATCAGTGACCGGAAACACAGCATACACCTAACTGGACAAGTTGGAACAGTGTAATCGCACCCAGATCCATGAGCCCCCAAGCTGTGGAGGCCGGTACCCCACCCCCATAGGCTGGTTCCCAGAGGGGAAAGGAAAGAGACTTTACTAATAGCAAGGGGCTGAGCTCAATCAAGCTTCAATTGTGGAATAAATTAACAAATACTGACTACTAAAAATAGACTCCCAGCTTAGCTGAACCTTGAGTAAAAGCTAAGGTTGCTGGTTTTTGCTACACCACAGAGGGGGCAGGGCTGAAGGAAAAGACAAAAACAGTTTTTTTTTGGATTGGACAGCACAAAATACTTGAAAGAGTCTGGGCACTGAAAGAAAAGAGGGGGCACATGGGACCTGAAGATACACAGAACAATGTACCAACTTTAGCTCTTGATTGGAAAACCCAAGGAACGGGGACAGGTGAGGGGCGGGGTTCCTGCTCTGAAAAGGATTTTCTTTTCTTTTTTTTGTGGCTGTGTTTCTAGGGCTTGACTACTCTTTGTATACAACTGCAAGTTTTCTCAAGCTCCAACTACCCCAGACCAGGGCAGAATTAAGCTTGTCTAAGAAACAAAGAGGCAAATCAGGTGAAAGGATGTAATTCCCTGGAGTCTATACCTTTCCCAGGAGAGGGGTGGACCCAGATCAGGTGGAAACCCTCCCTCAAGGAACTCAGGTGTCAAGATCTGGAAAACTGAATTAAAGCCAGACTACAAACTCTCCTCTCTCTAAAACACTCCCCCAGCAGGGAGAGTCTGCTGAAGTTAAAGCTACTATATCACTTTATGCTGGTGGGACTGGCAGGTAGACAAGTGCCATGTACTGGGCAGGAAAGGAAAAATGCAGAGTCTAGAGAATCCATAGGAAAGTCTGTCAACCTGCTAGGTCTCACCCTCAGGGAAAAGTGATGGAGGTGACTCTTTCTCCCTGAGAGGAGGCAAGTCTTGTATGGGTAAAATCTATATATGGGGGTTTATAATACTTAAGCAGACTCTCCAAAGGAAATAAAACAAAAGGCACAATACAGGCAGGGCAGGAAACAAAAAAACAAGAACTGAGAAATCCTGTTCTGTTTAACAAAACCAAGGTCTAGAGTGGCTGAACCAAATCTCAAAGAACAGACAGACAACAAAATCATCCAAGCAAGAAAATCCTAGGTAAAAGAGGGCAAACAATTACCAGAATAAACCAATTAAGGAAATTAAACATCTGAACGCCAGCAAAAAATAACAAATCATACTACAAAAATGGAAGATATGGCCCAACCAACAATTCAAATGAAATACAAGATTGAAACAATTCAGGATGTTCAAACAGACATAGAAAATCTCATAAAAAATTAAATCAATGAATTCAGGGAAGATATAAAGAAGGCAAGGACAAACAAAACAAGAAACTGAAAGTCTGAAAAGGCAAATCACAGAACTTATGCAAATGAAAGGCACAGCAGAAGAGATGAAAAAAACAATGGAAACCTACAATGTTAGATTTCAAGAGGCAGAAGACAAGATTAGTGAACTGGAGGACAGGACATCTGAAATTCGACAAGCAAAAGAAAATATAGGGAAAAGAATGGAAAAATAGGAGCAGGGACTCAGGGAATTGAATGACAATATGAAGTGCGCGAGTATACGTGTTTAGGGTGTCCGAGAAGGAGAAGAGAAGGGAATAGGAGGAGAAAAACTAGTGGAGGAAATTATCACTGAAAATTTTCCAACTTTTATGAAAGACTTAAAATTAAAGATCCAAGAAGTACAGAACACCCCAAACAGAACAGATCCAAATATAAACACTCCAAGACGCTAATCAGAATGTCAGATGTCAAAGAGAAACAGAGAATTTTGAAAAGAGCAAGAGAAAAGCAATCCATCACATACAAGGGAAGGCCAATAAGACTATGCATAGGTTTCTCAGCAGAAACTACGGAGGCAAGAAGACAGTGGTATAATACATGTAAGATACTAAAATAGAAAAACTGTCAACCAAGAATCTTATATTCAGCAAAATGTCCTTCAAAAATGAGGGAGAAATTAAAATATTTTCAGACAAAAATCACTGAGAGAATTTGTCACCAAGACACCAGCTCTATAAGAAATACTAAACGGAGCACTAGAAGCAGATATGAAAAGACAGGAGAGAGAGGTGTGGAGAACAGTGTAGAAATGAAGACTATCAGTAAAGGTAAAAAAGAAGAGAATTAGATATGACATATAAAATCCAAAGGGCAAAATGGTAGAAGAAAGTACTACCCATACAGTAACAACACTAAATGTTAATGGATTAAATCCCCCAATCAAAAGTAAAGACTGGCAGAATGGATTAAAAAACAGGACCCATCTATATGGTGTCTACAGGAAACACATCTTAGACCCAAGGATAAATACAGGTTCAAAGTGAAAGGTTGGGAAAAGATATTTCATGTAAATAACAATCAGAAAAGAGCAGGAATAGCATATACTAATATCCAACAAATGAGGCTTCAAATGTAAAACAGTTAAAAGAGATAAAGAAGGATTTTATGTATTAATAAAAGGAACACAACAGGAAGACATAACAATCATAAATATTTATGCACCAAGGCAGAATACTCCAAAATACATGAGGCAAATACTGAAAACACTGAAAAGAGAAATAGACACATCTATCATAATAGCTATAGACTTCAATACCACACTCTCATCAATGCATAGAACATCTAGACAGAGGATCAATAAAGAAACTGAGAATATTAATAATACTAAAAAATGAGCTAGACTTCAAAGACATTTATAGAACATTATAACCCACAACAGCAGGATATACCTTTTTCTCAAGTGCTCATGGAGCATTCTCAAGGAGAGACCATATGCTGCATTACTCAGCAAGACTCAATAAATTAAAAAAGACTGAAATCATACAAAACAATTTCTCAGATCGTAAAGGAATGAAGTTGAAAATCAATAATAGGAAGAGTGCCAGAAATTTCACAAATATGTGGAGGCTCAACTACACACTCTTAAACAACCAGTGGGTCAAGGAAGAAACTACAAGAGAAATCAGTAAATATCTCGAGGCGAATGAAAATAAAAACACAACATACCAAAACTCATGGGATGCAGTAAAGGCAGTGCTAAGAGGGAAATTCATTGCTCTAAACGCCTATATGAAAAAAGAAGAAAGGGCAAAAATTGAGAAATTAACTGTCTGCTTGGAAGAACCTGAGAAAGACCAGCAAACTAACCCCAAAGCAAGCAAAAGGAAAGAAATAATGAAGATAATAGCAGAAATAAACGAAATTGAGAACATGAAAACAATTGAGAAAATTGACAAAATCAGAAGTTGGTTCTATGAGAAAATCAATAAGATTGATGGACCCTTAGCAAGATTGACAAAAAAGAAGAAGAGAGAGGATGCAAATAAATAAGATCGGAAATGGAAGAGGAGACATAACACTGACCCCACAGAAATAAAGGAAGTCATGACAGGATACTATGAAAACCTTTATGCTAATATATACAACAATGGAGATGAAATGGACAACTTTCTAGAAAGGCATGAACAACCAAACACTGACTCGAGAAGAAACAGACAACCTCAACAAACCAATCACAAGTAAAGAAACTGAATCAGTCATTAAGAAGCTCCCGTAAGAGAAAAGACCAGGACCACATTGCTTCACATGTGAATTCTACCAAACATTCAAGAAAGAATAAGTACCAATCCTGCTCAAATTCTTCAAAAAAAGTTCAAGAGGACAGAAAGCTACCTAACAAATTCTTCAAAGCTAACGTTACCCTCATACCAAAGCCAGACAAAGATATGACAAAAAAAGAAAACTATAGACCAATCTCTCTAATTATTATAGATGCAAAAATCCTCAACAAAATCTAGCAAATCGAATCAAACAACACATTAAAAGAATTATACACCATGACCAAGTAGGATTCATCCCAGGTATGCAAGGATGGTTCAACATCAGAAAATCAATGAATGTAATACTCCAAATCAACAAATAAGAAAAACCACATGATCATCTCATTTGATGCAGAAAAGGCATCTGAGAAACTTCAACATCCTGTTCTGATGAAAACACTTCAAGTGATAGGAATAGAAAGGAAATTCCTCAAAATGACAACGGGAATCTATAAAAAACCCACAGCTAACATCATCCGCAATGGGGAAAAACTGAAAAATTTCCCCCTAATACCAGGAACAAGATAAGGATGTCCACTATCACCACTGTTACTCAACATTCTGTTGGTAGCTCTAGCCAGAGCAATTAGACAAGAAAAAAAAATACATGGCATCAAAATGGGAAAGGAAGAAGTAAAACTCTCACTGTTTGCAGATGATATGACACTATATGTCAAAAACCCCAAAAATCCACAACAAACTACTAGAACTAATAAATGAGTATAGCAAAGTAGCAGGTTACAAGATCAATACTCAGAAATCTGTAGTGTTTCTAAACACTAGTAATGAACAATCTAAGGGGGAAATCAAGGAAAAAACTCCATTTACAATTGCAACCAAAAATTTTAGGAATAAATTTAACAAAAGAGACAAAAGACCTATACAAAGAAAACTATAAGAAATTGTTAAAAGAAATCATAGAAGACCTAAATAGATGGAAGGGCATACCGTATTATGGATTGGAAGACTAAATATAGTTAAGATGTCAATTCTACCTAAATTGATTTACAGATCCAATCCTATGCCAATTAAAGTCCCAAAAACTTACTTTTCAGAAATAGAAAAACCAAAAACCAAATTCATCTGGAAGGGCAGGGTGCTCCAAATAGCTAAAAGAATCCTGAGAAATAAAAATGAAGCCAGAGATCTCACACTACCTGACTTTAAGGTGTATTATGAAGCTGCAATGCTCAAAACAGCATGGTACTGGCATAAAGATAGATATACTGACCAATGAATCGAATAGAGTGTTCAGATATATACCCTCTCATCTATGGACAATTGATCTTTGATAAGGCAGTCAAGCCAACTCACCTGGACAGAAAAGTCTCTTCAATAAATGCTGCCTAGAGAATTGGATATCCATATGCAAAAGAATGAAAGAGGATGCATATCTCACACCCTATACAGAAATAAACTCAAAATGGATCAAAGACCTAAACACTAGATATAAGACAATAAAACTGTTATAACAAAATGTAGGGAAATACCTTAAAAATCTCATACTAGGAGGCAGCTTCCTAGACCTTACACCCAAAGCAAGAGCATTGAAGAAAGAAAGAAATAAGGAACTCCTCAAGATTAAACACTTTTGTGTGTCAACGAACTTCGCCAAGAAAGTAAAAAGACAGCCTACACAATGGAAAATGATATCTGAAAAGGATATATCAGATAAAGGTTTAGTATCCAGAATATATAAAGAGATCCTTCAACTCAACAACAAAAAGACAAACAACCCAATTATAAAATGGACAAAACACCTGAACAGACAATTCTCAGAAGAGGAAATACAAATGGCCAAAAGGCACAAGAAAAGGTGCTCGACTTTCCTAGCTATTAGAGAAATGCAAATCAAAACCACAATAAGATATCATCTCACACCCACCAGAATGGCCATTATTAACAAAACAGAAAATGACAAGTGCTGGAGAGGATGTGGAGAAAGAGCCATGCTTATCCACTGTTGGTGGGAATGTCAAATGGTACAACCGCTGTGGAAGGCAGTTTGGCAGTTCATCAGGAAGATAAATATAGAATTGCCATATGAACCGGCAACACCATTGTTAGTATGAGAGGACATGAGGGCAAGGGCACAAACGGACATTTGCACACCAATGTCTATAGCAGTATTATTCACAATTGCAAAAGAGATGGAAACAGCCAAAATGTCCATCAACAGATGAGTGGTTAAACAAGCTGTGGTATATACATACGATGGAATATTATGCAGCTGTAAGACAGAACAAAGTTATGAAGTATGTAACAACATCGATGGACCTTAAGGACATTATGCTGAGTGAGATTAGCCAGGAACAAAAGGACAAATACTGTATGGTTTCACTGATAAGAACTGACATTAGTGAATAAACTTGGAGAATTTCATTGGTAACAGAGATCATCAGGAGATAGAGACAGGGTAAGATATTGGGTAATCAGAACTGAAGGGATACAGATTGTGCAACAGGACTAACTGTAAAAACTCAGAAATGGATAGCATAATACTACCTAACTGTAATACAATTGTTAAAACACTGAATGAGGCTGAATGCAAGAATGATAGAGGGAGGAGGGCTGGGGATACAAATGAAATCAGAAAGAAACATAGACTATAAAGACTGAGATGGTATAATCTAGGAATGCCTAGAGTGTATAATGATAGTGACTAAATGTTCAAATTAAAAAAATGTTTTTGCATGAGGAAGAACAAAGGAATGTCATTACTGCAGGGTGTTGAAAAGAGATGGTAATTAATATTTTAAAATTTTAACTTATGTGTGAGACTAAAGCAAAAAATATTTATTTGGTACAAAATTTATATTTTGACTAGTGTATTTCCTAATATAACTTATGTAGACACCTTAATTGAACACCATAAGTACATGGAACCTGGAGTAGGGCATGAGATTTTGTTGGTTTGTCCACAGTGATGCCCCGATAAATCCCAGAGTGATTTGAACAAAAGTGAATAAAAAAGTATTTGCAAAGTACCCTTTGGGGAATAGTGAGAAAGGGGGAAAATTCAACTTTCGCAAGTTGAATTCTTGATATTCTCACAAGCAGGGTGGACAACCAAAGCTATAGGCTGAGCCCCCAATCTTGGGGTTTGTTCATACGAAACTTAATTCTACAAAGGATAGGCCAAGCCTACTTAAAATTAAGCCTAAGAGTCACCCCCAAGAGAACCTCTTTTGTTGCTCAGATGTGGCCTCTCTCTCTCCAGCCAACACAAACTCACTGTCCTCCCTCTGTCTACGTGGGACATGACTTCCAGGGGTGTGGACCTTCCTGGCAACGTGGGACAAAAATCCTAGAATGAGCTGAGACTCAGCATCAAGGGATTGAGAAAACCTTCTTGACCAATAGGGGGAAGAGGGAAATAAGACAAAATAAAATGTCATGGCTGAGAGATTCCAAACAAAGTAGGGAGGTTTTCCTGGAGGTTATTCTTATGCATTAAACAGATATCACCTTGATAGTCCAGATGTAATGGAGAGGCCGGAGGGAACTGCCTGAAAATAAAGAGCTGTTTTCCAGTAGCCATGTTTCTTGAAGATGATTGCATAAAGATGTAGCTTTCACAATGTGACTGTGTGATTGTGAAAATCTTGTGTCTGATGCTCCTTTTATCTACCACATCGACAGACAAGTAAAACATATGGAATAAAACTAAATCATAGGGGGAACAAATGTTAAAATAAATTTAGATTGGAATGCTAGTGATTAATGAAGGCGGGATAAGGGGAGTGGTGTGTGTAAATTTTTTCTGTTGTCTTTTCTTTTGTTTTCTGAATGGATGCAAATGTTCTAAGAAATTATCATGATGCTGAATATGCCACTATGTGATGATATTGTAAATTACTGATTATATATGTAGAACGTAATGATCATAAGTTAAGAATGTTTGCATTTATTTGTTGTTATATTTCTTTTAATCAAAAAATTTATTTAAAAAAAGAAAAAAAAACAACTAATAGAGGAAATAACCACTGAAATTTTCCCAACTCTTATGAAAGACTTAAAATTACAGAACAAAGAAATGCAGCATACTCCTAAGAATATATTCAAACAGACACACTCCAAGACACTTACTAATCAGAACATCAGATATCAAAGAGAAAGAGAGAATTTTGAAAGGAGCAAGAGAAAAGCAACCCATCACATATAAGGGAAGCCCAATAAGAATATGCGTAGAATTCTCAGCAGAAACCATGGAGGCGAGAAGACAGTGGAATGATACATGTAAGATACTAAAATAGAAAAACCACCAACCAAGAATTCTACATCCAGCAAACTTCTTCAAAAATAAGGGGGAAATTAAAACATTTTCAGGCAAAAAAATCACGAGAGAATTTGTGACCAAGAGACCAGCTCTGCAAGAAATGCTAAAGGGAGCACTAGACATAGAAATGAAAAGACAGGAGAAAGAGGTGAGGAGAAGAGTGTAGAAATGCAGACTAGCAGTAAAAGTAAAAAGAAGAAAATTACATGTGACCTATAAAAGCCAATAGGAAAAATGGTAGAAGAAAATACTGCTCTTACAATAATTACATTAAATGTTAATGGATTAAGCTCCCCAATCAAAACACACAGACTGGCACAATAGATCTAAAAAACAGTACCTACCAATATGCTATCTAAGGGAGACTCACTGTCTTTTAAACTTTTTTTATTGTATAGTATAACATATATACAGCAAAGAAATTAAAAAAAGAGATAGTTTTCAAAGCACTCTTCAAAAAGTGGTTACAGAATAGATTCCAGAGTTTGTCATGGGCTATCATATGATCCTCTCATATTTACCCTTCTAGATGCTACAGAATATGGGATACCAGCACGCTTCAATAATTTTTTATCATCACAATCAACCTTTCTTTCCTTTGTTTTTCTTTTGTGAACAAAAACATATATACAAAAAAAGTTATAAATTTCAAACACAGCACGACAATTAAAGAACATATTTCAGACTTTGACATGGGTTACAAATTGACAATTTTACGTTTTTACTTCTAGCTGCTCTAAAATACTGAAGACTAAAAGGGATATCAATTTAATGATCCAGCATTCATAATCATTTGCTAAGTCCTTTCTTCTATGTATAATTCCACCATCATTTTTGATCTTTTCATACCTCTCTTTGGGGTTGTTTGGGCTACAGCAATTCGAAATTCTTGATACTGAAAGGGTCTGTCACTAATATGGGGTAGGGAGACGGAACTACCTGATGTTCTGGAGAGGCTGGGCTAGGTTCCAGGACTTATCAGGATTAAGGACCCATCTGGAGGTTGTAGGTTTCTGGAAAGTTACTCGAGTGCCTGGTACTCTTGTGGCATCTTATAAACTGCCCTAGGTGTTCATCAGGATTGGCTAGAACAGTCCTGTTTGGGGGCTGCAAGGTTATGATCGACAGCAAGATCTACCTAAATCTTGCATAAGAGCAACCTCCAGAGTAGCCTCTCAACTCTATTTGAACTCTGCCTGCCACTGAAACTTTATGAATTATACTTCTTTTACCCCATTTGGTCAGGATGTAACTGTTGATCCCATGGTGCCTGGTCTGAATTCACCCCTAGGAGTCCTCTCCCACGTCACCAGGGACACTTCCACCCCTGGATGTCATGTGCCACGTAGTGAGGAGGGCAATGATTTCACTTGCAGAGTTGGGCTTAGAGAGACTCATACCACATTCAGAGTAATAACAGAGGTTCTCTGGGAATAACTCTTACGCATGCCTATAGGTAGTCCAAACTTCTATGCTACCTACATAAGCTTCACAAGAGTAAGCTTCATGATCTAGGGCATGGTCTATTGATTTAGGTGTCCCTAAAGTTTGACAGAGTATCAGAAGATTCCCTAATGGTAAGGTTTAATAGTTCCATAGTCTTCCTTCCCTCTAAAGGAGACTTATTTTAGACCCAGAGATAAACACAAGTTGAAAGTGAAAGGGTGGGAAATAATATTTCATGCAAACAACAATCAGAAAAGAGGAGCAGTAGCTATACTAATATCCAACAAATGAGATGTCAAATGCAAAACAATTAAAAGGACAAAGAAGGACAGAATGTATTTAAAAAAGGAATAATTCAATAAGAAGAGATAACAATCATAAATATTTATGTACTGAGCCAGACTGCTCCAATATACATGAGGCAAACACTGAAAAAAGAAATAGACACATCTACCATAATAGTTGGAGACTTCACTTTCCCACTCTCTTCAATGGACAGAACATCTAGACAGAAGATCAATAAGGAAACAGGGAATTTGAATAACAACAACAATTGAACTAGACTGAACAGACTTTATAGAATATTATACCCCACAACAGCAGGATACACCTTTTTCTCAAGTGCTCATGGATCATTCTCTAGGACAGACCAAATGCTGGGTCACAAAGCAAGTCTCAATAAATTTAAGAAGATTGAAATCATACAAACACTTTCTTGGATCATAAAGAAATGCAGTTAGTAATCAATAATAGGCAGAGGGCCAGAAAATTCAGAAATATATGGAGGCTCAACAACACACTCTTAAACAACCAGTGGGTCAAGGAAGAAATTACAAGAGAAATCAGTAAATATCTCGAGGCAAATGAAAATAAAAACACAACATATCAAAAATATGGGATGCAGCAAAGGCACTGTAAGAGGGAAATTTGTTGCCCTAAATGCCTATATCAAAAAAGAAGACCAAATATCGAGAAATTAACTGTTCACTTAGAAAACTAGAGAAAGGACAGCAAACTAACCCCAAAGCAAGCAAAAGGAAAGAATAATGAAGATTAGAGCAGAAATAAATGAAATTGAGAACATGAAAACAACCGAGAAAATCAACAAAACCAGAAGTTGGTTCTATGAGAAAATCATTAAGACTGATGGGCCCTTAGCAAGGCTGACAAAAAAAAAAGGATGCAAATAAGAAAATCAGTAATGGAAAAGGAGACATAACCACTGACCCTGCAGAAATAAAGGAGGTAATGAGAGGATACTATGAACAACTTTACGCTAATAAACTCGACAACATAGATGAAACAGACAATTTTCTCAAAGGGCATGAACAACCAACACTGACTTGAGAAGAGACAACCTCAACAAAGCAATCACAAGTAAAGAAACTGTATTAGTCATTAAGAAGCTCCCCAAAAAGAAAAGTCCAGGATCACATGGCTTCACATGTGAATTCTAACAAACATTCAAGAAAGAATTAGCACCAATCCTGCTCAAACTCTTCAAAAAAAAATTGAAGAGGAAGGAAGGCTACCTAACTCATTCTATGAAGCTAACATCACCCTCATACCAAAGCCAGACAAAGATACTACAAGGAAAGAAAATTACAGACCAATCTCTCTAATGAATATAGAAGCAAAAATCCACAAAAAAATTCTTGCAAATTGAATCCAGCACCATATTAAAAGAATTTTACACCATGATCAAAGAGGATTCACCCAGGTATGCAAGGATAGTTCAACATTGGAAAATCAATTAATGTAATACACCATATCAACAAATCAAAGCAGAAAAACCACATGATCATCTTGATTGATGCAGAAAAGGTATTTGACAAAATTCAACACCTTTTCTTGTTGAAAACGCTTCAAAGGATAGGAATAGAAGGGAACTTCCTCAATATGATAAAGGGAATATATGAAAACTACAGCTAACATCATCTTCAATGGGGAAAAACTGAAAACTTTTCCCTTAAGATCAGGAACAAGACAAAGATGTGCACTATCACCACTGTTATTCAACATTGTGTTGGAAGTTCTAGCCAGAGCAATTAGACAAGAAAAAGAAATACAAGGAGTCAAAATGGGAAAATAAGAAGTAAAAGTCTCACTGTTTGCAGTTGAGAGTATAGATTTTTCAACTATATGTTGAAAAATCCACAGCAAAACCACTAGAGCTAATAAATGAGTACAGCAAAGTGGCAGGTTACAAGATCAACACTCAAAAGTCTATAGTGTTTCTATAGGCTAGTAATGAGCAATCTGAGGGGGAAATCAAGAAAAAAGTTCCATTTACAACTGCAACCAAAAGAATAAAATATTTAGGAATAAATTTAACTAATAGTATAAAAGACCTATACAAACAAAACTATGAGAAATTGCTAAAAGAAATCACAGAAGACCTAAATAAATGGAAGGGAATATTGCATTCATGAATTGGAAGACTAAATATAGTTACGACATTGATTCTACCTAAATTAATAGATTCAATGCAATACCAATTAAAATCCCAAAAACTTACTTTTCAGAAATAGAAAGACCATAAAACTTTTAGAAGAAAATGTATGGAAATACCTTATAAATCTTATAACAGGAGGCAGTTCCCTAGATCGTACACCCAAAGCACGAGCACTGAACAAATAGAAAAATGGGAATTCCTCAAAATTAAACACTTTTGTGCATCAAAAAACTTTGTCAAGAAAGTAAAAACACAGCCTACATAATGGGAGGCAATACTTGGAAGTGGCATATCAGATAAGAGTCCATATCCAGACTATATAAAGAGATTGTTCAACTCAACAACAACAAGACAAACAACCCAATTAGAAAACGGGCAAAAGACATGAACAGACACTTCAGAGAAGAGGAAATACAAATGGCTAAAAGGCACATGAGTAGATGCTCAACCTCCCTGTCTATTAGGGAAATGCAAATCAAAACCACAATGAGATATCATTTCACACCCTCCAGAATGGACATTATCAATTAAACAGAAAATGACTAGTGCTAGACAGGATGTGGAAAAAGAGGCACTCTTATCCACTGTCAGCAGAAATGTAAAATGGTATAACCACTGCAGAAGTCAGTTTGGCGCTTCCACACAAAGCTAAGTATAGAATTGCAAGGTGATATGGCAATACCATTGTGCTAGGTATCTATTCAGACATGAGGGCAAGGACACTAACAGACATTTGCACACCAATGTTTATAGCTGCATAATTTACAACTGCTAAGAGATGGAAACTGCCCAAATGTCCATCAACAGAGAGTGGCTAAACAACCTGTGGCATAAACATACAATGGAATATTACATACCTGTAAGACAAAATAAAGTTATGAAGCATGTGAAAATATGGATGGACCTTGAGGACATTAGGCTGAGTGAGACTGGCCAGAAACAAAAGGACAAATACTGTATGGTCTCACTGATATGAATGAACATTAATAAATGAACTTGGAGAATTTCAGTTAAGAACACAGGCCATCAGGAGATAGAAAGAGGGTAGATATTGGGGTAATTGGAGCTGAATGGATACAGATTGTGCAACAGGACTGTTCGCAAAAATTCAGAAATGGATAGCACAATACACTCTGACTGGAGCACAATAAGGTTAGCACACTGAATGAAGCTGAATATGAGAATGACGAAGGAGGGCTGGGGGCACCAATGAAACCAGAAGGAAAGATGATAATGACTAAAATGGTATAATCTAGGAATGCCTAGAGTGCTCAATGATAGTGACTAAATGTACAAATTAAATGTTTTTGCATGAAGAAAAATAAAGGAATGTCAATATTGCAAGGTGTTGAAAATAAATGGTCATTCATATTTTATTTATATTCAGTGTGAGACTAAAGCAAAAAATGTTTATTTGGTAGAAAATTTATATTTTGACTACTGCACTTCCTAATATAACTTATATGGACAGCTTAATTGATCACCATAAGTACATGAAACCTTGAATAGGACATGAGATTTTGTAGGCTTGTCCAGAGTGATGCCTCGATAAATCCCACAGCAATTTGAACAGTGAATAAAAACGTATTTGCTAAGTCTGTATGGTGAGAAAGGGGGAAAATTCACCTTCGCCTTTTGGAGAAGGCCTGATATGCTCGCAAGCAGTGAGGTCAACCAAATTAACAGGCTAAGCCCTCAATGTTGGGGTTTGTTCCTATGAAACTTATCCTTGCAAAGGATAGGCTAAACCTGGTTAAAATTAGGCCTTAAGAGTCACCCCCAGAGAACCTCTTTTGTTCTTCAGATGTGGACTATCTCTCTCTCAGCCAACATGGCAAGTAAACTCACTGCCCTCACCCTCTCTACATGGGACATGACTCCCAGGGGTGTAAGCCTCCCTGGCAATGTGGGACAGACATCCCAGAATGAGGTGGGACTCAGCATCAAGGGAATAAGAAAACCTTCTTCAATGAAAGGGGGAAGAGAGAAATGAGACAAAATAAAGTGTAAGTGGCTGAGAGGTTTCCAACAGAGTTGAGAGGTTATTCTGGAGGTTATCGTTATCGTTACACATTATATAGATATCACTTTTTTAGTTTAAGGTGTATTAGAGAAGCTGGAGGGAAGTGCCTGAAATTGTAGAGCTGTGTTCCAGTAGCCATGTTTCTTGAAGATGATTGTATAATGATATAGCTTTCGCAATGCGACTGTGTGATTGTGAAAACCTTGGGTCTGATGCTCCTTTTATCTACTATATGGACAGATGAGTAAAAAATATGGATTAAAAATAAATAAATAATAGGGGAGAACAAATGTTAGAATAAATTGGGTAGAGTGAAATACCAGTGGTCAATGAGAGGGAGGGGTAAGGGGCATGTTATGCATAAGTTTCCTCTGTTTTTTTAAAATTCTTTTTCTGGAGTAATGCAAATGTTCCAAGAAATGATCATGGTGATGAATATACAACCATGTGATGAAATTTTCAGCCACTGATTGCACACCAAGTACAGAATGTTCATGTTAAGAATACTTGTTATGTATGTTTTTTGGTTTTATCAATAAAAATTAAAAAAAAAACAAGATTTAACACTACTCAAATACTGCTAGAATCAAGATCAGAAATAATATGAATCAAAATAACACTAGAGTACATATCTACATTATTCTATTTCCATAACCTCAGTATTAAAAAATAATAGACAATTAAAGAAGTATTAAAATCACTCAAAAATACTTTTTTAAGAATTATACAGTTGGGAGTTTTTCTCATCATCTTAATTATATATAATTTCATCCCTACTGAATTTTAAGCAATAGAAATATTAAGAATAAAATATCCTATATTTAGAATTATTATGCCCTCATTTTTATTCATGTTTACTGTAAAGCATCTATTCAGCTGACATTTTAAAGGCACCTGTACTGAAATAAACTAGCAAATGCTATTTGACACCTCATCTAAATAAAAGTAATAAATCTAAAAAAAAAAATCAAAGAGGTAAGCAGATATAATAGTCAGCTGTACCCCATACAGGAACTGTTTACATCAAGGAAGTTAAAACATAAAACTATTAATATGATTGATAACTACAAGGCACCAATCTTGTCAGATCCTACTTCTACATTTTACTTACATCACAAGCACACCACTCTTGGAACATGAGTAAAATATTCTTCAATTGCATTTGTATAGCAATGGCAGCCTCCCAGTCAGGATCCACTTCAATATGCTGCCCAACCTGTCTTCTGATTTCTTCCATCCCCTACAAGAAAGACTGGTCAAAATACACTTACTTGGGCCCCCTTTCTTTGCTCCTCTAGTAGGAAAATTAAAAATTTTCAGATTCCCATTCACATATATATATTTCTGGGGGTACATGGTCCAGGAAGCGAACCCGGGTCTCCTGCCAGAAAGGCAGGCATACTAACCACTGAACTACCCGTGCACCCCCCATTCATATTTGAGTAACCATTTTAGTATGGTTGATATCCTCGATCAGAATGCATGGATTCAAATCCAAGGTTTGCCACTTTCTAGCTATTTAACCATGACCAAATTCTTTCTAAGCTTCAACTCCCTTATATGTAAGATGGGGATATAAAAATAGTAACTACCTCATAAGACTGCTAAGGAACAAAAGAGATAATACATATGTAGTGCTTACTACAGTATCTATTGCATGGTAAGCAATGAAACATTAATAGCAGTAGTAAACTAGGGAACATAGAAAGATGTATTAAAGCAGGATCAGTAGGGCAGTGTCTAAATCTTATTTCTATTTTGCTAGATACATTCTTTCTCTTGTAAAACATTACAGTTAAAGTTGAATTGTGCTATTAAAGGAAAGATGCGAGAAAAAAAATCACAATTTGCTGAATAAATCAAAACTTGAAAACGGAGTTACACCTTAAAAAATGAATTTCTCATACTAATGTACAAAAGAACTATCTCATACCTGCATACAGGTAAGTATCTTCAAAAAAGATCGAAAACCTTCAAGGAACTGCATTCTTAATCTTTCTGTCCATACTGTAGGTTTGCTGATCAGAATATACCTGTTATTTAAAGAGACAAAGAAATATTTCACTTGCATATTTTGAATTCATGTTAAGGTACTTAGGGCTATGACAATGCCATTCATTAAAAATATGAAAATAAACTTATTTCTTTTGATAATTACGCTCTAGCCATACGTAGAATCAGTATCCTTGTTTATTTTAAATACAATTATCAAAATCTGAATGCTCTGTAAGCCTGCCCTCCCCACATACTATGCCCTCAGAGGTTAGTATGTTTATGTGAATCCAGATCTGACCCAGCCTGTCACAACTCAGAACAACCACAGTATGGATTTTCCAGGATTGTTTGAATTCATATTTTTCATTCAAAGGGCCAATTGAAATCCTAAAATCTTTCAGCCTCAGGATATTTGGAACAGATTCCTTATCTCCAAGTTTTCATAACCCAGAACCTGGGAGAAGGATGTAAGCACCTGTGCCATATTTTAATTTACTTCTTTATAAAGGAAATTACATTATTGCATATGTAATTTTCTCATCAGAATGCACTTGTTTCAAGAGATAAACAGACATTTTGCCTACAATTTACAAGCTCATTATTTCTTTTGGCTAGAAAGACAATGATTGATTTCATAACCAATGAGAACAACATTTATTATGATATGACTTCTCAGGAAGCAACAATAACAATTATTACAATTTACTTTGCACTCAGTCAACCAAAAAACAGTCCAGATATTGGTAACACAAAAGTGAACACGATACTCTACCCTTGAGATTCAAAATGTAAGGAGGGAAACATGTACATATAGTAATTGCTGCAATCCAAAGTTAAAAGTACTAAAAAAGAGATATAAAGGAAGAAATGAAGGGTCATAAAGGAAAAAACAACAAAGAAAAAAAACTTTTTTATTTGTAAACACAATGGTTGTGGTCTAATTGGTTCCTTTATTTAGATATCCATTATAGTGAATGTACATCATAAATAGTCATCAGGACCTTATTAAAGAAACTTTGAAATAAACTACTACCATCTAAGTCTTTATTCTAAAATAACGGTTAAAAAGACTTAAGTTTAAAATCTGTCACAATGAACCACAAATGACATCAAAGCTTGTTTCTTTTCTACAGTACTGCTATTTCAAGTGGGTCCATAAATCAGCATCAGCATCACCTGGGCATCTGTTAGAAATGCAGAATCTTGGGCTTTGAACAAGATCTACTGAATAAGAATCTGCTTTTTTTTTTTCAATCTACTCAATTTATTTTAACCTTTGTTCCACCTATTATTTGTTTATTTCTTATCTGTATTTTTTACTCATCTGTCCTTACCATAGAATAAAAGGAGCATCAGACACAAGGTTTTGACAATCACACAGTCACATTGTGAAAGTTATATCATTATACAATCATCTTCAAGAAACATGGCCACTGGATCATAGCTCTACAGTTTCAGGTACTTCCCTCTAGCCATTTTAATACACCTTAAACTTAAAAGGGGGTATCTATGTAATGCGTATGAATAACCTCTAGCATAACCTCTCAACTCTGTTGGCACCTCTCAGCCACTGATGTTTTCTCTCATTTCTCTCTTCCCCTTTTTGGTTGAGAAGCTTTTCTCAATCCCTTGATGCTGAGTCCCAGTTCATCCCAGGATTTCTGTCCCACATTGACAGGGAGGTTTAACCCCTTGAGAGTCATGTCCCACGCAGAGAGTGTAAGGGTGGTGAGTTTGCTTGCCATGTTGGCTTAGAGAGAGAGAGGCCACATCTGAGCAACAAAACAGTTTCTCTGGGGTTGACTCTCAGGCCTCATTTTATGTAGGCTTAGCCTATCAAGGGATAGGTTTCATACGGGTAAACCCCAAGATAGAGGGCTTGGCCTATTGATTCGGTTGTTCCCACTGCTTGCGAGAATATCAGGAATTCTCAAATTAGGGAAGTTGAATTTTCCCCCCTTTGTCCCCATTCCCCCAAGGGGACTTTGCAAATACTTTTTATTCACTGTTCAAATGACCCTGGGATTTATTGGGCATCACACTAACCTGGACAAACCAATAAAATTTCATGCCCTATTCTAGGTTTCATGTACTTATGGTGAAGAATCTTCATTTTAACAAGCTCCCCAGATGATATGAATTCATACCAAAATGTGAGAAAGCATTGACCTAGAATAGAAGAGAATTTACATTCCAACTTTCTGATGACCTCACATAAATCATGCATGACCAATGTTGTGGACCTAGAAAGGAAAGATGTAAAAAAGATAAAGAAAGGAAAGAGTAAGGAAGGAAAGGAAAAGGAGTTTAGCTAAGAATAACAAAAGCAAAGGGAGCAAAGCAAGGACCAGACTGAAAGTAAAGAGGTTATTTGGATTGAGAGTCTGTGATACTTAATGAAAATGTGACACGAGAAAATGTTAGAGTAATAAATAAATAACACTGTTCCTTAATAGAACCAAAGGTCAATTGTATCTCTTTTCTAAACTTCATTCCTACTGTGAATTAGAAATTGAGAAACAAAAGTACCTTATCAGATACCTTTCATAGAGAAAGGACAAATAAAACTAGATTAATGTACGTTATTTAGAATGAAGGAGATAACAATCCCTTCCTTCTACTCTTTACTAAACAGACCTCAATTAGAATACTGTATTCGTTTCATGGCATACACCTTAAGAGTCATACATTTAACTGGAACAGGTTCAGAAAAAAAGAAACAATGATTTAAATGGGATTTTAAACAATATAAAATGGGAAAATTTAGAGACACAGATGTAACTTACATGTACAGAAAACATAATTGCAGTTTAAAATTACTTCTTCAAGTTAAATGAGAATTAAAGCTGTTCTGAACAAATGAAGGGAGAACTAGAAACACAATGGAAGTTACGTTAAGACAGAATTAAGTATAAAATGAAGAACTTTCTAACAACTGGAAGGGGCTACTCAAAGGTGGAACATACTGTGCTTTGGGAGAATGAAAGCTTCCTGATGCAGGCTGAACAAAATAACTACAGGTACCAATAAAACATATTTCATATGTAGGTACAATGAGAGGTACAGTCAGAAAGTTAATATATAAGATCAGAAAGACAGGAAGAACATAAGGCCAGACAATGAAAGCTACAAATTCTGAGAGAATTTCAACTTTATTCTGTAAACAATTAAAAGTGATTAAGTATTTGTGATTATTTCTAATTTTACAATGATAAAAGCAGAGTTTCAGGAAGGAGTGGGAAAAGGATAAGATGTGCAAAACTTCTACAATGAGAATGAAAACATGGGGATCAACAATTATTTGTTAAAGGAAGGGTATACCTGACTGATGTGTAAGGCTAGGCTTCAGAGCAGGTTTTATTGTTTTTTTGTATGAGTTCTGTGAGGCTATATGATATAGAATATGAGTTTTACAGATAAACAGTGCAAGGCTCAAATCCCAGTTCTGTCACTTACTAGCTCTGTGACTTCACGCAAAGAATCATAATCTACAAATGAAGATTATCGCACCAACCTTATGAAAATGCTGCAAAAAATAAAATGAGTAATGCTACTTAGCATACTACAGTTACTAATAAATTTCACAGGACCCTTGTGAGAGTTAATTACATGAAAATGTATAAGCTTATCTCAGTATTGTTGAACAAATGCTCAAAATATGCTAATTTTCCCTTTCTACTGTTACTAGAAATATCTATGTTTACATTTAAACATAAGGGAGGACTTGTAAGCATTATAAGAATGGGAAAACTCTAATTTGCAAAACAAGAATCCTAGAGTTTTACTATACAGGTACATTTCTAAGGATATGTTGGCTCTAAATTATTCTTTATAGGGAACAATTAGAGTCAGAGGCAAATAAAACAGAATGAAATAGAATTAAATAAAATGAAAGAAAATAAAACAGAATTCAATAAAATGGAATATAATAAAAGAATGAAATATTATGAGATACGATAGAATATGGTAGGGTAAGATTTTTTTTAAAAGGATATTAAAATCCTTTGGATATAAAAATAACTCAAAAAAATAAAAATAAAAATAACTCAGCCACAAAAATTCTTCATAGTAACGAGGATCACAATGGAGATATTTTTCGTGTATGGTAGACTCAGATTATTCACTGACTTAACACTGATAACTTTAAGTATTGCTACTGGATTTTTCATATGTTTCAGTTTGATGTATAATTTATACATAATTTGGCTGAGGTACAAATCTGAATCATACTCAATATATGAATTCGCCCACCATTTCTACTTGTACTGAAGATGTGATAACATTATAATTTTATTGAACTTTAAAGGGAGATAGATATGCCACAATTATTTTTAGAAATTAAGGAAACTGAAGAGGTCTTGAAACATTTTCCTGAGTTTTTTCAAGAATCCATTTCATAGGTACAGAAATCTGCCATATTTTTTTAAATAGACTACACTATCTTAAGTTGGACTGGAAGCCTATTTGCTTTCATCCCTCTATACCCTGCACAGTCATTAGAATAAGTGGACAAAATTCGAACATTTTAGCCCTGAGGGACCAAAAATAATCACACATACTTTGGAGTTGTTTTTATTAATAGCAAATTAAAAGAAATAAATTTTGTTTAAAATACTCCTAAAAGAACTTTTGGAAGCCTATCACTTATTAAATAGTTGATCTGTCATAATCCTTAAAATATTCAGCATCTATATCAAAAACAAATGGAAATTTATTTCAGTTTAGGTCAAATGATCCAAAACATGATTTTGCATGTGACTCCGACTTCAATTTAAAAGGAAACTCTCTCCTCTTCAGGGAGAAAAGCCTACTAAAGAAACCCCAAATGAACATTGATAACTTGGTTCTACACGTACAAAAAAGGGAGTTAAAAAGAAATGTGCAACAAGGTCATCTGAAACTACATAAAAAGAGACTAGACAAGAGGAACACAACCCAAGTGTTTCAGCACAAATGAAAGGTGTGGTACTTATAATGGTGATTCATTTGGTGATGCCAAAAAATGGCAGTTCTTGTGATCAGCATCTTCCCAGTACTGTCTTTATTAACCTGGTCACATAACTCAACAAGAAGACTTTATTTAAGACATTTATGAGTCAGCAGCAGTTTTTTTTTTTGTATTTGCAATTATCATAAAGAGGATCTAGATAAACAAAAAAAGATCAGAGATTTATTTATAAGAGCAAATAAGCACAACATGTTTTCAGGTACCCAGATCTTTGGCCCAAACAACTTACTTTAGGTCACATATTACTGCATATACTCTTCCCAGTTTGTCCTGGCTATATCCCTGGAAGTTGAATTTATTGTTCCTGTCTAAGTATTCAGGTAAAACTTCCAGCAGAGTTTCAGTAATGACAGAGATAACATTCTGTTCTTCAATAAGGTGTCGAGCCTGCAGAATATTTCAAGAATATTATCTTTAGCATTAACTCATCACAGTATGGACTGAATTTATTCATTTGGCTTATTAGCAAGTCACTTCAAACATAGTTCTTAGTATCACAGAACAGCAATTACTGAGAAGTTATTTTCTAAAAGTAAAAATCTCAAACTCCTCTGTAACTAGAAAACATCTGTCTGAACACCCAAAGTCCATTACAGAGGTGGTTTACATATATGTTTACCAGCAGTAATCACACAATGAGCAAAGTAGAGCAAAAACAAATATACTTCATGATTTCTATCATATTACTATCTTCTGGCATCTTTCTCTCCCTATCCCCAATCCAATTTCTGTTCCCCATCCTCTTCTCTAACCTTTTGAAAAAGGAGAGTTAATCAAACTGTTCAGAAGAAACAGAGAAAGAAAGTAGTATAAAAAAGGAAGCAGAATTCTCCACTCCATTCCTCTCCCAGGCCTATACAAGACCACCCTAAGTAAATGCTTTATACTGATAATATTCTCAATTTAATTTTATCTTTCTCTGGTTTATTCTCCCAAACAATAACTAAAGAACAAAAGAATAGTAAAACATTGTTTTGGTATTGAAGGGGTAGTGCTCCTAAGTTATTCTAGAAACCTAGAAACCAGCTCCAGAATTAACTTGCAGGTTATCAGGACATTTGGACATAGGCAGGACCATCATTCTTATTCAACAAGTTACCTAGTCCTTGGGTATCATTACAGGTATTATTAATAAGTAGGTACCACAGAATTATTATTCAATTGTCCAAGTCGTATTAACCCAACATGGCAATTCTCACATTTTGATTTCACAGTAAGTGAAATTTCTTTAAAGCAAAACAAATATTTTTAGAAAGATGACAAAAAAACAAATAAATAAATGAAACATACCAGGGTAGGGACAGTAAACATTTGAACTGAGAGTGCAGTTACAGAGATACTTCTGTCATGATCGTCACTGATATATTCTTTCTGCAGCTGTTTATAATACTGAAAGACATAATAAAAAGTAGAGAATCAGTTATAAATCATTACTTAAAACTTTTAAAACCCAAATTTTAGCAACAGTTGCAAGTTTATTTCTATCTGTAAAGGGAGAAGTATATAATTTCTATTTATTAACGCAAGATATCAGGGTCAACAAAAATACCTTAAGAGCACTTAGAAAGATAGTAACAAATAAAAAGCAAATATCAATCCAGCTACCCAAATTAGCTGAGATGGAAGTGAGAAAGATAAAACAATGATGGACAAAAATCACAGATGACAACAATGGTTCAGTGTATCCTTTTTCTAAACATAGAATCTGGGCAATCTTTAGCAGGTTCTACACCAATGGTATAGAGCAGGGGCTATATTCCAAGTATTTAATAACAGTTATAATGCAGAAAACAAACCAATCAGATCCACTCCAGGCTCAAACACAATGACTATTGACTACAAGTAACTGCTCATCTCTGTACTGGTCCATAACAGATGAAATAAGTAAGCCCTGATACAGAGGCAGAACAAAAATAATAATATTCCTAGTCATGTTTCAAGTATTTATTATGTATAAACACAATGCTGTACACCCAATTTACATATTTAATTTTACCCTCCAGAATTTCCTGCAAAGATTAAAAGGTAACCGTGGTGTACAACAAAATGCTGTCTACACAGGAAGATTAGCTTCTGAATAAGGAAAAGGACTTTCCATTTCAGATTATGTATATGGTCCAGTATTCTATCTTGAAAGAATTTTAGAAAAATACAGTTGACATCTTGGACATCACTTCACAAGATTGAGACATACGCAAAATGTCTTAGCTATTTTTTAACAATCTGTTTATAAAACCCAGGGAGTGCAGGTGCCTTATCCTATAGTACCATTTGTCTATCACAATCTTTATTTCCCTCTCTGCTTCCAATTCCATCCTTAGTCTGATCTCTGGCTCCTGTCTTAAATTAGAAGAACCAACAAGTATTTATCGAGCAACTTTATATATAAGATAAAGAAGGAGAGTTGTTTTATATAACTTTGCAATCTTGGGAAATAATAGATACAACAATGTAAAGGATATACAACAGATCCATACGATAACATAAAAGAAACTACAACCTTTACCTCTATCTTTTAGCTCAAAACAGTTAAGTATAATTCTGCCCACTGATTCATGCCTCACTAGGATGTACTTCTGTTCCTCTTCCCAAGTTCCTTCAAATTAGTTATTACTCCTTTGTTTGAATTTTGATTAACAAGTGAAATTATTAAAAAGAATGAATTCATGTGTGAATGTGACAACCTCCCTTTGCTCTCTCTAGGCAAATAATAGGTCATTTCCATACCTCTCCTCTCCCAGTCTGCTGTTTTCATCCTAACAAATTCTCTTTTTGAAAATATTTATGTAACATAAATTTTTTACAAACAAATGAATCAAATATTCAATTATTCTGATTCATAATTATCCTCTTTGTTTTTATTATTTCATTTAACAAAAACTGCCTTCTATTCCTATTTATTGGCATTATTATATATAAGAGTAATTACCTTCACAAATTCCATAGAAAAGAGTTTTTTGTATTCCATCTCCATAAAAAAACTACTGAAGATCAATTCATGAAGGATCTTACGGGCACCTACAGATCATTTGTTTTTGGGGAAGAGGGGTATCACCAAAGCAAAAAGAACATTCTAGTTATTAGAAGTAGTAGAATATTAAACAAGTATTTCACAAGCTAATAGACTTCATGGACTCAAATACAAATAGTACTTACTACATTTGTTTAACAGCTAGAATTTAAAATACATATATACATATATAACTTTTTCCCTCTTTATTTGTGCTCCTGCCACCACTTCATCCTATTTCATTTATTCCTTCCACCCTTTCTCTGTTTCTTTTCACTCCATTTCCCTCAAAATGATACTCTGTAATTTCCCTTCTCTATTGAACCTTCCTCTCATCTTTGAACCCTTGAACCTTCCTCTCATCTTTCATATTTAGTTCTCCACTTAGATTTAAAAAAATGAAGAAAAAAAATTTTTTTAAATAATAAAGGAGATTAAAACATTCCCAGATAAACAAAAGCTGAGGAAGTGTGTCACCACGAGAGTGCCATACAAGAGGTGCTTAAGAGAGAGAAGCAGGTTGAAAGGATAACAGACAACAAATCAAAGACACATGAATAACTAAAGATCTCCTGCCAGAGTAACAACAAGGGTAGATACTAATGCCAGTATATTGTATTTTTGGTCTGTAACTCCACTTTTCACTTCCTACTGGATCTAAAAGGCAATACACACAATATATTGGTAAGTTGGCAGTTTGGGACTCATAATGTATAAACATGTAATGTGTGGAAAGAATTACATAAAGATGGGGGGATGGAGGGCTAAGGAACATAGTTTGTGTGTGTTACTGAAGTCAAGTATGTATAAAAGCAAACAAGACTGTTATAGTTTTACATTGCTAAATTTAAGTTCCATGGCAACAACAAAGAAAATATCAGACAATACACAAACTTATAGAGTCATAAATTAAAGTACAAGTTGCCAGTGGTGGGGGGATAGAGAGAATGAGAATCAATGCAAAATGGGTATAGGGTTTCTCATGGGGAGATAGGAAAATTTTAATAATGGGAAGTGGTAAAGGAATCACAACACTGTGAATGCGATTAATCCCCCTGAATGGCACACTTGGGAATGGTTGAGATGGGAAAGTTTATGCTGTATATATGATCTCGCAATAAAAAAAAAAAGAAAGAGAGAGAGAGAAAAAAAGAAAGAACAAGTAAAGAGACAATTAAATGCAATACATGATCCTGAATGGGATCCGGCAAGGGAGGAGAAAAGGCTCAAAGAGATATTATTGGGGCCCAGGAAAAAATAGGAACGTAGACTATAAACTTTACATCAATGTTAAATTTTTCAAACATGGTATCTGTACTTAAGGTGGTTACTTTAAGGAGGAAAGCAAGGATGAATAAATGTGACAAAATGTTAAAACTGTTGGATATGGGTATCTGAGTGAGCTAGGGGTATATTGGAATTTTCTGTACGCAGTTCGGATTATTTTTGTAACTGTCCTGTAAGTTTGAAAGTATTTCAGTATCAAATGTCTAAAAAAAAAGCAATACTCCTGGGTTTATATCCTGAGGAATACATACTGTTTGACTAAACTTACCTTAAAGTATAACAACCTATCAAGATCACTGATTTAATAAACTAATAAACAGGATGCAAATGAGATGACAGCTACACTTTAAAGTTATAAGCAAAGATCTACCCACCTTTATAAAGTTTTGCATCCCAAAGCATTAACCTACTTATGGGACACGGATTCTCAGAACCAGGTTCTTCTCTAAGACATGCTTGGCAAAAGATCTGTCTAAAGTCACCTATAAACAAAAGAAGTCACATATAATTTTTACTTCAAATTTCTCCCCAAAGTAGGTTCTCAATTATGTATGAAAAGACTAACACTAACATTCCAACATCGGATGCCAGGAATAATTCTGTCAATATCCAAGACTCATTATTTATTTCGAAGGGTTAAGAGCCAATAGAGGATATTATTTAGAGCATTTGAAATGCAATCCTGAAAATTAATGACAATGTATGAACAACAACAAAAAAATCCAGAGAAATTTTATTTTATATTCAACGACATTTAAAAATTAGTGGCTATTTAAAAAAAACAAAACACGCATAAAGCAAATAGAAAATAAGAAAAATATCCTTACTTGAATAACTCATAATTTTGTTCATCCAGGAGCCAAGACGCAAGGCAAATTTTTGATGAGCCATAACTTCAGAGTGTAATACTTCTACATGAAGTGGATGTTGAGAAACATTTTCTGAATGACTCTACAAAATAAAAGGAATATTTAAGAAAAAAAAAAGCTGATTTTAACTTTACTTTTAACTGAGTGATCTATTTCTCAGAAAAGGATATCGCATAACCCTCGCAGTTCCAAATCTCAGGTCTAAATGCCCCAATTCCATCTTTACTCCACTTAAGCTGTCAAACCATTTCAACAATATGATCACTTTACTTTTTCCACTTGGGATCTTAAAATGTGCATTCCTATACATTTTTGTCCCTAATTCAGAAGTTACCTTTATATCTTCCTTTGCTTCCTGGCAAGCAGCATAAGCGCCTGCTTTAACAGCCCGACGACCCTAATTATAGACAAAAATGAGAATCAGGTAGTAGAACAATCAATTAGTTATATGTAGTCACAGATTTTATGAACTTTCAATTATTAATTGCATGTTGACTACCTAAAAGTGTTTAAGATGAAATGATACCTGGAAGGTAGAAAGAAATATTTAAGACCTTTATGAAGCACCAGAACTTTGAATATCTCCAGAAGAGAATACCCATGGTAGATATTCCTGGCAAAAATGCCAGTTCTTTACATTGTAGTGCATACTGTTAATATCAGATCATAATAACAAATTAAGTTTACCAAACTCCTAGCATATATTTTATGTAGATTTCATGAATGAACTCAGAGTTTCTGAATTTATATGGCTGTGATACAGACTCCTCAAGAATTTGTGCGGCTGTGATACAGAACTAGGTAGCCAGGAAAGGTGTATGTACGATTCTCTGGAAGATCATTCTTTTATCAAATTATAAAATATTACGGGCTAGACGGTAGGAACACGTGGAGTAGCGCTTGCAGCTGACAGAACTGGGCAGGCGGTCCCCTCAAGCCACGGCGGCTAGCACCCCCATCACGCGCAGCCCCTGGAACAACTGAGAGAATTGGATCGGAAAGCCCCAGGCCGCGGAGAACGGTGACTGGGGGGGTCCCTTCCAAACATGTGACTCCCCGGTCTGGCTGGGAATGGTACACTCTCCCGGGCCGCAGCAGCTGGTGCCCTCCCGCCACGCTTGGCGCCCCGGGCTGACTAGGAAATTCGGACGGGCGCTCATGCGGGCTACAGCGGCCGGCGACCCTTCCCACGTTCGGACCCCCGGGCCGACTGACATTCTTCCAAGCTGTTTCGGCTGGCGAAACTCCCCCACGGCAAGAGTTTTCCAAAATTAAAGGACCCACAGCACCTTTTACTGGTGGGACCCGCAGACAAACGTGTGCCACGAGCGCTACCTGCTGGGCAGGATAAGAAAAATAAAACCCACAGATTTCACAGAAAAATCTTTCAACCTGTTGGGTCCAACACCCAGGGAAATCTGACTAAATGCCCAGACGCCAGCAGAAGATAACAGATCACGCTCAGAAAATTTTAAATATGGCCCAGTCAAAGGAACAAACCAATAGTTCAAATGAGATACAGGAGCTGAGACAACTAATGCTGAATATACGAACAGAAATGGAAAACCTCTTCAAAAACGAAATCGATAAATTGAGGGAGGACATGAAGAAGACATGGGCTGAACAAAAAGAAATAGAAAAACGGAAAAAACAAACCAAAGAACTTATGGAAGTAAAGGATAAAGTAGAAAAGATGGAAAAAACAATGGATACATACAATAATAGATTTAAAGAGACAGAAGATAGAATTAGTGATTTGGAGGATGGAACATCTGAATTCCAAAAAGAAACAGAAACTATCGGAAAAAGAATGGAAAAATTTGAACAGGGTATCAGGGAACTCAAGGACAATATGAACCGCACAAACACACGTGTTCTGGGTGTCCCAGAAAGAGAAGAGAAGGGAAAAGGAGGAGAAAAACTTATGGAAAAAATTATCACTGAAAATTTCCCAACTCTTATGAAAGACCTAAAATTACAGATCCAAGAAGTGCAGCGCACCCCAAAGAGATTAGACCCAAATAGGCGTTCTCCAAGACACTTACTAGTTAGAATGTCAGAGATCAAAGAGAAAGAGAGGATCTTGAAAGCAGCAAGAGAAAAACAATCCATCACATACAAGGGAAACCCAATAAGACTATGTGTAGATTTCTCAGCAGAAACCATGGAAGCTAGAAGACAGTGGGATGATATATTTAAATTACTAAAAGAGAAAAACTGCCAACCGAGACTCCTATATCCAGCAAAATTGTCCTTCAAAAATGAAGGAGAAATTAAAACATTCTCAGACAAAAAGTCACTGAGAGAATTTGTGACCAAGAGACCAGCTCTGCAAGAAATACTAAAGAGAGCACTAGAGTCAGATACAAAAAGACAGAAGAGAGAGATATGGAGAAGAGTGCAAAAAGAAGAAAAGTCAGATATGATATATATAATACAAAAGGCAAAATGGTAGAGGGAAATATTATCCAAACAGTAATAACACTAAATGTCAATGGACTGAATTCCCCAATCCAAAGACATAGATTGGCAGAATGGATTAAAAAACAGGATCTTTCTATATGCTGTCTACAGGGAACACATCTTAGACCCAAAGATAAACATAGGCTGAAAGTGAAAGGTTGGGAAAAGATATTTCATGCAAATAACAACCAGAAAAGAGCAGGAGTGGCTACACTAATATCAAACAAATTAGAATTCAAATGTAAAACAGTTAAAAGAGACAAAGAAGTACACTATATACTAATAAAAGGAACAATGAAACAAGAAGACATAACAAACATAAATATTTACACACCGAACCTAATGCTCCAAAATATGTGAGGAATACACTGCAATCACTGAAAAGGGAAATAGACACATATACCATAATAGTTGGAGACTTCAATTCACCACTCTCATCAATGGACAGAACATCTAGACAGAGGATTAATAAAGAAATAAAGAATCTGAATATTACTATAAATGAGCTAGACTTAACAGACATTTATAGGACATTACATCCCACAACAGCAGGATACAACTTTTTCTCAAGTGCTCATGGATCATTCTCAAAGATAGACCATATGCTGGGTCACAAAGCAAGTCTTAACAAATTTAAAAAGATTGAAATCATACACAACACTTTCTCGGATCATAAAGGAATGAAGTTGGAAACAATAATAGGCGGAGTGCCAGAAAATTCACAAACACGTGGAGGTTCAACAACACACTCTTAAACAACGAGTGGGTCAAAGAAGAAATTGCAAGGGAAATTAGTAAATACCTAGAGGCGAATGAAAATGAAAACACAACATATCAAAACTTATGGGATGCAGCAAAGGCAGTGCTAAGAGGGAAATTTATTGCCCTAAATGCCTATATCAGAAAAGAAGAAAAGACAAAAATGCAGGAATTAACTGTCCACTTGGAAGAACTGGAGAAAGAACAGCAAACTAATCCCAAAGCAAGCAAACGGAAAGAAATAACAAAGATTAGAGCAGAAATAAATGAAATTGAAAACATGAAAACAATAGAGAAAATCAATAAGGCCAGAAGTTGGTTCTATGAGAAAATCAATAAGATTGATGGGCCCTTAGCAAGATTGACAAAAAGAAGAAGAGAGAGGATGCAAATAAATAAGATCAGAAATGGAAGAGGAGACATAACTACTGACCTCACAGAAATAAAGGAGTTAATAACAGGATACTATGAACAACTTTACGCTAATAAATACAACAATTTACATGAAATGGACGGGTTCCTGGAAAGACAAGAACAACCAACTTAGACTCAAGAAGAAATAGATGACCTCAAAAAACCAATCACAAGTAAAGAAATTGAATTAGTCATTCAAAAGCTTCCTAAAAAGAAAAGTCCAGGACCAGACGGCTTCACATGTGAATTCTATCAAACATTGCAGAAAGAATTAGTACCAACTCTCCTCAAACTCTTCGAAAAAATCGAAGTGGAGGGAAAGCTACCAAATTCATTCTATGAAGCCAACATCACCCTCATACCAAAACCAGACAAAGATATTACAAAAAAAGAAAACTACAGACCAATCTCTCTAATGAATATAGATGCAAAAATCCTCAATAAAATTCTAGCAAATCGTATCCAACAACACATTAAAAGAATTATACATCATGACCAAGTAGGATTCATCCCAGGTATGCAAGGATGGTTCAACATAAGAAAATCAATTAATGTAATACACCATATCAACAAATTAAAGCAGAAAAATCACATGATCATCTCAATTGATGCAGAGAAGGCATTTGACAAGATTCAACATCCTTTCCTGTTGAAAACACTTCAAAGGATAGGAATACAAGGGAACTTCCTTAAAATGATAGAGGGAATATATGAAAAACCCACAGCTAATATCATCCTCAATGGGGAAAAATTGAAAACTTTCCCCCTAAGATCAGGAACAAGACAAGGATGTCCACTATCACCACTATTATTCAACATTGTGTTGGAGGTTCTAGCCAGAGCAATTAGACAAGAAAAAGAAATACAAAGCATCAAAATTGGAAAGGAAGAAGTATAACTATCACTGTTTGCAGACGATATCATACTATACGTCGAAAACCCGGAAAAATCCACAACAAAACTACTAGAGCTAATAAATGAGTACAGCAAAGTAGCAGGTTACAAGATCAACATTCAAAAATCTGTAGCATTTCTATACACTAGTAATGAACAAGCTGAGGGGGAGATCAAGAAACGAATCCCATTTACAATTGCAACTAAATGAATAAAATACCTAGGAATAAATTTAACTAAAGAGACCAAAAATCTATATAAACAAAACTACAAAAACTGTTAAAAGAAATCACAGAAGATCTAAATAGATGGAAGGGCATACCGTGTTCATGGATTGGAAGACTAAATATAGTTGTCAATCCTACCTAAATTGATTTACAGATTCAATGCAATACCAATCAAAATCCCAACAACTTATTTTTCAGAAATAGAAAAACCAATAAGCAAATTTATCTGGAAGGACAGGGTGCCCCGAATTGCTAAAAACATCTTGAGTAAAAAAAAAAGAAGCTGGAGGTCTCACGCTGCCTGACTTTAAGGCATATTATGAAGTCACAGTGGTCAAAACAGCACGGTATTGGCATAAAGATAGATATATCGACCAATGGAATCGAATAGAGTGCTCAGATATAGACCCTCTCATCTATGGATATTTGATCTTTGATAAGGCAGTCAAGCTAACTCACCTGGGACAGAACAGTCTCTTCCATAAATGGTGCCTAGAGAACTTGGTATCCATATGCAAAAGAATGAAAGAGGACCCGTATCTCACACCCTATACAAAAGTTAACTCAAAATGGATCAAAGATCTAAACATTAGGTCTAAGACCATAAAACAGTTAGAGGAAAATGTAGGGAGATATCTTATGAATTTTACAATTGGAGGCGGTTTTATGGACTTTAACCTAAAGCAAGAGCACTGAAGAAATAAATAAATAAATGGGAGCTCCTCAAAATAAAACACTTTTGTGCATCAAAGAACTTCATCAAGAAAGTAGAAAGACAGTCCAAACAATGGGAGACAATATTTGGAAATGACATATCAGATAAAGGTCTAGTATCCAGAATTTATAAAGAGATTGTTCAATTCAACCACAAAAAGACAGCCAACCCAATTACAAAATGGGAAAAAGACTTGAACAGACACCTACCAGAAGAGGAAATACAAATGGCCAAAAGGCACATGAAGAGATGCTCAATGTCCCTGGCCATTAGAGAAATGCAAATCAAAACCACAATGAGATATCATCTCACACCCACCAGAATGGCCATTATCAACAAAACAGAAAATGACAAGTGCTGGAGAGGATGCGGAGAAAGAGGCACACTTATCCACTGTTGGTGGGAATGTCAAATGGTGCAACTACTGTGGAAGGCAGTTTGGCGATTCGTCAAAAAACTGAATATAGAATTGCCATACGACCCAGCAATACCATTGCTAGGCATCTACTCAAAGGACTTAAGGGCAAAGACACAAACGGACATTTACACACCAATGTTTATAGCAGCGTTATTTACAATTGCAAAGAGATGGAAACAGCCAAAATGTCCATCAACAGAAGAGTGGCTAAACAAACTGTGGTATATACATACGATGGAATATTATGCAGCTTTAAGACAGGATAAACTTATGAAGCATGTAATAACATGGATGGACCTAGAGAACATTATGCTGAGTGAGTCTAGCCAAAAACTAAAGGACAAATACTGTATGGTCCCACTGATGTGAACCGACATTCAAAAATAAACTTGGAATATGTCATTGGTAACAGAGTCCAGCAGGAGTTAGAAACAGGGTAAGATAATGGGTAATTGGAGCTGAAGGGATACAGACTGTGCAACAGGACTAGATACAAAAACTCAAAAATGGACAGCACAATAATACCTAATTGTAAAGTAATCATGTTAAAACACTGAATGAAGCTGCATCTGAGCTATAAAAAAAAAAAAACAAAAAAAACTAAAGGACAAATACTGTATGGTCCCACTGATGTGAACCGACATTCGAGAATAAACTTGGAATATGTCACTGGTAACAGAGTCCAGCAGGAGTTAGAAACAGGGTAAGATAATGGGTAATTGGAGCTGAAGGGATACAGACTGTGCAACAGGACTAGATACAAAAACTCAAAAATGGACAGCACAATACTACCTAATTGTAATGTAATTATGTTAAAACACTGAATGAAGCTGCATCTGAGCTATAGTTTTTTGTTTGTTTGTTTGTTTGTTTGTGTTTTTTGTGTTTTTTCTTTTTTATATATTTTTTCTATTTTTAATTTTTATTATTATTTTTATTTTTTTCTCTATATTATCATTCTATATCTTTTTCTGTTGTTTTGCTAGTTCTTTTCCTAAATCAATGCAAATGTACTAAGAAATGATGATCATACATCTATGTGATGATATTAAGAGTTACTGATTGCATATGTAGAATGGAATGATTTCTAAATGTTGTGTTAATTAATTTTTTTTAATTAAAAAAAAAGGTACTCTCTCCAAAATGTCTCCTCTTTTATAGTTTCCACCAGACTAATCAAAACCCCATAGAATGGGTGCAGACATATTTCTATCTAACCAAGCTCAATTACTAACAATCGATTGAGTTACATCTCCATGGAGATAACCTAATAAAGTCGCCGCCTATAGTACTGAATAGAGATTAGAAGAAACCATTGCTCCCACAAAGTTTGGTTAAGTTTAAAACATGGCTTTGTTAGGGTACACAAATTTTTCAAATCAGCACACTTCCTAATTTTTATTTTGGCTCACACATTATCTTCTTAATGTCCGTGAGCTCTATATCATCTTCGAAATGGTATAGGAGATTTGTCCAAACATCTTTGATTGGCTATTCCAAAGTCATCTCATCTGAAGCTCTAATTTATTCCTTTGGGTCATGTCTTCTTGTTTCTCCATATTGCTTTAATTTTTTGCAGTTATCTGGGCATCTAATTCTTTTTTTTTCTAATTTTTTTATTTATTAATGTACTAACATATAAACACAAACATTCACCATATGGTCATTCCATTCTACATATATAATCTGTAATTCACAATATCATCACATAGTTGTATACTCATCATCATGATCATTTCTTAAATATTTGCATCAATTCAGAAAAAGAAATAAAAAGAAAACAGAAAAAAATTCATACATTCCATACTCCTTACCCCTCCCTTTCATCAATCACTAGCATTTCAATCTACTAAGTTTATTTCAATATTTGTTCCCCCTATTATTTACTTATTATTAATCCATATGCTTTACTCATCTGTCCATAAGGAAGATAAAAGGAGCATCAGGCACAAGGTTTTCACAATCACAGTCACACTGTGAAAGCTATATCATTATACAATCATCTTCAAGAAATGGTGCTCAATTAAGCTGTCCACATAAGTTATGTTAGAACATGCACTAGTCAAAATATAAATTTTGTACCAAATGTTTTTTGCTTTAGTTTCATACAAGTCAAAGTTTTAAAATATTAATTATCATCTATTTTCCACACCCTGAAGGACTGACATTCCTTTGTTCTTCCTCATGCAAAACATTTTTAAATTTGTACATTTAGTCACTATCATTATACACTCTAGGCATTCCTAGATTATACCGTCTCAATCTTTCTTGTCTATCATTCCTCCTGATTTCATTTGTGCTCCCAGGACTCCTCCCTCTATCATTCTCACATTCAGCCTCACTCGGTGTTCTAACATTATTATAGTTAGGTAATATTGCGCCATCCATTTCTGAATTTTTTACAATCAGTCTCATTGCACAATCTGTATCCCTTCAGTTCCCATTACCCTATTTCTATCTCCTGATGACCTCTGTTCTTAACTGAAATTATCCAAGTCCATTCATTAATGTTAGTTCATATCAGTGAGACGATACAGTATTTGTCCTTTTGTTTCTGGCTAATCTCATTCAGCATAATGTCCTTAAGGTCCATCCATGTTGTTACATACTTCATAACTTTATTCTGTCTTACAGCTGCATAATATTCCATCATCTGTATATACCACAGCTTGTTTAGCCACTGGTCTGCTGATGGACATTTGAGCTGTTTCCATCTCTTGGCAATTGCAAATAACGCTGCTATAAACATTGTTGCGCCAATGTCCATTTGTGTCTTTGCCTTCATGTCCTGTGAGTAGATACCTAGCAATGGTATTGCCAGGTCATACGGCAATTCTATACTTAGTTTCCTGAGGAACCGCCAAACTGCCTTCCACAGCAGCTGTAACATTTGACATTCCCACCAACAGTGGATAAATATGGCTCTTTCTCCACATCCTCTCCAGCACTTGTCGTTTTCTGTTTTATTGATAATGGCCATTCTGGTGGGTGTGAGATGATAACTCATTGTGGTTTTGATTTGCATTTCCCTAATAGTCAGGGAAATTGAGCATCTTTCCACGTGTCTTGGCCTTTTCTATTTTCTCTTCTGAGAAGTGTCTGTTCAAGTGTTTTGCCCATTTTATAACTGGGTTGTCTGTCTTTTTATTTTTGAGTTGAACAATCTCTTCATATATACTGGATACTAAACCTTTACCTAATATATCATTTCCAAATACTGTCTCCCATTGTATAGGATGTCTTTTTACTTTCTTGATGAAGTTCTTTGATGCACAAAAATGTTTAATTTTATGGAGTTCCCATTTCTTTCTTTCTTCAATGCTCGTGCTATAGGTGTAAGGTCTAGGAAACCGCCTCCTAGTATGAGATTTATAAGATATTTCCCTACATTTTCTTCTAAATGTTTTATGGTCTTAGATCTAATGCTTAGGTCTTTGATCCATTTTGAGTTCATTTTTGTATAGGGTGTGAGATATGGATTCTCTTTCATTCTTTTGCATGTGGTTATCCAGTTCTCTAGGCACCATTTATTGAAGAGACTATTCTGTCCCAGGTGAGTTGGCTTGACTGCCTTATCAAAGCTCAATTGTCCACAGATGAGAGGGTCTATATCTGAACACTCTATTCGATTCCATTGGTTAGTATATCTCTCTTTATGCCACTATCATGCTGTTTTGACCACTGTAGCTTCATAATACACCTTAAAGTCAGGTAGCATGAGACCTCCAACTTCATTCTTCTTTCTCAGGATACTTTTAGCTATGCGGGACACCCTGCCCTTCCACATATTTTTGGTTTTTGGTTTTTCTATTTCTGAAAAGTAAGTTTTTGGGATTTTAATTGGTATTGCATTGAATCTGTAAATCAATTTAGGTAGAATTGACATCTTAACTATATATAGTCTTCCATGGGCATCTGATTCTTTTGCTGTGCTAACTCTGAAGATCAGTGTCTCCCTCTTGTACAGGGTTTATTGTAGGTTGGTTATGTGTAAATGCTCTTCATTGATGCAAGGTCCAAGTTATACTGGACCTTCAGAGTAGACTGGGTTTAATGGTTCAGATTTTCTCAGTTCTTCTGCACCTGATTCTTGCTCTAGATATGCAGCATAACTTTTAAGGTTGACCTTTTATGTGCAATTGCTTCACTTCCAAAAGAAAGCTTTTTTTTCTCTGTCCCTTCTCTGGGAATCACTGGAATTCCGTTTTGTTTGTTTTTGCGCAGAATTTTCTCCCCACTTTCTACGATTTGTTTAACTTCTCTCCCTTACTCAGTGCCCCCTTTTCATTGTACTTGTAGTTCTTGGACTCATCCTGTCTTATAGCGGCTCAGATGCCCTCCCTTTTTTTTTCCCTGTGAGGTTTTTCTGCCTTCAGTATATGTCCCTTTATGGTATCCCACCCCAGGAAGCCAAATGGCATGGCTGTTTAAAAAGGTCCATTTATTTTTGTTTAGGTGATCCAGCAATCTTAGATCTGGTTAAGCACGTGCACCTCTTGCAAACAACTCTGCCATGGTCTATTTCCTGGAAGCCATCTTGTATACAAGTGTCTGCCTCCTGCTTATGTTCCACTCTGGGTCTCTGCGGACTTGTGTCCCTGTGTCTGGATGTATGTGGGGATCTAATTCACTGCTATGAGTGGCTCTATGGACTGAATCCATGGCAGGAAGTTGCCAGGTTGTGTTGTTTCTGTGTAAGCATGAAGCGGCACCAAACCGAATGAGGGAGACGGATCTGGAATGGAATACTTCTTTGGTGTTTTTATTGCCTTTTTCTTTGACATTTGTGTAGTCCTTCCCTAGTGTCTATCCTCATCCAGAATTCTGAAAAAAGGGATTTGTTCTTTTATTAGCTGTTTCTCAGGGGAGGTTTTTCCAGCCATGTTGATGTCTCAATTGTTTATTTAATTCTCTATTTTATTTGTCTTTTCTCTAATCTTTGCTATTTCCTTCCTTCTGCTCACTCTGGATTGATCTTTCTCTTGTTTTCCTATACTCTCTTGGGAGGTTAGGTCTCTGATTTGAGATACTTCTTCCCTTTTAATGTAAGCACTCAGAGCTATACATTTCCTTCTCAACCCTGCTTTTGCTGCATTCCATAAATTTTTCTATGCTGCATTTTGATGTTCATTTGCCTCAAGATATTTCCTCATTTCCTTTGTGATTTCTTCTTTGACCCTGTGGCTTTTTATACATTTGTGAATTTTCCACCTCTTCCTCTGTTACTGATTTCATGTTTCTTTCTAGCTTATAAATGTTATGTCTTTTGTTGAACTGACCTCTTTATCAGGATAAAGTGACCTTCCTTGTCCTTCATATCAGTTTCTGACATAAGGCCTATGTGATATTGATAACTGCGCCAGCTTTTTTTTTGGTTACTATTTGCATAGCATATTTTTTATTCATCTTTTCATTTACAATCAATCTGTGTTTTTTTGAATTTGAATCTCTTGTACACACAATATAGTCGGGTCAAACCTATTTATCCATTCTGTTAACTTCTGCATTTAAGTGGAGCTTTTAATCTATCTACATTTAAAGTAACTTCGTCTGCCATTTTGCTATTTATCATTTCTAAGTCTTATACCTTTTCTGTCCCTCAATTCTTCATTAATGCCAACTTGCATATTTAATTTTTTGCATTGTACCATTTTTAGTACCTTCTCATATCTTTCTGCATATATTTTTCATACAAGTATTTTCTTTGTGAGGCTTAAACATCCTTAATCAATTACAACTATGTTTGAGTTGATCTCAACTTAACTTCAGTAGCACACATAAACCCTATTTCTACATCCCTCTGTTCCCCTAACTTTTTATTGTACTTACACGTTATATTTTTATATATTGTATACCCAAAACCATATTTTGTCATTACGTTTTATGCATATACATTTTGAAACCTGTAAAAATCTATATAAAAAATATAATAAATAGTATTGGCACATATAATAACCATATGGTTACTTTTACAGGAAGTCTTTAGTCTTTATGCTTTTCAACCTACTGTCCAGCATCCATTACTTTCAGTCTAAGGAAATCCCTTTAGTATTGCTTGTAGGGTACGTCTAATGTGTGATGACTTCATTCAGCTTTTGTTTATCTGGGAATGCCTTAATGTACCCCTCATTTTTGAAAGACAGGCTCTCTAGATATAAAACTCTTGGTTGCCAACTGTTTTTTTTCAGCGCTTTATGTTTCATCCCACTGCCTGCTGGCCTTCATGGTTTCTGATAAGAAATCAGCATTTAGTCTTATCAGGATCTTTATAAATAACACCTTGCTCTTCTCTTAAAGCTTCCCTTGGCATTTGACTACTATATGTCTGGGCCTCATTCTACTTGAGGTTTGTTGGCCTTCTTGATTGTACATATTCACAGCTTTCATTAAATATGGGAAACTTTCTGTCATTATTTCTTTGAATATTCCTTCTACCCCTTTTTCTCTTTCTTTGCCTCCTGGGACTCCCTTTATAAAGCCTATATTGGTATGCTTGATGGTGTCGCAAAGATCCAGGCTCTGTTTACATTTTTAAAGTTCTATTTTCTATCTGCTCCTCAGACTCATTTCAACTATTTTGTTTCAGGTTCACTCATTCTTTCTTCTGCCAGCTCCAATCCGCTGTTGAAACTCTCTAGGGAATTTTTCATTTCAGCGATTGTGGTCTTCATTCCAGTATCCCGTTTGGTTCCTTTTTAAAATTTCGATCTCCTTATTGACATTTTCATATTGTTCATTCATTGTTTACCTAATATCCATTAATTCTTTCTCTGTATTTTCTTTTATCTACTTGAGCATACTGAGGATCCTTTTTTAAAGTCTTTGCCTGATATATCAAAGTCGGATCTTCTTCATTGATGGTTTCTGGATTTTTACCTTATTCCTTTGAATGGCTATCATTTCCTGTTTACCTATCTAGCACTCTTTTGTTACATACTAGATATTTTAATACTTTAAAGTGTTAACTCTGGAATTTAGTCCCTGAGCTGTGTATTAACCTTAAGTTTGTATCCAGCTAGTGATATGACAGAGATTTTCTTGAATGTCAGGCACTAACAAAAATGAACAAATAATCCACTTTTCACAGTCTGTGCAAATTGGCACCACAAAGGCTGCTGATGTTCTTCAGAGGTTAGCCTTCTCATCAAGAGCAGCCTGAGGTGAATGTGAAGTACAATGATCTCACCCACATTTCTGAGCCTGAGCCTGTGTCTTGCCCTGGGTTTGTGCTTAGTAGTAGCCTTACATAACAACATACCCTCCTCTATTCTTAACAATAGGACTTGTGCCTTCCTGGTATTCTACTGCATGACTTAAAGCAGGTAATCCTTTGTCCCAAGTCTCTGTGACTTCATTGTTTCTTGCACTGCTTCAGCTGACCACAAGCAACTTTTGCCTATAGGACAAGTTCTGGAATGGAGAGCTATAAACAAGCTTCCTGGTTTAGTCTTTCTGGTTGCCACTGACAGATTAGAACCAATTGGAATCAATATATAGGCACCCCCAACATGTACACAGGGGTTACTCTGCTTCTTCCTGAACTGAGTCAAAAACCGACAATGGAAGCTCAGGCCTGGCTCTACACTGTACTGGGGAGTGCTGGGAGAAGGAGTAAGTAAGGGCTCCACAAGTTTCTCCTACTATTTTTGAAGGTACATTTTCTTGATTTGGCACTGACCCAGTTACTACAAACTTGTAATTACTTTCTGGAAGATGTTTCTACCAGTTATTGCTAGTTGTTCAAAGATTCTTTGGGGGAATGGCACCCTGGAGCTTCTTACACCACCATCTTAGTCAACTGGAAGCTAGAATCTGCACTTTTAATAAACAGTTCACATGATAAATTTACACACGATAAGCACCATTCCAAACCAGAATTCTGGGGTAGTTGAAATAGTTTATAGGTATGGCAAGATATTGATTCTCTGAGCTCTCAAGGCACAGGCTTGTGAAATCCTGGAAATAACAGTAGCTGCCTCGAAGGATTGTTCTTAGCATTAAGTGAGATATTCCATGTAAAGTTCAGTATGTTTGACACACGAAAGCACATGTTAAATGTTAATTAATTAAATTAATTAATGGCTAATATTATTATTAACTGTTCTTATCCTTTACTTTCTCTCACTTCTTTCATTAATGATTTGCAAACACTTAAGACATACATAAAGGAACACAGAAGGAAGACAATCAACCCCTGTTTTAATTCTATATTAAATTACTTGCTTATATTATAGTACATGCAGAAAGTGGAAAATGTTGAATTACTAATGTCATGCTACTGCTTGTACTAAATAACACCTCTTGAGGGAAGGGATTAAGTTCATATTCCCTGTATATATCTACACCACCTGAAAATACACTTCATTTTGGATGGCTATTATTAAAAACTGAGCCACAAAATGTTCTAAAAATGATCCTGGTGATGAATACACAACTATGTGATGATATTGTGAGCCACTGATTGCACACCATGTATAGACTGTATGTGTGTGAACATTTTGTCAATAAAAATATTTTTTAAAAAAGTAAACAAAAAAAACATAAAAACCCTGAGCCACAGAATTAATATTATTCTAAAAACAGTTCTAATAAATCAGGCTGCCCATCAGAAACAATCAATTTTTCATAATCCATACACTTAATCATTTAATAAATGAAAAAAATAAAGTTGAGCTGACATTCTTAACTATAGTTTGTCAAACATATTCAATAAGGGTTTATAATGAGAACAATTCAATTTAATGGTCTTCTAATTATTTAGAATGAAAAGGGAAGTTTATAAATAGTTATCTAAAAGTATAATACAAACACAAAAAAATCCAAGTTCTAATTAACTTATCTAGTATGCAAGGAGTTAAGAGGATGGTTCTACCTAACACAATATTAAGGCACTTGGCAAGTGCTCAGTCATCACCTGGCTATGAGGAAGATGATGTAAGACAAACGTATATTAAACTGGAGTCCACAAACCTCTTTGTCTATGGCAGTTGTGTGCAACTGGGCCTCCGCAGGTTCACAATCAAGAGCTCTTTGCAGACTGTATATAACATGGTCATATGAATGGTGTTCATCATTGAAAAGGACACAATAGTATTTTTCATTTTTCTCTCTGTTTAAAAAAAAGATATACATTCAGACACTGCAATAAATAAAAGAAAATGTGAAACATAGACTGAAATCATACATAACGTCTGTATTATATATATATAAAATAATATATAACATCTGTACATATAAAAGTGTATTGAAGCAGCACCAGTGTTTTTTACATGTGGGGAAGTGCCAGTGCAATAATGATACAGGAAATGACTGACACAGTGTCATGGAATTAAAACAACCTTGATAAAAGTATCATTTTTCCACTTTCCCTCCAAATTTACTTATTGCTTTCAAAAGTCTCAGTTTGGCGACAGTATGTCCTTATTACCATCATTAAGACTTGCTAATCTGTTTTGGACAAAGGGAAACAAAACCAAGGCTCAGAATTTTTTTTTTATTCAATATATTTTTAGTTTAAGTTCTGTTTATTGTTAAGAGATAATGGTTTTTACAGGACATCTAAGCACTATGCAGCCTTAAGACAGTCGCTTAAGCTTTTTGACTTTGCTCAGATGGCAGTGCTGTTTCATCTTTAAGAAGAGTAGTATATCAATATTCTAGAGTGGCTGTAAGGACCTCATAAAATGATATGTGAAAACATCAGTAAGCTACTATGAGCTACATAAATGTCAGGTGTTATTATCCATCTTGGACAACTTATAATATACTTCTACAATCAACTTAATTAATCCTCATAACTGGGAGACAAATTTTCTCAGCCCTTGTATAGTTCTGGAAAGTGAAGCACAAAGCAGTTAAAGAAACTTATCCAAAGTCACAAATGCTAACAAGCAGTAAGCAGAACTAGAATTTAGATCTCAGATCTATGAATTCAAAGTCCAGTGCTGCCCACAAATACAACCACACTCAAGCAACTTCCCTTTTCAGGCACGCAGATTGCAAGTATGATGTTTACCAACAGAAGTTTCTTAAAGGCTTTAACTGGCATTACCACCTATCTGAAATTATAAAATGAACAAACTAGTGATGATTTTTTTTTTAAGTGATGATGTTTATTTCTCCAAGCAGTCTAAGGCCTAGCAAGAATCAAAACAACAGATTTAATGGCTGCATAAGTTAAAATTATCAATTTTCTCTTCTTCTGAAAACAAAAAAACAAGACTAATAAACTGTAAAACTGACTGTATTTAGTTTGGTGTTGCAATTTTGTAAAATTCCGAATGTTACAAAATCTTTGTGGGTAGAAAAATTCCCACAAAGGCCAATGTGTACCAGGTCCAGAAATCCCTTTTATATTTATAATTCCAGAGCAAATGTTAAGGCCACTGAAAGACCTGTGGCTGTCATAAACTGCTGCTCTTTGACCTGAAAACTTTTTAATACCGACAACTGCAATTATACTAAACATCAAAGTACAGGCAAAGAACTAACTCACACTCCCATCATCAAACTTTTTTTAATAAGGAAAGGAGCCAAAGCCCGGGGCTGGAAGAAGACTCACTGCTCCAAAGTCCCTATCTTTGTTCACAAATCTCTCTGGGTAACCTGGAAGTTGGTCTAAGCAAGGACTAAACGGCTTAATTACTTACTGGAGTAAGTAGCTGCTAGGTTATTATAGATCATTTAGACCACCTTCAACCCCCATGTCATGATTTTTTTTTTTTTTAAATCAGAAGCTTCTGACAGACTCTTCTTTTGGCATAACTTCTGTATAGTATCTGGCAAAGCAGTTCGTGCAAATGGACATTTTGAAAGCATTGCCAAGAGATAATTCTCTATATATTTTTCACAATGATAAGCAATAAATTAAACCATAAATAACAATAAAACATTTATTCAAATTCATTTTATAGTATAAATAACCATAACTAAAAGCTTCCCTTTAGATAAATTTCCCTACCTTATCTGGAGTTCAGGAAGCAATTCTTTTTCCTCTTCCCATATAGTCATTTCTACAATGTATTTTATCACTGAAGGAAAGATTTTCCTAGCTTGGGCAATTACCTCTTCATTCAACGAACAACATGAATTCTATAAAAAAGCATAAAACGATATACTACAAACATTGCATATAAAAACATACTTGAGGAACATAAAGTTATAAATTGAAAACAAAATTATTTTAATGAATTCATTGCATCTTTTTTCCAGGAAAGAATACAAGCTGAGCTCAAAAGGGTTGCTATTGAAGGGGCAAGGATAGTTTAAGTGGTAGAATTTCTGCCTGTCATGAGGGAGACCTGGATTTGATTGTTGGCCTGTGCACTCCCCACCTGCCAAAAATTCAACAAATGGTGCTGCAATAACAGAACAATCACATGGAAAAAGAATGAAATAAGACCCCACCATACAGCAACCAAAAAAAAAAAAAAAAGGAGGGTTGCTATTCATATCAGTGTGGCTTAAACCCCATGGTCAAGTTGGTGCTACAATTTGTTCACTTGCCATGTTGGCAGAGAGAGGGGTAGGCCACAAATGAGCAAAAAAAAAGAGGTTGCCTGGGGGTAACTCTTAGGCCTAATTTGAAGTAGGTGTTTTTTTTTTTACCTCTCTCTCTGCTTGGTTCTCTGACACTTCCCCACACTCTCTCTATTCCTCATTTCCAAGGGCCCAGACCCTTTCTCCTGCTGAATCTGCTCCTCTTTTTACATTTTCAACATAGGTCCTTTTCCTTGCCTCCATGAGAATCTCCTTCTTTCTCTTCTGCCTGGCTTTCAATGCCTCTTAAGACATTCCACCTTTTGTAACACAGGATTCTAGGCTAAATATTCCATAATCAAAAAAGGTGTTGCCTATAACATTCTAGAGTCACCTCTGGTTAGGACCATGGGAAATACGTACTTTCCAATAGGAGTGTGTCATGGTTGGCTTCATGTGTCAACTCGGCCAAGTGGTGGCACCTGTTTGTCTGGTTGGGCAAATGCTGGCCCCTCTGTTGCAATGAGGACATTTCATAGAATTAGACCATGATCACGTCAGCTGCATCCACAGCTGATTCCATTTGTAATCAGCCAAGGGGAGTGTCTTCTGCAGTGAGAGATGCTCAGTCTAATCACTGGGAGCCTTTTAAGAAGGATTCAGAAGAGACCGGCTCTCTTCCTGCTTCGGCCGGTGAGCCTCTTCTGTGGAGTTCGTCCAGACCCTCCATTGGAATCACTGGCTTCACAGCCTGCATTGGGGATTTTGGACTCTGCCTGCGGTCCCATGTGACACTTTCATAAATTTTATATTTGTGAGTATTCCCTGTTGATTCTGTTTCTCTAGAGAACACTAACTAATACATCTTGGTATCAGGAGTGGGGTGCTTCTCAAGAAACAGAATCTTAAAAATGGGTTTTTATGAATGGTTTTCTACTCTGACTGAACTGAAAGGCACAGAGGACTCTGATTCCCATCATCAGAATGACACTCCCAAACCATGGAGTGAGTTGGCAAGAGATAGTCAAAATATCACCATTCGATTCTCCTAATACTTCACTTGTATGAAGCCAGGCTCTGGGGGATAATGTTTTTGACACCTTTACAGAGTTTTGTGGAAATAAGAAGTATAGAGATGTTGATGGTTTTTGTTAGATACACTGGCTACATTAAGGAGTGAAAGGGATGGGGTAAGGCTTCAAATGAGAAGCTTAAGCACCGTCTGACAGATGCAGACATTTCAAAGAGTATCCTGAAGGAAAATCTTATTTCCTGTAGCCATAGACTTAGGATCTCTGAAAATCAGACTCAGAATCTTATTTTTAGAGCAGCAAATTTACAACATAAACTGAAATCTCAATGTTGGATGGTGTCTGCCGTTAAAGTGAGGGCACTGATTGGAAAGGAGTGAGACCCTGAAAAATGGGATGGTGACATATGGATTGATGATGATGTCGGGGGTGAGGGTGAAACACCAAGTCATGGTGAGTCTTCTCTAGATAACCCTGTAATAGTTTGCCCTGAGGACATAGCTGCGCCACCTCTAGCCTGCCTTGAAGAGTTGGCCACCCAACCTCCTCCTGAAGGGATTACCCCTAGATGATTAAGCCTGTTTCACCAGATGAAACTGCAAATGAAGGCCCTGAAACGAATGGCTGGAAGATATTTCTAATTCTTTTCATGACCAACCCCCACAACCCCTCATTTCTTCTAGACCTATAGCTAGACTAAAGTCCCAACAGTACCTGTACCTAAAGGTGAGGTACAAAGTATCATACATGAGGATGTAAGTTATACTCCAAAAGAATTGTGTGAGTTTTCCAATTTATATAGACAGAAATCAGGGGAATCTGTGAGGCAATGGATTTTAAGGGTGTGGGATAATGGCGGGAGGAATATAAGGCTGGATCAGGCTGAATTTACTGATATGGGCCCACTGAGCAGAGATTCTACATTCAGTGTTATAGCTTGAGGGGTTAGAAAAGGTATTAACAGTTTATTTGGATGGTTGGTTGAAACATGGATCAAAAGGTGGCCAACATTACCTGAGGTTGAATTGCCAGAACTGCCCTGGTATAATGTAGATGAGGGAATTCAGAGGCTTAGAGAGATTGGAATGTTAGAGTGGATTTATCAAGCAAAGCCTGCTCTTACACCCCAGGAATGTCCGGAAGATGCACCTTTTACCAGAACAGTGAGAAATAAATTTGTGAGACTAGCACCATCATCCCTGAAGAGGTCTGTAGTTGCACTTCTCTGTAGGTCAGATATTACTGTAGGAACTGCTGTCACTGAGCTGGAATCCTTAAACACAATGGGGATGACGGGATCCCGAGTTGGCAGAAGCCAGGTGGCAGCACTTAATTGCCAAAGACAGGGCAGACGTGGCTATTATAATAGACAGCAAACTCAAAGCAGGAGACAAAAATATATGACTCGCAGAGATTTGTGGCATTGGATAGTAAATCATGGGGTACCTAGAAATACAACAGAAAGACAGTCTACTAAATTCTTGTTTGAGGTGTATAAATAAAAGAGTTCTAGGTCAAGTGAATGGATGTCTAACCTGAATTATAAAAACACAGAGTCATGGCCCCTTGATCAATTTCCAGATTTGAGACAGTTTACAGACCCAGAGCCCCTTGAATGAAGAGGAGGTCAGGTCCCTTTGGGGGAGAACCCTGTTACACTGCCATAAATTTATACTGTTAATCTTCCTCCAAGCCTTCCCCAAGGAGACCGAAGTCCTTTTACCAGGGTAAGGGTGAACTGGTGAAAAGGAAATGATCAGATATTTTGGGGATTATTAGACACTGGTTCAGAAGTGACATTAATTCCAGGGAACCCAAATCATCACTCTGGTCCACCAGTCAGAGTGGGGGCTTATGGAGGTGATCAGTGGTGTTTTAGCTCAGGTCCATCTCACAATCCAGTGGGCCCCTGGACCCATTCTGTAATTATTTCCCCAGTTCTAGAATGTATAATTGATATACACATACTGAGAAACTGGCAGAATCCACACATTGGCTCTGTAACTCGTGCTGTGGGGGCTATTATGGTGGGAAAGGCCAAGTGGAAAAGCCACTAGAACTGCCCCTATCTAGCAAAATAGTAAATCAGAAGCAATACCGGATTTCTGGAGGTATTGGAGAAATTACTGCCACTCTTAAGGACTTGAAGGATGCAGGGGTGGTGATTCCCAGCACATCCCCATTCAACTCTCCTATTTGGCCAGGGGAGAAAACAGATGGGTCTTGGAGGATGACAGTGGATTATCATAAGCTCAACCAGGTGGTAACTCCAATTGCAGCTGCTGTTCCAGATGTGGTATCATTGCTTGAGAAAATGAATACATCCCCTGGTACCTGGTATGTAGCTATTGATCTGGCAAATGCTTTTTTCTCAATAGCTATTAGTAAGGACCACTAGAAACAGTTTGCTTTCAGTTTGAAAGGTCAGCAATATACTTTCACTGTCCTACCTCAGTGGTATATCATGTCATAATCTTGATATACCCCATGTCATAATCTTGTCCGCAGGGACCTTGATCATTTCTCCCTCCCACAAGACACCACACTGGTTCATTATATTGATGATATCATGTTGACTGGACCTAGTGAGCAAGAAGTAGCAACTACTCTAGACTTACTGGCAAGGCATTTGCATGTCAGAGTATGGGAGATAAATCCAAGAAAAATACAGGGGCCTTCCACCTCAGTGAAATTTCTAGGTGTCCAGTGGTGTGGGACATGTCAAGATATTCCTTCTAACGTGAAGGAGAAGTTGCTGCATCTGGCCCCTCCTACGACCAAAAAGGGGCACAACGCCTAGCTGGTCTCTTTGGATTTTGGCAACAACATATTCCTCATTTGGGTGTGCTACTCCAGCCCATTTATTGAGTGACCAGAACAGCTGCTAATTTTGAGTGGGGACCTGAACAAGAGGAGGCTCTGCAACAGGTCCAGGCTGCTGTACAAGCTGCTCTGCAACTTGGGCCGTATGATCCAGCAGATCCAATGGTGCTGGAAGTGTCAGTGGCAAATAGAGATGCTGTCTGGAGCCTTTGGCAGGCCCCTACAGGACAATCACAGCACAGACCCTTAGGATTTTGAAGCAAAGTCTTACCAACTGCTTCAGATAACTACTCTCTTTTTGAGAAACAGCTTTTGGCCTGCTACTGGGCCTTAGTAGAGACTGAACACTTAACCATGGGCCACCAAGTTACCATGAGACCTGAGTTGCCTATCATGAGCTGGGTGCTGTCTGACCCACCAAGCCATAAAGTTGGGTGTGCGCAGCAGCACTCTATTGTAAAATGGAAATGGTATATACGAGATAAGGCCAGAGCAGGTCTTGAAGGCACAAGTAAGTTACATGAAGAAGTGGCCTAAATGCCCATGATCTGCACTCCTGTCATATTACCTTCTCTTTCTCAGACCACAGCTATGGCCTCTTGGGGAGTTCCTTACAGTGAATTGACTGAGGAATAGAAAACTCAGGCCTGGTTTACAGATGGTTCAGCACAATATGCAGGTACCTCCTGAAAGTGGACAGCTGCAGCACTACAATCCCTTTCTGGGGTGTCCTTGAAGGACAGTGGTGAGGGGAAATCCTCCCAGTGGGCAGAACTTCGAGCACTGCACCTGGTTGTTCATTCTGCTTGGAAGGAAAATTGGCCAGAGGTGCATTTGTATACTGACTCATGGGTTATTGCTAATGTTTTGGCTGGATGGTCAGGGACTTGGAAAGACCATAATTGGAAAATTGGTGACAAAGAGGTCTGGGGAAGAAGTATGTGGACAGACCTTTCTGAGTGGCCTAAAAACATGAAGATATTTGTGGCCCATGTGAATGCGCACCAGAGGGTGACTTCAGCAGAGGAAGGTTTTAATAATCAAGTGGATAAGATGACCCGTTCTGTGGATACCAGTCAGCCTCTTTCCCCAGCAACCTGTCACTGCCCAATGGGCTCATGAACAAAGTGGTCATGGTGGTAGGGATGGAGGTTATGCCTGGGCTCAGCAACTTGGACTTCCACTCACCAAGGCTGACTTGGCTACAGCACTGCTGAGTGCCCAATCTGCCAGCAGCAGAGACCTATACTCAGCCCCCATATGGCACCATTCCCCAAGGTGACCAGCCAACTACATGGTAGCAGGTTGATTACACTGGACCACTCCTTTCATGGAAGGGGCAGCGATTTATTCTAACTGGAACAGAAACACACTCTGGATATGGGCTTGCTTTCCCAGCATGCGATGCTTCTGCCAAAACTACCATCCATGGGCTTACAGAATGCCTTATCCATCATTAAGGTATTCCACACAACATTGCTTCTGATTAAGGAACACACTTCACAGCAAATGAGGTGTGGGAATTCCATGGCACATGCTCATGGAATTCTCTGGTCTTAACATGTTCCCAATCATCCAGAAGCAACTGGATTGACAGAACAGTGGAATGCCCTTTTGAAAACTCAATTATGATAAGTGCCAACTAGGTGGCGATACCTTGAAAAGCTGGGATAATGTTCTCCAGGAAGCTGTATATGCTCTGAATTACCGTCCACTGTATGGTGCCGTTTCTCCCATAGCCAGGATTCATTGGTCCAGGAACCAAGGGGTGGAAATGTGAGTGGCACCACTCACTATTACTCCTAGTGATCCACTAAGAAAATTTTGCTTGCTGTCCCTGTGACCCTGAGCTCTGCTGGTTTACAGGTTTTAGTTCCAAAATGGGGAGTGCTTCCACCAGGAGAAACAATGATTGCACTGAACTGGAATCTAAGACTGCCACCTGGTCACTTTGGGCTACTCAAGTCCCTGGATTAACAAGCCAAGGAGGGGACTGCATTATTGTCTGGAGTGACTGATCCTGACCATCAGGGGGAAATAGGACTGCCATTATACAATGGAGGTAAAGAAGAGTTTTCTTGGAATATAGGAGATCCCCTAGGGTGTCTTTTAGTACTTCCATGTCCTGTGATTAAAATCAATGGAAAACTGCAACAACCCAATCAGACAGGACTACCAACGGGTCTGAAACTTCAGGAATGAAGGTTTGGGTCACCCCACCAAGCAAAGAACCAGGGCCAGCTGAAGTGCTTGCTGAGGATAAAGGGAACATGGAATGGGTAGTGGAAGAAGGTAGTGATAAACTGAACTACACTACAGTTACAGAAACAAGGACTGTGATGCTGTTTTGTTCCTGTTATACTATTTAAGTTATAAGATATCAAGTTTAAGAACAAATATTACCCAAGGACTTGCACCCTATTCTGTAGAGTTACTGTGTTTCCAGTTATATGCAGGTCAGTTGAGTATTGTTAGGTGAAAGAAAAAAAATGTGTGTTTTAATGTTTTTATTTAGAAATTAGGTATGGTTTAAGGTGATATATATAGCTGCCAAGTTGACAAGGGGTGGACTGTCATGGTCAGCCTCATGTGTCAACTTGGCCAAGTAGTGGTACCTGTTTGTCTGGTTGGGCAAGTGCTGGCCTATCTGTTGCAATAAGGACATTTCATAGAATTAAATCATGATCACATCAGCTGCATCCACAGCTGATTCCACTTGTAAGGGGAGTGTCTTCTGCACTGAGTGATGCTCAGTCTAATCACTGGAAGCCTTTTAAGGATGATTCAGAAGAGAGAGGCTCTCTTCCTGCTTCAGCCGGCGAGCCTCTCCTGTGGAGTTTGTCCAGACCCTCCATCAAAATCGTTGGCTTCACAGCCTGCCCTGCGAATTTTGGACTCTGCATTCCCGCGGTCCCGTGAGACTTTCATAAATTTCATATTTGCAAGTGTTCCCTATTGATTCTGTTTCTCTAGAGAATCCTAACTAATACAGAGCAATCGCCTCTAGGTCTTGATTTTGTTTAGTCTCTATTGAGACCCACTGCGGCTGAATACAAACTGTCTATTCTAAAGCATACTCACTTTTTAGCCCTTATGAAAGAGGAAACTTACAGGACAAAGATAGTACCAGAAACACTGTCCTATACTTCTCTCAGGCGGGGTAAGTGCCCCCACCTTGGAAGCACAGATCTAGCTATCTCCTGGGGAGGAACATCCCAGGGTCACCTAGTGACTCATCCTGGGGACACCTGGTGACTTACTTCCCAAGTTCCCAAGAATTGGGCTGGCAGAGAACTCCTCTAGAGGACTGCCGTGGAATTCTTCCAGGCAAGGTTTAATAAATCTCCAGAAGCGCAGGTCCAGGGATCTCTCAGGAAAGGTGCTATATGGAGTTTGAGTCCCCAACTCAAGCATGTTGTCCTAGAATTCTTCTGGGCAAGGGCAAGGTTAGAGTGCCTGACTTCTATTTGGAAACCTCCCAGAAGTACAGGTCCAGACATCTCTCAGGAAAATATGCAGTTTGAGTCTCCAACTCCTCAAGAGCATTGTCTTAGAATTCTTCCAAGAAAGGGCAGGGTTAGAGTACCTGACTGTTTTTGGGAACAGCATAGGTCCAGACATCTCTCAGGAAAGGTGTCCCGGGGAAGCTCGGTGACTGTACTCCCATGTTTCCAAGTGATTGGGCCAGTGGAGAGGGAAGCACACAGCTCTGATGCATGCTGGGATACAACTCAGTGATAGTGGTGCTAGGGAGGCTCCTCTTTTTCCCTTTTTCAAAGAAAAGGAAATGCCTATGCAAAATATAAGCTAAAAGATGGGGAAACATAACCTTCCAATGGGACCCTTAACTACAATACCATCCCCTGGTCTATAAAAGACAGGGAAAATAGAAATTTTCTATGCCCTGATGCTTATGGCTCCATAACAAGAACCTGAGAAAGATTTGTCACTCATGTTATGCTCATGTCTTAATTTCCATTAGAAAAAAAAATCCTCTTAATAATCCCCTCTTAGAACTTGTTTGCTAAAAGGCATGAGATAATGTATAACTAAGTCAGTTAATTACAATAGCTAAGGAAGATCACTCAGGGGAAAGAGGAAAACCCAGCCCTGTTAAAGGAGGGATAGTGGAAGCCCCAAAAGGTATACTAATGTAAGCCCAGATTCCTGGGAAAGTCAGATTTTGGGAGGCACACATTTCATCAGTCAGTCTATCCCTGACATTCAGAGAAAGCTGAAAATGCTCTTCAGGGGCCCACAATGAATAATTAATGACCGGGCAGGCCACGGTGGCTCAGCAAGCAGAGTTCTTGCCTGCCATGCTGGAGACCCGGGTTCGATTCTCGGTGCCTGCCCATGTAAAACAATGAATTAGTAACCTATTAAAACTGCCTTTTCTATCTTTAACAATGGAGACAAAACCAAGGAGGAGGAAAAGCAGAGAGAGGTAAGCAAACGACCAAAAGACAGGCTTAGCTTATATATATATATAGTTGCTATTAAAGGCACCCTGTCCTCTAGAGGTTACCTGAATTGTGGTTCTAAGCCTCAAGGGTTTTCCTTCAACTGAGTCAGAGGGCCAATGGCACAGAGTGCCAGAAATCTTGAAACAACCCTCAACCTTGGGACCCAGGGGGCCTTGCCCCATGTGCCACCAACATGGGTACTCGGCCCAGAGAATGCACTGTCTCCCAAAGGTGGGGGGAGAGGGGAAGGGAACAGGACAGTCTTTAAAGCCCTGCTCATAACAAATAAACCAGACTGAAGGTGTTCAAGGCCACTTACAACTTCTGTGATGTCACATCTGACCATCAACGCAGAGGAGCCTCGAGTAACACTTGATGCAGCAGGTAAAATTATTATCAATTTCTTAATTAAATAATTAAAGCCACTTTGTTCTAAACTGCTATGCTGAGCTTACCTCCACTTGGACTTGCCTACTTGATGGTAAAGGCAAAACTAAAACCTTCTCTAAACCCTCTCCTTTGTAACCTTGGAGACAAGTTTCCAAGGTTACAAATTCTGGTATCCCATCAATTTCTCATTGTCCCTGAATGACCCACCACCCTTCTAGGGAGGGATCTCCTTCATGTCCTGGGAGCCACAGTAAGACTAATAAACCAACTAGTGTTTACCACTTGTTTGCTCTCAGGCCTCTTGGTATCTCAAAGGAAACCCTTAAGCTAATAAACTGGACTGTATGGGACGAAGGCATCCCAGAGCTAGCCTGAAAGTAATTCCTAACTGCATGCACGTTTGCAGTCCTAAATCTTAAAAATGCATTTTTGTATCTTCAGCCTAACTCTCAATATCTAATTGATATTGAATTGCAGGAATTTAAAAATAATATTCCTGCTCTATCCACTTAGTGCTGCTACAGGGTTTCAAAATAATTCCTATATATTTACAAATGCCTTAGCAGCAGACTTTACTAACCTCTAACTGCCTCAGAGCACTATTTGGCAGTATTTTAATTGTGAGCTAATATTCCAAATATGGAAGTGAATTTTGTTGCAGTCTTGCTGACTAGGTGGATAAAGAAAGTTGTAGAAAGTTGGAAAAGTAAATCCTGTTAAAATAACTGTTAGTCTGATCTTAAGAAAAAGTTTAAAAGTTTTTCTTAACCATTTAAATACTGTCTAAAAGGTAAAAACTTTATATCAAAATAATATCCTTGTTAATGTTTATGTTAATCTTGTCATCCTTTATTTCAGAAGACAAGTCTTCTCACTTTTAAAGGAAAAATGTTACAAAGGATTTATTCTCTCATCTTGCAAAAGTGAGATGCTAAAAGTTTTATATAAAAAGTGTTTAGAAAATATTACAATAATTAAAAGAAATTTTCTACCCTTCTGTTAAGCTAAAATTTGTCATATATTTCGACATTGTATAAAAATTCCTAAAAATTTAGCAGTATTCTCACTGAACTAATTAGCTATATCCTAATAGTAATTAGTAAAATAACCAAATTTACTTGTCAGTTACACTACTATAAGGCTTCTCTAAAAGTACACATGGTGAGCTGTAAGTTAGAACTTCATCTTCAACAAGAACTTTAAAAGAGAAACAAGTATATAAATTATGTTCTACCTGGTTATTAACATAATTGTAAATGTATAAAGGTAAAACAGGAAAACTTCTGTTGTAATGTATCAAATATTTGTATTTCTAAAAGTAGCTTCATTCATCTATGAAAGTCAACAGTATCTCATACAGGAACTGTTTAAACAGCTGAAAAAGCGACCAGACTTTGACTAGACATATGAAAGAATCTTATATGGATAGGACTAAGGTAGATAAGAATACAGGGTAAAGGATAATACTGTTTATATTTTAAAATTTCAACTTCAGGTGAGACCAAAGGGAGAGATGTTTATTTGGTACAAAATTTTTATTTTGGTAACGCATTACCTAATTTAACTTGTATGGTCAATTTACTTGAATTTCGTAAGTACAGGGAATCTTGAATAGGGCCCGAGATTTTGTTGGTTTGCCCAAGTTAGTGAGATGCCCTGTGCTGCTTTGAAAGGAAGTATGCCCCTAGAAAAGCCATGTTTTAATCAAAATCTCATTTCATAAAGGTAGAATAATCCCTATTCAATACTGTATGTTTGAAACTGTAATCAGATCATCTCCCTGGACGATGTGATTTAATCAAGAGTGGTTGTTAAGATGGATTAGGTGACGACATGTCTCCACCCATTTGGGTGGGTCTTGATTGGTTTATTGGAGTCCTGTAAAAGAGGAAATGTTTTGGAGAATGAGCAATTCGGTGAGAGCAGAGAAGAACGACATAGCCACGAGAAGCCGAGTTCACCAGCCAGCAACCTTTGGAGATAAAGAAGGAAAATGCCTTCCAGGGAGCTTCACAAAACAGGAAGCCAGGAGAAGAAGCTAGCAGATGACGCCAGGTTCGCCATGTGCCCTTCCAGATGAGAGAGGAACCCTGACTGTGTTTGCCATGTGCCTTCTCAGCTGACAGAAACCCTGAACTTCATTGGCCTTCTTGAACCAAGGTGTCTTCCCCTGGATGCCTTTGATTGGACATTTCTATAAACTTGTTTTAACTGGGACATTTTCTTGGCCTCAGAACTATAAATTAGAAACTTATTAAATTCTCCTTTTTAAAAGCCATTCCGTTTCTGGTATATTGTATTCCGGCAGTTAGCAAACTAGAACATGCCATGATATATCCCAGAATAATTTAGGCAGTGAATAAAGAAGTATTTGCAAGGTCCCCTTGGGGACTTGGGAGAAAAGAGAAAATATTCAACTTTTGCCATTTCCTGATATTCTCACAAGCAGTGGGGACAACTAAATCAATAGGCCGAGCCCTTGATCTTGGGGTTTGCCCCTATGAAACTTATTCCTGCAAAGGGCAGGCTAAGCCTACTTAAATTTATACCTCAGATTCACCCCCAGAGAACCTCTTTTGTGGCTCAGATGTGGACTCTCTCTCTAAGACAACTTGGCAGGTAAACTCACTGCCTCCTCTCACCCACTCACCCCTGCTATGTGGGACATGACTCCCAGGGGTGTAAGTCTCCCTAGCAACATGAGACACAACTCCCAGGATCATAGGATTGAGAAAGCCTTCTTGGCCAAAGGGGGTAAGACAGAAATGAGACAAAGTTTCAGTGGCTCAGAGATTTTAAACAGAGTTAAGAGGTTATCCTGGAAGGTATTCTTATGCATCATTGGAGTGGCTGGAGGAAATTACCTGAAACTATTGAGATGTGTTCCAGTAGCCTTGATTTTTTTTTCCTTGCTATATTCACTGTTTTAAATTTTTAACTTTTTTTTTGTTACTGTGAAATATAACATACATATATGTAAAAGCAATAAATTTCCAAGTACATTTTTTTTTTATATGGGCAGGCACTGGGAAACAAACTCTGGTCTCAGGCATGGCAGGCAAGAATTCTACCACTAAGCCATCACTGCCCGCCCTCGAAATACATTTTAACAAGTATTTATAGAACAGATTTTGACGTTTGGTATGAGTTACAGTTTCACGATTTTTCACTTTTTCTTCTAGCTGCTCCAAGACACTGGAGACCAACAGAAATATCAATATAACAATTCAGCAGTCATACCGATTTGTGAAATCCAATCTTCTCTGTTACACTCCTCTTTAAATAACATATATGCATAAAAGCAATAAGCTTCAAAGTACATCACAACAATTAGTTGTAGAACAGATTTCAGAGTTTGGTATGTTACAATTCCACAATTTTAGGTTTTTACTTCTAACTGCTGGAAGGTACTGGAGGCTGAAAGAAATATCAGCATACTGATTCAGCACTCATACTCATTTGTTAAACCCAACCTTCTCTGTATAACTCCACTGCCACCACTGATCTTTCTCCCACTCTTTAGGAATATTTGGGCTATGGCCATTCTAACTTTTTCATGCTGGAAGGGGCTGTCGAATATGAGATAGGGGGAAGGAAGTATTTGATGTTTTAGAAGGGTTGGACCTTCTGCATTTCAGGACTTATCTGGCCCAAGCACCCATCTGGAGGCTTAGGTTCTGGAGAGTTACCCTAATGCATGGAACCTTTGTAGAATCTTATATAATGCCCCAGGTATTCTTCAGGAGTGGTAGGAATGGTTTTGGTTGGGGTTTGGCAAGTTATGATAGGTAGCAATGTCTAACTGAAGCATGTGTAAGAGTAACCTCCAGTGTAGCATCTCGACTCTATTTGAACTCTCTCAGCCACTGATACCTTATTTGTTACACTTTTCCCCCTTTTTGGTCAGGATGGCACTGCTGATCCCATGGTGCCAGGGCCAGGCTCATCCCTTAGGGTCATCTCCCACGCTGCCAGGGAAACGTTCATCCCTGGATGTCATGTCTCACGTAGCAGGGAGGGCAATGATTTCACTTGCAGAGTTGAACTTACAGAGAGAAAGGCCATATCTGAGCAACAAAAGAGGTCCTCTGGAAGTGACTCATAGGCATACCTAAAGGTAGGCTAAACTTTTCCCCTACATACATAAGCTTCACATAAGCAAGCCTCAAGATCAAGGGCTTGGCCTATTGATTTGGGTGTCCCTAATGTTTGGCACAGTATCCAGAGTTTCCCCAGTGGTAAAGTTTAGCAGTTCCATAATTTCTCTCCCATCCCTCAAGGGACTTTGCCAGTACTTTTTTATTATCTCAGTAGCTTCAATTCTTGAAGACGATTGTATAATGATACAACTTTTACAATGTGACTGTGTGATTATGATAACCTTGTGTCTGATGCCCCTTTTATCAAAGGTATGATAAGACAATAAATAAGTAACGGGGGCTAAGGAGTAAAATAATGGGGTAGATATAACTACTAGTAGTGGTCAATGAGAGGAATGGGTCAGGGATATGGAATGTATGAGTTTTTTCTTTCTTTTATTTCTTCTTCTGGAGTGATGCAAATATTCTAAAAAATGATCACGGTGATGACTATACAACTATGTTATGATATTGTAACCCACTGATTGTGTACCATGTATGGATTGTATGTATGTGAAAATGTGTCAATCAAAACACTAAAAAAAAAAGTAGCTTCATTAACCAAAAAACAAAGAAAGCAAAGTATGCAACAGTCAGCCAAAATAAAGTGAAGCCAAAGTCCTGCCCCAGGGACTTTAGCTTAGAAAGCAAAACTAATTGCCCTTACCTGAACTATAGAACTAAAAAAAAGCAAAAGATTATGCCTCTCTAATCCTGATGCTCACCCAGCAGTGTGAAACAGCGAGGATTTCTCCCAATTAAACACCACCAAGAAATACTCAATCTCTTAAATCCGATGGTCGTCTACAGAAAAAACTGTAATTCATTGTCTTGGTGATCAAACAATAATAGTAACATCTCTCAAGGAAATAACAGGGCCAACACAGCAGCCAAAGTCACAGCCCAATCAATCAAGCCCCTTCTAAACCTCATTTCTGCACCCCTTAACTTGTCCCATGCAGCCCTCTTATTTCCCACTTGAGCAGGAACAAGCTGCCCAGCTAGGATTCCCTCTTGGAACTTAAGAATGTTCATTTTCTTCCTTCTTCCCCAGTCTCATTGAAATGCCTGCTCATTTCTATCCTCCTACTATTAACAGACCTTTGCATTTTTAAACTTCACACCAAATTTGTTTTTCCAAATTAAAAACCTTTCATAACAAACTTCTCCTCATCAGAGGCTACGCTGCTGTTCCCCATGTTCAACTGACCACCATTAATAGCATAGCCAGAAACTTCTATACTTCCACAAGTAGAGCCTATGATTCACTAATAGCTTGAAGCAATTACAAAAGACAGACCATCGAGTCCGAACTCCCTTAAGATTAAGGGAAGTCAGAGTGTCTGAGGGGGGAGAGCAGCCCAAAATAGCCAACTTTGAGGGGTGGGTGTCATATAAGGAGAAGGTAGCTTCTAAATTAAGTAGCTGCTAAATTAATCTCTCATGCACCCCCAGGGGAATTTAATGAAGTGTTAATGATGTCCAGCTACTACTTAATAATGACAATCTTCTCAAGGAAGGGGCAGCATATGCATCTGCCCAATATAACATGCATCAGTTCACACCTGTGAAGATAGGATATGATGATCAGATCTTAATTACAGAACACGGTGACCTGGGTAATAGCAGATTTTTAGATTCAAGACACAAAACAAAATTTCCTTTAAGCGTGATCACTTTATGGAAAGAAGCAAGTGACACCCCAACCAGAGGAAGTAGATGGAGGTGTGAAGTCTTGGAGAAAACCCTGTGATAGTGCATTAAGGACCTATATGAAAGATCATTATTCCAATGGCTTCTGTACTGTTAATGCTAAAACTATAGATGGGAAACAGACTGTTATTTCATGTATTAAAAGTCACCAGTTTCAGCCTAAAAACTTCTGGAATGGTCACTGAAGATCAGAGTGGAAGTTCACCATTACACCACCTACAGCCCACATGATTTGAGTGCTTCAGATTCAGGTTCCCTATTATGAAGATGGCAATGTCATAAAGATGTATAGGATTCAGATATTGAAGTCCAAACTGCTAAACAGTTTATTAAAATCATAGAGCAAGCAGAAAATGAGTATCAGACAGCAATTAGTGAAAACTATCAAACAATGTCAGAAAACGCATTCAAGGCATTGTGCTGGCAGCTTCCAGTTAGCCAGACCAAAATCGACTGGAACAAGATACTCAGCTACAAGATTCGCAAAGAAATGCAGAATGCTTAAAAGGCTGAATGTAGGATTCCTCAGTACATGGGGGGGAAAGGATTCATTCAACATGTGGTCAAATGATAAATAGGTGGTTCGTAAACAAGAGTTTATTTTGCTAGGGCTTTCAAAGTTAACCAGTGTGCTAGCCTCATGGAATACTGTTGAACCTCTAGCATTGCCTTGACTTTTTGTGTTCTTTGTCTTGTAATTTTCTGTTCCACTATGTTTATTTATTTATTTATTTTAATTCTGCCACATTTAATGCTGAGGAGAGAGCTCTATCCAGGACTCATTCTACTGTTTAGAAAATTTTCTTAGCCATGAAGCCCTGTTAACAATTCATACAAGTAACATAATCAGTAATTTTCTTCTCCATCCTTCAGAGCACTTCTGGTATCTCATTGGTTTTTTACTGATCCAACAGCCAAACAGGCTGTCCTACACTATAGCTAAATGGAAGGTACATTCATCCTTCTTCCTACAACTGCTCTGATCACCACCACTTAGGGCATCTCATAACTAAAGTTCCCAAAATTTTGGATTAGGGCTTTTAGGTTCTCCTTGTGGAGCAAAGGAGGTTTTCTGGAAATGCTATTATAGCAAGCTTCTCTGGGGAAGTCGTTTTTAAATCCAAAGACTTGAACCACGTTCCTTATACATGAATGTGCTTCCTAATTTTCCTTCCTTCCTTCATTATCTCCTTCCCACTTAGTATCACTAGTTATATATATATGTATTTTTAGAGGAGAATTTTACTCCCCTCCTCCTTTTGTTTTAACATTCAAGAACTGCTGACATACTGTGGATGTAGTAAATATAAAATTTTTAAAAATGTAGATGTTGAGGGAATAATAGGTATCTTTTGCTTTAATGCTGTGCTGGTTTGAAAGGATTATGTGTCCTAGAAAAGCCATGTTTTAACCCTGATACTTCTTGTGGGAGTGGCCATTTCTTTTAATTGCTATTCAACACTGTATGTTGGAAACTTGATTAGATGATCTCCACAGAGATGTGACTCACCCAATTGTAGGTATTAACTTTTGATTAGAAGGAGATGTGACTCTACACATTCTAGGTGGGTCTTGATTAGTTTACTGGAATCCTTTAAAAGAGGAATCATTTTGGAGAGAGCCATGAGAGCCATGAGAATCATGAGAGTCCACGCAGCCAGAGAACTTTGGAGATGAAGAAGGAATATGTCCCTGGGAGCTTCACGAAACAAGAAGCCTGGAGAGCAGACTAGCAGACGCTGCCATGTTCATCCTATGCCTTTCCAGTTGAGAGAGAGACCCTGAACTTTATCAGCCTTTCTTGAGTGAAGGTAACCTTTTGGTGGGTGCCTTAAATTGGACATTTTTATAGACTTGCTTTAATTTGGACATTCTTATGGCCTTAGAACTGTAAAACTTGCAATTAAATAAATTTTCCCTTTTAAAAGCCGTTCCATTTCTGGTATATTCCATTCTGGCAGCTAGCAAACTACAACAATGCTTTGTGCAAGATTGTACTATAAGCAAATGAATTAAACAACTATGTAAATAAAAAGTAAAATTGAACCAAGTGAAAAAGATAACTGCCAATCCCTATCATTCTACTACAATTTGTCATTTAAGAACATTCTAGTGATTTGTTTTAAATAGAATGAAAACTTATTCCTAATTATCCTTCTTCATCTCTGCCCGCCAAGAACTCAAAGCTAACTGATAGGCAACCCTTCCCAGGTATATTGGCAGGTATGTCTGTTTGATCTCAGAGTACACAGGTGACATAAATATGATATGACAACTGGCAATGATGGATTCATTACATTGTTTACACTTCCATGACCAGGCCTTAAAGGAAGGTCAGCTTTTTAAAAACCAAGTAGTGTCTTCCTACCTATCTCCAAATACATGTCAAAAAGAAAGGTGAGGCGGCCTCCCTAGCCTCTGCCGCTGCACCTCTATGATTTCTCCCTCGCGCGTTGCCGTTGGGGGCGACTGCTGCGGTATTGTGGGTTGGGCGGCAGCGACATGGAGGAATTCGACTCCGAAGACTTCTCCACCTCGGAGGAGGACGAAGACTATGTGCCTTCGGGTGAAGAGTATAGTGAAGATGATGTAAATGAATTAGTGAAGGAAGATGAAGTGGATGGTGAAGAGCAGACACAGAAAACCAAAGGGAAAAAAAGAAAGTCTCAGAGCATTCCGGCTAGGAAGAGAAAGCAAGGTGGCCTTTCATTAGAAGACGAGGAAGAGGAGGATTCCAAGGCAGAATCTGGAGGAAGTAGCAGTGAGAAGGAAGACACAGCTGCAGAGCAAGAAAAAGGCACTCGGTCAGAGGATGCAAGAAAAAAGAAGGAGGATGAACTTTGGGCCAGCTTCCTCAATGATGTGGGATCAAAATCAAAAGTGCCTCCAACTACAGAAGTTAAGAGAGGAGAAGAAACTGAAAAGATGAGTTCAAGTAAATTGTTGGTCACAGCAGAAGAGCTTGAGAAACCTAAAGACATAGAAAAGGTTAAAATCACCAAGGTGTTTGATTTTGCTGGTGAAGAGGTCAGGGTGACTAAGGAAGTGGATGCTGCATCCAAAGAAGCCAAATCCTTCTTCAAGCAAAACGAGAAGGATAAATCTCAGGCTAGTGTACCTTCAGTGCTGCCCGCACCCCCTGCAGGGTCAGGGTTAAAAAGATCAAGTGGTGTGAGCAGCCTTTTGGGAAAAATTGGAGTCAAAAAGCAGAAATTGAGCACCCTAGAGAAGTCCAAGTTAGATTGGGAGAGCTTCAAGGAAGAAGAGGGGATTGGAGAAGAACTGGCCATTCATAATCGAGGGAAAGAAGGGTACATTGAACGAAAAGCTTTCCTAGACCGGGTGGATCACAGGCAGTTTGAAATTGAACGAGATCTCAGGCTGAGCAAAATGAAGCCTTGATGTTGTGGAGGGAAATCAATAGCAGCTTAATCCTGTTTACAATGTGAGCTTCTTATACATCTGTGAAATGTTTCTGATTTTTATCATCAGCTGTTTTCCTGTAAGGTCTTTTTTCCTACATTGACGTTCTCTCTGTGTATCTTGATTGCACATGGTTTCATTCATTTTGCTTTTAAAAGTTTGTCCTTAAAAATAAAAAATAAAAGTTGGTCCTATGAGAGGCTGGTGAAGATGATGACACCTCTCGCCTTCCCCTTATTCTACTACCAAGTTCAACCCAGGCCAAGCCAACACATTCCAGGCCTGTCCAGGCTGGTGGAGGTCTGGCCAGCCATGCAGAAGAGAGCTGACCAATCTGGGTGTGAATTTCCTGGGCCACTGTGTCCATAAAGCTATCCCCTCTGAAGTCAGCCTTTCCCCTGAGACCAGGGAAGGAGGCCATCCTGCTGGGAGAATGCCAGGTCCCTGGCAGTTCTGTATTCAGTTTGCGCTTACTTCTCCCCTGACCTCTCTCCCTCTCCAGAATGGGATTCCCATTAATGTAATATAAAGCAGAAAATAAGGATATACTTTTGCCAAATTAGAGGCGATTTTTCCTTCAGCCTTTTATCTCTTCCCAAAGTTAAAGTCAAACTCAGCTATACTCCCACTTCAATAACTGTTTTGGTTTGTCAAAGATTCTAAAGGGCTGTTTTCTTTTTTATACTCCCGTAAGAAAACTTAAATTCCAAACCTCCTGCTTAGAGGCCGAAATTCTCTGGGGAGCAGCAAGGAGGGGAGTAACAACCAAATCTACAGTGAAGAGTATGGTAGTGGTAAAGGCCACTCATATTAATAAAGTATTAAACCCCCCAAAAAAAAGAAAGGTGAGAGGATTTCTGAGAAGATGGCAGAATAGGATAGATTGAGTTTACCCCTGCTCCAAAGAACAGCTAGAGAAGGGACAGAAAAAAGACCTGGAGAGCAATTTCAGGTTGTAAGTGACCTGGGAAGATCTTTCACACCACATAGGGAGGCCCTGGTTGAAAAAGCAGAAGAATTCAGACCCAGAGAACTGGAGACCAACCAGCTACCATAAACAGCCTGTGCGTCCATTTCCAGATGGAGGCCCAGAGCTATCAGGAGTGCACGGACAGGGATACAGGGACAAGGAAGTAAGCCAAGCCGCAATTTTAAAATGTGCTACCCTTACATGCGCCGCTTCTGTCCTGTGGAAACCCTACACCCCACACACCTGAACTCCCCTAACTTCTTCTACACCCCAGGCACCTAAACTCTATCACAACCCCCATGGCACTCGAAGCATCCCCATCCCAATCCCCTTCCCCTCACATCCCCACCCCACACTCTCACACCATGCTGTGTGCAAGATTATCCCAGTCCAACCCACCTTTCCTGCTCAAGCGCACAGTTACACTCGCCCCTCCCAAGACTCATGTCCATGGCCAGCCCCTTGACACCCACCTCCCCCTCCCTGTCCCCGGCAGGCAGTCACCTGTACATCCGAGCTGAAGGTTCTCACCTTCATACCAAGGCCACATCAGTACCCAGCTCATAGAGTCGCTCAGTCCTGCCCAGCTCCCACCCTGAGCTCTACGCATGTGGCATGTCAGCACCCAGCTCCACACATGCGTGCATGCACATGAACCCACTCACACCACGCCCTCTCAGCTCTGAGCAAGTGCTGACCTGAGCATCCAGGCCATATCACCCCCAAGCCAACACATGCACACTCCTACCCCACTGCCCCTGAGCGCTGCACATGTGCACACCAGGGCCCTACCCTCCAAACCCATACATGCCAGGGCCCTGCCCCCCAGATCCACACATCAGCATAGCCACATACTTCATGCCAGGCACCCACATATCCATTCACGGACCTCTTGACCCCTGTACCCCACACACATGTACACCCTTGTCTCACCCCATGGCACAAGTGCCCTTCTCCCACACTTGGCAGGTACTCTCTGGCACATCATGCCACATTGTAGCTGCCCTGCACAAGCAGGCACCTGTATACCAACCCACTTCTATACCTGCAGACCTGTGCCAGGGGCACACCCACCCATCATCACCATTCCTGCACACATCTGCATCCCAGTCCCCTGGACACTTCCCCCTGTGCAAGGACACATCCATGCCCCAAACTCACTGTGCCCCACACCCTGACACCCACAACCCACATACTTCACACACAAACCCGGATTCTGCCCACAAACCAGGCCCAGAATATCTTCTCAACATCCCCAACTGCCTCCTGCCATATCCTAACTCTGTGTCCTCCACACCATATCCTGCTCCTGTGCTCAAAGACCTGCCTGAGCTGCACCTCACCCGCATCTCACCCCCAAGGTCCCCACACCGCACATCCATAACCCCAGGAAATGTACCCCACACTCAGAGACACTAGTGTAGAGTCCCCCGACTGGTACATACACCTGCACAGCAACCCGTAACTCCATTTTTGTGCCTCTCCCTACACCCTGCATCCTGCTCCATACCCATCCTGCAAATACAAAGCTTTAGATTATTGGAGGAAATCAACATCCAAAGTTACCCTACCAAGATATTTACATGTGGCAAAGAAAACAGAAGATCATTAACCATAAGAAGATGCCTACAGATACAGCCCATTTTAATGACCAAATAAAAACAATGGAGGAGACACAGACTTTGGAACAACCAATCAAAGATGTTCATATAACTCTACTAAAAAAATCAGTGTGATAGCTAATGACATAAAGGAGATCAAGAAGACACTAGAAGAGCATAAAGACTAATTTGAGAGAATACATAGAGATATAGAAGATATCACAGAGATTAAAGATTCTGTAGACCAAATAAAAAATGTATTAGAGACACAACAACAGATTTGAAGAGGGAGAAGAAAGAATAAGCAAACTAAAGGACAGGACAACTGATTTCAAACACACAAAATAGCAAATGGCAAAAAAGATGGAAAAACTTGAATTGGATCTCAGGGAAATGATGGACAAAACAAAGCACACAAATATAAAAATCATCAGTGTGCCAGAAGAAGAAGAGAAGAATAAAGGGTTAGGAAGATTAGTAGAGGAAATGATGGGGATAAACTTCCTAATCCTTATAAAAGACATAAACATGCAAATCAAAGAAGCCCAACGAACTCCAAATAGAATAAATACAAACAGGCCTACCACAAGACACATACCAATCAGTCTGTCAAATGTTGAAGAGAAGCAGAAAATCCTGAAAGTGGTAAGAGAAAAACAATCTACTACATACAAGGGAAACCACATAAGACTGAGTTCGGACTACTCAACTGGCACTATGGAGGCAAGAAGGCAGTGGTATGATATATTTAAGATTCTGACTTCTGGCCAAGAATTCTCTACCCAGCCAAACTGCCCTTCAAAACTGAGGGAGAGATTAAAATTTCCACAGACAAAGGCTGAGAGAATATGTGAACTAGAGATTGGCTCTACAAGAAATACTAAAGGGGGTCCTGCTGACTGAAAAAAAAAGATAGGTGAGGGAGGTCTGGAGGAGGGCACAGTATTGAAGAGTGGCAGTAAGGGTAATAACATAAAGAATAAAAAGAGAAAAAGGGATAAGAACATACAGATCTGACAAATAAAACCCAAAGGATAAGATGGTGGATTCAAAAAATGTCTTTACAGTAATAACTTTGAATGTTAATGGACCAAACCTACCAATTAATAGATACAGATTGGCAGAATGGATTAATATAATCCAGCAATATGCTGCTTACAAGAGATTTATCTTAGACACAAGGATACAAATAGATTGAAAGTGAATGGATGGAAAAAGATATTCCAAGCAAGCTATTATCAAAAGAAAGCAGGAAGGCAGTGCGACAGTGGTCCAGTGGCAGAATTCTTGCCTGCCATGCCGGAGACCGAGCATTCGACTCCTGGTGCCTGCCCATGCAAAAAAAAAAGAGCAAAAAGAAAACCAGGGGCCAGGGCAAAAGAAAACAGGAGTAGCTTTACTAATATTAGACACAATAGACTTTAAATATAAAGACATCATAAGAGACAAAGAACACTACATATTAGTGAAAGGGACAATTCACCAAGAAGTAACAATCATAAATGTCTATGCTCCCAATCAAGGAGCTCCAAAGTATATGAGATAGACACTGGCAAAATTGCAAGGAGTGACAGATGTTTCAACAATGACAGCAGGAGACTCCAATACACCACTCTCCTCTATAGACAAAGCAACCAGAAAAAGAATCAACAAGGAAATAGAGAACTTAACCAATCTGACAAATGAATTAGACCTAACAGACATATATAGGTTGTTACACCCCGAAACACCAGGATATGTATTTTTTAGTGCTCATAGAACATTTTCCAGGATAGATCAAATGGGGCACAAAACAGGTCTTTACGAATTTAAAAACACTGAAATGATTCAAAGCATTTTCTCTGATCACAGTAGAGTGAAGCTGGACATCAATAATCACCAAAGAACGAGAACTTTCACAAATATATGGAGATTAAATAACACACTCTTAAACAACCAATGGGTTAAAGAAGAAATTGGTAGAGAAATCAGTGACTATCTGGAGAAGAACTATCTGGAGAAGAATGAAAATGAGAATACAACATAAATATGCTCAAAGAACCAAAGAAAAACATGCACAAAGAACTAAAGGAAATTAAAAAAATGACAGATGAACAAGAAAAGAAAATCAATAGAGAGACAGAAATTATGAAAAGGAGCCAAACAGATCTGAAGACCACAGTAACAGAATTAAAATTCCCTACAGTGGTTCAATAGCAAATTGGAGATCACAGAAGGAATAATCAGAGGACTTGAAGATAAGACAATTGAAATCATTCAGTCTAAAGGGCAGAATGAAGAAAAGTAAACAGAGCTTGAGGAACCAGGGGTATTAGACACCATCAAGCATACTAATATTCATAGGAATCCGAGAAAGAGAAACAAGGAAGGGGCACAGGAATGGTCAAACAAATAACAGCTGAAATGTCCCAAATTTAACAAAAGACATGAATATATACATCCAAGATACTCAATGAACTCCAAACTGGATGATCCCAAACAGAAGCACGAAGTGACATATTATAATCAAACTGTCAAATATCAAAGATATAGATTTCTGAAAGCCACAGGAGAGAAGCAGTATGTCACATATAAGCATACTTTATATATATTCCCTGACCTAGAACTGAAATCAGGCATTTCTACAGCAAACCCTGATTTCTTTTAGTAGAGAACAACATCAAAGAAATAAAAGTCTGGACCCTAAGGGCAATCATTGCAAATGGGGTGTTTGGAACAAGGTAAACAGCACAAAAACTATTTCCTGAAGGTGTGAGAGGGAATGGAGGAAGAACTTTTTCTTTTGGGAAAGTGACAATTATCTGAATTTCTTCCATAGCCACTGACCAAGTTTTCTCTGTTTCTGAATAAATTATGGCACTTAAACTTGTCACATGAAATAATCCAAATTCAAATGTATTTGCTTAGAGTTATACAATGAGGCTCTTATAATCCTTTTAATTTCTTTTATATTTGTGGTTCGATGGTAATTTCTCAATTCTCATTTCTAATTGACTATATCTGTTGATACGCATGTTTTTTCCTGATTAGGATGCCTCCTGGTAAATCTATTTGTTGACTTTTTGGGGGGGGGGGATAAACAATTTTTGAGTTTATGTGTCAATTCTACTGTTTCCTAAATTATAACATTCTACTTTTACTTTTATTAATTACTTCCTTTTGTTCTTTTTGGCTTATATTCTGTTTATTCTAACTTATCAAGTTCCCACTGCTTAACAAAGGGTACTCTGAATTTATCTTTTTAATGTAAACTCATTCCCTCTTTAGAGAAACAGAATATGGCATCAAGTCCTTAACCTCTGTAGCGTGCAATAAAACTCCTTACACATTTGAAAATGAGAAGCAAAAAAAAGAGGATTCTCAATAGAATTTAGTTTAACTGAAATATATAACATTTTTAAAATCTAATTCCAGCAAGCTTAAAATAGTCAGCAACTCTTAAAAAATGATTTTAGTCTTACCTCTTTTGTAGTCGCTGCTCTTCCAGGTTCATGATTTACACAAAAAGGCCCAGTTTTCCATGCCTCTATGTCTCCACAGTCACAGAACCCCCCTCCAGTAGATGTATGCATCTGGTAAATAGAAAATGAGTTTGTCTTGATTTCAAAACATAATACAAACAAGGAAAAATGATAAAGATGACTCAAATAATAAATGCTCACCAATACTTTGACCTTAATTGTTTTTAATGTAATAGAATCTGGATATATCAAAAACCATTCTGATTATGTAATAGCAACAAATAATTCAAATCACAATAAAAACAAACCTTTAAAACTGATGAATTTTTGACATGGCATTCTAATTTCTTAACAGTTTAAAAACTTATGAACACATGGAGAAAAACAGATTGCAAAGTACAGAAAAACAATCTCTCTAAGCATGCAGAGTAACGATACTTTCTAATTAATCAGACTTTTTATCATGCTAACATAGTTCTACACTACTTTAAAAACGTATAAAGTATATTCATCTACAAATTCGTCCAACAGAAACTAAAACATTAAAACATTTTTTATTTCAATGATTTCACAAAATAAATTGGCATTTGCAGTTGCCTGACTTTGAATCTCCTCCCAAACCTTGCCCCCAAAGCATAAAATGAACAAGAGCAATAAAACCACGCTTGAGGCACACTTTTTAGGAAACAAAGAATAAATACCATGACCTTCAAATTATCTGTTACAACAGAGCTCCCCGATGCTTACTATTTCAAGCCTGTGGGTTCAGGTTGCCAGGGAGTGGGGTGGTTAAGAGCTTCATGAAAGACAGAAGTGGGGTGCAGAGGACTCAGACAAAACATAGGCAAAAATCACACCCAAAAAGAGATACCAATGGTAAGGGACAATATACTTAACACAGGCTGGGACTTAGTGGTTCATAGTTCAGGGAAGGAACTTGAAAATGATCAGGAGTCTCAGAGAAGCATTGTTTCTGGAGGAAAATCAAATACACAGAAAAGGGTGTCTTCCCCTAAAATTGTGGCAATGAAGGAAGGAAGGAAATATAAAGATCCTGTGGACATGAGAAACAAGACATGCCTACCCTTCCTGTCACTCACCCACTTCTTACTACAACACTACCATCTATAAAAGAAATTTCACAGAATAGGGCAGAACTGACAGATAAGAGCACTCTTAAACTAGGAACCCTCTCCACAAAATGAAAAAGAATGAAAAGAGCAGACATCTACACAAAAATATTGTAAATAAAGGAAAAACTGCAAATCAAAACTTACAAAGCTGAAGAAAATTGTAATACAACACTCCAAATTGAATTACATAGCCACAAACAAGAACTTGGGGATATGAAAAAAAAAACTTGAATGAGAAATAGAAAAACTAAGATCAGAAATGGACAAGTAAAAGAAGGATAAATGACATGAGGCTTGAGTGAACTCGGGGGGAAAAAACAGAAGAAAAAGAGAACATCATATCAGAAATAGATTATAAATTACAAAGTGACTACGACAATAAACTCCAATAAAAATGTAAGGAATAGCATTGAAGCAAAGAAGGAAAACAATCAAGAGAATGAAAATGAGATAAAGATATAAATGGTCCAAGAAAAAATAGTTGAAATGGAAAAGAGGCAAAAGAGAGCCAACACATGTATATTGGAGTCACTAATGAAAATCAAAACAACTGGACAGAGTTAATAATTTAAACTGTAACCTAAGACATCTTTCCAGAAACAAAAGAAGACCTAACTTTATACATTGAAAGGGGGCACAAGTTACTGAGAAACTTACCCAGTCAGTGGTAAAAAGGAGAGAAATTTCTGGTACATACTACTACACTGAACAATGAAGACGTCATGTTGAGAGAAAGAAGCGAGACAGAAAGGGACAGACACTGTCTGATTCCACTTAAGCTAGGATATGTAAATGTATAGAAACAGAAAGTAGACTATACCAGGTGAAGGGAAATGGGGAGTTAATGCAAAATAGATGCAGGGTTTCTATTTGGAGTAATAAAAAAGTTCTGGTAAGGGATGACGGTGAAGGTAACACAATGTTGTGAATGTGATATAGTGCCCCTAAATGGTATGCTTGGGAGTAGCTGAGACAGGAAAGCTTATGTTGTATATATATTTCCACAATTTTTTTAAAAAAGAATGACCAAGAGAAAAAGAAAAACAGAATCTACCTCTCAAGGATGCTGTAAGGATTGAGAACATGATAGCAATATGCTCAGTACCACACCTTAATAAATGATAGTAAATACTGCAATTCCCATATATATTATTTAGATAAATAAAAGAAAGTTGTCCTCTAAAGGAAAAAAAATTACACAGTATAATTAACTCAAAAATATATCTAGTAATATAAAGAAAAAAAGAAAAAGTCTTGAGGGCCTTCAGAGAAAACAATGAAATAAATTAGAATAGCAAGATAATTAAACTAGAATCAGACTTCTAAACAATAGCACAAAATAAGACAACAGTGAAGAAACATTTCAAGAAAGAAAGAAAATGCAAACCAAGGATATTATTAGTCAGGCCATAAAAATACAATTTTGAACATGTAAGAACTCAGGGAACACTATACACATGTGACCTTTACAGGGAATCTACCTGAATAGAGGCAGGCAAACTCTCTGTAGAAAAGGGCCAAAGAGTAAATATTTTAGACTTTGTAGGACAAAGGGTATGCTGGTTTAAATCTGTTGCATACCCCAGAAAAGCCAAGTTCTTTAATCTGCATTCAAAATTGCTAGATGGGAACTTTTAAATTATTTCCATGGATATATGACCCACCCAACTGTGGGTGGTAACTTTGATTAGATGCTTTCCATGGAGATGTGTCTCTACCCTTTCAAGGTGGGGGTTGCTTACTAGAGCCTTTAACAGGGAACCATTATGGAAAAACCCTGAGACCACCAGAACCAACAAAGCCCATGCAGCCAGAGACCCTGGAGATGAAGAAGGAAAACACCCCCAGGAGAGATTCATGAAATAAGAAACCAGGAGAAAAAGCTAGCAGTCATCACCATGTGCCCTCCCAAACTTCATCAGCCTTTCTTGAGTGAAGATAACCTCTTGCTGGTGCCTTAATTCGGACATTTTCTTGGCCTTAGAACCTTATACTTGCAACTTAACAAATTCTCCCTTTTTAAAAGCCATTCCATTTCTGGTATATTGCATTTCAGCAACTTGCAATCTAGAACATAGGGTATCTGTCACAATTACTCAATTCTACTATTATAGTCCATCAGTAACCAGTGAAAAGACATATTTGAATGAAAAAGTCTACATTCCAACAAAACTTTATTTATGAACAATGAAATCTTAATTTCATGTAATTTATGTGTCACGAAATCTTCCTTTTCAACCTTTAAAAAATATAAAAAACATTCTTAGCTAACAGGTCATACATAAATAGGTGGCAAACTGGATTTGGACCATAGGCTGTAGTTTAATGACTCCTATAGCACAGGATGAACTTCATCCAATCAAGAGATGAATGGGGAACCTCCAGGAAAAGAAGTAATGATTAACAGAATTAAGTAGTAATGTAAGAGAATTCTATATTCAGCCTTCTAAAATAAGCAAGGACAAACAAAATTAAGAAAAAAAGAAATTTCAACATAAATACGAACAAATTTTCAAAATTTGGTTTCACTTGAAAAGTGCACAAGGGAGTTTTAGGAAGATGGCAGGATAGGAGAGGTTGAGTTCACCCCTGCTCTGAGGGACAGCTAGACAAGTGACAGAAAAATGACCAGGAGAGCAATTCCAGGGTGTAAGTGAACTGGGAGGGTCTTCTACACCACCAAGGAAAGCCCTGGTTGAAAAAGCAGAAGAACCGAGAGGCACAGAACCAGAGACCATCCAGTTACTGCAAACAGCCTAACATGCCATTTCCAAACAGAGGACCAGAAGCCTCAGGAATGCACAGACAGGGAGACGGGAACATGGAAGTAAGCCAAGCTGTGTTCCTTGAACATGTTACCCTCACACTCGCCACCCCTACCCTGCAACCCATTACTCCTCCCACACTCCACATACCTGAACCCCATCACACTCGAAGCGCCCATGCCATGACCCCTCTTTCCCTGCATCCCTGCCCAAACCCCTTCCATGCACATCCCTGCCCCATATTCCCATACCATGTATACATGTAAGTAAGTCTGTCCCAGTTCAACTCAACTTTCCAGTGCAAGCGCAGTCTCACCCTGCACTCCTGAGACATGCATACCTGCATCCACCCCTCAACACCCACCTCACCCTCCTTGGTCCCTGCAGTGTATAGGTCATATGTGTCAGGTTGTGGTGTACAGGGCACAGAGGTTGAGGCACAGGAAGTGTAGGGTTGTGGGTGTGTCCTTGATCAGGGGTTGGGGTCCAGGGGTGCCAGGATGCAGATGTGTGTGTGTGTGTGATGGCGGGGCACAGGTTGCATAAGTTGTGGAATATCTATCAGGTGGGTGATGTTGCGTTGGTGGGGCCCTAAGTGTGGGTGTGAGTCACCTGGGCATGTGGGCTGCAGGTGCTCACCTTCATAGCCAGACCACAACCCATACTCAACCTCACCTGGCTCCCCATGGCTCTGCAAACATGCACAACATCATCTGGCTACCCAGACAGGTGCACGCGCATGAGCTCACTCACTATATCCCCTCAGCTTTGGTTAAGTGCTGACCTATGCATCTGGCCACACATACTCCCACCTAACATAGGCACACTTTAGACCACTGCCCCTGAGCTCTGCACACATGAACATCGGCCCTACCCATGAGACCTGTACACACCCACATATCCATGCACTGACCTCGTGACTCCTGCACCCCAGCCCCCGCTACCCCACACCTGTACACCCTTGCCCCACCCCATAGTACAAATGCCCTTAACCGACAACTGGTAGGTGCTCTTGGGAGCATCTGAGCCACATAGCCTCTGCCCTGCACAAGCGTACACCCCTACCCTAGCCCATGCCACACTTTCACACCCACACTTAGGGCCCCATTCAACGCAACATCACCCACCTGACACATATTCCACAACCTATGCAACCTGTGCCCCACCATCACACACACACACATCTGCATCCTGGCACCCTTGGACCCCAGCCCCTGATCAAGGACACACCCACAACCCTACACTCCCTGCGCCTCAACCTCTGTGCCCTGTACACCACAACCTGACACATATGACCCATACACTTCATGTGCCCACTAACATCCTGCACACATACAAGCCCTAGTACATTTACTCAACTTCCCCATCCACCTCCCACTATGCCTTACTTGTGTCCCCCACACACCGCACCCTGCTCCAATGCTCCAAGGCCTGCCTGAACTGCATCATGCTCTCACAGCCCTCACAATACACCTCCACAAACCCATGACCTGCACCCCACACTCACAGGCAGCAGCGTAGAGTCCCCAACCTGTATATATACCTGCAATGCAACCCATCACCACACTGTTGTACCCCTCCCCACATCCTGCATCCTGCTCCAGATCCCTTGCAAATACAAAGCTTCAGATTACTAAAGGAAATCAACTTCCAAAGTAACCCTATCAAGATATTTACATGTGGTAAAGACAACAAAAGATCACAAACCATATGAAGATGTAGACAGATATAGCCCAGTCTAATAACAAAATTAAAACACCAGAGGAGATACAAACTTTGGAACAACTAATCAAAGATGTTCATATAACTCTACTAAATAAAATCAATGGGATGGCTAATGACATTCTTTTCTACTGCTCATGGAACATTCTCTAGTTATATCATATGCTGGGGCACAAAACCGGTCTTTGAGAATTTAAAACATTGAAATTATTCAAAGCACTTTCTCTGATCACCAAAGAACAAGAACTTTCACAAATATATGGAGATTAGATAACACGCTCTTAAACAACTTGTGGATCAAAGAAGAAATTGCTAGAGAAGTCAGTAGCTATCTGAAGGTGAACAAAAACAAGAATACAACATATCAGAAGTTTATTCTGAATGCCGAGAGAATTTTATTACCCTAAATGGCTATATTAAAACAGAAGAAAGAGCAAAAATCAAGGACTTAACTGCTCACCTGGAGGGAAGAAAAAATCTTAAGAGGATACTACGAACAATTATACACCAACAAACTAGATAACTTAGATGAAATGGACAAATTCCTGGAAACATGCAAACATGCTACACTAACTCAAGAAGAAACAGAAGAGGGGGAGGAAGCCAAGACAGAGGCTTAGTGAGGAGTAGGATTTAGCTCATCTTCCAGAACAGCTAGCACACAGCCAGGAACAGTACAGAACAACTGCTGGGGCCACGTCAGACAACAGACCCACAGCCTACCCCAGTCTGGACAAGATAAACCAGCTGTGAGTCCACCCAGAACCATGAATTCCCCAAGCTGCAGAGGACAGCACCCCTCCCTTCTGAGAAGGGATTGGAAAGAGACTTGACTAGCAACAGGGGCTGAGCGCAACTAAGCTCCAATTGTAGAATTAATTAACAAATTCAGACTACTAAAAATAGGCCCCCAGCTCAACTGAACCTCAAGTAAAAACTGAGGTTACTGGTTTCTGCCCCAGTGCAGAAGGGGCAGGGCGGATGGAAAAAAAAAAAAAAAAAACTACAGGTTTTTTACATTGAACAGCACAGAACACTTGAAAAGGCCTAGGCCCTGAAGGAAAGGAGGGGACACATAGGACCTGGAGATACACAGAGCAACATACCAACTTAAGCTCTTGTTGGCAAACCAGAGGAATGGGGATCCTGCTCTGAAAAGGATTTTTTTTCCCTTTCTTTTTTGTGGCTATGTTTCTACAGTTTAACTGCTCTTAGGATACAGCTGCAGGGCTTCTCAGGTTCCATATGCCCCAGGCATGGGCAGAATTAGGCTTGTTTGAGAGTTCACCTGGAGGCTGTGCCTTCCCCAGGAAAGCGCTAGGGCCCAGCTCAGGTGGAATCCCTCCCTTAAGGAATTCAGACCCCAGGATCTGGAAAACTAAAGCTATTAAAGCCAGCCTACAACCTCTCCTCTGTCTCAACCACACCCCTAGCAGGTAGAGTCAACTGAAATTAAAGGTACCACATCACCTTATGCTGGCGGGACCCGCAGGCAGACAAGCATCACATTCCAGGCAGGAAAGGAAAAACACAGAGTCCAGAGGCTTCATAAGGGAAGTCTTTCAACCTGCTGGGTCTCACCCTTAGGGAAAACTGATGCAGGTGACTCCTTCCTCCTGAGAGGAGCCCAGTCTGGTCTGGGAAAATCTGACTGGGGTCTATATACTTAAGTAGGCCCTCCGAAGGGGGGGGGGAAAGGCACTATACAGGTAGGGAAAAAAACAAGAAAACAAGAACTGAAAATTTTTGATCTGTTAAACAAAACCTAAGCTAGAAGTCTAGAATAAGCTGAACTGAACATCAAAGAACAGAGAGACAACAAAGTCATTAAGCAAGAAAATCCTATGTAAAAAAAGTGAAAAAATCTCCAGAATTAGCTAATTAAGGAAATTAAATGCCTAGACGCCAGTAAAAAATAACGACTCATACTAAGAAAACTGAAGATATGGCCCAAAGGAACAAACCAATAATTCAGATGAGATACAGGAGTTGAAACAATTAACTCAGAATGTTCGAACAGACATGGAAAACCTCATCAAAAATCACATCAATGAATTGAGTGAGGATATAAGGAAGGCAAAGAACAAACAAAAAGAAGAAATAGAAAGTCTGAAAAACAACTCAAAGAACTTATGGGAATGAAAGGCACAGCAGAAGAGATGAAAAAAACAATGGAAAACCACAATGTTAGATTTCAAGAGGCAGAAGATAGGATTAGTGAACTGGAGGACAGGACATCTGAAATCCGACAAGCAAAAGAAAATATAGGGAAAAGAATGGAAAAATATGAGCATGGACTCAGGGAATTGAATGACAACATGAAGAGCATGAATATTCGTGTTGTGCGTGTCCCAGAAGAAGAGAAGGGAAAAGGAGGAGAAAAACTAATGAGGAAATTGACACTGAAAATTTCCCAATTTATATGAAAGACTTAAAATTATAGATCCAAGAAGTGTAGCATACCTTCAAATAGAATAGATCCAAATAGACATATTCCAAGACTTACTAATCAGAATGTCAGATGTCAAAGAGAAAGAGAAAATCTTGAAAGTAGCAAGAGAAAAGCAATCCATCACATACGAGGGAAGCCCAATAAGACTATGCATAGATTTCTCAGCAGAAACCATGGAGGCAAGGAGACAGTAGGCTGATATATTTAAGATACTAAAAGAGAAAAACCGCCAACCAAGAATTCTATATCCAGCAAAACTGTGCTTCAAAACTGAGAGGGAAATTAAAACATTTCCAGACAAAAAAATCACTGAGAGAATTTGTGACCAAGAGACGGGCTCTGCAAGAAATACTAAAGGGAGCACTAGAGGCAGGTATGAAAAGACAAGAGAGAGAGGTGTGGAGAAGAGTGTAGAAAGGAAGACCACCAGTAAAAGTAAAAAGAAGAAAAATTAGATATGACATATAAAATCCAAAAGACAAAATTATAGAAGAAAGTACTGCCCATACAATAATAACACTAAACGCTAATGGATTAAAGTCCCCAATCGAAAGACATAGACTGGCAAAATGGATTGAAAAACAGGACCCATCTATATGCTGTCTATAGGAAATGTATCTTAGATCCAAAGATAAACATAGGTTGAAAGAGAAAGGTTGGGAAAAAATATTTCATGCAAACCACAACAAGAGCGGGAACAGTTATACTAATATCCAACAAATTAGACTTCAAACGCAAAACAATTAAGAGACAAAGAAGGAAACTATGTATTAATAAAAGGAACAATTCAACAAGAAGACATAACAATCATAAATATCTATGCACCGAGCCAGAGTGTTCCAAAATATTTAGGCAAACACTGAAAAAAGAGATAGATACATCTACCATAATAGCTGGAAACTTCAACTCCCCACTCTCATCAATGTACAGAACATCTAGAAAGAGGATCAATAAAGAAACAGAGAATTTCAATAATACAATAAATGAGCTAAACTTAACAGAACATTACACCCCAGAACAGCAGGATACACCTTTTTCTCAAGTACTCATGGATCATTCTCAAGGATACACCATATTCCGGGTCACAATTCAAGACTCAATAAATAAAAAAGATTGAAATAATACAGAACACTTTCTCAGATCATTAAGGAATGAAACTGGAAATCAGTAACAGGAAAAGGGCCAGAAAATTCACAAATATATGAAGGTTCAACAACACAAACGACCAGTGGGTCAAGGAAAAAATTACAAGAGAAATCAGTAAATATCTCGAGGCAAATGAAAATGAAAACACAACATATCAAAACTCATGGGGTGCAGCAAAAGCAATGCTAAGAGGGAAATTTATTGCCCTAAATGCCTATATCAAAAAAGAAGAAAGAGCAAAAATGGAGTAATTAACAGTTCACTTGGAAGAACTAGAGAAAGAACAGCAAACTAACCCCAAAGCAAACAAAAGGAAAGAATAATGAAGATTAGAGCAGAAGTAAATGAAATTGAGGACATGAAAACAATCAAGAAAATCAATAAAACAAGAAGTTGGTTCTATGAGAATATCAGTAAGACTGATGGACCCTTAGTGAGGCTGACTAAAAGAAGAAGAGAGAGGATGCAAATAAATAAAATAACAAATGTAAGAGGAGACATAACCACTGACCCCACAAAAATAAAGGAGGTATTGAGAGGATACTATGAACAACTTTATGCTAATAAACTAGACAATGTAGATGAAATGGACAACTTCCTAGAAAGGTATGAACAACCAACATTGACTCGAGAAGAAATAGACAACTTCAACAAATCAATCATAAGTAAATAAATTGAATTAGTCATTAAGAAGCTCCCTAAAAAGAAAAGTCCAGGACCACATGGCTTCACATGTGAATTCTACCAAACATTCAAGAAGGAATTAGTACCAATCCTGCTCAAACTCTTCAAAAAAAATTAAAGAGGAGGGAAGGCTACCTAACTCATTCTATGATGCCAACATCATCCTCATACAAGAAAAGAAAACTACAGACCCATTTGTCTAATAAATATAGATGCAAAAATCCTCAACAATATTCTAGCAAATCGAATCCAGCAGCACATTAAAAGAATTATATATACCATGACCAAGTAGGATCCGTCCCAGGTATGCAAGGATGGTTCAACATAAGAAAATCAATTAATGTAATACATCATATCAACAAATCAAATCAAAACAGAAAAACCACATGATCATCTTGATTGATGCAGAAAAGGCATTTGACAAAATTCAACATCTCTTTTTGTTGAGAACACTTCAAGGGATAGGAATAGAAGGGAACTTCCTCAACATGATAAAGGGAATATATGAAAAACCCACAGCTAACATCATCCTCAATGGGGAAAATCTGAAAACTTTCCTCTTAAGATCAGGAACAAGACAAGGATGTTCACTCACCATTGTCATTCAACATTGTGTTGGAAGTTTTATCCGAAGCAATTAGACAAGAAAAAGAAATAAAAGGCGTCAAAATTGGAAAGGAAGAAGTAACACTCTCACTGTTTGCAGATGATATGATACTATATGTTGAAAACCCCCAAAAATCCACAGCAAAACTATTACAGCTAATAAATGATCACAGTAAAGTGGCAGCTTATAAGATCAACACTCAAAAATCTGCAGTGTTTCTATACACTAGTAATGAAAAATCTGAGGGAGAAATCGAGAAAAAAATTCCATTTATAATTACAACCAAAAGAATAAAATATTTAGGAATAAATTTAACTAAGGATACAAAAGACCTGTACAAAGAAAAGGATAAGAAATTGCTAAAAAGAAATCACAGAAGACCTAAATAAATGGAAGGGCATACCGTGTTCATGGACAGAAGACTAAATATAGTTAAGATGTCAATTCTAACATCACTTTAATATCAAAACACGGTAAAGATGCTACAAGAAAGGAAAACTACATACCAATCTCCCTAATGAACACAGATACAAAATTTCTCAAGAAAATATTAGCAAATCAAACCCAACAGCACATTAAAGGAATTATATACCATGACCAAGTAGGGCATATAAAGGAATGCAAAAATGGTTCAACACAAGAAAATCAGTTAATGTAACGCAACACATTAACAGATTGAAAGGGAAAAATCATATGATCATCACCACTGATGCTGAAAAGCATTCAACATAATTCAACATCCTTTTCTGATAAAAAAAAACACTTTAAAACGTAGGAATAAAAGCTAACTTCCTCAATATGATAAAAGGCATATATAAAAAAGCATAGGTAGCATAGTACTCAATGGTGAGAAGCTGAAAACTTTCCCCATAAGATCAGGAATGAGACAAGGATGCTGTATTAATTAGGGTTCTCTGGAGAAACAGAATCAACAGGGAACATTTGCAAATATAAAATTTATAAAAGCGTCTTACGTGACCGTGGGAACGCAGAATCCAAAATCTGCAGGGCAGGCTGTGAAGCCGACGATTCCAATGGAGGGTCTGGACAAACTCCATAGGAGAGGCTCACCAGCCGAAACAGGAAGAACCTGTCTCTTCTGAATCCTCCTTAAAAGGCTTCCAGTGATCAGATTAAACATTACTCATTGCAGAAGACACTCCCCTTTGGCTGATTACAAATGGAATCAATCAGCTGTGGATGTAGCTGACATGATCATGATTTAATTCTATGAAATGTCCTCATCGCAACAGACAGGCCAGTATTTGCCCAACCAGACAAACAGGTACCACCACTTGGCCAAGTTGACACATGAACCTGACCATGACAGATGCCCTCTGTCACTGCTATTATTTAACACTGTACTAGAAGTTCTAGCAAGAGCAGTTAGGCACAGAAAAGAAATAAAAGGCATCTAAATTGGAAAGGAAGAAGTAAAATTTTCATTATTTGCAGATCACAAACTATATTTGGAAAATCCTGAGAAATCTACAACAAAGTTACCTGAATTAAAAAACAAATTCAGCAAGGTGACAGGTTATAAAATTAATGTGCAGAAATCAGTAATGTTTCTATACACAAGCAATGACCTAACCAAGGAGTCAATTAAGGAAAAAATTCCATTCAAAATAGCAACTAAAAGAATCAAGTATCTACGAATGAACTTAAGTAGGGATGTAAAGGACTTGTGCACGGAGAATGACATATCATTGCTAAGAAATCAAAGAAGATCTAAACAGGTGGAAAGACATTTCAAATTCATGGACAGGAAGGTTAAATGTAGTTAAGATGTCAATTCTACCCAAATTAATCCACAGATTCAACACAGTACCAATTAAAATTCCAGTAACCTACTTTGAAGACTTAGAAAAGCTAGTTACCAAATTCATCTAGAAAGGAAAGAGAGCCCGAACAGCTAAAAGCAGCCTAAAAAAGAAGAATGATGTGGGAAGATTAACACTCCCTGATTTTAAAACTTATTATAAAGCCACAGCAGTCAAAACAGCATGGTACGGCACAAAGACAGAAGTATTGACCAATGAAATTAAATTGAGAGCGCAGAAATAGACCTTCAAATCTACGTAAACGGATCTTCGATAAGGTCCCCAGATCCACTGCACTGGAACAAAATAGTCTTTTCAATAAATGGGCATGGGAGAACTGGATATCAATAGCCAGAAGAATGAAAAAAGATCCTAAACTTACACCATATACAAAAATGAACTCAAACTGGATCGAATAAATAGAAGAACCTAAATAAAAGAACCAGTACCATAAAGCTCTTAGAAGAAAATGTAGGGAAACATCTTCAAGACCTAGTAATAAGAGATACCTTCCTAAACTTTACACCCAAAGCACAAACAACAAAACAAAAAATAGATACATGGGTACTCCTCAAAATCAAATACCCCTGTGTTGCAAAAGACTTTACCAAAAAGGTGACAAGGCAGCCAACTAAATGGGACAAAATATTTGGAAATCACACATCAGATAAAGGTTTGTTATCCTGTATATACAAAGAAATCATACAACTCAACAAGAACAAACAACCCAATTACAAAATGGGCTAAAGATATGAATAGATATTTTTTTGAAGAGCAAATACAGACCGCTAAAAACCACATAAAGAGATGCAGATTCTCAATAGCTATAAGGGAAATGCAGATCAAGACTACAATGAGATATCACCTCACACCTATAGAATAGCTACTTTAAACAAACAGGAAACTACAAATGTTGGAGGGGATGTGGAGAAATTGGGACGCTTATGCATTGCTGGTAGGAATATATAATGGATTTAGCTGCTATGGAAAACAGTCCGGCGGTTCCTCAGAAAATTAAATATCACGTTGCCCTATGACCTGGTAATACCACTACTCAGACATTACTACTAACAAAAAGAGCTGAAAGCAGTGACACAAAAAGTCATTTGCACACTGAGCTTCATAGTGGCATTATTCACAATCACCAAAAATGGAACCATCCAGTGCCTATCAACAGATGAGTGGATTAACAAAATGTGGTATTTACATATAATGGAATATTATGCAGCACTTAGACGAAATGACATTCTGATCCCCATAATGAGCCTTGAGGACATAATGCTGAATGAAATAAGACAGACACAAAAGGATAGACACTGTTATGATACCACTTTTATGAACATGGTAAGGGTAAAATCAGAGGCTTATAATACAGAATATTGGGATCTAGAGAAAAAATAGTAGCTTGAGATGGGCAAACAGTTAGCTAAGGAGGTTGAATTTAATTGTAAGGAAATAGAAGTGAAGGTGGTTCACTAATGGGTCTGTCTATTAAGTAATATTCCCATACTGAAGGTGAGCATGATTGAAAGGGGTTGTATAGACTCGTGTCTCACTGATTAACACTACAAATATGAATAAATTCTTGCATGAACTACTGCAAATGTATGAATCTTGTACAAAGAGTGTATAATTTGGGGGTATAGGGGGAAAATGCCATTGCATGCTATGGGCTATGTTTAACAGGAAAACATCAACAGTACCGCAGCAATACCAGGAGTATTATTATTTGTTTCGGTCTGTCCTGAGTTTTTCCTGCTGCAATTCTTGTCAAAAACTGACAAATATTAGACTGAATAGTCCAGGAATAATAGCCTCGGTGCTGTTGCAGGTCTGGTAGGAGTCCTCCGAGTGGCTATCACGGAAGACTTGGCAAAGAGAGAGGCAGAAGAAGTCAAGCATCCATTACTGGGGGTAATGGGAGGAGGGACAAGACTTAGAGGGAGGTTTGGATTTTCTATTTGATGAGGGTGTGTTACTGGCTATCTTTTTCTTGGGAACAATGAAATTATCTAAAATTGAGAGTGTTGATAGACTGTGGACTTTGGACATTATACATGAGTCCCAGTAGATAGAGGTGGCTGACAGATGCAATGGCTGAGAAGTAGATTGGTGAATGATGGTGTATCACATATGACTGAACATTGTGCCTCTATAAATATGAAAGAAGTTGTGAGGCATGCAATAATGTGAATGAACCTGTGGGATATTTGGTGAGGAAAAATAAGCCAGAAACAAAAGAGCAAATATTGTATGATCTCATTTAGAAAATATTTATAAGAAAACTGAGGTCTAATTCGAGAATAAACTTGAAATATGTCATTGGTAACAGAGTTCAGCAGGAGTTAGAAACAGGGTAAGACAATGGGTAATTGAAGCTGAAGGGATACAGACTGTGCAACAGGACTAGATACAAAAACTCAAAAATGGACAGCACAATAATACCTAATTGTAAAGTAATCATGTTAAAACACTGAATGAAGCTGCATCTGAGCTATAGGTTTTTGTTTTGTTTTGTTTTGTTTTGTTTTGATTTTACTATTATTACTTTTATTTTTTTCTCTATATTAACATTCTATATCTTTTTCGGTTATGTTGCTAGTTCTTCTAAACCAATGCAAATGTACTAAGAAATGATGATCATGCATCTATGTGATGATGTTAAGAATTAATGATTGCATGTGTAGAATGGTATGATCTCTAAATGTTGGGTTAATTTCTTTTTTTCCGTTAATTAAAAAAAAAAAAAAAAGAGAAGGGATAATTGGAGATGAAGGGATACAGACTGTACAACGGGACTTGATATAAAAACTCAGAAATGGACAGCACAATACTACCCAATTGTAATGCAATTATGTTAAAACACTGAATGAAGCTGCATGTGAGGTATAGGTTTTTTGTTTTTGTTTTTTTTGTTTTTTTTTTCTTCCTATTATTGTTTTAATTCTTATTCTGTTGTCTTTTTATTTCTTTTTCTAAATCGATGCAAATGTACTAAGAAATGATGAATATGCAACTATGTGATGTTATTAAGAATTACTGATTGTACATGTAGATTGGAATGATTTCTAATTGTTTTGTTAATTCTTTTTTTAATTAATAAAAAAAAAGTGAAAAAAAAGAAAACTGAGGTCTAGATTGTAAGCTCTTATAGAAGTTACATTTAGTCTGAAGCAATAATTGTTATTTCTGGATTTTGAGGGGCTGTTTTATCTATGTATAACCTCTACTTAGAGATAAGAACAAAGCCAACCAGATTGGGATTAAGGTAATTCAGAATACAGGAGTAAGGAATACACTGTTCATATTTTAGAACTTCACCTACTCTTTGAGACCGAAGGAAGAAAGGTTTATTTTGTCCAGAACCTAAATTTTCTGTAGCACATAATCTAGCTCAACCTGTCTGGAAAGATCATTTAAACAATCCAAAAACAGGGAGCCCAGAATAAGAATGAGAGTATTTAATTCTGTATAGTTTAATGTAAGGCCTAGATACATCCCAGAGTGCATTAAGCAGATAATCAAAAAATATTGGCAGGGCTCCATGCCTGCAGAGGTATGTAGATGGGAAGGATGTGGGCCCACCTGAGGAGCCAACAGGGGAAATGGCGAGAGACGATCAGGTGCAGTTTGAATGTCAGGAACTGCTCGAGAGCCAGATTAAGGTGGGACCCTCTGAGGAGGAGGAAGGCATGGGCCTGGTGGCCGTGGCTGCCGGCTGGATGCTCAACTTCCTCTGCCTCTCTCTTTGCGGAGCCTTCTGTGACGGCCACTCAGAGGACTTCCACCAGACCCACAACAGAGCCAAGGCTATTATTCATGGACTATTCAGTCTAACATTTGTCAGTTTGTGACAAGACTTGCAGCAGGAAAAACTCAGGACAGAGAGAAAGAAAGTCACAGGAAGTAAGAAGCTGAATATCAACAGAACCCAGAAGAGAAAGGAAACCAAGAGACGTGGTCATGTGCTTTGCCATGTGATAAGCTAGGATCCAAAGATAGCTGCAGTGAGCCCCAGAAGGTGAGTCTTTGGAAAGAAAGCATCTGCTTGATGTGGACTTTTAGCCTATGCACAGTTTGAAAGTGATGAACGAACTACACCCTTGGAATCAGCCCTTATGATTTGTGATTCAATTGAAAAAGAACATGACAAACTTCATGAAGAAATACAGAATTTAATTAAAATTCAGGCTATAGCTATTTGTATGGAAAATGGCAATTTTAAGGAAGCAGAAGTCTTTGAAAGGATATTTGGCAACCCAAATTCTTATACTCCTTTAAAAAGGCAATTGCTTACTATAATCTCTCAGAAAGGTACATTCCATTCTATTTTTCAACACTTCAGCTATAACCACATGATAGAGAAAATTAAGACTTATGTGAATTTTGTGTTATGTGAAAAGTCATCAGCCTTTCTAATGAAGACAGCAGCAAAAGTAGTGGAAAATAAAAGATCAAGAACAATAACTTCTCAACATAAACTTAATAGTAATAATACTGAAATAGAAACTGAAGCTAATTTGCATATAGGAAAAAGTATTCATGACAAACAAGTCTGCTGCAACTGAATCCTCAGGGGGATTCAGCATCCTTATTGAGGTCCCACAAGAGTCTCTCCTTATCTAAGTTTAAACATGGAAGCCAGCAACAAGATTTTGAAAAGAATGAGGAAAGAGCAGGAGCTCTTCCAAGTGGAAGAAAGAAAGAAAAAAACCGTAAAACAACCCTTGGTCAAGGCAGTATCTTCTGAAAAACAACAATCTAGGAAAAAACAGGCATGGCTTTGGGAAGAAGACAAGAATCTGAGATCTGGCATAAAGAAATATGGGGAAGGAAACTGGTCTAAAATATTATTACATTATAAATTCAACAACCAAACATGCATCATGCTAAAAGATAGATGGAGGACTCTGAAGAAACTAAAACTGATTTATTCAGACAGTGATGACTGAATCTTTTTGTAAAAGCTTGATAAAAGGAGGACAGTTAAATATTTTGATCACTGCATTTGTTTTAAACTTGATGGTCATTGGTGTATCTTAATATTTTTGTTTAGAGCATTATAGTCATTTTTTGTAAAACAAAATATTTGATTCAAGGATTTGTACTTTAAGAGTAACATATTATGTCATCATGTATTCTTAAGACCTTTTTTCACTTTGATAAAATTGTTGAGCCCTGCTGCATTCAATACCTTCACCTCCAAATCCTGGTCTGATTTTAAAAGTATGAAAACACAAAGAAAAAAAATTTCTATTAATCTGTTCTTTTGCTGTACGCTGACCTCATTCATGTAACACACACATAAATGTTTCCCCATCAGTGAGTAATATTAGGCCTTTGACTTAAGAGGTACTGACTTGATCTATGGCTTTAATACACTACTTAATTACCAAGACATCTGTTTAGAAAATAAATGTGTACAAGGTAATCTATCAGTTATAATAGCATACTTAATTTTTCTTATGAAGAGAAAACTTGAAAATATTAATACCCAGAAGACAGAATTTGTACTTATAAGCATGAGTAGCTTCCTGTCTCATTTAAGTACATGTTGATCTCTGTTCTGGTATTAAAATTTTGACAAACATGGTTTTGAATAAAATTTCTTTATAACCTAGAGCCATAAACATCTTATTCTCTGAAACTTTAATTTATTAAACTAATATTAAGCCTAAATAGTATTTTGTAAATGCTTAAATTGGTATTAACTATGATGATTTAGCATCTATAATAAGTATTATTTAGACAAGACCATATATAATCTTATCAGGAAATTTTGAGATTTTATCAACATTTTATTCATTAGAGGATTTAATCAAAAGAGTAGCAGAATTTAACATCTCTAGTTACAGGCACCTTATTCAGAAAGTAAGTGAATATATTACTATAATTTAGGTTGTTAAAGTATTTGAGTAAAAAAAGAATGCTAATACTTTGTACTCTGTATTCCACTTCCTATTAAATGTTTCATATATTAAAAAAAAAAAAGTATTGGCAAAATCCCTTGAGGGATGGGAGAAAAGATATAGAATTATTAAATTTTACCACCGGGGAAACCCCAGATACTGTGTCAAACATTAAGGACACCCAAATCAATAGGCCAAGCCCTTGATCTCGAGGCTTACTGTTATGAAGCTAATGTATATAGCAGAGAGGCTTAGCCTACCTATAGGTACGTCTAGATACATAAACTCCAGAGGACCTCTTTTGTTGCTCATATGTGGCCTCTCTAAGTCCAACTCTGCAAGTGAAACCATTGCCCTCCCCAGTATATTGGACATGACATCCAGGGATGAAAGTCTCCCTGGCAGAGTGGGAGATGACTCCCAGGGATGAGCCTGGCCCTGGCACCATGGGACCAACAATTCCATCCTGACCAAAAAGGGGAAAAGAAGTCTAACAGATTTGTGGTATCAGTGGCAGAGAGAGTTCAAATAGAGTCAAGAGGCTATTCTGGAGGTTGCTCTTATGCAAGATTCAGTTAGACACTGCTACCATCATAACTTGCCAAACCCCAACCAAAACCATTGTAGCCAGTCCTAAAGCATATCCAGTGCATTATATAAGATTCTACAAGGTACCATGCACTAGGGTAATCTTCCAGAAACCCACAATCACCAGAGGAGTCCTTGAACTAGATAAGTCCTCAAACATAGTGAGGCCAGCCTTTCCAGAACATTGATTAGTTCCATCCCCCTATCCCATATTATCAATAGTCCCTTTCAACATGGAAAAGTTAGAATGGCCATAGCCATTTTTGGAAGAAACATCAAAGGTGATTGTGGAGTTATACAGAGAAGGTAGGGTTTAACAAACAAGCATGAATGATGAATCATTATATTGAGATTTCATTGTCTCCAGTACCGTAGAGCAGTTAGATGTAAAAACCTAAAATTATGGAACTGCAACCTGTATCAAACTCTGAAATTTGTTCTCCAAGTAATTGTTGTGATGCACTTTGACATTTATTGATTTTTTGTATTTATTTTATTTGTCATAAAAAATTTTTTAAGAAGAGAAGGAGAAGTATAACAGAGAAGATAGGATTTAACAACTAAGTATGGTTGCTGAATTATATATTGATATTTCTTTTGGTCTCCAATATCTTGGAGCAGCTAGAAGAAAAAACTAAAAATTTCAGAACTTTAACCCCTACCAAACTTTAAAATCTGTTTATAACTACTTGTTAAAATGTACTTGGAAATGTATTGCTTTTTTGTATATATATTATAATTCACAACAAAAGTTTGTGATAAACTTTCACAAATAAAAAAATTAACAAGGTTAAACGTTTTCTGTTCAAAGCTTTCTGCAGGTACTTAGGAACTGAAGGTTGAAGTACAGTTGGTATAACTCTTTCATAAACGAATTTGGAAAAATATACTAAGAACCTTAAAAAGTCTAAATTAAAATCCAGTAATCCTATGTTTGCGAACCTATCCTAAGGAAATAATCCTACATATAGAAAAATGGGTTATGTATAAAAACATTTATTACAACACTATCCATCATTAAAAAAAATGAAATCCAAATAAATTCCCAATAACAGGTAAATAGTTAAAGTAAATTATGGTTAAATATTATGTATCCCAAATACCTGAAAAGAAACTAAAACTGAATTCATAATTTCATATTCTGCTTCTAACATTTAAAAGTATAACAAAATAATTTTTTCTCTCTTTTGCAATTCTGTTAACTTCATTTGACATAATAATGTTCAGATATTTTTCTGATTAGAGATGTGTATATATATTATTTTGTTACACACTTTTGCCATTTAATGATATAAAGAAAAGATTTACATACACCCAAAATAATCTTCAACAATGGGTGGGTGTTTTCATTTTTTTGAGAAGAAAAATGCAGATTACAGTAGGTCTTTTGAAAGGGTAAACTACTAAAAATCAGGTGACACTAAGAATCACATTACATACTACAGACAGCTCAAGATTTTATATTTGCTAACCTCTTGTTCTCAAGGTTTTCCTTGGTTCTTTATTCGCAAATAGCATCAATTCTTGGGTGTTCTCTGCCATTTCTCTCCTTTTTCCCTTCTCTGGAGCAACATATTTTATTTCTTATTTTTCCAGTATTTTCACTTTTTTTTTTTTTTCATGGCAGGCAAGGGGAATCAAACCTGGGTCTCTGGCATGGCAGGCGAGAACTCTGCCACTGAGCCACTGTTGCCCGCCCAGTATTTTCACTTTTAATGAGCTCAATTTTTTTATGTTTTATTAAACAAAAGAATATACAGTGTGTGGAATATATAATGTATAGTAAATTACAAAGAATAACAATGAAACTAACACCCCTGAACACAGCACTCAACCTAAGAAAACACTGCCAATATTGTTGAAGCTCCTTGTATTATCATCCAGATCCCATCCCTTTACCTGCCCTGGAGGTAACAACTCATCTGAATTGTATTTTTTAGTTACTCTTGCTTTTCTTTAAAAATTTCACCACACACACATGTATTTCAGAAAAGTTCTATTAATTTACTCTCCCACCAAGAGTATCCCACTCTCTTCATATTCACTTTTGATAGGTATTATTGTTTAAACTTGTGAATATAATTTTTATTAGTCACACAATATTCCATGTTTATGATGGCTCAGTGCTTCCCAAGTAAGCTATGTAAGCAACAAAGTAGAGCTCTGCAAAAAAAGGATTTCTCTTTATTCTGAGATTATCCTATAAAATGATAGGAGAGAGTATATTTTTGTTGTTGTTTCTCATTATGTTCTTGTTTTTTAATTTTTTATTTGAACTTATTTTGCCAAATGAAATGTTGAAAACTTTATGTCTTACCCAAAATGTTTTATGAAATTATACTGGCCCACAAATTCCTAAAGTTTGGGAACCATAGGCCAAGGATTAATAAATATGAGGAAGATGAAAAATTTGGTCTTAAACCTTTAGCATATCTACCCATTATTCTCCCAGAGAGAAAAAAAAATGAGAAGAATTTAACAGTTCCTTCCTTGTCTCTAATAAGACATTCTTTCTTAGAGAGTTTTCCAACATTAAAAAAACCATCATCTACAGTTAATGGAGATGACAAGTAATATGGGATATAACTAATGGTTAACTTTGTAAATTCATCAATGACTAAGTTTGCAATCTTAGGAAAACTTCTTTAAAACATTTTTTATTGAGAAATAAAACCTAGATGCAGAAAAATGATAGATTTCAAAATATCTATGTGCCAGTTTGAATCTTATGTACCCCCGAAAAGCCATGTCTTTTAATTCTCATTCAATATTGCTAGGTGGGACCTTTGTGATTGTTTCCTTGGAGATGTGACCCACCCAATTATGGGTGCTAATTTTGATTAGGTAGTTTCTATGGAGATGTCTCTCCACCCATTCAAGGGGAGGTTGCTTACTGGGGCCCTTGAAGGGGGAACCATTTTGGAAAAAGTTACAGAGCCCATGCAGCCAAGACCCTTGGAGATGAAGAAGGAAAACACCCCGATGGAGCTTCATGAAACAAGTAGCCAGGAGAGAAAACTAGCAGACTTTACCATGTGCCTTTCCAGCTGAGAGAGTAACCTTGAACTTCATCAGCCTTCTTTTTTTTTTTATACATGGGCAGGCACCGGGAATCGAACCCAGGTCCTCTGGCATGGCAGGCAAGTGTTCTTGCCTGCTAAGCCACTGTGGCCTGCCCTTCATCAGCCTTCTTGACCCAAGGCATCTTTCCCTGGAGGCCATACATTTGGACATTTTCATAGCATTGCCTTAATTTGGACATTTTCATGGCTTTAGAACTATAAACTTGCAACTTAATATAATTCTCCTTTCTAAAAGCCATTCTGACAAGACAAAATAAAGTATCAGTGGCTGAGAGATTTCAAACAGAGTCGCGAGGTTATCCTGGAGGTTATTCTTATGCATTATACAGATATCACCTTTTTAGTTAAAGGGTAATGGAAAGGCTGGAGGGAACTGCCTGAAAACGTAGAGCTGTGTTCCAGTAGCCAAGTTTCTTGAAGATGACTGTATAATGATATAGCTTTTGTAATGTGACTGTGTGATTGCGAAAACCTTGTGTTTATCCATCTACAGTATGGATAGATGAGTAAAAACTATGAATTAAAAATAAATAAATAACGGGAAACAAATGTTAAAATAAATTGAGTAGACATACTAGTGATCAATGAAAGGGACTGGTAAGGGGTATAGAAAACAAAAATAGGGGGAACAAAGGTTAAAATATATTGGGTAGATGGAAATACTAGTTGCCAATGAGAGGGAGGGGTAAGGGGTATGGTATGTATGAGTTTTTTCTTTTCATTTCTTTTTCTGGAGTGATGCAAATGTTCTAAGAAATGGTTATGGCGATAAATATACAATACGTGATGATACGGTGATTCATAGATTATACACCAAGTATGGAATGTCCATATATTAAAAATGTTGTGTTCAGAAGACCTAAACAGATGGAAGGGCATACCGTGTTCATGGATTGGAAGACTAAATATAGTTAAGATGTCAATCCTACCTAAATTGATTTACAGATTCAATGCAATACCAATCAAAATCCCAACAACTTATTTTTCAGAAATAGAAAAACCAATAAGCAAATTTATCTGGAAAGGCAGGGTGCCCCGAATTGCTAAAAACATCTTGAGGAAAAAAAACGAAGCTGGAGGTCTTGCGCTGCCAGACTTTAAGGCATATTATGAAGCCACAGTGGTCAAAACAGCATGGTATTGGCATAAAGATAGATATATCGACCAATGGAATCGAATAGAGTGCTCAGATATAGACCCTCTCATCTATGGTCATTTGATCTTTGATAAGGGAGTCAAGCCAACTCACCTGGGACAGAACAGTCTCTTCAATAAATGGTGCCTAGAGAACTGGATATCCATATGCAAAAGAATGAAAGAAGACCCATATCTCACACCCTATACAAAAGTTAACTCAAAATGGATCAAAGATCTAAACATTAGGTCTAAGACCATAGAACAGTTAGAGGAAAATGTAGGGAGATATCTTATGAATCTTACAATTGGAGGCGGTTTTATGGACCTTACACCTAAAGCAAGAGCACTGAAGAAGGAAATAAATAAATGGGAACTCCTCAAAATTAAACACTTTTGTGCATCAAAGAACTTCATCAAGAAAGTAGAAAGACAGCCTACACAATGGGAATCAATATTTGGAAACGACATATCAGATAAAGGTCTAGTATCCAGAATTTATAATGAGATTGTTCAACTCAACAACAAAAAGATAGCCAACCCAATTACAAAGTGGGAAAAAGACTTGAATAGACACCTCTCAGAGGAGGAAATACAAATGGCCAAAAGACACATGAAGAGATGCTCAATGTCCCTGGCCATTAGAGAAATGCAAATCAAAACCACAATGAGATATCATCTCACACCCACCAGAATGGCCATTATCAACAAAACAGAAAATGACAAGTGCTGGAGAGGATGCGGAGAAAGAGGCACACTTATCCACTGTTGGTGGGAATGTCAAAGGGTGCAACCACTGTGGAAAGCAGTTTGGCGGTTCCTCAAAAAGCTGAATATAGAATTGCCATACGATCCAGCAATACCATTGCTGGGAATCTACTCAAAGGAATTAAGGGCAAAAACTCAAACAGACATTTGCACACCAATGTTTATAGCAGCGTTATTTACAATTGCAAAGAGATGGAAACAGCCAAAATGTCCATCAACAGACGAGTGGCTAAACAAACTGTGGTATATACGTACGATGGAATATTATGCAGCGTTAAGACAGGGATAAACTTATGAAGCATGTAATAACATGGATGGACCTAGAAAACATTATGCTGAGTGAGTCTAGCCAAAAGCTAAAAGACAAATACTGTATGGTCCCAATGACGTGAATCGACACTCGAGAATAAACTTGGAATATGTCATTGGTAACAGAGTTCAGCAGGAGTTAGAAACAGGGTAAGATAATGGGTAATCGGAGCTGATGGAATACAGACGGTGCAATAGGACTAGATACAAAAACTCAAAAATGGACAGTACAATAATACCTAATTGTAAAGTAATCATGTTAAAATACTGAACGAAGCTGCATCCGAGCTATAGGTTTTTGTTTTGTTTTGTTTTGTTTGTTTTGTTCTTATTATTATTACTTTTATTTTTTTCTCTATATTAACATTCTATATCTTTTTCTGTTATAATGCTAGTTCTTCTAAACCGATGCAAATGTACTAAGAAACGATGATCATGCATCTATGTGATGATGTTAAGAATTACTGATTGCATATGTAGAATGGTATGACGTCTAAAAAAAAAAAAAAAAAAAAAATGGTCAGCACAATACTGCCTAATTGTAATGTAATTATCTTGGAACGCTGAATGAAGCTGCATCTGATCTATAGTTTTTTTTTTGTTTGTTTTGTTTTTTTTTTTCTCATATATTTTTGTACTTTTTATTTTTATTTGTGTTTTCTCTCTGTGTTATCACTTTATTTCTTTTTCTGTTGTAGTGCTATTTCTTTCTCTAAATCGATGCATATGTACTGAGAAATGATGACCATACACCTATGTGATGATATTAAGAATTACTGATTGCATATGTAGAATGGATTGATTTCTATTGTTGTGTTAGTTAATTTTTTTAATTAATAAAAAAAAAAATGTTGTGTTCATAGGTTGCTCTATTTGGTCAAGTAAAAAAAAAAACAGACATTTTGTTTCGGGTAAGTCGCATTCCGGGAGTTTGCAAACTAGAATAACATTTGAATAATAAGCAGAACAAGCTTCAAAGTATGATATGGGTAACAGTTCTACAATTTCAGGTATTTCCTTCTAGTTGTTCCAACATACCAGAGACTAATAAGAAATCTCAGTATAATGATTCCATGATCACACTCATTTGTTAAATCCTATCTTTTCTGTTACCACTTCTCCCTCTCATTAGATCCTTCTCCCAATCTTTAAGGATACTTGGGCAACAACCATTCTAACTTCTTTACGTTCAGAAGGGGTGCTGACATTATGGGATAAGGGAATGCAACTGGTTGAAATTCTTGCAGAAACTGGCACCTCTGGGTTTCAGGGCTTATCTAGCATAGGAATAATCTGGAGGTTTTAGGTTTCTGAAAAATAAACTGAGTGAAATTATTACAGAGTCTTAAATAGAGCCCAGGGTATTCTTTAGGACTTTAAGGAATAGTGTCGGTTGGGGCTTGGCCTACTGTGGCAACCTGCAATATTTAACTGAAGCCTGCATAAGAGTAACCTCTAGAACAGCCTTTGAACTCTATTTAAAATCTCGTAGCCACTAAACCTTATTTTGTAGCATTTCTTATCCCCCGTTGGGTCAAGAAGGCATTGTCAATCCCATGGTGCCAGGGACGGGCTCATTCCTAGGAGTCATGTTCCATGTTGCCAGGGAAACTTAGACCCTGGAAGTCATGTCCCACATAGCGGGCAGGGTAATAAATTTGCAGGGCTGGGCTTAGAGTGAGAGAGGCCACATCTGAACAACACAAGACATTCTCTAGAAGTGACTCTTAGGAATAATTATAGGTAGGCTTAGCTTACCCATTACAGAAATGAATTTCACAAGAGCAAACCTCAAGATTGAGGACTTGGCCTATTAACTTGAGAATCCCTAATGCTTGAGAGAAAATTAAGAGTTTCCCAGTTGGAGAAGTTTAACAGATCCATCTCTCTTTTCTCCAGTACTCAAGGGACTTTGCAAATACTTTTTGATTATCTGCTACACATACTTTAGAGTTTATCAGGTTCTTACATTAAGCTATACAGAATTACAAGACCTCATTTCCTATTTTAGGCTCCACATGTTTAGGTTGTTTAAATGAACTGGCCAGGCAGGTTAAGTTAGACTGTGTGCTACAGAAAATTTAAATTTTGAATAAAATAAACATCTGTTCCTTTGGTCTAATAGAGAAGGTGAAGTTTTAGAAATCAGACACTAATATCCTTTACCCTGTATTCTGACATACCTTAGTCCTTGGGAAAACATTTTAACCTCATTGGATCACAGGTAACCCAACCCATTTTTTCTTGTGTACTATATTAATAATACATAGAACAGTATGAATGATGAAGCCCATCTAAGAACATGAGCAGCATTTTAAAATCTATGGAAGCTATAGTCTACATAACTTCAAGATGTTATTTACACTTAAACAGGACTTTAGGCATGTGTGCTGGTTTGAAAGTATTATGTAACCCAGAAAAGCCATGTTTTAATCCTGGTTCAATTTTGTGGGGGCAGCCGTTTCTTTTAATCCTGATTCAATATCATAGGGCAGAAACTTTTTATTAGATTATCTACAAAGAGATGTGATGCACCCAATTGTGGGTATGACTGATTATATGGAGATGTGACTCCATCAATTCCAGGTGGGTCTTGATTGGTTTACCATACTCCTTTAAAAGTGGAAACATTTTGGAAAGAGCCATAGCCAACAGAAACTTCAGAGCAGATGCAGATGCTTGAGAACAGTTGCTTCAGAGCTGACAGAGCCCACAGTGCCAGAGAACTTTGGAGAAGCAGAAGGAAAACCCCTCCAGGAAAGCCTTATGAAATGAGAAGCTGGGAGAGAAAACTAGCAGATGTCACCATGTGCCTTCCCAGCTGAAAGAGGTGTTCCAGATCCACTGGTCTTTCTTGAACTAAGTTGTCTTTCCCTAAATGCCTTAGTTTGAATGTTTTTATAGGCTTAGAACTGTAAACTTGCAACTTATTAAATTCCCTTTTTAAACACAGTTCCAGGGTGGGCCATAGTGTTGGGGCGGGCCATGGTGGCTCAGCAGGCAGACTTCTCACCTGCCATGCTGGAGACCCAGGTTCGATTTCCAGTAAATGCCCATGCAAAAAAAAAGCAGTTCCATTTCTGATATATTGCATTCTGGAAGCATAACAAAATGCAAAATGTTATTTGTACAAAGACAAACATCAATTATTATTTCTGTCTAAGCCCAGAGTACAGATCCAACACTATTATTTAAGAAGTATAATTCAGCTCAAAATAATGAAGTTGTCTAAAAATATAACCAGATAGGAAAAGTCCTCATCCTCAAATATGAATCAAGACCAGAATCAGGAGGTGGCATCATCAACACAGCAATGTAAGACATCTCATGAAAAAGTTTCCCCAAAGGTACAGCAAATGAAAGGATAAATCCCACTTGCTTTAATCTCTGGAGAATGGTAGAGAACAGAGAAAGACTCCACAAATGCTGAAGCAAAGAAAAACAATATCAAGTAGGAAAATTCCATCCCGGATCACCAGTTGGTTCCTGTTCCGCTCCCTCTCACTTCAGTCCCAGTCCAAGGGCAGCTTGGGAGTTATACACAGGCAGCATGGATTGGGTCCCTCCTACCATGGCAGATACTGTAGAGCCACTCACAACAGCTACATTTTACTCCACACATATAGAGACACAGGGACCTAAGTTCGCAGAGACCCAGGGTGGAACACAAGCTACTGAGGAGTACTGCATACAAAAGGGAACCTAAGGAGATTTAAAAAAAAAAAAAAGACCGGTACAGATGTATCTTCACTCAATTCAGTTTCAGTCAGCTGGACTACCTAAGTGCAAAATGGACTTTTCTGAAGTGACCCCACCTTTGTGAACTGACCCCATCTGGCTCTCCAGGATGGGATACTCTGACAGAGAAGAAACCAGAAACAGAAAATCCTCACAGAACAGTGGCAGTTTTGGGCACCCCAGAGCCTCCAACACCTCAGGCCCATGGGGTCCGCAAGCCTTGGCTGTGCGGCCTGCAGCAGTAACACAGCAACCTGCAGCTCCGGCGCCACCTGCCCAGGAGCTGATTCAGCAATGTGAGAGAGCTGTCCCTAGCAGTGCACACAAACATCCTGTGCAACATGCATAATTACACAAAGATCCTGCCCAACAGCCCCATGCTCCACATGCACTCCAGAGTCACCAACTGCAGGATAGCACAGTAAATCTAACAATAAGGAAGGATCTGAAAATTGTACTGAAATTCTACTGCTGTCAAATTGAAGGATGCTCTAGGGGTCCTAATAGACATTTTTTAAATTCTTGTAAAATAGCACTTTATGAAAATGCATTCTGAAAAGAAGCATAAATGTTGCTAAGTGCAGCAATTCTTATGCTACTGCATGGGACTTGAAAAGACATGCAGAGAAAAAGAACATAGTAAATTGGATTAAGCCTTTCAGAGAAGTTTAGAATGAAGTTTCTTCTATTGATTCTTATCCTGCAAGTTACTACATTTCTGGTTCCGTTTCCCCGACAAGAGTTACAAATACAGACGGAAATGATGTGGGATTTGCCAAAAGGTACTTGGGAGCCTCTTATGACCTAGACATAGAAAGACTTCCAATGACCAAAAAAAAAAGCCTATGGGAACCTCATGCAGATTAAAATCCAGGAAATGCAGCAGTCATTAAAAGGGACTGAGCAACTGGACACATCTACTATGGCAATGGTGCGCAACCTGCTGATGTGGAGTACTGGAGGTTCATCATTTTAAAGACAAATGCCAGGGGGCCCAGCATGACAGAAACATTATATCACCTATAGAATCAACAATTATACCCCTGACCTGGCACCAGCAGATGTCGAGTACGTCATCTAGAGGGTTTTTCAAGTATAGAGTGATGTGAGCCCCACTGAAATTCAGAAAAATTAATGCAGGCAAGGCTGACATTATAATCTCTTTTTCACATTGAGCTCATGGACACATCTATCCTTTTGATGGAAAAAGTGGAGTTTTAGCCCATATTTTTGGCCCTGGAGCTGGTACTGGAGGAGACGCACATTTTGATGAAGACGAAATACAGAGGAATAAACTTGTTTCTTGTTGAGGTTAATGAGATTGGCCATTCCTTAGGTTTTGACCATTCCAATGACCCAAGGGCCATAACATTTCCCATCTACACTTATGTTGGCCCCAACATATTTAGCCTCTATACCGATGACATATGTGGCATTCAGTTCCTTATGAAGGTCCAAAATAGCACCAACCCATGCAGATCCCAATAGTACAGAATTGTGTGGCCCCAATCTGGGATTCAATGCTGTCACTACAATTAAAATTAAATATTTTTCTTTAAAGATAGGTTCTTCTGGTGGGAGCATGCTGAGATACCTAAGATTAGCATTAGTTTAATTTCTAATTTATGGCCAACTTTGCCATCTGGTATTCAAGCTGCTTATGAAACTGGAGCCAGAAATGAAGTTTTTCTTTTTAAAGATGACAAGTACTGGCTAACAACAATTTAAGAACACATCCGAACTATCTTAAGAGCATATACTCTTTGGATTTCCCTGACTTTGTGAAAAAAATTGATACAGCTGCTTTTAACCCACTTCTCTACAAGACCTACTTCTTTGTAGATAACTGGTATTGGAGGTATGTTGTCAAAAGACAATCATTGGACCCTCATTATCCCAAACTGATTACCAAAAACTTTCTAGGAATTAGACCTAATAACAATGCAGTCTTCTACTCCAAAGAACACTACTATTTCAAGGATCTCACCAATTTGAATTCAACATCCAATCCAATCATGTCACCAGCAGGCTGAAAAGCAATAGCGGCCTTGGTTGTTAGGAATGGTGTAACTGATGGTGTTTATCAATTCACTTCAGTTAATAATTATTAGTAATAACAAGTTTTCAATTTTGAGAACCCTTAGGATATGGTGACTTGCAAATGGAAACAAAGGCCAAAATAACTTTTGGGGAATACTCTGTAAATTTGGACTGAAATTATAATTACATTTGGCTTACCTAAAATGAACAATTTCACTGTAAAAACAATGTACCTAGAACTTTAAAAATGACAATTGTGATGTGCTTTTATTCTTTCAACTTCATATATTAAATATCTTAAAAAGAAAGGAAAGGGCGGGCCGCGGTGGCTCAGCGGGCAAGAGTGCTTGCCTGCCATGCCGGAGGACCCCGGTTCGATTCCCGGCCCCAGCCCATGTAAAAAAAAACAAACAAACAAACAAAATATAATAAAAATAAAGATGTTTCCCTTTCTTCCTCCCTTCCTTCCTTCCATCCTTCCTTCCTTCTCTGTCTTTCTTTCCTTCCTTTCCTTCCTCTATCTTTAAAAAAAAAAAAAAAAAAAAAAAAAGAAAGGAAAAAAAAAAGACATACAGTGGATTGTGGCAAGACCTTCCAGTGCACATGTGGCTGTCCTTACACCAGCAGAACTGCCTTCTAGTCACACATCTACCAAAATGGCCATGATGCCCCTGTTAAGAACAGGGATCCATGTAGTAAAAAAAAGGAAAATGGAGAATTCCATGAACAACCAGAGGTTGTCAAAAAAAAAAAACACCCGTAAGTCACTGGTCAATAAACCAACCTCTAAATCAGGCATTCAAGAAACTTTAGAAATAAAGGAAGTTACTACTTTTGAACACTCTTGCAGCTCTAATGCCAGAAAATAGACTCTTACAACATCTCCAAGAAATCCTCAGAAATTGCCTTTATCAAAGCCCACTATGGCTTTGGTTAAACTGCCTGTTGTGCAGTTTTCTCCTATGCTTGTTTTTGTGCCTACTACAGTCAACTCCTGGGCCTGGCCTGTAGTAGTAGGTATCAATCACCAGGGCTCCCCCACAGGCACCATTCACTTACTTCCCCTGCCCATAGATTCAGATCCTTGGCCTAGATTCAGAGGCTTATTACCTTCTTCAGGTGAACTTATTTCACTTAAAAAGTGTGGATTCTGTTGCTGTTGAGCCAATCAGTACAGATGTTCAAGTGAGCTTGCGTAGAAGTTCACCCACTGCTTTACAACTAGGAAACACATGTCAGAAGAACAGCATTTCTTCCACCAATGTGCAGACAGATCTGTCTTTCACCTTATAAAGCTTCATGCCTTCTGCACATTCGGGCTTCCCCAGATTCCTCTCCATCCTCTTGTTTTCATGCTGATTTGAAGTTTGGTTCTCAAGTTTCACTTCTTATTATTTTTCATACTCAAAAGCTTGATATCCAGTTCTAAAGTAACTTCATTAATCACTGCTCAGACTTACTGAAGCCTTTTTAGATGTTTGTTTCCAGTCAGGCGGGATCTCCAGAGAAACTCAAGCCAGTGGAGTGCAAAGTTCCACAGATGACTAGGTCACATGAACCAAGCAGTAATGTGCACAGACATTTTTGAGAATGTTCATTCATTATACAGGGTTTCTACAGACAATATTATAAGCAACAGTTTGGCAGCAGAGATTGTAACTCATGGTTTGTTATCTCAGATTAAGCCTAAGAGAAATCTGTACCAATCATAAACTTCAGTGAACTGAACAGTATGCTTCTCCACAAAACATGACAAATAATCTGACCCAAACCATAGATTTATTAAGTGATCTAGAAAACATCTTGTCAAATAATCTGCTGGGTCAGACACTGGATAATCACCATCTTTGTCTGACACGAATACTGGACCCAAAAAGTACCTCCCATCTGTTCCAACCCAGAATCCTGGAATGGAGTTTGATATTGAAGAGTTCTTTTCACCCTCAAGTATGCAAACTCAAACAGAAGTGAGTGAATTTAGCAATACAAACACCAAACCAACTCTGGAATCCCTGGATACAGAGACCATATTGACTTTTTATTTGGGGACACATCTGCTCAGTCTGGCAGCTGTTGGGGAAATGTCAACTTCTTAGGCCTTGAAATGTTAGATACGAAAACACAGACAGATTTAAACTTCCTTTTAGACAGTAACCTTCATCTGTCTCTGGACAGTATCCTGAAGTATGCCAGCTTTTCCAAGAGCACTGATTTATATGACACAGAAAAAAAAAAGGATTTCCACTAAAAACCTGCCTACTCAAGAAAGCAAAGTTCAGTTGAACAGTACAGAAACGGACCATAAATTCTGGTTTTGAAACCCTGGGGAGTTTTTTTTTTCACCAGCAATAAAACTCAAACAGCCTTCGATGACTCTTCTAGCCAACCTGGCCTGGAACATGATGGAGTCTCAGTTCAGTTTTGTATATGTAGAATGGAATGATCAAAATAGGAATGTCTGCATTTGTTTGGTGTTTTTGGTATTTAAAAAAATAAAATAAAAAATTATTAAAAAAATAATTCCAATAAAAGAAGGAAATTTAAAAAAAGATTCCACAAGGGTTCCATGCATTAGAATAACTCTCCAGAAACCTCCATTCTCCAAATGGGTTCCTGGACCAGATAAATACTGAAACCTAGAGGGCCTAGCCTGTCCAGAACATCAGCTAGTTCCACATCCTTACCCCATCTTATCGACAGCCCCTTCCAACATGAAAAAGTTAGTATGGTCATAGCCCAAATGCCCCTAACGAGAGGGATATGATCAAGGGTGATGGTGGAGTTATACAGAGAAGATAGGATTTAACACAATGTCAGGTCCAGGCTCAACCCCAGGAGTCAAGTCCCACATAGGCAGGGAGACTGCGTCCCTGGGAAACATGTCCCACATAGTAGGGATGGCAGTTGAGTTTACCAGTGAGTTTGCTTCAAAAGAGAGGCCACATCTGAGCAACAAAAGGGGTTCTCTGACAGTGACTCTTAGAGATAATTATAAGTAGACTTAGCTTCTCCTTTACAGGGATAAGTTTCACAAGGGCAAGCCCCAAGATTGAGGGCTCGACTTATTAAATTGGTAGTTCCTAATGCTTGAAAGAACACCAGGAATTCCCCAGGTGGGGAAGTTAAGTATTTCCAAATTTTTGCCCAGTTACTCAAGGGAGCTTTGCAAATACTTTTTTAATCTCTGCCCAAATTATTCTGGGAGGTTTCAGGGCATCACACTAACCTGTACAAACCAATAAGATGTCAATCTCTATTCAAGGCTCCATATAACTATGGTGTTTGAACAAACTGATTATACAAGTTAAATTAGATAGTGTGTGCGCCAGTTAGAAAAGAATATGTACCCTAGAAAAGCCATGTTTTAATCCTGATCCATCTTGTGGAAGCAGCTGTTTCTTTCTATTCAGCACTATAGGTTGTAAACTTGATTAGATTATCACTGCAGAGCTGTGGCGCTGCCCATTCCAGGTGGGTCTTGATTAGTTTACTGGAATCCTTTAGAAAGAGGAACCATTTTGGAAACAGCAGCAGAGCCACGAGGCAAGAGCCCATGCTGCCAGGGACCTTTGGGGATGAAGAAGTAAAATGTCCTTGAGGGAGTTTCATGAAACAAGAAGCCTGGAGAGAAAGTTAGCAGATGTTGTCATGTGCTGTTCCTGTTGAGAGAAAAACCCTGAACTTCATTGGCCTTTCTTGAGTTAAGGTGAGTTGCTGGTGCCTTAATTTGGACATTTTTATAGACCTGCTTTAATTGGGACATTTTCATGGCCTTAGAACTGTAAACGTGTAACTTAATAAATTCTCCCTTTTTAAAAAAAAGGACCTGACTGGAAACAAACATCTCCCTTTTTAAAAGTCTGGTATACTGCATTTCTGCATTTCTGGTATACTGCATTCCAGCAGCTAGCAAACTAGAACAGTGTGCCACAGAAAATATAGTTTGCACCAACTATACATCTCTTCCATTGGTCTCACACAGATGTTGAAGTTTTAAAACACAGTCAATATCATCTTTGCCCTATAGTCTGATTTGCCTTAGTCCTAACAAGATCTGCTTCGTTCAAATTTCTAACTGAACTCTGATCTCCTTTTCAGCTCTGTACATAGTTGCTGTATGGGGTAATGCTGACTTTCAGAGCTGCTGAAGTCTAGCTCTGTATCTCAGTTGTCAACAGATACCCGAACTTCTAGGGACCAACCAGGTTATACACAGAGAGCTCAGCATCTCAGGATTTAGAAATAACCATTACAATTTAGGAATAGATGTACCTGCTTCACGAGCTAACAATCTAGGAACCTTTACAATAGCATTCCCCTGATAACCTATGCTCTCAAATTCAATTCTATACATTATAGTTAGTTTATATTAGTGAAATGTTAAAACGTTTGTCTTTTCATTTAGTGCTTATTTCACTCAACATACTGTCCTCCAAGTCCATACACCTCGTTGCATGCCTCACAGCTTCATTTCTTTTTGCAGCCACTGAACGGAACTGCCCTCCATTGTATGTATACACCACAGTTCACCCATCCTTTCATCAGCTGACATACTCCTTGGCCATCTTCATCATTGCAAATTGTGAATACTGCTGCCATAAACACCAGTGTACTAATGTCCATTCATGTCTCTGCTTTCACTTCTTCCACTTATACCTGAAAACAGGGTTGCAGGATCATACAGCAATCCTATACTTAGTCTCTTGTGGAACCACCAAACTGCCCTCCAGATGGGCTGTACCATTCTACTTCCTTAATAGTGAATATGAAACAATACATTCTTCTCTCCACACTTTCTCCAGCACTAGTATTTCTGTTTCTTTTTTAAACAGTTTTATTGACATACCATACCATCCATCCTAAGTAAATAATTAATCATTTCCTGTTATGCATTCACCACAACAATCTGTATGAGGACATTTCCATTTCTTCCACAAAGGCAGAGGAAGAAAGAAAAAAAAAAGAATGTAAAATAATGTTAATTAAAATAAAATAAAAAGGAGAAAAAACAACACCCGCACCAAGAATCACATACCCCTCCCTTATATCCCCCTCTTATTGACATTTAGCTTTGGAATGTAGCATTTATTAGATTTACTGGAAACATATTACAATGTTACTGTTAACTACAGATCCTAGTTTGCATTGATTGTATTTTTTCTATATACCATCCATTTGCAGCACCTTGCAATATGGACATTCCTTTGTTTCCCTCATAACAAAGCATTCTTATATTTGTATATTTAATCACCATCACTGACCACTCTAGGTTTTGTTAAATTACACAGTCCCAGTCTTTCTTTCCTTCTTGTTTCACACATATTCCTGGCCTTCCTCTTTCAACCATACTCACATTCATGTTTGTTCAGTGTACTTTCAATTTGTGCTACCATCAGACACTACTATGCTATCCATTTCTGGATCTATATAATCAATCTTGTTGACTATTCTGTACTCCCCCATCAAATGCCCCATCTCTGCCCTCTTTCTACTCCTGAAAATCCATGTTCTCAACATTAACTCTCAAAGTTCACTCACTAATGAGAACATACATTATTTGTCTTTTTGTTTCTGACTACTTCACTCAACATAACATCCTCAAGGTTTATTCACACTGCTGCATGTTTCATGACTTTATTGTCTTACTGCTGCATAATATTCCATCACATGTATATACCACAGTTTATCCACTTAGCCATTGATGGACATTTGGGAGGTTTCCATTTCTTGGCAATCATAAATAATGCCATTATAAACATCAATGTGCAAATGTCTGCTTGTGTCCTTGCCTTCAGTTCCTCCAAATATAGACATATTAATGGAATTTATGGATCATATGGCAATTCTATTCTTAGCTTCCTCAGGAACCACCAAACTGCCCTCCAGAGTGGTTGCACCATTTCTGCATTCCCACCCACAGTGAACAAGTATGTCTCTTTCTCACATCCTCTCCAACACTTATAACTTTCTGGTTGTTTTTGTTTTTTTTTTATATTGGGTGTTCTAGTAGGGGTAAGATGATATCTCATTGCAGCTTTCAATTGCATTTCTGTAATAGCCAGTAAAGTTGAACATTTTTCATGTTTTTGAGCCATTTCTATTTCCTCTTCAGAAAAATATCTGTCTTTTCCCATTAATTGGGCTGTCTTTTCATTAGTGAGTTGTAGGATCTCTTTATATATTCTGGATATTAAATACATATCTATATGCAATTTCTAAATTTCATCTCCCATTGAATAGGCTACCCTTCTATTTGATGCACAAAAGCATTCAATTTTGAGGAGATTCCATTTCTCTATTTCTCCTTTCATTTCTTACGCTTTGGGCATAAGGTCTAGGAAACCACTTCCTATCACAAGATCTTTAAAAGTTTTATGTTCTTAGCACTAATGTTTAGGTCTTTGATTCATTTTGAGTTTATTTTTGTATAAGGTATGAGTAAGGATCTTCTTTCATTTTTTTTGGATATGGATATTCAATTCTCCAAACAAAATTCATTGAAGAGGCTGCTCTGTCCTAGTTGAGTTGGCTTGACCACCTTATCAAAGATCAATTATCCATAGATGAGGGGGTCTATTTCTGAATACTCAGTTTGATTACATTGGTCAGTATATCTATCAATATGCCAGTAACATGCTGTGTTGACCACTGTAGCTTTGTAATATGTTTTAGAGTCAAGTAGTGTGAGACCTTCCACTTCATTCCTCTTTCTTAAGACATTTTAACTATTCAAGGCACCCTGTCCTTCCAAATAAATTTGGTTATTGGTTTTTTTATTTCTGCAAAGTAAGTTGTTAAGATTTTAACTGGTATTGCATTGATTCTATGAAACAATTTGAGTAGAACTGACATATTAACTATATTGAGTTCCCCAATCCATGAACACAGTAAGTCCTTCCATTTATTTAGGTCTTTCTTGATTTCTTTTAGCAATTTCTTGTAGTTTTCTGTGTATAGGTATTTTGTGGTCTTGGTTAAATTTATTCCTAAATATTAGATTCTTTTGGTTGCTATTATAAATGGAATTTTTTTCTTGATTTACTCCTCAGATTGTTCATTACTGTTGTATAGAAACACTGCTGCTTTTTGCATATTGATTTTGCACCCTGCCACTTTGCTGTACTTGTTTATTAGCTCTAGCAGCTTTGCTGTAGATTTTTTGGGATTTTTGAGTAGTATCATGTCATCTGCAAACAGTTTTTCTTCTTCTTTACCAATTTGGATGCATTTTATTTCTTTTTCTCGCCTAATTGCTCTAGCTAGAACTTTCAGCACAATGTTGAATAACAATGGAGACAGCAGGCATCCTTGTCTTGTTCCTGATCGTAAAGGGAATGCTTTCAGTCTTTCCCTATTAAGCATGATGTTAGCTATGGGTTTTTCTTATATTTCCTTTTATCATGCTGAGGAAGTTCCCTTCCATTCCTACCCTTTGAAAGTGTTTTCATCATGAAAGGATGTTGAATTTTGTCTAATGCCTTTCCTGCATCAATCGAGATGACTGTGCAGTTTTTCTGCTTTGATTTACTGATATGCTGTACTACATTAATTGATTTTCTTGGGTTGAACCAGCCTTGCATACTTGGAATAAATCCCACCTGGTATGATGTATAATTCTTTTAATGTGCTGCTGGATTTGATTTGTTAATGCTTTGTTGAGGATTTCTGCATTTATATTCATTAAAGTGATTGGTCTGTAATTTTCTTATCTTTGTTTGGCTTTGGCAGTAGGGTGATGTTGGCTTCACAGAATGAGTTAGGTAGCTTTCCCTCTCTTTATTTCTTTTGAAGTGTCTGAGCAGTATTGGTACTAATCTTTTCTTGAAAGCTTGGTAGAATTCACATGTGAAGCCATCTGGTCATGGACTTTTCCTTTTTCAAAACTTTTTGATGACTGATTCAATCTCTTGTGATTGGTTTGTGGAGGTTGCCTATTTCTTCTCAAGTCAATGTTAGTTGTTCATGCTTTTCTAGAAGCTGTCCATTTCGCCTATGTTGTTTAGTTTTTTAGTATACACTTGCTCATAGTACTCTCTCATGAACTCATTTATTTCTATGGGGTTTGTAGTTATGGCCCCTCTCCCATTTTCTGATTTTATTTATTTGCATTCTCTTATTATCTTTTTTTTTCAGCCTAGTTAAAGGTGTATCAATTTTATTGGTTTTCAAAGCATCAGCTTCTGGTTTTGTTGATTCTCTATATTGTTTTCATATTTCCAATTTCATTTATTTCTCTTCTAATCTCTGTTATTTCTTTCCTATGTTTGTTTCCAGTTTAGTTTGGTGTTCTTGCTTTAGTTCCTCCAGGCGAACAGTTATATCTTCAATTTTTACTCTCTTCTTTTTTAATAAAAGCATTTAGGGCAATAATATATCATAATGTTGCATTCTCACCTTCATGGTTTTAGATAAGAAACCCACACACAGTCTTATCAAGTTCCCTTGTATGCGATGGATCACTTTTCTCTTGCTGCTTTCAGAATTCTCTCTTTGCCTCTGACAACAGTCTGATTACTAAGTGTCTTGGAGTATACTTCTTGGATGTGTAATTTTATGTCTTTCATAAGAGATGGGAAATGTTCAGTGATTATTTCCTCCATTATCTTTTATGCCCCTTTTACCTTTTCTTCTCCTTCCAGTACACCCATAACACCCAGGTCCTGAGACCCTGTTCACATGTTTCTATTCTTTTCTCTATCTGCCTTTTTGTGTATAGGATTTCATATAGCCTGTCTCTTAATCACTTATTCTTTCTTCTGATTCTTCAAATCTGTTGTTGTACATCTCCACTGTCTTTTCATCTCTTCTATTGTGCCTTTTATACCCATAAGTTCTGCCATTTGGTTTTTCACTTTCGAGTTCATTTTTATGTTCACCCAATGTTTTCTTTATATCCTTCATCTTTTTTGCTGTATCCTCCTTCAACTTGTTGATTCAATTTTTGATGTGATTTTGCATGTTCAAACATCCTTAATTATTTGTTTCAACTCCAGAACTTTGTTTGAAGTGTTCTTTTCTTCTGTTTGATTGGACCATACCTTTGTTTTTCCTAGTATGACTCGCAATTTTTTGCTGATGTCCAGGCATCTGATTTCCTTAATTAGTTTATCCTGGAGGTCATTTTTACTTTTACCGAGGGTTTTCTTGTTGGTTGATTCTGTTCTCTGTCACTTCTTTGGCATTCAGTACAACTGATTCTATACCTCTAGCAGAGCTTCTGATGAACTGATCAGAATTTTTCAAATCTTTTTTTTCTGATTCTTGCTCTGCCATTATAGAACCTCCTTTTGAGGATGGTATTCCCAAATATGATCAACCCCAATCAGATTTCCCCAGACCACACAGGCCCAGGTCTCAGGAAGAGGGTGTAAATATTATCAAGTTTCCCTGGGGGCATGCCCCAGCAGATTTTCAGACTTTTCCTATGAGGCCCTGAAATATAAAAGAGGGAAACGGAGTTTGTGGAGTTTGCTCTGCTCAGTTGATGCTGGCTATTGTAATACCTTGGTGTCTGATCATAAGATATTATTTACTGACTGCTCAAGGCTACTTTGTCTAATCCATTGATTATTAGTGTATGAAGAAATATATTCTGTAACAGTGTGTGTCCAGAGTAAGATCAGATCCTAGGGCCGAATGAAATGTGACTGTGACTATTAGGCATGAGGAATAAAGTGTGACTGTGACAACTGGGTATAGGGGTCTGCAGTCTTGCCAAGGAACACACCGACTGTTCCGTGACCATTTATACTAAACACAAAAATATACAATCCAACTGGGGGGACTGGCTACCCTCCCAGAGGGAAATGTACTTTCATAAAGTTGTTCACTCAAGAGAGTTCCTCCTGGGAGCTAGCCAGTCTCATGAGAAACACTTGAGCGAGGTCACATAAGCTAATTGGAACTTGGCCACCACTGTGTGTAAAAAAGCAATATATAAACTACCCACAAACAGCTAGACTTTGGAATTTCATCCGAGGGGAAGACACTCGGCTCGGGACTTTCCCAGTCAGACCCTGAAAATGCTGTCTCCAGCATTCCCAAGTGTTCTTCAGTGTTGGTGACTTCCCAACTGGTGATGTAATTTACTTTATTTCTTCCATTAATCAATAAATACTTATTTGCTTGAATTAGAGAGAGTTGTGTTACTTTATGAATTCAACTCTGTTCAAACTGAGGCCTCACCCTCAGTTTGAAACAGCCTCTAGACTCTGTTCTTTTCCTATGCTACCCAGGAGGAGGCACTTATCTGCTTGCAGTTCCCCACCAGCGTGAACTGATGCAGGGCCTTTACTTGTCAACAGTCTCTCGATGCCAGGGGTATGGTTAAGAAAGAGGCTGAAGTAGAAGGCAAGCTTAAGCTGTTTCTGATTCCCAACCCCTGTGACCTGAATTCTCTGAAGAAGTTCTGCTACTTGAGCTGGATCCTGCCCTCCCCCCTTTTCCTGGGAAAGATATGCCCTTTAGGGAATCTCCCCCACATGAATCATTACTTTGTTTCTCAGACCGTATCTTAACTCAGCCCTTGTCTGAGTCCCACTGACAATTGAAAATGCCTTAGGCTTTCTCTAAGGAGTTACTCAGAACAGTTTAAAAAAAGAAAGGAAAAAAATAGAAATCCCTTTTCAGAGCCAGTCCCCAGGACCAAGGTTTGCTTGCTAAGAGCTAGAGTTGGTACTTGGCAATATGCACCAAAAAGGCCCAGTCCTTTTCCGGTATTTTGAGCTCATCCAACTCAAAAAGGCTCTTTTTGTCCTGTTTGCTGGGGCAAAATTTCCTGGTTCCTTTCATGCTTGCTCCAGGTTTATCTGTGCTTGGAGCTTATATTCAGCAGTTCAAATTAGTTATTAATTCCACAATTGGAGCTTGCTTGAATTACCTACCAGGAGCAAGGGAGGTAATTCTTTTTCCCTCAGTGAACCAACTCCAAGACAGCCTGCCGTGCCAGTGGAGGAGGTGCACCAGCCTTCACAACTTGGCAGATTTACAGTTCTGCCCGGGATCTCAGCATTCCACCTGTTCCAGACTGCTGTACAATGTGTGTCCAGTCAGTGAAGTTCCCAAATAGTTGTTTCAGACAGTTTTTGGTTATTTACTAGCTGTCCTAGAGGACTAACCAAATTACACACCTAATTATGCTGCCATCTTGCCCTGCCTCCTCCCCCTAAAATATATTTTTAACAATACTTGTTATAAATTCCTATTTCTTGACAGTTACCTGTAAAATGGATTTAAATCATAATGCTAATATGGTTTGAAACTCATGCAACCTCCATCTACTTTGACATCTCACTCTTCTGATTTGAAGAAACAAAGGAAAACTGTAGCTGTCTCTAACTTTTGAAATAGGTTTCACGTAATCAACTCTAGCCTTTCTCTACATGAGCTATTACTGGTACCAGTGTAGGTGTACAATATTTTATTCACAAGAGGCTCTCAGTTGTAAAATTACTGTGTAAAGAACCAATAGCAAGGAGTAATGTGTAAGTGGTGATCCTTCTAGTTGAAATAATAGTAAGTATTCCATAGAATGAAAACACTGAAGTGTGCCCTACTAACATCCTACTGTGTACAATAGTAGTTTAGACCGGTGCCCCAGGGCTGCTTTCTAAAGTACACCTACAGGCTGGTTCTGAGCTTTATCATGCCATATGTTTTTTAAAATAAAAGTGAGAAGAAGGGACAATTTCCCCTAAATTTCAACGTGTGGCACTTCTACTAAACTTAATAAGGGAAGAATGCAATCTAAACTATTTTAAAGTGTCCCATCTTCCTTCTATCCACCTCTCATTTCTTTACATTGAGTGATTTCTGAAAAACATCATTTAAGCAAGGATATTATTACTTGTGCCTTAAGGGTAGCTTTACAGAATAGAACCACCTAAATTACGGTAGTCTGCATTTTTTCTTTTAAAGAAAGTTAAACCAAATAGTATTTCTTCATAGAGAATAAAGAAAGTGAAGATTTATTGTTTCAATCATAACAAGACTGTTTTTGTTTTGAAATGGAAACATGGTCAAGTATGCTTTTAGGATTTTCTGTATTTAGGAGACCTTGATAATAACTGTTGGCCAACTTTCAAAAAAGTAAGAATTAGAGCAGTTTGTAAGTGTTCTAAGTTTACAAAGAAATGCTTTATCCCTTCTTCTGCACATGCTTGTGCTACTGAAGACTAAACCCTTAACAGAAAACCTAGCAAAGGGACTAAAAATTCCTTAAAGTAAAATGGTAGTATTGGTACAAACTCATATTCCATATATTACATACAGGGGAAATGTTGGTAATGGGTAAATAATATATATTCTTGACAGATGAACTCAATTTAGTGATGAAAGAATCTGCTTTGGTCACAATTGCCTACGAATATGGGTTTCAAAACAAAGGCTTAGCTTAGAATTTAATTATGATTTAGAATCATCACTGCCTTAACATTTAAACATCTATATAAGTCCTCCTAATAAAGAAGAAATGCATGTTTGTTTATGGCTTTTTGTAAATATAATGTATTGATTTATGTCTTAAAAATAACAAAACAAAAGAAAAAAACAGTTTCTGTGAGTGTTTGTTACTCCAGCCAATAGCTATTTGCAGAAAAATGGAGCTAATGGAGTAATAGAGTTTTTTATGTATAAGAACTGTTCTACCCCCAAACTGTAACCACCTGAATTGTTCTAAGAGTATCTGTAAAAACTTAAAAAGAGGGAGGGAAGAAAGGAGGGTGGGTGGAAGGGAGGAAGGAAGAAAGACAAGTCTCACAGAAAAAAGGGGGGGGGGGAGGCTAGGGGTTAAACTGCATTACTGTAAGACAACATATCATAGGTCCGAGAACTGGAAAGTATAAGGAAAAGAGGAAACTGAATAAGGGAGAAAATTTTTAAAAAATAGTAAGAACTGGAGAGAAAATTCTGCACAAAAACAAAAGGAATAGATCAAAACTCCTGGAGAAGGAACAAAGAAAGGAAGCTTTCTCCTAGAGGTGAACAAATTACACAGAAGTTCAATCTTAAAAATTACACTGCAGGCGGTACAACAGTGGCTCAGTGGCAGAATTCTCGTCTGCCATGCCAGAGACCCCGGTTCGTTTCTCAGTGCCTGCCCATGCAAAAAAATAAATAAATAAATAAAAATACACTGCATGTCCAGAGCAAGATTCTGATGAAGAAACAAGGCTGCAAAGAACTTGTACACAGAAAACTACAAAACACTGCTCAAAGAAATCAAAGGGCTAAATAAATGGAAGGACATTCTATATTCATGGATTGGAAGATTAAATTTAGTTAAGATGTCAATTCGACCCAAACTGATTTAAAGATTCAACACAATCTCAATCAAAATTCCAACAGCCTGCTTTGAAGAAATGGAAAAGCCAATCATTAAATTTATTTGGAAACGTAAGGAGCCTCAGATAGCCAAAAATATCTGAGAAAGAAACACAAAATTAGAAGACTAACATTTCCTGACTTTAAAGCATATGACAAAGCTACAGTGGTCAAAACAGCAGGTATGGCTCAAGGACAGATATATCAAACAATGGAATTAAATTGAGAGTTCAGAAACAGACTTTCACATATCGATGGCCAATTGATTTTTGACAAGGCTACCAAATTCACTCAAATTGGGAAAGAACAGTCTCTTCAACTATGGTGTTGGGAGTCCTGGGTATTCATATGCAAAAGGATGAAAGAGAACATTGTCTCACATCATATTTAAAAATTAACTCAAAATGGATCAAAAATCTAAATATAAGACCCAGGACTATAAAATTCCTAAAAGAAAATGTAGGGAAACATCTTCAGGATCTTGTGTTAGGCAATGGATTCTCAGACTACATCCAAAGCACAAGAAATGAAAAAAAAATAGATAAATGGCACCTCTTCAAAATTAAAAACTTTTGTGCACTAAAGGACTTTGTCACAAAAGTGAAAAGACAACCTGCTCCATTGGAGAAAATACTTGGAAACTACACATCCAATAAGGGTTTAATATCCAGAACATATTTTTAAAAATCCTACAACTCAACATAAAAAACAATCCAATTAAAAAAATGGGCAGAAAGTGTGCACAGGTGGTTCAGTAGTAGAATACTCACCTTTTGTGCGGGAGACCCAGGTTTGATTCCCAGACCATGCATCGCTCCCCCCAAAAAAATGGGCAGAAGACTTGAATAGACATTTCTCCAAAGAAGATATACAAATAGCTAAAGAGCACATGAAAAGGTGCTCAACATCACTAGCTATTAGGGAAATACAAATCAAAACTAGAATGAGATATCATTTCACACCCACTAAAATGACTACTACTAAAAACATACAGAAAATTACAACTGTTGAAGAGGATGCTGAGAAATAAGGGCATTCATTTATTGCTGGTGGGAATGTAGAATGGTACAGTCGCCATGGAAGACAGTTTGGTAGTTCCTCAAGTAGCTAAATGGAGAACTAACACATGACCTGGCAATCCCGCTACTAGGTAAATAAAATGGAGAACTAACACATGACCTGGCAATCCCGCTACTAGGTAAATACCCAGAAGAATTGGAAACAGGGACTGAAAGAAATATTTGCACACCAGTATTCATCATGGCATGGCATTATTCACAACTGCCAAAAAATGGAATCAAACCAAGTGTCTATCAACCAATAAATGGATAAACCAAATGTGGTATATACATATAATGGAATATCATTGCTATAAAAAGAAATGAAGTCCTGATGCATGTGACAACAGGGATGAGCCTTCAGGATGTGCTGAGTGAAACAAGGCGGACACAAAAGGACAAATATTGTATTATCTCACATTGGTATGAACTAATTATAACAAGGAAACTCATGAGTTAGAATTTAAAATATACGTTACCAGAGGATAGACTGGAGGTAGAGAATGGTGAGCTGATGCTTAATTTGTACAGAATTTCTATTTAGGTTGATTGTAAACTTCTGGAAATGGATGATGGTAATGGTAGCACATTATTTTAATTAACAACACAGAATTATGTATGTGAATGTGGTTGAGAGAGGAAGTTTTGGGTCGTGTATGTCACTAGAATGAAAGTCAGACTATAAAACATGGGACTATATAACAGAGTGCATTCTTTCATGGATGATGGACTAGAATTAATATACAAGTATAAGAATGTTCTTTCATGAATTATAACAAATGTATGGCACTAATACAAGGTATTAATAATAGGATGGTGTTCTGGTTTGCTAGCTGCTGGAATGCAATATACCAGAAATGGAATGGCTTTTAAAAAGGGGAATTTAATGAGTTGCTAGTTTACAGTTCTAAGGCCTAGAAAATGTCCCGATTAAAACAAGTCTATAGAAATGTCCAATCAAAGGCATCTAGGGAAAGATACCTTGGTTCAAGAAGGCCGATGAAGTTCAGGGTTTCTCTCTCAAGTGAGAAGGCACGTGGCGAACACAGTCAGGGCTTCTCTCTCAGCTGGAAGGGCACATGGCGAACACGGCGTCATCTGCTAGATTTCTTTCCTGGCTTCCTGTTTCATGAAGCTCCCCGGGAGGCATCTTCCTTCTTCATCTCCAAAGATCGCTGGCTGAAGGACTCTCTGCTTCGTAGTGTCACTCTTTCTGAATCTCTCATTCTCCAAAATGTTTCCTCTTTTATAGGACTTCAGAAACTAATCAAGACCCACTCAGATGGGTGGAGACATGTCATCCCCTAATCCAGTTTAACAACCATTCTTAACTAAATCTCATCAACCAGGGAGATGATCCCATCACAGTCCCAAATACACAGCATTGAATAGAGACTATTCTACCTTTAAGAAATGGGATCCATATTAAAACATGGCTTTTCTTAGGGGGCATACTTCCCTTCAAACCAGCACAGATGGTATATGAGAAAAAATATACTTAATATAAACTACAGACCATACCTAATAGTATTATTTTAATATTCCTTCATCTATTGTAACAAAGGTACCACACTAATGCAAAGTATCAATAGGGGGAGGGAGTCTATGGGAATATTGTAGTTTTTTACATGACTTCTATAAACTTACTACTTTTCTAACTAAAAAAATTTAAAAATAAAGTTTAAAAGACCACAGTGAGATACTATTACATAACCTCCAGATTGGCTAAAATTGAAAAGATTGAGAAAACCAAATCTTGAAAGAATGTAGAGCAATGGGAATGCACATGTACTGCCAGAGTGCCTTTAAACTGGTATAATCACTTTAGAAAACAGAGCAGCATTATGAAGTATAATTGAAGCTATACATACCCTTGAATTCTGCAATTCTATTCCAGATATATGCTCTACAAAAACTCCTGCATATGTGTACCAAAATACATAAACAAGAATATTCATAGCAGGATTGTTCATAACAGCTCCAAATTGGAAACAATCCACTTATTCATTAACAGCACCATGAATAAAGACATGGTTTACTGAAGACTATAAGACCAATGGACAAACTACAGTTACATACACAGTACTGAGGGAAAGAAGCTACTCAACAACAAAAATACACAGAATGATTCCATTTAACATAAAAGTCAAAAATAGATAAAAGTATTCCATGTGATTTAGGAATAAATTAAAAGGGAAATCAAAGAAACCATTATCACAAAGCACTGGAGAAAGGTTACACTAAGCAGGGAAAGACAGGTTGTGAACCAAAAGGGACAAAAGGAGGCCTCTAAGTGTTGGCAATATTCTATTTCTTGACCTAAGTAACACAGCTGTTTGTTTTATAGTTATTCTTTAAACTGTTCATATGCCTTAAATAATTCTTTGTATAGAAATGATATATGTCTCAATGAAGAAAAAAATGTAAGAGGCTGCTGTTTCTTAAGGTAGTGGATTCCCTATTACTAGATATGTTTAGTAAGAGGATAAAAGTCCACATACAAGAGCTGTTATAGCAGGAATTCAAACATTTGTCAGAAACTTGGACTAAGTGGTCATCAGATTCCTGCTAATCCAGAGATTTCATGGGTCTATTTTCATACCTTGTAACGATGATTTTTATGAACACTATTTTGGAAGCAGTCCATACAGAGTACACATGTTGGATCAATTGCACAGTCCCTGAAAAACATAAAAAATTAGATTCCAAAATTTAGATGACTTCTGCTGATGCTTAAGGGTATGATTATAATATAATTTGAATTTTTCTGTATGGCATATAAACTGAATATGAAATATTTCAAAAACTGAATTTCAAAAATGTTTTGAACAAAGACAACATTGCAATTTTAGCCTCTCATTTAAACATTTGAATGCAGAAAGTTGGATGTTTGATTTCGTTCCTTAAATAATCATTAATTTGAACCTTCACTTGGTTTCAAACAGTTAAATTGCAATTGAAAATTAGTTTTGTGAAAAACGATCAGTTCTTTTTTCATTATCTGCCATTATCTCACTCTGCTACATTTATAAAAATATTTTACAAACATGGTAAATGAGGATTGGATAAAGACAAAATACATTACAATTTAAACATTATAAGTCAGTGATTTTTATTTATTAAGTACAAGAACACAAAGAACAGTGTCCAGCACAGAGGAGGTACTCAATATTTGTCTGAGTGAAAAAATTCCTCATAATTTCTCCTCTAATAGTAACTTTTAAAATGTATTATATAAAAAAAAATCTATTATTTCACTTGACATTTTCAGGAAAACATCAAGAAAAATATAAATTAGTAAGAAGGGCAGGATTAATTTTTAAAATAGTTTTATTTAGAGGAGTTCATTTTTTTAAAAGAAGGCTTTTAAAAATAAGAATTTGGAAATTTTAAAAATGAATTTTAAACAGTTAATAGCAAAGAAAGATTGTCGATAACATTCTGCAAAAATGTATAATCTATATGATTTATTTAGAGCAATATTTCTCAACCTCAGACTATTGATACGCTAGATCAGATATTCCTGTGCACTGCGGGATGTTTAGCAGCAATTCTGACCTCTACCCACTAAATGCCAGTACCACCCCTAAGTTGTGACAATGTCTCAATGAACATATTGTACTCTATCATGGGCAATGACTGGGGTTAATTATACAAATATAAGAATATTCTTATATGAATTAAAACAAACATACATCACTATTACAAGGTGTTAATAATAGGATGGTATATGGGAAAAATATAATACAAAACAATGAGCTATAGTTAACAGTAATATCATAACATTCTTTCATCAATTGTAACAAAGATCCTACACCAATGCCAGTGTCAATAACGGGGGTAAATGGAATAGGGGATTTTTCTTTTTGGAGCAATGAGAATGTATTCAAATTGACTGTGGTGATGAATGCACAACTTTGTGATTATACTGAGAGCTATTTATTATACATTTTAGATGTATTAAATGGTGTGTGAATAAAACTGTTTTTTAAAAAACTGTCTTCATGACACTTTGGAGGACATGAGGTTTACAAATGACTAATTTGGTTTAGTTAAAACTGACTGTGCTTCAGCTAAAAATATCTAAGTTGATTTTTTTCCTTAGAAAAAAGAACAGCACAAAGAAAGCATATGTTCACCTTGTTATTCAAGATGTAATGGAGAGGCTGGAGGGAACTGCCTGAAAATGTAGAGCTGTGTTCTAGTAGCTATGTTTCTTGAAGATGATTTTAATAATGACATAGCTTTCACAACCTGACTGTGTGATTGTGAAAATTTGTGTCTGATGCTCCTTTTATCTACCTTGTCAACAGACTAGTGGAACATATGGAATAAAAATAAATAATAGGGGGAACAAATGTTAAAATAAATTTAGTTTGAAAGGCTAGTGATCAATGAAAGGGAGGGGTAACGGGTATGGTATGTATAAATTTTTTTTCTGTTTTTGTTTTATTTCTTTTTCTGAATAGATGCAAATGTTCCAAGAAATGATCATGATGATGAATACGCAACTATGTGAGGATATTGTGAATTACTGATTATATATGTAGAATGGAATAATCAAAATAGGAATGTTTGCGTTTGTTTGGTGTTTTTTTGGTATTCAAAAAAATAAAATTTAAAAAATTTTTTTAAAAAGCATATGTTAAACAACTACTAACTATACATAAACCAATCAACTCTAGAATTACAGTGAAGCTAAAAACAATTCTCTATAATCATAAAGCCTAAAACTTCACATCCTAACCTAAATGACCTCTTAATAAGAGTGAAACACTAAAAGTACTGCTAAGATCCAAAAGCTGAAAATTTCAGGCAGGTGCAGGGAGTAATAAGGTTCTCTGTGCTATCATCATGTTTAAGGCAACTGCTATCACAAATGGTAAAAAGCCTAAAGCTGCTTCCATATTCCCTATAACTAGCCACTTCTATTCAACTAAATTTGAATTACTCCCACAGGTCCACAATCACTTAGCCACAATTCTAAAATCCAAAACATCCTGTAACTGGGATTTTTTTTCCTTTTTTTTTTTTGTAGATTTGGCACCAAATCCCATGGTGGCAAAAAATGACTTGAACTGACACGAAACTAAAGATTTTCTTTTAACCATTTGCTGTGAATATTCATAGATTTCTTGCAGAAATGCTATATTTGATTAAAAAGTCCTGCCCTGGCTCTACTGGGAAAGTCAGTATACAATCAATATAAGCACTGTATTATCTTTCTAAAATCTGAAAGATGTGGAATTCTGAAATACACCTGACCCCAAAAGCTTCACTGAGAACATGTGGACTATATTATAAGCATAGGAAAAACAATTTATCACTTATATACATTTGGAAAACAGGAAGAAAAAGTGAGAGAACTTCTAAAATAAAAGTTGTATATTCAAAAACAAGGTATATAAACAATAAAAGGTATATACACAATTATATAAATGCCTAATAAAAGGAAGTTAATTAAGTGGAATTAAATATACTATAATAGCACTAAAACAAGAATGGCACAAAATACCCAGACTGTAACTATAACCAATCCTGTAAATTTCTAATTCTTACCTACAAGAATAGGTTGTCTCTCCACTTTTGAAAACCTTTCCACAGAGTTGAAATGCTCCACTATGCTTTAATTTCTCTAGGCAAATATCTGGATCTTCTCCAAATAAGTACCATTCTAGTGGAGTGAAGATTGATATTTGTACACTTTCCTCCTGCTTTTCTATGTCTGGGTCCATTTCAGCGAAATAAATTTCTGGCACAAACTGTGCCAAATGATGCAAGAAAATAGGATAAAAATCAACTTGCTGATCCCACCACTGAAAGAAAAAAAGACAAAATTAGGCTTTGTTAATGAGTTCCTTCTTACACATTTAGGGTCAAAAGTAACGGCACAATTCTATAATTCCAGAGAAGGTAATTTATAATATACTTTTTTTTTTTTTACCAATACGAAGGGAAAGTGGGGATTTTAAAAATTTTAAAAATTTAAGAATAAAGGTTTCCCCACATACAAAGATAACCTGAAAAAAAAAAAAAACACAGCTGTAGTGAGCAAGAACTATGCTTTCCTTCTGGAATGGCCAATTTCCATCATCTAATGGTCATTTTTTAAGTTAAAGGCTGTACAGATAAAGCATCCCCACATGCTTGGTTTAACTGTTCAAGAAGCCATATGGTTTAAAGAAATCAAAATGAACATGAGTCAGAGTTTTTAGAACACAGAAACCACTAACCAAAAAAGAAAAAAAGTAGATGAACTGAATCCCATCAAAGTAAAATTTTCTGTTCTTCAAAAGACATTGTTACAGAAGGTAAATAACACATGCTCAACATCATTAGTTATAATAAAATGCTCATCAAAACAAGAATGAGATACCCTTAGGCAATTTATTAAGAGCAGATAAAAAAAAATTTTTTAATGGTAATACCAAGAGCTAACAAGGATGTGAAGAGATTAGAACTTTCACCATTAGATGAAAGACTTTGGCAGTTTCTCATAAAGTTGAACATATATTTACCATATAACCAGCCATCAAACTCCTAGGTATTTACTGAAGAAATGAAAATTTATGTTCATATCAAAAACTGTATACAACTGTTTTAGCAGCTCTATTCATAACTGCCAAAACTTGAAAACAACCCAATTGTCCTTCAACTGCTGAATAAGCAAACTATGGTACATCCATAACAAGAAATTATCATTATACACAATATCACAGATAATCTCAAAATGCATTATTCTGAAATAAGAAAGACTCAAAGGCTATATATTGTATTATTATAATGATATGACATCTTGGAAAAGGCAAACCACTGAAGAACAGCACATTGGTTGCCAGGGCTTGACTGTGTGGGGAGAGGCTGACTACAAATAGAAGCATGATAGAATTTTTGAGGGTACTGCAACTTTACTATATCTTTATTATGGTGGGGCTTACATAACTGCTGAAAATTGTCAAAAATCATAGAATAGTACAACAAAATGAGAGACTTTCACTGTATGTAAATTTAAGTGAATAAAAAAGATCATTAACAAGATGAAAATGAGAGCCAAAGATTGGGAGAAAACATTCATAATACCATATTAAATGCTATGTCCCTAAGATTGGGTACCAGGTAACGATGTCTGCTCTCTCCTTTCCTCTTCAACATTGTACTGGAGGGCCTACTAGTATAATAAGACAAGAAAAATAAATAAAAGGTACGAAGATTAGAAAGGAAACAGTAAAACTGTCTCTATAGATAACAATTACCTACACAGAAAATCCAAAGGAACGAAATTTTTTTAAATGAAAATTGGTCTTTATTTTTTAAAAACTTTTTTATTGCATAATATATTATATTATACATACACAGCAAAGAAAGAAAAAAGCAATAATTTTTTTTTTTTTCGCATGGGCAGGCACCGGGAATCAAAACTGGGTCTCCAGCATGGTAGAAGAACTCTGCCTGCTGAGCCACCATGGCCCACCCAAAAGCAATAATTTTCAAAGTACTCTTCAACAAGTAGTTCAAGGCAGATCCCAGAGTTTGTCATGGGCTACCAAATCACTATCTCAGATTTTTCCTTCTAGCTGCTCCAGAATATAGGAGGCTAGAGGGAATAAATATTTTTTTATCATCACAATCGATTTTTTTTTCCTTTTTCATGGAAGATAACATATATATTAAAAAGAAGCAATAAATTTTCAAAGCACAGAGCAACAATTAGTTGTAGAACAGATTTCAGAGTTTGATATGGGTTACAATTCCACAATTTTAGGTTTTTACTTCTAGCTGCTCTAAGATACTGGAGATTAAAAGAAATATCAATTTAGTGATGAGCAGTCATATTTGTTCATTAACCTCTACCTGCTCTGTATAACTCCACCTTCACCTCTGATCTTTCTACCTTACTCTTTAGGGGTATTTGGGCTAGGCCATTCTAAATTTTTCAAGTTGGAAGGGGCTGTCAATAATATGGGGTAGGGAGATGGAACTAGCTGATGTTCTGGAGAGGCTGTAGGTTTCTGGAAAGTTACCCTAGTGCATGGAAACTTTGTAAAATCTTATCTTAGGTGTTCTTTAGGATTGACTGGAATGGTTTTGGTTGGGGTTTGACAAATTACGATAGGTTAGCAATATCTACCTGAAGCTTGCGTTAAGAGTAACCTCCAGAGTAGCCTCTCGACTCTATCTGAACTCTCTCAGCTTCTGACAACTCATTTGTTACACTTCTTTTTCCCCTTTGGTCAGGATGGCATTGTTGATCCCACAGTGCCAGGTTTAGGCTCATTCCTGGGGGTCATCTCTCACACCACCAGGGAGACTTTCATCCCTGGATATCATGTTCCATGTAGGGGGGAGGGCAATGATTTCACTTGCAGAGTTGGGATTAGAGAGAGTAAGGCCACAATTGAGCAACAAAAGAGGTCCTCCAGAAGTAACTCTTAGGTATACCTACAGGTAGGCTAAGCTTCTCCACAACATACACAGGCTTCACATGAGCACGCCTTAAGATCAAAGGGTATGGCCTTTTGATTTGAGTGTCCTTAATGTTTGACACAGTATCTGGGGTTTCCCTGGTGGTAAAGTTTAATAGTTTCATATTTTTTCTCCCATCCCTCAAGGGACTCTGCCAATACTTTTCGATTATCTGCTTAATATATTCAAGGATGGATCCAGGCATTACACTAAGCTATACAGCATTAAAGGCCCTCATATTTATTCTGAGTACCCTGTGTTTCGATTGTTTAAATGAGCCATCCAATAGGTTGATTTAGACTATGTGCTACAAAAAATTTAGGTTCTGGACAAAATAAACCTTTCTTCCTTTGGTCTCAAAGAGTAGGTGAGGTTCTAAAATATAGACAATGTTTCCCTTACCCCTGTATTCTGAATTGCCTTAACCCCGACCTGGTTGGCTTCATTCTTATCTCTAAATACCACATTATACATGTGCTAAACAACTCCCCTCAAAATCCAGAAATAACATCTTAATCCAGAAATAACAACATAAACCTAAGAATGAATTTAAAAAAATTAATAACTGAATTTAACAAGCTCACCAGATATAAAGTCCATATGTAAAAATCAATTGTATTTCTATATATCAGCCTAAAACAATTAGAAAATTTAATTTTTTAAAAAAAGGCATTTACAGTGACTTCAAAAACATAAAATATTTGGGGATAAAATTAACAAAATGTGTAAAACCTCTACACTGAAAACCAATAAAAAATGATGCAGTAGCAACTAGATATCTTCATGACAAAAATAAAGAACATTGCACCATACCAAAAATTCATTTGAAATGAATCATAAACTTAAATACAGAAGTTAAAACTATAACTGCTTGAAGAAAACAAAAGAATAATCCTAGCATCTTTGGATAAGCCATGAAAGAGGTAACTTGAAACGAATCTATGTCAAAATGCCTCTGCTTCTTCAAAATACATAACTTCACCTTCTATGAAATTACACAGAAATAGGAAGGAGTTAGTAACCAAATTTATCATACTCTAACCCAACTTACCAATAAGGCACACACCAACAAGCTATCTACATACTCAGGCCCTAGCCCTTTTGGCACAGAAGTACCCTGGATCCATGCTACAAAGTTTTAGTACCAATGGAGACATTGGCAAGTGTTATCAAGATAAACATTTATCAAGAGACTGAAGAAACCCTAGAAAAAGTAACAAGGATAGAAAATTAGAACTTTTCAGTTTATTAAAAAAAAAAGTTCTGGATAATGGTTATAAAATCACAAAAAGTTCTGACAAGGTGAATATATACTTGCTTGCTACAACCTACAATAAATCAGAAGGTATTCCTTGGAGTGTTAAAGATGTAATTTTCACAGCTAAGAAAAAAAATTAGAATTTTATTTAGCTATGATAAACTTAAAAAACTTGTCCATGGAGTTTCATAAGCAGACAATATAATTAGAATTAAGAATTTAGATATGGTTCCATAATGCGACACTAAGCAAAGTTACAGATATTTTATTATATTAAGGCTTTCTGAGTTTGCAGTCACAAAGTTCAATATGCCATCCACAAATAATGCAACTCAAGAAAACTTCATGAAATTAAAGATAGGTATTACTACAGCAATTCTTATAATTAGTCCATCTTTTCTTAACAGCAGTTTCACCCCTGTACGTGCTGTTGGACATCAGACCTTCCCCCTCCCAGTGCGCTTTTTTCCTTTAAACACCTAGATCTCAGAAAGAGGGCTAGAGCCATTTCTTTCCTTTCGCTGGTGGCTCTCACCTGCTTTCCCCCGCAATAAATCTGTTAAGCTTTGAAGAAAAAAAAAAACAGCAATTTGAAGATAGCTATTAAAATTTTTAATTTATATATCCTCTGACTCAGCCATTCCACCTGTAGGAATTTATTCTTTGGATAACTCAAGTATATGTATATATAATAAATATACATTTTTTAACTTACAGCATTATTTATAACAGTAAAAACTGAAAACAACCTAAATGTGCCCTAGAGATCAACTGAATAAGTTGTGGTACATAAAGTCAACTGCAGCTGGTTAAAAAAGGAGGAGGGCACTGAACTACATAATTGTTAAATCAAGCATCCTTCTAGTTACACTGTTAAATAAAAAGTGCAAACACTACATGAAAAGATGCTCAACTTCCCTGGCTATTAGGGAAATGCAAATCAAAACCATGATGAGATATTATCTCACACCCACCAGAATGGCCATTATCAAAAAAACAGAAAACAACAAGTGCTGGAGAGGATATGGAGAAAGAGGTACATTCACTGTTGGTGGGAATGTCAAGTGGGACAACTGCTGTGGAAGGCAGTTTGGTGGTTCCTCAGGAAACTAAGTATAGAATTGCCATATGATCCAGCAATATCATCACTAGGTATCTATTCAGAGGACATGACGGCAAGGACACAAATGGACATTTGCACACCAATGTTTATAGCTGCATTATTTACAACTGCCAAGAAATGGAAACAGCCCAAATGTCCATCAACAGATGAGTGGCTAAACAAGCTGTGGTATATATATAAAGGAATCTTACACAGTTGTAAGACAGAGTAAAGTCATGAAGCACGTAACAACATGGATGGACCTTGAGGACATTATGCTGAGCGAGATTAGCCAGAAACAAAAGGACAAATACTACATAGTCTCACTGATATGAACTAATATTAATGAATGAACTTGGAGAATTTCAGTTAAGAACAGAGGCCATGAGGAGATAGAAAGAGGGCAGATATTGGGTAACTGGATCTGAAGGGATACAGATTGTGCAACAGGAATGATTGTAAAAATTCAGAAACGGATAGCACAATACTTCCTAACTGTAGCACAATAATGTTAGTACAGCGAATGAAGCTGAATGTGAGAATGATAGAGGGAGGAGGGCTAGGGGCACATATGAAACCAGAAAGAAAGACAGGTGATAAAGACTGAGATGGTATAATCTAGGAATGCCTAGAGTGTACAATGATAGTGACTAAATGTACAAATTTAAAAATATTTTTGCATAAGGAAGAACAGAGAAATATCAATATTGCAGGGTGTTGAAAACAGATGGTCATTCATATTTTAAAGCTTCAACTTCTGTGTGAGACTAAGGCAAAAATGTTTATTTGGTACAAAATTTGTATTTTGACTAGTGTATTTCCTAATATAACTTATACGGACAGTTCAATTGACCACCCTAAGAACACGGAACCTTGAATAGGGCATGAGATTTTGTAGGTTTGTCCAGAGTGATGCCCCAATAAATTCCAGAGCTATCTGAACAGTGAATAAAAAAGTATTTGCACAGTCCCCCTGGGGAAATGGTGAGAAAGGGGGAAAATTCAACTTCCCCATTTGGAGAATTTCTGATATTTTCCCAAGCAATGGGAAAAACAAATCAATAGGCTAAGCCCTCAATCTTGGGGGTTGTTCCTATAAAACTTATCCCCACAAAGGACAGGCTAAGCCTACTTAAAATAAGGCCTAAGAGTTACCTCCCAAGATCCTCCTTTGTTGCTCAGATGTGGCCTCTCAGCCAACATGGCAAGTGAACTCATTGCCTACCCTCTCTCTACATGGGACATGACTCCCAGGGGTGTAACCCTCCCTGGCAACATGGGACAGAAATCCTAGAACGAGCTGGGACTCAGCATCAAGGGATTGATAAAACCTTCTTGATCGAAAGGGGGAAGATAGAAATGAGACAAAGTAGAGTGTCAGTGGCTGAGAGATTTCAAACAGAGTCGAGAGGGTATCCTGGAGGTTATTCTTACGCAATATATAGAGATTCCCTTTTTAGTTTATGATGTATTAGAGTGGTTAGAGGGCAGTGCTTGAAACCGTAGAGCTGTGTTCCAGTACTCATGCTTCTTGAAGATGACTGTATAATGATATATATTCTGCAATGCAACTGTGTGACTGGTGAAAACCTTGTGTTTGATGGTCCTTTTATCTATGGTATGGACAGATGAATAAAAATAAGGACAAAAAATAAATAATAGGGGAAACAATGGTTCAAATAAATTGAGTTGACTGAAATACTAGACAATGAAAGGGAGTGGTAAGGGATATGGCATGTATGAGTTTTTTCTTTTTTCTTTCTTTTGCTGGCGAGATGTAAATGTTCAAAAAAATGATCATGGTGATGAAGACACAGCTATGCGATGATATTGTGAGCCACTGATTGTAACCATGTAAAGAATATGTCGAGAATGTGCGTATGTCGAGAATGTGCATATGCTGAGAATGTTTGTACATCTGTTCATTGTTTACAATAAAAATATTAGAAAAAAAAATTTTTTAAGTGCAGAACACTGAGTAATATATGCTAACGTGCATGTAAAAGGGGGGCATAGATCCATATATTACATTTGCAAAGAAAATCTCTGAAAGGATTCAAAATAAATTAACATGAGAAGAGCACTGAGAAGGACTTATTTCACTATATACCCTTTTTTACTATTTTAATTTTTTACTATATGTATGTATTATCTATTAAAAATCATTTTAAAGCATTTTAAATCGTACACATTTCATGTACAGAGTTATTCATAACAGCAAAAAACTTAAAGGCTGAATGTCCATCAGTGGGAGAAAGAAATTGTGGAATCTATCATTATAGCTTTGCTTGTTCAAATGTACAAACATATACATATATCAGGATGTTCACTACAACATCACTTGTAATCATGAAAAACTGAAGTCTGCCTAAATATCTAAAAATAAAGGTGCTTCTATCATGGCACAACCATACCACTCTATGCAGTAAGAATGCCATAAAATACTATTGAGTGGAAAAAGGAAAGTTTTAAATGATACTTCATTTTTACAAATATAAAAACAGAACTATAGTTTGTCCAGAGTGATGCCCTGATAAATCCCAGAGTGATTTGAACCGTGAATAAATAAGTATTTGCAAAGTCCCCCTGGGGGAACGGTGAGAAAGAGGGAAAATTCAAGGTGAGAAAGAGGGAAAATTCCCCCATTTGTGAAAGGCCTGATATTCTTGCAAGCAGTGTGGACAACAAAATCAATAGGCTGAACCCTCAGTCTTGGGGTTTGTTCATATGAAACGTATCCCCACAAAGGATAGGCTAAGCTTACTTAAAATTAGGCCTAAGAGTCACCCCCAGGGAGCCTCTTTTGTTGCTCAGATGTGGCCTCTCAGCCAACAAGGCAAACAAACTCACTGCCCGCCCACTCTCTACGTGGGACATGAGTCCCAGGGGTGTAAACCTCTCTGGCAAAGTGGGACAGAAATCCTAGAATGAGCTGGGACTCAGCATCAAGGGATTGAGAAAACCTTCTTGACTGAAAGCGGGAAGAGAGAAATGAGACAAAATAACATGTCAGTGGCTGAGACATTTCAAATAGAGTCGAGAGGTTACTCTGGAGGTTATTCTTGTGCATTATATAGATAACCCCTTTTTAGTTTAAGGTGTATTAGAGAGGCTACAGAGAAGTACCTGAAATTGTAGAGCTGTGTTCCAGTAGCTATGTTTCTTTAAGACGACTATATTATGATAAGCTTTCGCAGAGTGACTATGTGATTGTGAAAATCTTGTTCTGATGTCCCTTTTGTCTATGGTATGGACAGATGAGTAAAAAATATAGATTGGAAATGAATAAATAACAAAGGGAACAAATGTTAGAATAAAGTGGGTAGAGGGAAATGCTGGTGGTCAGTGTGGAGGGGGTGGGGGTTGTGGTATGTATGAGTTTTTTCTTTTTATTTCTTTTTCTGGAGTGATATAAATGTTCTGAGAAATGATCATGGTGATGAATGTGCAACTATGTGATGATATTATGAGCCACTAATTGCACATCAAGTTTGGAATGTTCATACATTAAGAATGTTCATGTTGTATGCTCATTGGTTTTATTAATAAAAATTTTTAAAAACTACATGTACTTTAAAAATTTCTACACATTTGAGTTTTCTAAGTCAATATATGTTCATATACATGTACGTGCGTGCATGTGTGTGTGTGTGTGTGTGTGTGTGTGTGTGTGTGTGTGTGTGTAAGCGTTCCTAAACATAAAATAAAGGTCTGGAGAGAGAGACATCAAATTGTTAATAGTGGTTTCCTAGAGGGAAGGTACTACGGAAATAGTCTAGGGATTTTCACATTTTACTTTAAACAATGTTACATTGTTCAACTTTGTTAGACAAGTGTCAATACTTTTACAATTACGGGGGAAAAATGCCTTTAAAAATCTATATAATATAAATAATAGGGGAACAAATGTTGAAATAAATTTAGCAGATTGAAATGCTAGTGATCAATGAATGGGAGGGGTAAAGGGTATGGTATGTATGAATTTTTTTCTGTTTTCTTTTTATTTCTTTTTCTGAATTGATGCAAATGTTCTAAGAAATGATCATGATGATGAATATACAACTATGTGACGATACTGTGAGCTATTGATTATATATCAAGAATGAAATGTGGTTATGTTTAATAAATAAATAATTTTTTAAAAATCTATATAATAAATCCATTTAAAATATTGCTGAATAGTCTCAAAGTATCTCCCTGAAGATACTTATTAACTACAAAGGGAAAGACAGTAACCTTAAAGCAGAGAAACTCTGCAGATACCAACTTAAACATGTGATTAAGATAAATGTCACCTGTCATAAAAAATACTGATATCATAAATCTCTTGACACAATTCACCAAAGACACAGCATCATTTTTGGGATATTCTTGACAAAAATGTTAACCTTATTATAATAATGAGAAAATATCAGACAAACCCAAATTGAGGACATTTTACAAAATAACTGCTCATTATTCTTCAAAAGTGTCAAGGTCATGAAGAAGGAGGAAAGATTGAGAGACATTATTAAACAGAGTCTAGATAGGATCCTGGAAGAGGAAGAGGATAAAAATGGGAAAGTTAGTGAAATTCAAATAAGGCCTGTAGTTTAATTAATATTATTGAATCAATATTAATTTCCTGTCCTTGATGATTGCACTAGTTATGTAAAACATTAACATTAGGGGAAAAATGAAGAGGGATATAAGGAAACTTTTTGCTATTTTTGTAACTTTTCTGTAATTCTAAAATTAGCTCAAAATAAAAAGTTTTTAAAAAAATACATGATACTGAAGGTGTATACTTATTAATATAGAAAGACAATATACAAAGTAGGTTACAAAGCAGTATGTATATAATTCCATTTGTTTATCATTCAAATGAATGAAATATGATATGACTACTGTAAATACCTTTAAACATACACACACACGCACACACACAAACTTATATGGTGTGCTGGTTTGAAAGGAAGTATGCCCCCTAAGAAAAGCCATGTTTTAATATAAATCCCATTTCTTAAAGGTAGAATAATCCCTATTCAATACTGTATATTTGAAACTGTAATGAGATCATCTTCCTGGTTGATGTGATTTAGTTAAGAATGGTTGTTAAACTGGATTGGGGATGACATGTCTCCACCCATTTGAGTGGGTCTTGATTAGTTTCTGAAGTCCTATAAAAGGAGAATGAGAGATTCAGAGAGATTCAGAGAGAGCAACACTACAAAGCAGAGAGTCTACCAGTCAGCGACCTTTGGAGATGAAGAAGGAAGACGCCTCCCGGGGAGCTTCATGAAATAGGAAGCCAGGAGACAAAGCTAGCAGATGATGCCGTATTCGCCATGTGCCCTTCCAGCTGAGAGAGAAACCCTGACTGTGTTCGCCATTGCCGTCTCACTTGAAAGAGAGACCCTGGACTTCATCGACCTTCTTGAACCAAGGTATCTTTTCCCTGGATGCCTGTGATTGGACATTTCTATAGACTTGTTTTAATTGGGACATTTTCTCGGCCTTAGAACTGTAAATTAGCAACTCATTAAATTCCCCTTGTTAAAAGCCATTCCGCTTCTGGTATATTGCATTCCAGCAGCTAGCAAACTAAAACATATGGGGAAACAGTAGTGAGTGGTGGGATTTTAACATATTAGCGTAGTAAATCTGTATGTTAGCTTGCCTAATCTTTACAGTAATTCCATATTTTGGAGATAACTTTAATTATAAAATTTCACTAAAACCTTTTGAAAACTAACATTCCAGTATTTTAACTCTAAGTTTTCTAGGATATTCACAGACCAACAACTTGTTTTTCCACATGCCTGCCAACAACTATAAATAGCAAAAGATCAAAAAATCTAATGTTCTATGCTGTTGCTAAGGTTCTTTTTGTCAAAAGTACTAACTGAAAACAAAACCCTGTATATTCACTATTATAAACCAGACCAAAAAAACATTTCTTTCCTATCAAGTATGGAAAACATGAAACTAGCTATTCTTAAGAGAATAAACTTGAACATAAGAATTAAGAGATCTTTGGGTCCAAGCTCCCGGTTTTACACATGAGAAAAATGAGTCACAGGGAAGTAACTGGCTTGTCCAAGATCAAATAACCAGTTAACATCAGGCAGGAATAGAATTTAGGTATTCTGAATCCTTGAGTTTAGTGCTTATTCTACTAAGTCAAATAAAAGCACACAGTTCTTTTAAATTTACCTTTTTAAAGAGTTGATTAAGAGTTATTCAATTTCATACTAATTGTTACAAAAAAAAACAGCTTTGCCTTCTTTATAATCTTTTCCTCCAAAACTGAACCTCTTAACTAACTGCTGAATAGTCCCAAATGCTACTAAATATTTTGAAACTGTATCTCTATTATTCCATGCTTCAGTGTAAATAACTGATATTTTAAAACGTTATCTCCATACCTTCGGATGACTTGAGCAGAATGGCTGGGTGTTGATATCTAAATACTCTTTCCAGTAATCTAAACCACTAGCTCCTTATTGCCCCATCCCCCACCTTCACCTTAGTGATTTCTCAAGGTCCAGCTCAAGAGCCACTTCTTCACAGATCAACCCAAGAAAATTTCTTTCCCCTGTTACTTTCAATACAACACTTACTAAAAGAGGTACTTATGCCACTGTCTAATACTAGTTAATTTTTTTATTCTTCTTTTTCACATGGGCAGGCACTGGGAATTGAACCCAGGTCTCCGGCATGGCAGGGGAGAACTCTGCCACTGAGCCACAGCTGTCCACGCACTAGTTACTTTTTAAACGTGTACATTTAGCCTCTTCAATCACATTGTCAACTCCCTAAAAGGAGGAACTTTGCCTCTCAAATACCCCACAGGCCTAGCACAAACACATAACAAAAGTCCTCAGCAATTTCTAATGCTATGTGTTTTTTTTTTTGTTTTTTTTTTTTTTAAAGAGAGAGGGAGGAAAGGAAGGAAAGACAGAGAAGGAAGGAAGGATGGAAGAAAGGGAAACATTTTTAAACATTTTCTTGTTTTATTATATTTTGTTTGTTTGTTTGTTTTTTACATGGGCTGGGGCCGGGAATCGAACCGGGGTCCTCCGGCACGGCAGGCAAGCACTCTTGCCCGCTGAGCCACCGCGGCCCGCCCCTAATGCTATGTGTTTTATTGATACATTAAGTCTTCTTAAAATTTTCTTTATTATATGAGATAAAGTACTATTATACTCTTCCACAAAGATTTTTTCCAAGATGATTACCACAACTATGAAAATATTTTTTCAACTAAAATTTCTCTCTCTTTTTTTCCAGATAAGAAAAACCATACGCACTATGTTTTACAGAGCAACATGTTCAGGAATTATTATTATGACTGGAGTAGGTTTTGTTGTTTGTTAGCAGTATTTCCCATTTGGAGCAGAAACAAAATAAAAATGTTTAACTTCAATGTTGAAAAAAAATCATAATCCCTCCACCCCACCCCCAAAACTTGGAGTTAGGAAAGGCTTTCCTAATTGACTGTTCTGTAAAAACAAGTTCTCACAGCATTTATATTCCCTAACATTCCAAATATTTTCTTCATCCCCATGGAGACTAAAAGATATGTTCTCAACTATGGCCCAGGGACTTGGAGGCCTGTTTGGGAACATCATTCTGAAAAAGGAACTTACTTTAAGGGTAGCAGATTTCTTTTACTTAAAACACAACTTATCATTCCTAGACCATTGCTGGACATCTACAAAGCCTGAAGAGGCTGTAAAATTATCTTTTTAATTTTACTTTTTTTAAGTGGTAACAAATTCTGGAGGCTCTAGAACTGTCCATAGCAAATAGCATAGTAACTGGACATCTTTAGGCACCAAGAAATTTTTTGGTATACAAAGCTTTCTTGTAATACTATTGGCAGATTCCTAAAAGTTTAAAAATAAAACACACAAAACAACAAAAACCCTAGTTCAACTGCTTATCCCATAGGGAAATCCCATCTATCGCATATCTGATAGATAGTTGCCTAAGCCCGTTTGGACACTTTTCAACCATCTCATTCCTTCAGCTCCTGACCACCCAAAATCTATCCTGTTGTAACGTTTATCCTATGCTGCATGAAATAGTACAGTACAATTCACTGTGCTCTTTTACAAAGTCTTCCAAATAAATGAAAATAACTATTATGTCTCCCATTAGTCTCTTCATTTCAAATTTTCTTATTTGACCATTCCTAATGATATGGAGTCAAGACTACTCTCCATATTGATCACTTTTTATGGAACATACACAGTATACCAACTATGGTCTGACTGCATAGAGGAGTAGATTAATTTGTTGCCTTTCTTATCCTAGGCTCTAAATTGTTTTAAAAGATCACATTCTTTTTATGGGAAGCTGCATCTCACTTACAGTTTGGTGAGTTTATAGACAATTGAGCCCCTCAGATTAATCACATAAAAGAGATCTAGTTTTATACAAAAATGAACCTAGGGAACTACCTGAAAACGTAGAGCTGTGTTCCAGTAGCCATGTTTTTTGAAGACGATTGTATAATGATATAGCTTTTGTAATGTGACTGTGTGATTGTGAAAACTTTGTGTCTGATGCTCCTTTTATATACCTTATCGACAGATGAGTAAAACATTTGGATTAAAAATAAATAAATAATAGGGGGAACAAATGTTAAAATAAATTTAGCAGATTGAAATGCTAGTGCAATGAAAGGGAGCGGTAAGGGTATGGTATGTATGAATTTTTTTCTGTTTTCTTTCTATTTCTTTTTCTGAATTGATGCAAATGTTCTAAGAAATGATCATGATAATGAACATACACCTATGTGATGATACTGTGAATTACTGATTATATATGTAGAATGGAATGATCACATGGTAAGAATGTTTGTGTCTGTATGTTGGTACATTCAATAAATTTTAAAAAAAAATGAACATAGGTATAAGGCTTTATTTTCATCATTTAAGTTTCACCTTGCTAGTTTTGATGCAATATTCAACCTACAGAGATATTTTTAATTTTAGTCCTATAATGTGCTGTTCTCCCTGTCAGCCTGTGTTGTCTATAAACATAATAAGTAAGTCTTCTATGTCTTCATGACATCGATAAAATAAGCCAGGTCAAATATAGAACTCTATGACCAACAAGTTCCCTTTTTTGTCTTCGCTACTGAAATAATATGGAAGTAGACTGTCAGAATTTAGTTTTTGAAAGCCACTGACTTTTTAATTCATTCTCTTCCCTTTTATCTCTGATATAGTTTATGCCCTGATTTTCTAAGCCTTTCTTGAAGTCTACTTTCCTAAACTCTGAGGTACACGTCTCACATTCTCTTTCTGCTGCATGAATATATATTTGCAAATCAACTAAAATTCTTTAATGATTACATGGCAGAGTATGTGTATATATTTTTAAACATGAATCAATTAATAGACTTTTACTCCTGTAGCTAAAGTCATTTCTAGTTTACCCATAAAAAACAAAAAGTTCAAAGGCATTTTAAAAGGTAGCCCATAAAGATGCATTAAATGATCAAAGCCTAACTTCTCCAAACAAGTCAAATACACTGAAGAGTGGCATTAAGCAAACTGCCAGAAGGAGAATTATATTCAAGTGATTAATAGTAGACTCCATTTTAGACAGGGCCTATGTCATTCCTGGGTAGTAAGCAGGCACTTAGGGAAGTAAGTGCCCACAAACTCTTTGCAGGATAAAGTTTGTTATCAAACATAACAACTAAATTTCCACAACAGCTTACCTACATTAAGTTACCGTTCCTTCCCTAACCTCTTGCAGATAGTGAGATTGAATCTGTCACTTTGATCTGGAGATTTAGAACTTAAGTTAATATCTAACTCTATAGAGCAGAGTACTGAAAACCAAAGTTTTCCCTGGTTGTCCAAAATAGAAATTACAAGCCAATGACTAAAAATAACAACCAAGGCCCTGTTACATTAAGGTGGCAAAGCACTTCAGTTAGGACTAATTCTTTAGTCCTTGGTTTTCATCCTAGTTTTCTCACGCTAAGTGTGTCCTTATTACAGAAAGGTATGGTCTGGACTAAAACAATACAGATTCAAAGTTTTAAGGAAAATTATCTCCAGTGAAAATAGCATACAACTTCTCACTCCTTCCTCTAGAGTACAATATCTTAATGTATCAAAGATTATGTTATCTTTTAAAGATTCCCTTCACATACGAAATTGTGGATACTTTTCCCTTGATTTTCATAAAGATAATTATACAGAGATAACATCAAACTTAAAAAAAAAAAAAATTCTCCCATTCGGGCATCAGAAAACTTTTAGGGGTAATAGAAATGCTCCATATCCAGATTTGGTGGTATTATACCGACATATACTTTGTCAAAACTCATCAACTGAACACTTTACATAGTGCATTTTCTTGCATGTAAAGTATACCTCAATTACAAAATTTTTTTTTAATTCTCCCTATTCTATTTTAAACTTCTTAGCCACATTGTCTCTTAACCTCCTCAGTTGCTATTACCTCCACCCCACTCCACCTCAGCTACCCAAAGTGTCTCCTCATTCACTCATTCATGCATTTAATATAAATTTTGAAGCTATGTGCTAGGTACTGACGATACAGCTATGGACAAGAAATAGCTCATGTTCTCAAGGAGTTTACAGTCTAGAAAGACAGACAGATATAAACAGGTGATGTAGAGTACAGCCTATGATATGCTACAATAGGATTATGGAAAAGGTGCTATGGGAACATAACAGGTGTACCTAAACTGGCTTTACCATCACAAAAACGTGATGTGCCTTCATGTTCTCTAACTCTAAATTCTGACCATAATGTTCAGTCCTTCCACTTAAAGGGCCTTAATCCCTCAAGCCCCACCCATTTCCCAGAATTCCTGTTTGGCTTTGCTTACCCCCCTGTTCAGCCTGTACTTCAAGGTGAGCCATTACCCAAAGATGCTCTTCCATTTCCTTTCTTCTTTCCTGCATCCACAACTCCCTTCCCCAAAAACTGTTAATTCTGCTAAAATAAATTGATGTTGATCCTGTTACTAATCCATTTAAGAATACATAAGTGTCTGCTATATGAAGCACATACCAGGGTTTCAAGATTAGACATTATCCTTGCCTTCGTGGAACTTACATTCTGATGAGGGAGACAGACATTAAACAATGAAACAGAAAAAGAGAATACAGTAATTATACATTGTGTTAAGTTCTATGGAGGACATAAACAGGACATTCTGAAAGGATGATAAGAGGAGCCCATCTATTAGATAGGGTACAGATCAAGAATCATCTGGGAGTGCTTGTAAAAATGCAGATCCTTAGATGCCATGCCAGATGGACAGAATCAGTTCCCCAGGTACTTTTATAAATGTCCAGGATTTCATACCTGTTATTTCACACTAGTATGTTAGGAATGTGTGAGCCTTTGTGCTTACTCCATGGGAGAAAAACGACCTGGGGTCTAAGAAAGTAGTTTGATTTAAGGAAACTGAAAACCATAATCCAGGACAAGGTTCTAATGGACTTAGAAAGATTTCTTAAACCTCTGTAACTGCCTTTTATTTGTTATTTTTGTTTTTTCCTCTCTCCCAATGGTGATTTAAAATTAAAAGGATTCACATAGAAAAGAACAATTTGCTTAACAGCAAGGAAGAAGTTAATGGGAAGCCACTATCTTACTCCATTGCCAGATTAAAACTGATGACAGTACCTTTAAAAAGAAAAGTAGAATGATCCTAAGGTCCCTTAAGTAGATAAATACAAGCCAAAAAAAAAGTAGGCGTGAAGGCTTAAGAGTCACAGGTCCTCACCCACAGGTCCTCACTCACTTAGTATCACCCTACTTTGTATCAAAATTCTTTAAGCACTTGTCTTATATTTGTCATTAGACCCTGAGTTCCCTGAGGCTATATTACATTTTTTTTTAAACATCTACTGTTCAAAACCCAAAGCCTTGGGCAGGCCACAGTGGTTCAGCAGGCAGAGTTCTCACCTGTCATGCAGGAGACCAGGGTTCGATTCCTGGTGCCTGCCCACGCAAAAAAAAAAAACCAAAGTCTTGCCCCCAAAAATCTAATATTTCTTTAAGTAAAGAATGTGCCACATAAATTCTAGCTCATTTCCTGTACCATCTCCAATTCCAAATTAATGCAAACCCAGACTGATGAAATTTTACTGCAACACCTGGAAGGAATTAATATTGCAAAGCTTTAAATAAACAGTAGTCATTTTGGGCAATACAAAACTACCATAACACTTCTGACCACAGAATACAGATTTACCGAAACCAGACAGAAAGACAGATGAAAGACTGAAATGGTATAATCTAGGAATGCCTAGAGCATACAATGATTGTGACTACTGTACAAATTAAAAAATGTTTTTGCATGAGAAAGAATAAAGGAATGTCAATATCGCAGGGTGTTGAAAATAGATGGTTATCCATATTTTAGAACTTCAACTTCTGTGTGAGACTAAAGCAAAAATGTTTATTTGGTATAAAATTTATATTTTGATTAGTGTATTTCCTAATATAACTTATATGGACAGTTTAATTGAACACCATTAAGTACATGGAACCTTCAATAGGGCATGAGATTTTGTAGGTTTGTCCAGAGTGATGCCAAAAAAAATCCCAGAGTGATCTGAACAGTGAATAAAAAAGTATTTGCAAAGTCCCCTTGGGGGAATGGTAAGGAAGGGGGAAAATTCAACTTCCCCATTTGGAGAATTCCTGATATTTTCGCAAGCAGTGGGGAAACCAAACTAAGAGGCTGAGCCTCCAATCTTGGGGTTTGTTCATATGAAACTTATCCCAGTAAAAGATACACTAAGCCAACTTAAAATTAGGCCTAAGAATCACCCCCAGAGAACCTCTTTGTTGCTCAGATGTGGCCTCTCTCTCTCTCAACCAACACGACAAGCAAACTCACTGCCCTCCCCCTCTCTACATGGGACATGACCCCCAGGGGTGTAAACCTCCCTGGCAACACGAGACAGCAATCCTAGAATGAGCTGGGACTCAGCATCAAGAGATTGAGAAAACCTTCTTGACCGAAAGGGGGAAGAGAGAAATGAGACCAAATAAAGTGTCAGTGGCTGACAGATATCAGAGTCAAGAGGTTATCCTGAAGGTTATTCTTATGCATTTTATGATATCCCCTTTTTAGTTTAAGATGTATTAGAGAGGCTAGTTTAAGGTATATTAGAGAGGCTAGAGTTTCAGTGCCTTAAACTGTAGAGCTGTGTTCCAGTAGCCATGTTTCTTGAAGATGAATGCATAATGACATAGCTTTCGTAATATGACTATGTGATTGTGAAAACTTTGTGTCTGATGCTCCTTTTATCTATGATACTGACAGATGAGTAAAAAATATGGATTAAAAATAAATAGATAATAGGGGGAAAATGTTAAAATAAAGTGAGTAGGTTGAAATATTAGTGAACAATGAAAGGGAGTGGTAAGGGGTATAGAAGAAAACAGGGGGAACAAAGGTTAAAATCTGTTGTAAGATGAAAGATGGAAATACTAGTGGTCAATGAGAGGGAAGGGTAAGGGGTATGGTATGTGTGAGTTTTTTCTTTTTCTTTTCATTCCTTTTTCTGGAGTGACGCAAATGTTCTAAAAATGATCATGGTGATGAATATACTACAATGTGATGATATTGTGAGCCACTGATTGTACACCATACACAGAATGTCTATATGTTAAGAATATCTGTATGTTTGTATGTTGTTTTGGTTTGATAAATAAATTAACAAAATAAATTAAATTTAAAAAAGAAAAAAAAACAGAAAACAGATTAACCCTTTTAAGATATAAGAACCATAAGCTACCATTAAGATCAGATGTTTTAGCCATTTCTAAACTTTTCCTATCTTCTCATGCCTTATTTCAAATAGATGCTTCCTCCTTCACTACCAGTAATGAGGCTATTTGGGGTAGAGAATAATTGTACAGCACTGTTCTACTCAATGGCCAGTCCCTTATTCCAAGTCTCTCCCTGGCTGGTTACTAGCACCAAGTCAGTCTCCCCAGTCCCTGGGCTTGACTCATTTCTGTAGCTGACTCTGTTCTCTCAGAAAAGCACGCTCAAATGTCTGCAAGGTTTAAAATACTTCAAGAATGTCTTTATTAAAATTACAAACCAAGAAACTTCAGAAAGAGATGTATATCCCACTGTTTTCTAACTGCAGCAACAAAGACACACTGATATCTTAATATCATGCGGTAATCAATGTTTGAATATTTCCTACGAATCTCCCCACGAGATAAAGGGCGAATTCAGAATATTCTATAACAATGCTCCCTCCCGCCTTATCCTCTTCATTCAGCTACTTCCCTGTAGCCAGACTGTTGACTCAAATTGCTCACTATCTCTGCCTTCCCATTCTTCAACACACAAAGTACAGATTCCGATATGAACTAATGTAATTGTTCTGACTTGAAACGTACCTTCTTCACCTTTAAAATGCAGCGAAAGAGGACGGGTTTCTCCACTGAGGATTAAGCCTAGGATTCTCAAGAAGCTAGAATGAAGGACCATAATTCCAACAAAATCTTGGACATCAGTTGACAGTGGCAGCATTCCCTGCCACAATTAAGTTACACCCAGCCAGGTATGCGATATAACACCAGGTGCTGCGTCCTGGGTTCTGGTCTCAAGAGGGGTTAGCACTGCGTCTGTAGGAAAATGGCTCTTCCTCCAGCCCCACCAAAGCCCCCACACCAAATCATATAATACATCACCAGTTCTTTCTATTCAGGATAGATATATGCTTGAGTTCGTCACGAATAATAAATGATAGTCATTATATTTTGCAGGCTTAGCCGGCAGGAATATGGGTTATATCTAACTTTTTATTCGGTGGTTTCCTTCAAGATCAATCCATACGACGCCCCCTCCCAGAGTCGCCATTATGGGTGAAGCCCCACAGCCTTCTGGGCGCCATAGGGAGAGTCTGGGGGGACAAAAGGAATTTGCCTACAAGGACTTACAGATGCCAGTCGTTGAGGGGTTTCTGGCAACTCGGTGCTGACTTCCATCCTCTCCGCACCTCCGGCCTCCTCATCCGTCATCTTGAGGGAAACTGAACCCTCAGTTCCCGACCCTCGGCCAGAGACAAGCCGAAACCTGTAGCGGGTCGAAGAGAGTATGGGCGACACTTTTACGACAGCCCTTGAAGTCAGTTTTGACGCAGAACCAGGGAGCAACTTCCGGACTGCTTTCCGGAAGCAAGCGTCAGGACCAGTAACGGCAAGATTTACTTCCCTTAATTTCTTAGTCGTGCTGTTTGTAAGGCTGTTTGGTTGTGTGTCTGCTTTCGGTTCTGGGAACTAATGCATCTACGAGGTAATAAATTCAGCGTCCATTATATAAAGGAAGAAATTTTTCAAGGGCTAAGCGTGAAAGTGTCACGGTCTTTCTGGCGGGTTGTGGTCTGAGTATGTTTTGTCTCTGAACGTACTTGAATTGGTTTTCAGAGGCCACAAAATGAAAAAGAAAGCTTAGTCTATTCCATCTCTAGGAATCTAGCCTGTGGGCACTTGCATATTCGAACAGAAAAACTCGGGCCCCAGCTTCTCCAATCCCCTCCCCCCCCCCCCCCCCCCCGCCGCGCGCACACACACACCAGTGGGGTTGGTTGGAGAAATAACTAAAAATTGAAGAACGTCTAGTCATTCGTTGGTAGAGAGAAAACAAAATAAATTATGGTGCATCAATACTGTGGAATCCCATGCTGCTCTTAAAAACAATGAGGTAGATCTAGTGAAAAGATCCCCGAGACAAATTTGCTAAGGAAAAAGTCTGAAAGGGGAGAGAATAAATTAACACCTCCGAGGGCCAGGATTAGGATTAGAGGAAGGTGGTCAAAAGCTACTTTAGCGTCATTTGTATTGTTTTGAATTGTTTACAAAAGGAGTAATTTAAAAGTTGTTTGTTTTGTTTTGTTTTTAAAGAAGGGGGAGAATAATAAAGCTCATAACACTCTGGGAAGAAAGGGAGGGGCAGATTTTATGAAATCTTGTCATTCAAGACCTTGAAAATTTTGTCCTAATTTTTAATCCCACTTCATCTGTAGTACCTTCCTACATAGTATCTGTGATTCTGCTCAAAGAAACTACTTGCTGGGCACTAAAATAGTGTTTTTCAGGCTTTTTTGCCCAAGAGCACAAGAAAATAATTTAACATCTCAGTACATCCCTGTATAGACATATACAGAATTACGTATGTGTGAATATAGTTTATATACATATATTGTGAAACAGGTTTCCGGTATCAATTTTAATACCCCTAATATAATATATTTCCGTTTCTATTCCAATATATTTATGCATCTAAAACAAAATGCTCAGGAACAAAAAAATATTATCATGCCTCAATTATGTGGACTAACTAGAATATAAAAATTCGGTAAACTAAATTCAAGAGCATGGGTTATCAGGTTGGAGCTTATTGTAAAGGGTCCTAGATTGTAACTCTTAACAGCAGTCACATATATTCAGGAGGTGTAATTGTTAATTCTAAATTCTGAGATACTGAGCTGCTTGTATACAACTTGGCCTTTCCAAGAAACTTCGGGTATTTATGTGACACCTGAGACTGGAGTCAGAGCCATGTAGTTATAAAAGTCAGCAGTACCTCATACAGGAAATGTTTAAAAAGTTGAAAAAGTGATCAGACATCAAGTAGAGTTATAAATGAAGCTGGTCTAGATAGGACTAAAGTATATCAGAAGACTGGGTAAAGGGTATTGTCTATACTTAAAACGCCGACTTTTATGAGACTAAAGGGAGAGATGTTTATTTGGTGCAAAGTTTACATTTTGGGTAGGCATTTCCTAATTTAACTTGTATGTTCACTTTAGTTGAGCACCATAAGTACAGGGAATCTTGAGCAGGGCAGGAGACTTCTTTGGTTTGTTCAGGTTAGTGTGATTCCCCAATAAATCCTAGAGTGATTTGGACAATGAATAAAGAAGTATTTGTAGGGTCCCCTTAGGGAAATGTGGAGAAAGGGGGAAAGATTCAGCTTCCCCATTTGGAGAATTTCTGATACTCTCGCAAGCAGTGGGTACAACCTAATCAGTAGGCTGAGCCCCCGATCTTGGGGATCATTCCTATAAAACTTATTCCTGCAAAGGATAGGCTGAGCCTACTTAAAATTAGGCCTAAAAGTCACACCCAGAAGACTGCTTTTTTTTTAACATGGACAGGCATCAGGAATCAAACCCAGGTCTCTGGCATAGCAGGTGAGAATTCTGCTGAGCCACCATGGCCCACCCCCAGAGAACTCTTGTTGTTTAGGTGTGGCCTCTCTCTCTAAGCTAACAGGGCAAGGGAACCCGCTGCCCTTCCCACACTACGTGGGACGTGACTCCCAGGGATGTAAATCTCTCTAGCAACGTGGGACAGAAATCCTGGAATGAGCTGGGCCCCAGCATCCTGAGAAAACCTTGACCAAAATGAGGAAGAGAGAAATGAGAAAAATTAAGTGTCAGTGACTGAGAGATTTCAGAGTCAAGAGATAATCTGGTATAGCTTTCACAGTGTGACTGTGTGATTGTGAAAACCTTGTGTCTGATGCTCCTTTTATCTACCTTATCAACAGATGAGTAAAACGTGGAATAAAATGAAGAATAAGGGGAACAAATGTTAAAATAAATTTAGAGTGAAACGCTGGTGATCGGGGAGGGGGAGGGGTGGGGGTATAGTATGTATGAATTTTTTTCTGTTTTCTCTTTATTTCTTTTTCTGAATAGGTGCAGATGTTCCAAGAAATGATCATGACGATGAATATGCAACTATGTGATGATATTGTGAATTAACTGATTATATATGTAGAACGGAATGATCAAAAGTTACGAATGTTTGCATTTGTTTGATGGTGGGGTTTTTTTGTATTAAAAAAATTTTTTTAATTAATAAAAAAAGATAATCTGGGAGCTTATTCTTAAGCATTATATAGATATGCCTTTTCAGTTTAAGGAGTATTGAATGGCTAAAGGGAAGTACCTGAAACTATAGAGCTGTGTTACAGTAGCCTTGTTTTTTGAAGATGATTATATGAAGATAAAACATTTACAATGTGTTGTAGTTTGCTAGCTGCTAGAATGCAACATACCAGATTGACTTTTAATAAAAGGGATTTATTTTGTTGGTTCTTCAGAGGAAAGACAGCTAACTTTCCACTGAGGTTCTTTCTTACATGGAAGGCACAGGATGGTCTCTGCTGGTCTTCTCTCCAGGCCCCTGAGCTCCAGCAACTTTTCCCGGGGTGACTTTCTGCATCTCCAAAGTCCTGGGCTGAGCTGCAAGTGCTGAGATGAGAAATGCCCAGCTGCTTAGGCTGTGCTACATTGCAATCTCTCATTTAAGCACCAGCCAATTAAGTCAAATGTCACTCGTTGCAGCAGACACGCCTGCTAGCCAACTGCTGATCTAATTAGCAACAGATGAGGTTCACGTACCATTGGCTTGTGTCCACAGCAGCAGAACTAGGTATGCTCACCTGGCCAAGTTGACAACTGAATCCAACCAACACACAATGTGACTGTATAATTGTGAAAACCTAGTGTCTGACGGTCGCTTTATCTAGGGTATGGACAGATGAGTAAAAAATATGGATTAAAAAAATAAACAAATAGCAGGAACAAAGGTTAAAATATATTGGGTAGATGGAAATACTAGTGGTCAATGAGAGGGATTTTTTTTTCTTTTTATTTTCATGGAGGGATGCAAATGTTCTAAGAAATGATAATAGTGATGAATATACAACTATGTGATGCTAGTGTGACCCATCGATTGTGCACCATGAATGGAATGTTTGTATGTTAAGCATATTTGTGTTTTTATTTTATCAATACAAATATTTTTTTAAATGCTGATCAAAAGCATTAATTGATTTCATAACCCATAATGGATATTGTCTCACATTTTGAAAAAAACTGCTATAGAAGTTAGCTTCTCTTTTAATCTATGCCTTTGCTCCTGTGGTTCTCATGTACTAGCCCATCCCCTTCTATTTGTCTTTTCCCATTCCTAGATCAATCAAATCAACTAGAAAATCAAGAAATAATAATAGCAGCCATTTATTGACATCTGAATATGATGAAGGTACTGTTCTAAACATTATACATTCTCCTTTAATCCTCGTAAGAGTCCTATAAGTGATTAGTATTACTTCCTTTTTACCACAAATGAGAGAACTGAGGTTAAGAGAAGTTACAACTTGGTTAGAATTATGCAGCTACCAAGTGATAGAGCAGAGATTAGCATCAAGTTAACATGACTTTTAAATCCTTGTTCTTAACCATTTCATCCTACTACCTTATAACAGGTCCAAATAGTTCGTATATGAAAAATGTAGTATTTCAAGTTAGTGATAAATGATGGACAATTCATTAAATGGTGTCAGAATGGTTAAAAACAAACAGAACTGTAAAACACAGTGAACCCTAATGCAAACTATGAACCTTAGTTAATAGTACAATTATTATAGTATTCTTTCATCAGTTTTAATAAAGGTACCACATAATACATGGGGAGGTATATGCCAACTCTGTATTTTCTGTATGATTTTTCTATGAAACTACAACATCCCTAATAAAAAAAATTCTGTTAAAAATTCATCCCTCCTTCAAGCTTCTAGATTTTGATAACCACTTCCCTTTGTTCCCCCAGTTCAAGGAATGGGAGCCGCTTCCCACACTTATGACCTCTTTTAGTTTAGTGGTTCCTTTTTACTTTTTTTTGATCTCTAATACCTGTTTAATCCATTCCTTGTAATCTCTCTATTGGGTTAAAAAAAACAAATGGTTAACTATTTGAGAAAACATTATCAGATCTTTAGCTCATGTCATGTATCAAGATAATTCCCCTTGAGATGCACATGTTCAAAAAAAATGATCTTGGTGATGAATACACAACTATGTGATGATATTGTGAGCCATTGATTGTAACCATGTCCAGAATGTATGTTTGTTGTTTACAATAAAAATGTTTAAAAAAAATTCTCCATAAATTAAAGACTAACTACTGAAAAACAGTTAAGAAAAAGTAAGTAAATATTTTTGTAATACTGGGTGGAGAAGGCTTTTCTGAGCATGATACACCAAAGTCAGGCAATATTAAAAGACTAATATGTAATTTCATAAAAATGAGAAAGTTAAATATAAAAATAAAAGGTAATCAGCAAACCGGGAATAAATGTCTGCAACATACATGAAAGACCAAAGAATAAAATCCTACAGAAGACTATTCCATTAGAAAAATGGGCAGAAGACATAAATATGCAACTCACGAATTTTTATAAATATTAAAAAAAATTAACTGGTGGGGAGAGGTATGGATTCTTTGTGGAAGAAAAGGAAATGACTTCATTTAGATTACGATGGATTGACTTAGGTTGGATTGTTTGATGTGCAATAAAACTATTCAAAAATGAACAGAGAGAAACAAGTGCTTAGAGAAAAGGCAGAGAAAGAGATGTACTTACTTGCTGTCAGTAGGGAAACTGAAAGGTACAGCCCCTTGGAGGGCAGTGTAATGGTTCCATAGGACGCTAGGGGTGGGGTTGCCATGTGATCCTGAAACCTATTGCTCAATACATATCTGGAGGAACTGAGTAGGGGGACACAAATGGACATTTGCACCCTCGTGTTTATGTTGACAGTGTTCCGCATTCACAATGGTTGAAGGTGGACTAAGAATATAACAAACTATGAATGGGAGGGGGAACTATTGTGTATACTATAGTATACTACTCAGCAGCAGCAAGAAGGTATGAAGTTGTGAGGCATGCGACCTTAAGGTTCAGGTGAATGAACCTTAAGGACTGTATGTTGAATGAAATGTCAGAAACAAAAAGACAAATATTATCATGCCTTACTTATATAGACTAATTATAACAAAACTCAGTGAACTGAAGTCAAGCATGGGTTATCAGGTTGGGGCCTATCATACAACCCTAGACTGTAAGCACTTATAGCAGTCACATATATTCTAGAATTATAACTGTTAATTCTAAATTCTGAGATAATGAGCTCTTTGTACCTAACCTGGTTGTTTCCAGAAACCTCAGGTATTTATATGACATGTGAGACTCAGAGTTAGAGCTCTGAAGCTGTGAAAGTCATAGAACCCCATACAGGAATTGTTTAAAAATGTGTAAAAGGGATCAGACTTCGACTAGAGATATGAAGGAAGCTGATCTGAATAGGACTAAGGTAGATCACAGTACAGGGTAAAGGATGATATTATCCATGTTTTAAAACTTCAACTTCTTTGTGAGACCAAGAGGAGAGATGTTTATCTGTTGAAAAATTTTTATTTTCAATCACACATTACCTAATTTAATTTGTATGGTCAGTTTAGTTGAACACCCTATGTACATGGAATCTTGAATAGGGCAAGAGATTTTGTTGGTTACTCAAGGTTAGTGCAATGTCCTGATAAATCCCAGAGTAATTTGGGCAGTGAATAAAGAAGTATTTGCAGGGTCCCTTTGGAGGACTGGGGAAAAAGGAGGAAATATTCAACCTTTCCATACTGGGGATAAAGGAAATATCAACCATAAGGTTTACACAATCACATAGTCACATTGTAAACACTATATAGTTATACAGTCGTCTTTGAGAATCAAGGTTACTGGGACTCTAGCCACTCCAATACACCATAAACTGAAAAGGGATACCTATATAGCATAAGAATAACCTCCCGGACAACCTCTTGACTCTGTTTGAAATCTCTCAGCCACTGACACTAAATTTTTTCTCATTTCTTTCTTCCCCATTTTGGTCAAGAAGGTTTTCTTAATCCCTTGATGCTGGGGCCCAGCTCATTCTAGGATTTCTGTCCCACGTTGCTGGGGAGATTTATACCCCTGAGAGTCATTGTGGTAGTTGGATTCAGTGGTCGACTTGGCCAGGTGAAGGCACCTAGTTCTGTTGCTGTGGACATGAGCCAATGGTACGTGAACCTCATCTGTTGCTGTTGGTGATTACATTTGCAGTCAGCTAGGAGGCATGCCTGCTACAGTGAATGATGTTTGACTTAATTGGCTGGTGCTTAAAGGAGAGAGCGCAACGTAGCACAGCCCAAGCAGCTCAGCATACCTCATCTCAGCACTCTCAGCTCAGCCCAGGCCTTTGGAGATGCAGAAAGAAATCACCCTGGGGAGAGTTGTTGGAACCCAGAGGCCTGGAGAGAAGGCCAGCCGAGATCACCCTGTGCCTTCCCACATTAAGAAAGAACCTCAGTTGAAATTTAGCTGCCTTTCCCTCTGAAGAACTAACAAAATAAATCCGCTTTTATTAAAAGCCAATCCGTCTTTGTGTGTTGCATTCCAGCAGCTAGCAAACTAGAACAGTCATGTCCCACATAGGGCGGGAAGGGCAGTGGGTTCCCTTGCCCTGTCAGCTTAGAGAGAGAGAGGCCACATTGCGCAACAAAAGAGGTTCTCTGGTGTGATTCTTAACCATAATTATAAACAGGCTTATCTTCTCCTTTGCAGGAATAAGTTTCATTGGGGCAAGCCCCAAGATCAGGGGCTCAGCCTATTGATTTGGTTGTCCCCACTGCCTGTGAGAGTATCAGGAATTCCCAGATGGGGAAGTTGAATATTTCCTTCTTTCTCCCCAGTCCCTCAAGAAGACATTGCATGTACTCTGTTATTCTCTGCCCAAATTACTCTGGGATGTATCGGGGCATTACACTGAAAGCCTTTTAAGGAGGATTCAGAAGAGACAGGCTCTCTTCCTGCTTCGGTTGGTGAGCCTCTCCTGTGGAGTTGGTCCAGACCCTCCGCTGGAATCGTCAGCTTCACAGCCTGCCCTGCAGATTTTGGACTCTGCGTTCCCGTGGTCAAGTGAGGCACTTTTATAAATTTTATATTTGTGAGTATTCCCTGTTGATTCTGTTTCTCTAGAGAACCCTAACTAATACATAGACCAATGGAGTTTAATGCTACAAAATATAAAAAGTGCATTGATATGGTTTCAAATTTTACATTGAACTGATTTTTAAGAAACTACAACTTGCAGAGTTCTAGCAAAGTACCAAAGAAGAATATTCACTGTTATCCAAAAGGCAATTAGAATATTCTGACCTTTTCCAGCTTTATCTGTGAGAGGCCATATTTTCTTCATATATGTCAACCAAATCAACATATCCCAAAAGAATGAATGCAGAAGCAGATACAAGAATCTGGCTGTCTTCTATTAAGCTACATATTAAAGAGAGATTTACAAAAAATGTAAAACAAACAGTTCGATTTTTTTTTTTTTTTTGGAAAAAGTATCTCTAATTTGAAAATGTTATGGCTGAGAGATTCCAAACAGAGTCGAGAGGTTATCCTGGAGGTTATTCTTACGCATTAAGTAGATATCACCTTGTTGTTCAAGGTGTAGTGGAGAGGCTGGAGGGAATTGCCTGAAAATGTAGTGCTGTGTTCCAGTAGCCAAAGACATACTTTTAAAAATTAGCTTCCATTCATAGTAACTTTCATGAGTAAACAAGCTACAAGGGCATTTTGAAGGTGCCATTTTACTGTTTGAAGCACTATCAACTAATATATTTTGATTAGATCTCTCGATGCCCCAGGATAACACAATCAGGGCAGGCATGCTTAGCACTCCTTCTTAGATTCCTCATTCATGGATTGTGCTGGATGTTCTCAACCTTGGCTTCACATTATGGTAAACTGGGAGGTATTTTTTTTTAACTTTTTTATTGTACAGTATAGCATATATACAAAGCAAAGAGATAAAAAAAAAAAAAAGCAAGAGTTTTCAAAGCATTCTTCAACAAGTAGTTACAGGACAGATCCCAGAATTTGTCACGTTCTACCATACGATCCGCTCACATTTTTACTTCTAGCTGCTCCAGAACATAGGAGGCTAAAAGGCTTAAACTTTTTTATCATCGCAATCAACATTTTTTCTTTCTTTTTTTTGTGAAAAATAGCATATGTACAAAAAAGCAATAAATTTCAAAGTACACATTTAGTTGTAGAATAGTTTTCAGAGTTTGACATGAGTTACAATTCCACAATTTTAGGTTTTTACTTCTAGTTGCTCTAAAATACTGGAGACTAAGATATCAGTTTAATGATTCAGCATTCATATTCATTTGTTAATCCTATCTTCTCTGTATAACCCCATTACCTTTGATCTTTCCATCCCTCTCTTGGGGGTGTTTGGGCTATGGCCATTCTAACTTTTTCATGCCGGAAGAGTCTGTCACTAATACGGGGTAGGGAGATGGGGCTATCTGATGTTCTGGAGAGGCTGGGCCCTCTAGGTTTCAGGACCTATCTGGTCCAGGGACTTGTCTGAAAGTTGTGATTTCTGGTAAGTTGCTCTAGTGCGTGGAACCCTTGTGGAATCTTATAAATTGCCCTAGGTGTTCTTTAGGACTGGCTGGAATGGTCCTGGTTGGGGTTTGGCAGGTTGGTAGGTAGCAGTGTCTAACTGAAGCTTGCATAAGAGCAACCTCCAAAGTAGCCTCTTGACTCTATTTGAACTCTCTCTGCTACTGATACTTTATTAGCTACACTTCTTTTCCCCCTTTTGGTCAGGATGGAATTGTTGATCCCATGGTACCAGGGCCAGATTCATCCCTGGGAGTCATCTTCCACATCACCAGGAAGACTTTCACCCTGGATGTCATTATTATGATTAACTGGGAGGTTTTTAAAAATTGTAATGCCAAGTCTCACTCCAGTGATTCTGATTTCATTTGAAAGGGGTGGGGACTTAGTATTGGTATTTTTTAAACCTCTCCCAGGTGATCTTTATGAGCAGTCATAGTTGAGAACCACTAGGTGATGCAGTCTCAGCTGCCCTTCTTTTCTGAGATGTTTTCTTATGTGAGTTGATAGTGGTGCCTACCCGTATTCTTCCTGACTGCTACATATCCTTTGTATTCCTCACCCAGATTAGTGGAAAGTAGCCTTCCTAATTAGTCTCCCTATTTCCAGTTTCTTGCTCATGTGCATCTTCTTTTCTGCCAGAACTTCCAGAATTCTTTTTCTTTTTTTTTTTTTTTTTGGTGGTTAGACTATTTTATTAAGAACCTCCTCTCCCAACCCTCATAGTTTCTGGGTCACTGTTTCTGCTTGAAGATCTTATATGCCAGCCCCAAGAAGATAGTAGGGGGCAGGAGCTCTGAATGCTGCTTGATGAGTCTCAGAAGGCAGCTGTAACTGTCTTCCTCGAACTGGATAAGGACAGCTGGCAGCTCCACCTCCTTGTACAGCATCATCACCCAGGCCACCTTCTCAGCCCCCTTCTGCCCGTAATTCTCCTGCAGGATCTGGTGCTGTTCCAGAGAGGCCCATTGCAGACACTGAGCCACCAACCAACTGCATTTGTTGTCTTAGATGTCAGTGTCAACCTTGCCAATCACACTAGGGTCCCCCCAAAAGTCAAGGTAATCATCCTGGATCTTAAAGAACTCTCCCATCTCCAGAAGGATCTTCTTGGCATTGGCAAACTCCTTCTCCCCCATCAATGCTCACCATATACATGGCAGCATCTACAGGCAGGTAGAAGGAGTAGAAAACTTTTGTACTTGACAATGGATTTGTACCTCGTTTCACTTAATCTACCAAGATCCACATTGCCCTGGGGGTAGGGAGTGGGAGGAGGGCTGCGATAAGATGAGAGTCTACCGATCTTTAAAATAGACTCAAAATACTCATTGGTCCCACAACAATTTCCAAGGCCAAGTTAAAAGCTAGCACCTTGTAGAGACCCAGGGCCTGGGCGCCCTTCCATATTGAGAATAAGTTACTGCATGTAGCCACCTACAATGACCAGGACATACATTAAAGCTCATCACATCTCCTCAGGGAGGGGAGGAATGTACAATTGGTGTCATAAACAAAGCATTAAAACTCCCCTCCCTTGATCACTATTGACAGCAAAACTTCAACCCCCTGAGTCACGACACCCTGCTGAAACCCTGTTCTCACACCTTTGTCCTAAACCCTTATAAGCCCTTGTACTCCCCCGCCCTTTGCTGAGCATTGACTTCCATTTCCCGACTGACTGCCATTGAGAAGACTCTTCTGTTAGTAATTCCCAATAAAATTCATGCCTAACTCTGTGCCTGACGTGTCCTTTGGCCTTTGGGCTGCCCCTACCCAAGCCCTCTGAAAGCCAGGTTGGAATACACGTATCATGTTTCATCATGAGAAATTCCCTCCTAGGGACCTTAGAGTTTTCAGCTTGAGGCCTTATTAAAATGCATATATGTTTGAGGAGTGTTTCAGTTTGCTAAAGCTGCCAAAATATACCAGAAATGGATTGGCTTTTATAAAGGGGATTTATTAGGTTATAAATTTACAATTCTAAGGTCATGAAAATGTCTGAATGAAGCCATCAACAAGAGGATAACCCTTCTCAAGAAAGGCCCATCATGTCTGGGTGTTCTCTGCCACGTGGGAAAGCACATGGTGACATCTGCTGGGCTTTCTCTCCAAGGTTGGTTTCGAAAATGGCTCTTTCAGCTCTGATGGGGCCTTCTGCCCTCTCCTGGGGTATTTTCTAAGTGTCTGTTGGTCCTCTCTCAACTTCTCTGGGTCAAACTCTGGGTTTCATTTCTCTCGTCTCTGTGTTGGCTCTGAGCACTCTCTATGTTTTCTTCCTTTATTCTCTTCATAGAGAACCCCAGTAAAAGAATTAAGACCCATTTTGAACTGGGTGGGTCACATCACCTTGGAAACAATCTAAGCAAAAGGTCCCACCCACAAAAGGTCTGTACCCACAAGATTGAATTAAAAGAACATGGCTTTTCTGGGGTACATAACAGTTTCAAAATAGCAAGGAGGATAAACTTTTATCAGATTACCTTTTAGTAAGGATTAGTTAAGCAGATGCCTGTAATCCAAGTTCTTTGAAATTGTACATATCATGCTGTTATAGGTTGGATTTCACAAGAAGCAGACTTTAAGACAGGTTAGCATGCAGGAGGTTTATTAAAGGAGTATTCTTTTTTTAAAATTTATTAATTTAAAAAATTAACAAACCAAATAAAACATCATCATATATAATCAGTAATTCACAATATCATCACATAGTTGCATATTCATCATTTCTTAGAACATTTGCATTAATTCAGAAAAAAATAAAAAGACAATAGAAAAAGAAATAAAACGAACACAGAAAAGAAAAAAAAGATTATACCTACCATACCCCTTACTCCTCAGCCTATAGCTTTTGTTGTCCACACTGCTTGTGAGAATATCAAGAATTCAACTTGGGGATGCTGAATTTCTCCCTGTTCTCACCATTCCCCGAAGGGGGCTTTGCAAATACTTTTCCACTCACTGATCAGATCACTCTGGGATTCATCGGGGCATCACTCTGGACAAACCAACAAAATCTCATGTCCTACCTGAGATTCCAAGTACTTATGGTGTTCAATCAAACTATCTACATAAGTAATATTAGGAAATGCACTAGTCAAAATATAAATTTTGTAACAAATTTTTTGCTTTAGTCGCACACATAAGGTGACATTTTAAAATATTAATTACCATCTATTTTCAGCACCCTGCAAAAATGACATTCCTTTGTTCTTCCTCATGCAAAAACATTTTTAAAATTTGTACATTTATTCACTATTATTATGCACTCTAGGCATTCCTAAATTATACCATCTCAATCTTTAACATCTATCTTTCTTTCTGCTTTCATTTATGTCCCCAGCCCTCCTCCCTCTATCATTCTCACATTCAGCTTCATTTAGTGTTTTAACATAATTGTATTACAGGTAGGTAGTATTAAGGAGTATTCTTGATGCTAATGTCAATCACCATTGCTATGTCAAGAGAGATATGGAGTTCAGTAACAAAAAAGTGAGTTCCAGCATTGGAAAGGCTCCTTTGGAGGTGTGAATGGAGAGTACCTGGGACCAACATTTTATTTTCTTGGCAATAAACATTTTCTTGTAAATAAAACTTGTTGAAATTCCTCCTCAAACTCAGGGCATGCTTTAGTCCCAATTGCCATTATTTCTGGTTGGAGAGCTCAGGCCTTTCCTCACATGCTGTCAGTGCCTGGGTTGGGTTGGGAGGACTATTCCAGAGCTCCTGATTTATACCTGAACAGAGACAGTTTGAAGTTTGGCTTCGGTCCCTGCCTTCCCACTGTTAGCCCTGGCTCTGCCCCCAATAACTTCCATATTCTTCCCTAAGCATTAATGTTCGATTCCCAATCCTCCTGGCACCTGGTATTTGATGTGCAATCCTTTAGTTTGGGACTCTCCTCCTTTTCTGGCCTCCCAGGTCAACTCCCACAGTGGCCACCTCCCTTAACCTCATTCCTTGATCTCCAGATGTACAGCACCTGGCTACTAACCCTCCAGCATGCAATGCTCAAGGGTCTCTTCTTAATGGGAGTGTGGCAGCACAATGCTGGCATAGAAATCTCAACGTTGTTTACCATCTGCAGGGATACCGCTGCCACACTACCGATTGATCGGGGCTTCTTACAACCCTCTTTACCTTGAAAAGGTAAAGTCTAATCTCCAGCAGCGCGCCACCCAAACCCTGCCCTCAGATAATCACTGAACTAGTACTTCCCCAAGAGGCAGCGCAAACTAATGAAAAGTTTCATGTCCCTCTTCCAGGTCGAACTCCTCAGAGCAGGTCATTCCTGTTTAATGAGGGTACATCTCCTGGCTCCATAGAATAGACTCAAGAGAGTCACAGTCAGGTCCCAAGTTCTTGAAAGATAAAATGAATTTTCTTAGATTATGGAAAAAACAAATGTATTTTGTGTTTTAAAAGAAGAGGAAATTTCTTCAGAAAGTTGAGAATAAATGGTAAGCAGGTAGAATTTGGATAAATATGAAGATAAAACTAAAAATTATATAGTCATTCTCTCTTTTACTTAGTAATGGTGATCATTGCAATGGTGACCTAAGATCGAGCTTCCCCCTATAACAAAATGATCTTTTCTTAAAATTTTAGCCAATGTGGAATGGATGTCTCCAACCACATAGTTTTGAAGCCAGACAGCCCCAGAAGTTCTCAGAGAAATCAAGATCTCAACCAAAGGCTGGCGCCGTGAGGGTTCAGAGTTCTTTCCTGAAGAACCTCGGGAAAGAGGTTCCTTAGGAAAGAACACAAGGACTAGTCAGTGTGTACAGCTAAATAGCTTAATAAGTTCGATGCCAGAGAACGCTGGGAATTCCCAGCTGAACGCCGGAAAGCCCCTGGAGTTCCAGACTGGATGTCCTAGAGCTCCAGGAATTCTCTGCAGGGTTCAGAGAATTAGTCCCAATTGCCGTTATTTCTGGTTGGAGAGCTCAGGCCTTTCCTTTTCAATCTCTAGACTTCTCCGAGAATTATCTCGCAGTCAAGAATTATCTCAGAGAAGTCTAGACCCTGAGCAGGTGCTGACACCATGAACGTTCTTGACTCAGCTACGGGAAAGAACTCAAGGGCTAGTCAGTATGTACAGCCAAAGAAACCAAAGACTAGCGGGTGTGTACAGCTCAAAACTTTAATGCATAGCGAAGATACGCACTGGAAGATGAGCATGGGCAGTCTCCAAAGGAGAAGAAGCAGTCTGAGATCAGAATCCTTGCATTATAGAGACTTGGAGGGCCCCTCCCCTTCTGGCTATGCTAATAAAGGATTGATGAACTGCACTTTTCATTGGTTCTTTTCAAGTGCCTGAGTGAAGACTAGGTGTTGGGGGGAGGAGGGGTAAGTAGGGGTGTGTGTGTGCCAAAAGGAACTTTTTGTTATGGGTCTTAAAGTCACTTTCCCCACCCTCCTCTATCTAATTGCCTCAGTTTGAAACAGAAATTTAAAATTTGGTACATAAAAGAATCTTACTATCTGACTTTTAGATAATCATTATAATTAGAGAATTGACTAATTTGTAAGTCTTTAAAATATAATACAAGTTTGTTTAATTATCTGTACTCAAAGTGGACATTGAAAAGGATATATTCTCTTTCGAGAAACACTACCTGCTTTAATTTAAATTTAGTAGAGACTAAACAAAGATTAGATCATTAGATATATTAATAGCTACAAATTCTGTCTTTATGAGACTGATTTTTAAGTTTGATACTTGCCAGTGAAGAGACTATTTTTTAAGATATCATTATCTTTATCTACATAGAATAATAGTGCTTTAAATCAGTGCATATTAAGCTTTAATGTCCCTCTAAATCATCTTAATTATTAAAGTTCTGAAATAGTATGCAGGAGGCCTAGACATAGTCTAAACGTATTATTAAAAGTATTCTACTGATGTGACTAATAATATTAAAAATAATTTTATCTTGACTAAATTGTATGTCACTACGAATGACAAGTACAATCCCTTGAAGATCAACTTTATATTCTTCACATAACTGTGAGACTGTCCTGTATACAAGAATCTATAAACAGTACTGTGTGATTCTCCTCCTTAAGAATTACAAATCCTTCCATCGATTTCTGCAGATTCCTTTACCAACAATCCGTTATCTAATAATAATCTGATTTTGTAACTTTGTAATGTTTTTTCTAATTTCCCCAAAGTTTTAAAATATAAATGCACTTGTTTAGGACTACGGATATAAACTGCTCAACATTAATTTTTTAAATATCTGATTGCCACTAACAAAAGTATATAATTGCTTAAGATTATACACTGATTATCAAAACTCCAATTATCCAAAGAGAAACATTTTCCTGTTCACTAGGTAACATCTCTTGCTTCTGGGAATGACATGAACACGTGTGTTTTAGAAACCTCTCAAGTTGTGAAGGTGGTATGGAGAATAATTTTTGGGAAGGTGTAGAATTGAAGAGAGCAGAGACTGAAAGGAGAGTAAATTCAGGTAAGTAATGACAAGGGAATGAGCTAAACCAGTTGCGAGAGGGGAAGGATTAGAAAAGTCAGTTTTAAGAGGAATATAGGAAGTAGAATTAACAGGGTTCTAAGATTGGTTGGATGTGAGGGATGAGTAAAGATGTCAGCCATGTTGCTGGCTTGAGTTACTGAATGTCAGCCACTAAAATAAGGACTCCTAAAAGAAGAACAAGTTTTGAGAGAAGATTATGAGCTAGTTTTGAATAGATTTTGATGTGTCTTTGGAACCTACAGTTGGAGCCATCTAATAAGTGCTGGGTGTACAGGTCTGTAGTTTAGGGGAAAGACCTGACTGGAGACATAGGAGTCCAAGAGAATGAAGATAATAGTTAAAACTATGGAATAACAGGATGACTTGGGTACAGTGTACAGAGTAAGAAAACAACTAGGATAAAATCTGGGAGAGACCTACATTACCTATATTTGAAGTAGTGAAGTAGTTGAAGGGCTGAGAAGAATCAATAATCCTATAAAAAGTAAGGATTGGCACAGATATGGTAAGATAAAATTTTAAGGGTGCTTATTTTTAAAAAATTTTTATTTGGAAATCATTTCAAACCGAAATAAAAGAATAAGAATAAGAAAGTTAGTGTAAGAAATGGTGATGTGAAAATAATTTCTACATATTATGTTTATGAGTTCAATTTAGAACTATTGACCACAGCACACATTGTAAATGTCCATATGACAAATTTTCCTATGACTTTTAATTCTTTGAAAGTTTGTTTTCTTGGTGAATTGCTGTCTGTTTTCTTTATGAGATAATAATAAATCTATTTACCTTTCTGCTTTGACTGTCAGGAACTGAGAGCCGGCACCTTTTGTGTAGAACTGTAGTTGACTAGCTGTTCTATCCAGTATTTCCTGGAGAATCATTAACTATAATTAAGTAAATAAATCTTGTTCCTAATCATTTTGAGTACTGGCAAAGTTACGTTTCTACCTGAGCCGTGTGATCCTGATCCTGGAAAACAGGAAAGGTTAAGAAATCCCTTCATCCTTTGTATTTTAGAAAATGGGTTTACTCAAAGATCCACCCTTCCTCAAAAGTCTTGAATGACTCACCTAGCCCCTCTTGTTTACCTATTACAGTGTTGTACGCAGTCCTTTCACATTCCCATTCTTTGACTCATAATTAGTTGAATTGCTTGTCCCCATTGATCAATCGGGACAAAATATCTTCTAACCAAAAGTCAGGTAAATGTCTCTCCTTCCTCCAACCTCCTGAACTTTAAGGATGCCTTCCAGAAAAAAAACTGCTTCAGCATAAAATAGTCTCAGATCTACTATCTGATCATGCCAACCTTTTATCTCACTTCCCTACTTCTACAAAATAAAACCCCTTTTTGCCTAACTCTTGGTCAGAAAGTTCTCCCTATTGCAGTAGTCCCCTTTCCCCTATTGCAATAGCCACTTTCCCCACTTTGCAATAATCCTTTCAAATTAAGTCTCTCCTTACCAAATACAGATTTGATTTTTATATGACATTACTATGAGAGAAGCAGCTTGGTAGTAATTCAGGATCTGCAATTCAGAATGCTGGCCTTTGTAACTTAAACACTGTTTCTCTATCCATGATGCCTTATGGGCATGTCTGTTCCTACCAGACATTACACAGCCTCTTACCATAACTGGAAGGTAACTTACCTATTTTTTGAGGTTCCTCCAAGGCCTCCTCCAATGCAAATTACATATGCCACATTGCCTATATTTTAAATTATATCATCTCAAGCTTATCTTCCAAGTTTGGCTTTAAAATAGCCATCCAGAAGTTTTCTAGTGGTACAGAACCAAAACAAAACCACAAACTATTTCATTCATATGGATAAACTTCTCCACACACACACACTATAACCCTTGTCCTTCAGTAACTAGTACGGTCTTTTAACTATCTTTCTTCCCCCCAATATTCAATCAGTTGCCAAGTTCTGTAACTTCTGACTTTACAAAGTATTTTACATCTGATGCTTCCTTTTGGATCTTGGTGCTACACTTTCCCGTCTTCTTCAAGTCTTCGAAATTACCTACCACCTGGATTATTGCAGTATTCTTCCAAAGGATTTTCTGCCACACATCTCCTCTGTCTAATCAGTTCTCAACACTGTTGCCAGATCCATCTTACCAAAACTGTTGTCTTCACTGAGGGTTTATAGAGGCCTTCCACAATGTAACTCAAGCTGAGGGTCTGGTGTAATTACCACTGTTCCTCTAGGCTTAATCCAGACCCAGCCAAACTGAAATTCTCACTGTTCCCTGAATTTGCCCTGCTTTTTCTCACTTTAATGTTTTTGGTCCCCATGGAAAATGCTTTTCCCTGCCCAACCCCAATCTTTCACATTCAGAAATGCTGCCCATCCTTTATATGTTGCCCCCTTAAAAACTTTTCCTCATTCTATTTATTTATTTTATTTATTTATTTTATTAAAAACTTTTCCTCATTCTATTTATTTATTTTATTTATTTATTCTATCTATTCTATTCTATTTCTCCCTTCTACATGTTATCTTTTCACTTTCTTGATAGTGCCCTTTGACATACAAAAGTTTTTAATTTTGATGAAGTCCAATTTACTTATTCTTTTATTGCTTATTGTTTTGGTGTCATATCTAAGTCACCAGATCTTAAATTTATTGTATTTACCAATACAAGTCTTCAAGATTTTCCTCTATGTTTTCTTTTAAGAGCATAATGGCCTTTGCTTTTCTAGTTAGGGAGTTGATCCATTTTCATTTATGATATGAGATAGAGGCCCAATTTCATTCCTTTGCATGTGGATATTCAGTTTTCCCAGTACAATGGGAGAGACTATTCTTTCCCCATTAAACGGACTTGATGTCCATGTTAAAGATTAATTGGTCATAGATATGTGGGTTTATTTCTGAACTCTCAGTTCCATCCCATTGGTCTATTTGTTCTATCCTTATGCCAGTGTCTACTCTTTTGATTTCTGTAGTTTTGAAGTGTTTTAAAATCTGAAATTGTGAATTCTCCAACTTTGTTCTTCTTTTTGAAGATGGTTTTTGCTATCCTCTGCCATTTCATATGAATTTGATGATTTGATTTTCCATTTCTGCAAAAAAGGCTACTGAAATTTTGGTCAGGATCATATTGAATCTGTAAATCACTCTGGGTAATATTGACATCTGTACCAGTTTGAAACTCTTATGTACCCCAGAAAAGCCACGTCCTTTATCCTCATTCAGTATTGCCGAGCAGAACCTTTCTGATTGTTTCCATGGAGATGTAACCCACCCAATTGTGGGTGGTAATTTTTTTTTGATGTTTTCCTTGGAGATGCATCTCCACCCGTTCACAGTGGGGTTGCTTATTGGAGTCCTTTAAGAGGGAACTGTTAGGAACGGGGTTGTTAAAGGATTCCAGATGAGACAGTGAGTCAAAGCTTAGCAGGTTTATTGAGAGAGAGAGAAATAGATTGAGAGCAAAGGGAGAGCAGCCAGGTGGGAGCCAGCGAAACCTGCTAGCGAAAGGAAAGGAAAAATGGCTCCAACTCTCATACTGACAGCTTGTGGTTTTAAAAGAAAAAATATGCCAAGAGGGGTGGGGGGTGACATGTGGCCTCAGACATCACCGGGAGATATCAGGCTGGTGTAGGTCATGACTTCATGCTCATGGTTATCTGGTTTGGCCTCTGGCAGATAGGGCATTGGCACGTTCCTGGTCATCTATCTTGCGAGCACATCAGGTCCTGTCAGAGAAGCTCCTGAGGGAGAAAAGCTGAAGGGTCTCCATGCCACAGAATCCATTTTGTATGTCAAGATTATTTTCTGAGACCTGACAGGAACCATTTTGGAAAAAGTTTTAGAGTCACCAAAACTGACAGAGCCACCAGAATTGACAGAGCCACCAGAACCCACAGAGCCACCAGAACCGACAGAGCCACCAGAACCAACAAAACCCACAGAACCAACATCGCCAGCAGAATGGACAGAGCCCTAGGGAAGCCGTTGAAGAAGCCTGGGGAAAACACTAGCAGACATTGCTATGTGCCTTTCCAGCTGAAACAGAAATCTTGAACATTATCAGTCATCTTGAGCCAAGGTATCTGTGCTGGTTTGAAAGGAAGCATGCCCCCTAAGAAAAGCCATGTTTTAATATAAATCCCATTTCATAAAGGTAGAATAATCTCTATTCAATACTGTATGTTTGAAACTGTAATGAGATCATCTCCCTGGTTGATGTGATTTAGTCAAGAATGGTTGTTAAACTGGATTAGGGGATGACATGTCTCCACCCATTTGAGTGGGTCTTGATTAGTTTCTGAAGTCCTATAAAAGAGGAAACATTTTGGAGAGAGAGATTCAGGGAGAGCAGAGAATGCTGCAGCACGACGAAGCAGAGAGTCCACCAGCCAGCGACCTTTGGAGATGAAGAAGGAAAACGCCTCCTGGGGAGCTTCATGAAACAGGAAGCCAGGAGACAAAGCTAGCAGATGACACCGTATTCGCCATGTGCCCTTCCAGCCGAGAGAGAAGCCCTGACTTTGTTTGCCATGTGCCGTCTCACTTGAGAGAGAGACCCTGAACTTCATCGGCCTTCTTGAACCAAGGTATCTTTCCCTGGATGCCTTTGATTGGACATTTCTATAGACTTGTTTTAATTGGGACATTTTCTCGGCCTTAGAACTGTAAACTTGCAACTCATTAAATTCTCCCTTTTAAAAGCCATTCCATTTCTGGTATATTGCATTCCAGCAGCTAGCAAACTAGAACAGTATCTTTCCCTGGATGCCTTAATTTGGACATTTTTATAGCCTTGTCTTAATTTGGACATTTTCATGGCCTTAGAACTGTAAATTTACAACTTAATAAATTCCCCTTTTTAAAAGCTGTTTCACTTCTGTTCTATCACATTCTGGCAGCTTACAAGCTAGAACATCTTAACAATATTAAGTCTTCCAATCATGAACATGGGTTGTCTTTCCATTTATTTTTGTGTTTTTTATGTATTTCAGCAATGTTTCTTGATTTTCAGTGAACAAGTCTTTTACATCCTTGGTTAAATGTATTCCTAGATATTTGACTCTTTTATATGGTATCACAAATGGAATTTTCTTAATTTCTTTTTCAAATTGCTTATTGCCAGTGTATAGAAATACAACTGACTTTGCTGTATTGATCTTGTACACCAAAAATTTCTGAATTAATTTATTAGCTGTAGTAACTTTCTCATGTATTCTTTGAAATTTCTCTATATAGAATCATATCATCTGAAAATAGAGATAGTTTTACCACTTCCTTTACAATCTGGGTGCTTTTTATTTCTTTTTCTTGCCTACTTGTTCTTGTCTAGAATTTCTAGTACAATGTTGATAACCGTGGTGACACTGAGCATCCTTGTCTTTTTCCTGACCTTAGGGGGAAAGCTTTCAGTCTTTCACCATTAAGTATGATATTAATTGTGGGTTTTTCATATATGCCCTTTATCATGTGAAGTTTTGAGCCCCTATAGTGACGTTTTTAGATCTTATATTGTACTTTTCAACTTCAGAATTTCAACCGGTTCTTTTTTTTTTTTAATTTTTATGCCTTTATATTTTTTTGCTTAAAAAACTTTTATTTGAAAAAATGCATTCAAAAGTCCAACAATTTTTTACTATAAATTATGATTCTCAAACCCATTCCCGAATGATGGTAACATACACATTAGAGAAGGTAGCTAAAGGAAAGAGAGCACCAAAGAGAAGAGAAAATTGTGTCCAAAGAGCAGATATGAGGCTGAATGAGGCTGAAGATCAGGGAAACCAGAATATCTTGGAGTCCCCCACCTTTCTACCCTTTGCTGTTAACCCTTCAGCTCTTGTTAAACCCTCAGGTTATTGGCCACTTGAAGTAACAAGATCAGTTAATTTCAGAGTAACTAGCTTGACTGGAACTGAGAGTAAATTGGGACTCTATGGCCAATGTTAGACCCTGAAAAATTGCAGGAAATACACTGGCATTTGTAAAAATTAGAACCTCAGTTACTATAGGTGGAGACAAACTGGATAGATGGTGGAACCTCACTTACTATAGGTGGAGACAAACTGGATAGATGTTGGAACCTCAGTTACTATAGGTGGAGACAAACTGGATAGATGGTGGAATTAACAGAGTGGATCTGTTCCCCTGTTCCTTACCCCCACTAACAAAGAACAGGATGCTTTTTATTATGGATCTTATGGAAGACCCCAGCCTTCTTGTCTCAAAGTAGGTAGGAGCTCATTTGTCTTGTACTGCCTTCCCAAATAACCCTGCAAGAAGAGACCAGAACAAAGAACACCTGAGAAAACTAAAGGTGCCTAAAGACCCTGCTCCTTATTGCTTTCCCACCTAATGGAGACTCTTCAGCCAGGTGGGAAGTAGGATCTGGTCTTCAGACAAAACTCCCTGAGTTTTATCTGTGTCTTTTCTAGGATTTGGTTACAGAAATAATCTATGCCTTTATTGAAACTTTCTATTTCTTGTAACATTGTCATACCTTCCTTCCTTTACTTCTTTAATTAAGCTTTCCTTTAATTCTGTGAGCATATTTATAGTGGATACTTTGACATCTTTTTCTCTCAAATCTGACATTTCATCACTCTCACAAGCAGTCTCTGTTGCCTGCCTTTTTTCCAGTGTATGTGACACATTTTGCTGTTTCTTTGTATCTGAATAATCTTTTTGTTGAGAACTGGACATTTTAGGTAATCCACTGTGGCAACTTTGGATATGGACCCCCTCTCTGGAGCTTGCTGCTGTTTATTTGTTTATTGACTCACTGGACTATTTTCATGAAGTCAGTATCTCTCTCTCTCTCTCTCTCTCTCTCTCTCTCTCTCTCTCTCTCTCTCTCTCACACACACACACACACACACACACACACACATACACAAAGTGTTAAGAAAGTAGTGCCCATAGTCAACCTGGGATGACAGAGTTATTGATAGGGCTCTCTTCCACTCTTTCCCTGATCTCACCCAGCTGTTAAACTCCACTAATTGCTGGTTGATTGCTCTATTGTTTACAATAATCATCTGAAGCATAAAAATTTTTCTGCAGATTAATCTAATTAAATTGTGGCACCTTGGAAGGAATTGCTTCTGAGGTCAGTGTTTGATATTTGTTCTGACCCCAGGATGTAACTGAGGAATTAGGATTTAAGGGATGATTTTGATTACTGAATCATTATATAGATATTCTTTTTTGCTTTCTGGTATATTGGAGTAGACAGAGGGAAATACCTGAAATCTGATAGTGATTGTATAGCCTTTATCTTCTGCCCCTGTGATTGTAAAAACCTTGTGATTAACCTTCATCTGTACCCATTTATCCAGTTTTTCAACTTTAGAGTCTTGTTATCACTAAAGGGCCTTAGGTCAGCCCAGAACTAACCCACAAGTCCAAAGTTATGTTGATAACCGAGACTGGATCTAGCCAAAATGAGACTTGCTTGACATGCATAGTAGCCTAGACTTTAACCTACAAGTCATTATAATACTAAAGGTCATGCTTATCAACATATTAAGGCAGCAATTTTCTTACATATGTTCTGTGACTAAGCGTGTAATCAGTCTGTGCATGCTCAATAATTAAATCACCTCTAACTACACCATCTGGGGCTACTGTGTTCATTATCCTAAACCCTCCCCATCTTTTTCTCTAATAAAACTATCAGAATTACTGCAGTTCAGGGAGACAGATTTTGGGCCAATAGGCCATCTGATCTCCTGCTACATACCTAGTTATAAACTTTTTCTCCCTTTGAAACCCCAGTGCCTCAGGAATTGATCATTTGAGCACATCAGGCAAAAGAATCGTCCGCCTTTGTCCAGTAACAAGGAAGGCTCCTCCCACCTGTCTTATTTCCGGTTCTTTCTTGCATACTTGCTAGCCTACAGATACAGTCTAGGCTGTATCATCATTAGATCCATGAGCCAACCTCCATCTATTGCCTTCATCAAAACCTCCACAGTTTTATTGTTATGTTTTGCTTTTGCTGTTTCCGTATTCTTTATTTCTGCCTGTGGCCCTATGTCTATATATATATTTTTGCATGGGCAGGCATCGGGAATCAAACCTGGGTCTCTGGCATGGCAGGTGAGAACTCTGTCTGCTGAGCCACTATGGCCTACCCTACTCCCTCTATTTTTGAGAGTGTTTTAGGTTTAAACTTCTCCAGGCTTGGTTGCAAGTCAGTTCCTTTGGGATTTGTTTAGGAGCTATTTTACAGCCTGCTATTTCTCCCCGGGCAAAATCTCTGAGCCAAGTCTCTGGAGCTTAGGGTGGCAAGAATGGCAAGCTTCTCTCTAAGTTAACACCTCCACTCTAGAAGCTGAACATTTGGTGGAGGAGGGGACTATAGGTCTTCTCAACTTGCCTCTCCTGCCAAGGAAACACTGCCTCATTCGCTGGAGAAAGGCTTTCAGGGCCCTGGTATTCTCTGCAGGACACCCAAAGTAGAGCCTCCATTCCAGGAGTAGAGGTTGAGTGGAGAAGGGAGTCTCCACCTCTGGACTGCACTTGCCCAGCTTCAGCAACAGGCAGCAGGAGGCAGGATGAGAAATGCCGAAGTCCTGGTCCTCCTGGGAAGAAAGCTCTGGGAGCTGGTTGTTGGGAGGGGAGCGAGGAGGAAACCCTGTATTCTTGGCGGTAACAGTGTGGAGTGGAGTCTGTGCCTTGCTGGGCTGGGAGGGGGGAGGGATGGAGGGAATCTCTGTTCACATACCACAGACTCTTACCTTTCTCACTGAATTGTTTATTTACTTTCCTGAATAGATGTTTCTTCATTTGCTGTTTGCCCTTAGAACTATTTCCAGAGGTTTCATATGGCTGGTTTTAAAAATAATTCACCAGTTTCACTGTGGAGCCACCCAGTGGGACTCCTCATGCTGTCAGGCCAGAAGCTGAGTCTATTCTTTATAGTAAATTTATTTGTATATTGCTCTCCTGTACATACAGTTTCTACAATAATTAGCTGTAGCTGTTTAAGTACTTTTGTTTAGGTTTCTTTGTTTTCTACTTGGAAAAAAATTGGATCAGTGTCTTGCATTCTATTTAATGAATTTAAATTTGCATAATTCCAATACTGACAACGTATCACAAAGAAATAACTCAGAGGAAGTTAAAAAATAAAGCAGCTGTTTACATTTATTCATGACAACAACAAATGATAAACAATTCAAAACTTCAGCAATAGGGGGATGGTTTGATAAATTAAAGACTAAATATACTTCTGTGCTTGGTCCATTGGCAGTACTTAATGCTGAATAGTATACTACTATGTTGGAATATTACGTAACCAAGTCATATGAAATCAGGTTAAGGGAAAAATAACTTTAAAAAAAAAACGTATAGATTACATCTATAGAAAACCTATGGAGGTACATTGCTAAAGAGAAGGGGTCAGGGAAAGCCACATCACATTAGCACAGTAATTAAAAAGGCGTCCTCATACATACTCACTTTGATTCTCAGAACAACCCTGCGAAGTACACACGAGAGGTATTAACTCGGTTTTACAGGTAAGGAAATTGACCTAGGAAGGTCAGGAATGGTTGACCAAGCCCGAACCAGTACTCTTAACCCCCGCCACTCGTCGCCAGGTCCAAGACATCTTCCCTGCCCCACTCAGCAACTGTAGTTCACGTTGGGGGTCTCCGTTTTCTTTTTTTCGCTCGCATTACACTGTCAAACAGGGCCCAGAGACGCCGGCCGCCGGAGAGGGGCAGGTGTCAGGAAAGACGCAGGTCCCGGCTGTGACAGAGCAGTGCGGCGTCTCCGGCTCCGGCCACTTGTGTCGCCCTTATCGCTGCCGCCTCCCGCGCGGGTCCCCCGACCATAGAGTCCGGAAGTGCGACCAGAGTGGCTCCCCGAGGCCAGGCGGGGCCGCACCTCGGTGGGCGGACGGTATGGCCGGGATGACCGCAGCGCTGGCGCTGAAGGTGGTCGCGGGGCTGGCGGTCGCGGCGCTGGTGGCAGTGCTTTTGGAGCACTACGGCTTGGCTGGCCCGTCCTCGCCGCTGCCCCAGCCCCGCGCCCCCCGAAGCCGGCACCCAGCGCCGGGCCCTGGAGACAGCAACATCTTCTGGGGACTGCAGGTGACACGGCGGGGGCCGGGGGGGGGGGGGGCGCAGAGCGGTTTCTGCGGGGACACAACCCGCGCCAGTTTGGGCCCCAAACTCCGGGCCCCCGACCTCAGTCAGTTTGTAGGTCGAGAGTCTGTTTAGTCCCGACCCTACCTGGGTTCGATCCTTCCCTGGGGTGTTGGCATCCTTGCCTTTTCTTTCCGCCCAAGAAAGCCGCTTGACCGCTCCTGCCCATGCTGCCGCTTCCTGACTCATATATCTCTGTTTTAATACCCGTCTTCGGCAGATATCCGACCTTCACGTGAGCATGTTTCAGGATCCAGGCAGAGCGGTAGATTTAGAGAAGTTCTGTTCTGAGAATATTGACATCATTCAACCAGCCCTCGTCCTAGTAACAGGTAGAAGAATTGCCTGTGCTGTCCTGTTCTGTGGTCTGGATAGTAGAATGCTAATCTGGGCTGTGGCTTTTCACTTTGGGGGGCTTGAGAGCACTGTGGCCACCGCCCCAAGTGGCCCTGTGAGGTGGAGATGGGACGTTTTAATTCCTTTTACCTGTCAAACTGAAGGAAGAGCCAGGCCAAATGATTTGCTGTATATAACAAGGTTTTGTCAAATCACTAGAAGCAAGGCTTATGATTCTCATCTCAGTGTGCCATCTACTATATTTGCATCTGATTTTTGTTGTTGTCTTTGTTGCAGTTCTGGATTTGAGAATTAGGGAAAGCCCTTTAACCACAAATTATAAATTCTTTTCTTTTACTACGTTTCCATTTTCTTCACATTATTAGTCAGTCTTATATTATTAAGTGTTGAAGCTTCACTGACTCAGGACATTTTTTCTTCATCCCTTGGCTTGGGTGCCTACATTCTTCAAACCCCTAATCATTTGTTCCTAAACTGTATAGGTGAGAAGACTCCTAACGGTTTGTTTCCATACTGTGTTGGTGAGGAAGTGTAAGAAGCATCTATATTGTCTACTGGGGAACTCATTTCCCACCCACCTTGCTGAAACAACTCTCATTTTATGAAAGAGCCCCAATTTTAAATGTTTCACCAGCTGTCCAAACTGCACTTTCCAGCTTGCTTCTTGCTTTAAAAATAATACTTAGTCAGATCTTATATCATAATTTGGAGTTTGGAAAATATGGTCACCATAGATATTAGACACACGGAGTGATGGAATTTCACATGAAAGATTTTCATTTTATCAGAGAGAGTCTCATGCTGCATTTTGTACTGCTGTCTATAAAAATTTTTTTCACAAGCCATTTCTAATATCACAGGAGGTTAAATAGGAGCTTGCTAACCCATAGCAAACAAATAACACCCTTGCAGACAAATAAAACATTTTAGATGGCTTGTTTTGGGTTACAGATGGACTCATAAGAGGTTATGCTTATGCATGTTAAGTATTTTAAGTATTTTTATTCCTTCACTGTGCTTTTGTTTTTTTTTTAAAACCCTCCTGGAGTTCATTTTGCATTGTTATTCAATTCTTATATAAACCTACAGGAGACTTGACAGATGCCAAAACAAAAGACAAGTTGGGATCCAGGCAGCATGAGCTAGAATGGCAAACTTACCAGGGTATTCTAAAGAAGACAAGGGTCGTGGAAAAAACGAAGTGGCTGGATATCAGAGGAAATCATGGTGAGTCAAGACCCATATATAATTAAGACTAGATTATTTTTCCTTTAGGAACTTAAATTGTCCAATTTAGCTTGCCAAGTTATAAAATGGAACACTGTAACAAAGCCTTAGACATACTGAAGGTCACAATTCTGAAACACAACCATAATATGATTTTAAAACGTCAGATTTCACTTTTCGCCTTTGAGGTGAGAGTTGGTATGGTCCTTTTTTCTTTATATGGAAGAAAAGCTTCCAACAAAACTCATATAGGCAAATGATATGGAAGAAAAGCTTCCAGTGAAATCCATGCAGACAAATGTTTAAAAAATATATACAGGGCAGTGCAATGGTGACTCAGTGCAGAATTCTCATCTGCCATGCCAGAGACCTGAGTTCGATTCCCAGAGCCTCTCCATGCCAAAAAAATAAAAAATAAAAAATATATATATATACAACTTGCTAAGTGAAAGAGGCCAACTCCAAAAGGCTATAAGCTGTATGATCCATTTATATGACATTCAGGAAAATGCAAAACTATAGACTGGAAATAGATTTGTAGTTACCAGGGCTTAGGGATAGGAGAAGATAACTATAAAGAGGCACCATGAGGAAATTTTTTAGGGTGATGGAACTGTTCTGTACTTTGATGGTGGTGATGCATAGATAACTATGCATATATGAAAACCTGTAGAATTATACACCACTAAGAGTGAATTTTTACTGTATGTAAATTTTAAAACTAAAAATTAAAAAATGCAAACAAATCCCCATATACATAGAAAAATGAATAATCTCACCATTTTTTAGATTATCATTGTTGTTTTAATAAGGAAATGAACTCTTCTCCATAAGAGTCCTGATGGTAGATTTGTTAGTTTATTTTATAAAGGTTAACTTTTTTGTTGATTATTTAGTACTTCATTTCCCGTCTTCATTTGATTATTCATTGCTGACGAGTGTCTCTTTTTTAAACTAACATTTTAAACATAATTCTACTTGGTAAAATACACGGTTACTGGTTTGATCAGAAAATGCCATCTTTATAATAGTTCTTATAAAGCAGCTAAAAAAAATAAGTTAAAAATAGGATATTTGACTTAGAACTTTCTGTAGTATTTTTATGTTTCTATTTTTCCAGATCCTAATTAGTGGTATAGGTCAAATTCTTTAACAACAAATAAGCAAATTTATTTATTATGATTATTTTTAAGTTTCTAAGTCATGATACTGACTTCTTTATTTCAAGTAATGAATATCAAGAAAACTCTTTTGATCAGATAATTTGAATAGTCCCTTGGAGTTCGTAGTAATGTAATTCGACATAAATGTTTAGGGTACGTGTTTATATATATTTGTACATTGTATTAAGATAGAGGAGGAAACTAATCTTTATTAAGATTTAACTATAACAGAGTTGTTCTTTTATATAGCAAGAGGATTGCATACATGTTAATATTTCTTTTGACCTATATTAAATTTATAGGTTAATCTCTAAAGTTATTGAAAATGTAGTGGATTCTTGGAAGTAGAAGATGATGAACAATTTTAGCTGTTGCAACCAGGCCGTCAAGTTCTATGAAATCTTTATATCTCCAGCTGTGTTCTATGATGTTATCAACCTTACCACATAGCAGTATATAGCTCTTTTCTTGCTGAATTTTTTAAAGATTTGAAAGTACAGGGACTTTGTCCCCATTATCTAAGTGGTTTGCTGTTTAGAAGCATTAGATAGGTATCAGTAAATTAGGCATGAATTCACTTCTTGCTAACTTCCAGAATTACATAATTAAAACAGCAACAACTCAACCTTTTCACTTCAAATTGATTTGCTCTTAATAGTACATAATTCAAGGTACCTATTATTCCCCATTGTACCACATACCTTAAATAAATTTTCAGATAATCTGAATTTTGTTACACTATCAAGTTTTTTAAATTATCAATGTTATTAATTGGAATTCTATGTATTAAAGTGTTACAGAAAGAACTGTCATTTTTCTTTCATTGTTAACATGTCTGCTCTTTCCTTTTTGATATAGATGCATTCAACATTCCAAGTCTGGAGAGTGTTGAGAATTATTACAGGTACTGTAATGAACAGAAGACAGGGCACTAGGTAGGGTCTGCTATGAGGAGGGTGCAGTCAATTCAATTAATGGGTGAAAACATATTTTAACAGCTAAAATTTCTAATAAAGAACGTCTGGTAATTTAGAAAAGGAGGCTTGTGTGTATGTGTGTTTGTGTGAGACAGATTTAGTTCTTATTGTTTATTTGGATTTTTTCTTTCCTTTAATTCTTTTTTATTTCTAATACTTTGTCTTTTATTAATTAGTTACTCTTGACTATTTTGTTCTTTCATCTCAGTATGTGATGCACAAATATTAAAATTTTCTTTATGTGCCGGAAATGTGAAAGGGCTAGGGAGCTCTGAGGTAGAAAACGAATTTTCTAGTTTCAATGAGTTGGGAAACTTCTTTTGCTTACAATTTCACTTTCAGTTCAGGGGATTCAATAACTTTGCTCTGCACTGTCAGTCAATCAAGTAACAAGTATTTATTGAGTGATTATCCATTACTAGTTTAAGAGTGTAAGATATATATGAGCTAGTATTTAAAAATGTGGTCTCTGCCTTAATCTAGTTACAGGAGATAAGAATTGTTTAGAAAACAATTAGAAAAGAACGTGAAGAAATGGCTGATGAAATACTAGATTATACGGTGAACATGACAACACAACCACGAGAAACCAGAAAAGACATAGAGCCGCATGGAGTGACTTAGAGAAGTCTTTAGAAGAGAAATGAAAATTGAATCTAGTCTTAAAATATGGATAGGATTTGGAAAAGTAAGAAATGCCAAGGAGTATATTTTAAGCAAAATGATCACTATGAACAGAACTTTAAAAGTTAAAATGGAGTTTGGGAAGGCAGTAAAGAAACTGATATTGCCAGAATAGAAGTTCATGTTGAGGACTGGTGTGATGTTGGACAGGTAGCTTAGGGCCAATTTATGGAGGTTGTGAGTAACAAATAGAGTTTTAGATGTGATGGGTAATAAGAGTTCATAATCCAGTACAGATTCTTTTTTTTCATCACATAGTTGTATATTCATCATCCTGATCATTTCTTAGAACATATTTGCATCAATTCAGAAAAAGAAAACAGGAAAAATATTCATACATACTATACCCCTTACCCCTCCCTTTCATTGATCACTAGCATTTCAATCTACTAAATTTATTTTAATATTTGTCTCCCCTATTATTTACTTATTTTTAAATCATATGTTTTACTCATCTGTCCATAAGGTAGATAAAAGAAGCATCAGACACAAATTTTTCACAATCACACAGTCACCTTGTGAAAGCTATATCATTATACAATCATCTTCAAGAAACATGGCTACTGCAACACAGCTGTTCATTTTCAGACAGTTCTCTCCAGCCTCTCTATTACACCTCAACTAAAAAGGTGGTATCTATTTAATGCATAAGAACAACCTCCAGGATAACCTCTTGACTCTGTTTGGAATCTCTCAGCCATTGACACTTTATTTTGTCTCATTTCTCTCCTCCCCATTTCGGTCAAGAAGGTTTTCTCAATCCCTTGGTGCTGAGTCCCAGCTCATTCTAGGATTTCTGTCCCACATCGCCAGGAAGGTCCACACCCCTGGGAGTCATGCCCCACGTAGAGAGGGGGAGGGCAGTGAATTTGCTTGTCGTGCTGGCTGAGGAGAGAGGCCATATCTGAGCAACAAAAGAGGTCCTCTTGGGGGTGCCAATACAGGTTCTTAGGTGGACAAATAATATAATGAAAATAGTATTTTATAAAGGATAATCTCACAACAAAAAAGAAACAAGATAGAGGTAAAATGGAAAAAAGAAGGAGAGATTGTAATTATAGCAATGAAATAGAAAGGACCTGCAGTAGTCCAGCCTTGATAGGAGGAAAGTCTGAAAAGAATAGAAAACATACTCATCTGAACAAAGTTCATGGATATAAGGATGGTGACATCAATTTGAGAATGATAGATCTGAAAGCATAGGTTAAATAACTGAATTTATACAATTAGAGCCACCATAACCTAGAAGAGGACTATGTACTCTTTTGTTAATGTGAGGAAGGAAAAGGACAGAAATATCTCCTTTCACCTCCTTTTAACTGTTTGTATCTTTGATGTTATCTGTGGGAATAGAGTTGAGAAGTTTTCAAAGTTTGTAGTTCTGACTGGTTATTAGGAAAGCAAAATGATTAATCACTCACCTCTTACCTTTATATTTTTGCTTCTGAACAAAAAATCTTTATGTAACATGGCATTTTGCTAGAGATATAGATATTACAGAAATATCAATCTGAAGGGGAAAAGAAAACCGTGGATGTTAAATCTTGATTTTAAGAATGTACCAACTTTCCAATTGACCAAGAAGGTGGCACAAGATCCTCCAGGGTGCCATTCCCCAATATAATCTTGTTTTTTTTTTTTTTTGGTTCATTAAAATCTATTTATTTATTCATTCATTCATTCATTTTCATTACAGAAGTTGATAGATTTACAGAAAAAATAATACATAATGTAACACCATTTTTCACCCTATTATTAACACTTTACCTTGGTTTGGTATATTTGATAAAATTGATGAAAGCACATTTTTGTAATTGTACTATTAACTATATCTTGCATGGATATTTAAAGATATTGAAGCAACCATGTTTGAATTCTATCTATAATCCTCACCACCTGGTGATATAGTCCTTAAGTTTCTTAAAGTTCAGGCCTTTTTTTTTGGTAAATTTTTTTTATTGTATAGTATAACATATATACAAAGCAAAGAAATAAAAAAACAATAGTTTTCAAAGCACTTTTCAACAAGTAGTTACAGGACAGATCCCAGAATTTGTCATGGGCTACAATATGATCCTCTCATATTTCTCCTTCTAGCTGCTCCAGAATATAGGAGGCTAGAGGGCTTAAATACTTTTTTATCATCACAATTGACTTTTTTCCTTCTTTTTTTCTGAAAAATAACATATATACAAAAAACTATAAATTTCAAAGCACAGCACCACAATTAGTTGTAGAACGTATTTCAAACTTTGACATGGGTTACAATTTCACAATTTTAGGTTTTTACTTCTAGCTGCTCTAAAATATTGGAGACTAAAAGATGTATCGATTTGATGATTCAGCATTCATATTCATTTGTTGAATCATATCTTCTCTGTATAACTCCACCATCACCTTTGATCATTCCATCCCTCTCTTTAAGGGGGTTTGGGCTATGGCAATTCTAAATTTTTCATATTGGTTGGAAGGGTCTGTCACTAATATGGGGTAGGAAGATGGAACCATCTGATGTTCTAGAGAGGCAGGGCTAGGTTTCAGAGCTTATCTGGACCAGGGACTGACTCATCTGGAGATTGTAAGTTTCTGGAAAGTTACTCTAGTGTATGGAACCCTTGTGGAATCTTATATATTGCCCTAGGTGTTCTTTAGGATTGGCTGGAAGGATCCTGGTTGTAGGTTGGCAGGTTATGATAGGTAGCAAGGTCTACTTTAAGATTGCTTAAGAGCATCCTCCAGAGTAGCCTCTCAACTCTATTTAAATTCTCTCTGCCACTGATAACTTCATTAATTACACTTCTTTTCCCCCTTTTGGTCAGGATGTAATTGTTGATCCCATGGTGCCAGGTCTGGATTCATCCCTGGGAGTCATCTCCCACATTACCAGGGAGACTTTCACCCCTGGATGTCATGTAGGGAGGAGGGCAATTATTTCACTTGCAGAGTTGGGTTTAGAGAGACTGAGGCCACATCTGAGGAACAGAAGTCCTCCAGAAGTAACTCTTAGGCATGCCTATAGGTAGTCTAAGCTTCTCTGCTACCTATATAAGCTTCACAAGAGTAAGCCTCATGATCAAGGGCATGACCTATTGATTTAGGTGTCCCTAAACTTTGATACAGTATCGGGATTCTCTGATAGTAAGGTTTAATCGTTCCATATTCTTTCTCCCCTCCCTCAGGGGACTTTGCCAATACTTTTTCATTGTCTGCTTAATATACTCTAGGATATTTCCAGGCATGACAATAATCTATGCAGGATTAAAAATTTGAGCTTGATTGGTGTTAGTTCTTTATGGAATGTTTGATAAAATTCCCCTGTGAAGCCATCCTGCCCTGGGCTTTTCTTTGTAGGCAGATTTTTGATGACTGATTGATCTCTTTACTTGTGATTGGTTTGTTGAGATCTTCTATTTCTTCCCGAGTCAGTGTGGCTTGTTTGTGTGTCTCCAGGAATTTATCCATTTCATCTAAATTGTTTAGTTTGTTGGCATATAGTTGTTCATAGTATCCTCTTAGGATTTCATTTATTTCTTCAGGGTCTGTGGTAACGCAGTCCTTCTCTTTTCTGATTTTGTTTATTTGCACCCTCTCTCTTTTTTTCTTTGTCAGTCTTGCTAGTAGCCATTAATTTTACTGATTTTCTCAAAGAAACAACTTTTGGTTTTATTGATTCTTTCTATTATTCTTTTGTTCTCTCATTCATTTATCTCTGCTGTAATCTTTGTTATTTCTCTTCTTCTATTTGTTTTGGGGTTAGTTTGCTGTTCTTTCTCAAGTTCCTCCAGGTATGCTGCTAAGTCCTCAATTTTTACTCTCTCTTGTTTTTTTTTTTTAACTCAATGTTTTTTTGGTTTTTTTTTTTTATTATTAATTAACGGAAAAAAAGAAATTAACCCAACATTTAAAAATCATACCATTCTACATATGCAATCAGTAATTCTTAACATCATCACATAGATGCATGATCATCATTTCTTAGTACATTTGCATCGGTTTAGAAGAACTAGCAACACAACAGAAAAAGATATAGAATGTTAATATAGAGAAAAAAAATAAAAGTAATAATAATAGTAAAAAAAAAAAAACCTATAGCTCAGATGCAGCTTCATTCAGTGTTTGAACATGATTACTTTACAATTAGGTATTATTGTGCTGTCCATTTTTGAGTTTTTGTATCTAGTCTTATTGCACAGTCTGTATCCCTTCAGCTCCAATTACCCATTATCTTACCCTGTTTCTAACTCCTGCTGGACTCTGTTACCAATGACATATTCCAAGTTTATTTTTGAATGTCGGTTCACATCAGTGGGACCATACAGTATTTGTCCTTTAGTTTTTGGCTAGACTCACTCAGCATAATGTTCTCTAGGTCCATCCATGTTATTACATGCTTCATAAGTTTATCCTGTCTTAAAGCTGCATAATATTCCATCGTATGTATATACCACCGTTTGTTTAGCCACTCTTCTGTTGATGGACATTTTGGCTGTTTCCATCTCTTTGCAATTGTAAATAACGCTGCTATAAACATTGGTGTGCAAATGTCCGTTTGTGTCTTTGCCCTTAAGTTGTTTGAGTAGATACCCAGCAATGGTATTGCTGGGTCGTATGGCAATTCTATATTCAGCTTTTTGAGGAACCGCCAAACTGCCTTCCACAGTGGTTGCACCCTTTGACATTCCCACCAACAGTGGATAAGTGTGCCTCTTTCTCCGCATCCTCTCCAGCACTTGTCATTTTCTGTTTTGTTGATAATGGCCATTCTGGTGGGTGTGAGATGATATCTCATTGTGGTTTTGATTTGCATTTCTCTAATGGCCAGGGACATTGAGCATCTCTTCATGTGCCTTTTGGCCATTTGTATTTCCTCCTCTGAGAGGTGTCTATTCAAGTCTTTTTCCCATTTTGTAATTGGGTTGGCTGTCTTTTTGTTGTTCAGTTGAACAATCTCTTTATAATAAATTCTGGATACTAGACCTTTATCTGATATATCATTTCCAAATATTGTCTCCCATTGTGTAAACTGTCTTTCTACTTTCTTGATAAAGTTCTTTGATGCACAAAAGTGTTTAGTTTTGAGGAGCTCCCATTTATTTATTTCCTTCTTCAGTGCTCTTGCTTTAGGTTTAAGATCCATAAAACTGCCTCCAATTGTAAGTTTCATAAGATATCTCCCTACGTTTTCCTCTAACTGTTTTATGGTCTTAGACCTAATGTTTAGATCTTTGATCCATTTTGAGTTAACTTTTGTGTAGGGTGTGAGAGATGGGTCTTCTTTCATTCTTTTGCATATGGATATCCAGTTCTCTAGGCACCATTTATTGAAGAGACTGTTCTGTCCCAGGTGAGTTGGCTTGACTGCCTTATCAGAGATCAAATGTCCATAGATGAGAGGGTCTATATCTGAGCACTCTATTCGATTCCATTGGTCGATATATCTATCTTTATGCCAATACCATGCTGTTTTGACCACTGTGGCTTCATAATATGCCTTAAAGTCAGGCAGCGCGAGACCTCCAGCTTTGTTTTTTTTCCTCAAGATGTTTTTAGCAATTCAGGGCACCCTGCCCTTCCAGATAAATTTGCTTATTGGTAAACAAACTGTGGTATATACATACGATGGAATATTATGCAGCTTTAAGGCAGGATAAACTTATGAAGCATGTAATAACATGGATGGACCTAGAGAACATTATGCTGAGTGAGTCTAGCCAAAAACTAAAAGACAAATACTGTATGGTCCCAATGATGTGAATCGACACTCGAGAATAAACTTGGAATATGTCATTGGTAACAGAGTTCAGCAGGAGTTAGAAACAGGGTAAGATAATGGGTAATTGGAGCTGATGGGATACAGACTGTGCAATAGGACTAGATACAAAAACTCAAAAATGGACAGCACAGTAATACCTAATTGTAAAGTAATCATGTTAAAACACTGAATGAAGCTGCATCCGAGCTATAGGTTTTTGTTTTGTTTTGTTTTGTTTTGTTTTGTTCTTACTATTATTACTTTTATTTTTTTCCTCTATATTAACATTCTATATCTGGCGGGTTCTCCCAGCCAGTCATCCATTCCAGGATGGGGTACACTGTCTTTTTGATCTCTGTCGTGGCTCCGGGAGCTGTTCTGTATCGTTTCTACTCCCCTAGTAGCTGTTCTGGAGGAGGAAAGGTGAGGATGGCAAGGCTGTCGAGGATGGTGGCGGAGGAGCCGGTGAAGGCGGAAGAGGGCACGGTGGTGGTTGGAGAGCCGCTGGAGTAGGAGGAGAAAGAGAAGGATAAGATGGCGGGTGGAGCGCCACCTTAGCAGAAGGGGAAAGAGAAGGGCAAGATGGCGGCGGGAGCGCCGCCGGCGGAGAAAGAGGAAGAGGAGGGCTAGATGGCGGCGGGAGCGCCGGTGGAGAAAGAGGAAGAGGAGGGCTAGATGGCGGCGGGAGCGCCGGCGGAGAAGGGGGAAGAGGAGGGCTAGATGGCGGCGGGAGCGCCGCCAGCCAAGAACTCTCTCTTGTTTTTTAATATAGGAAGTTAGGGCAATAAATTTCCCTCTCAGCACAGCCTTTGATGCATCCCTTAAATTCTGATAAGTTGTATTCTCATTTTCATTCATGTCCAAATAGCTACTGATTTCTCTAGCGATTTCTTCTTTGATCCACTGGTTGTTTAAGAGTATGGTATTTAATCTCCATATATTTGTGAATGTTTTCCTCTTTGGTGATTATTAAAATCCAGCTTCATCCCACTATGATCAGAGAAATTGCTTTGAATGATTTCAGTGTTTTTAAATTTATAAAGACCTGTTTTTTGCCCCAGCATATAATCTTTCCTGAAGAATGTTCCATGAGCACTAGAGAAGAATATATATCCTTGTGTTTTGGGGTACAGTGACCTATATGTTGTATTAGGTCTAATTAATTTATCAACTTATTTAGCTTCTCTATTTCCTTGTTGGGTCTTTTGTCTGGTTGTATCTGTAGAGGAGGGTGGCGTATTGAAGTCTCCTACTATTGATGTTGAAACATCTATCGCTCCCTTCAGTTTTGCCGATGTCTGTCTCATGTGCTTTGGAGTTCCTTGATTGAGAGCATAAACATTTGTGATTCTTATATCTTCTTGGTGAATTGACCCTTTAATTAGTATATAGTGTCCTTCTTTGTCTTTTATGATGTCTTTACATTTAAAATCTATTTTGTCTGATATTAATATAGCTATTCCTGCTTTCTTTTGGTTACAACCTGCGTGGAAAATTTTTTTCCATCCTTTCACTTTCAATCTATTTGTATCCTTGTGTCTAAGATGAGTCTCTTGTAAGCAGTATATAGCTGAATTATGTTTCTAATCCACTCTGCCAATCTATATCTTTTAGTTGGTATGTTTAGTCTGTTAACATTCAAAGTGATTACTGAAAAGGTGTTTCTTGATCCCACCATCTTATCTTTTTTATTTTATTTGTCAGATCTACATATTCTTTTCCCTCTTTCTCTTTGTATTCTTTAAATTACCCTTAGTGGTACTCTTTAATTCTGTGCCCTACTCCAGAACTCCCTCTCCTGTCATTTTTTCAGCTGACAGAAGTCCTTTTACTATTTCTTGTAAGGCTGGTCTTTTGTTGATAAATTCTTTCAGGACTTCTTTGTCTGTGAAAACTTTAATCTTTCCCTCAATTTTTTTTTATTAATTAAAAAAAGAATTAACAAAACAATTAGAAATCATTCCAATCTACATGTACAATCAGTAATTCTTAATAGCATCACATAGTTGCATATTCATCATTTCTTAGTACATTTGCATCGATTTAGAAAAAGAAATAAAAAGACAACAGAATAAGAATTAAAACAATAATAGAAAGAAAAAAAAACAAAAAAAACAAAAACAAAAAACCTATACCTCACATGCAGCTTCATTCAGTGTTTTAACATAATTGCATTACAATTGGGTAGTATTGTGCTGTCCATTTCTGAGTTTTTATATCCAGTCCCATTGTACAGTCTGTATCCCTTCATCTCCAATTATCCCTTCTCTCTTTTTTTTTTTTTTTTAATTAACGGAAAAAAAGAAATTAACCCAACATTTAGAGATCATACCATTCTACACATGCAATCATTAATTCTTAACATCATCACATAGATGCATGATCATCAATTCTTAGTACATTTGCATTGGTTTAGAAGAACTAGCAACATAACCGAAAAAGATATAGAATGTTAATATAGAGAAAAAAATAAAAGTAATAATAGTAAAATCAAAACAAAACAAAACAAAACAAAACAAAAACCTATAGCTCAGATGCAGCTTCATTCAGTGTTTTAACATGATTACTTTACAATTAGGTATTATTGTGCTGTCCATTTTTGAGTTTTTGTATCTAGTCTTATTGCACAGTCTGAATCCCTTCAGCTCCAATTACCCATTATCTTACCCTGTTTCTAACTCCTGCTGGACTCTGTTACCAATGACATATTCCAAGTTTATTTTTGAATGTCGGTTCACATCAGTGGGACCATACAGTATTTGTCCTTTAGTTTTTGGCTGGATTCACTCAGCATAATATTCTCTAGGTCCATCCATGTTATTACATGGTTCATAAGTTTATCTTGTCTTAAAGCTGCATAATATTCCATCGTATGTATATACCACAGTTTGTTTAGCCACTCTTCTGTTGATGGAGATTTTGGCTGTTTCCATCTCTTTGCAATTGTAAATAATGCTGCTATAAACATTGGTGTGCAAATGTCCGTTTGTGTCTTTGCCCTTAAGTCCTTTGAGTAGATACCTAGCAATGGTATTGCTGGGTCGTATGGCAATTCTATATTCAGCTTTTTGAGGAACCGCCAAACTGCCTTCCACAGTGGTTGCACCCTTTGACATTCCCACCAACAGTGGATAAGTGTGCCTCTTTCTCCGCATCCTCTCCAGCACTTGTCATTTTCTGTTTTGTTGATAATGGCCATTCTGGTGGGTGTGAGATGATATCTCATTGTGGTTTTGATTTGCATTTCTCTAATGGCCAGGGACATTGAGCATCTCTTCATGTGCCTCTTGGCCATCCGTATTTCCTCTTCTGAGAGGTGTCTGTTCAAGTCTTTTTCCCATTTTGTAATTGGGTTGGCTGTCTTTTTGTTGTTGAGATGAACAATCTCTTTATAAATTCTGGATACTAGACCTTTATCTGATATATCATTTCCAAATATTGTCTCCCATTGTGAAGGCTGTCTTTCTACTTTCTTGATGAAGTTCTTTGATGCACAAAAGTGTTTAATTTTGAGGAGTTCCCATTTATTTATTTCCTTCTTCAGTGCTCTTGCTTTAGGTTTAAGGTCCATAAAACCACCTCCAGTTGTAAGATCCATAAGATATCTCCCAACATTTTCCTCTAACTGTTTTATGGTCTTAGACCTAATGTTTAGATCTTTGATCCATTTTGAGTTAACTTTTGTATAGGGTGTGAGAGATGGGTCTTCTTTCATTCTTTTGCATATGGATATCCAGTTCTCTAGGCACCATTTATTGAAGAGACTGTTCTGTCCCAGGTGAGTTGGCTTGACTGCCTTATCAAAGATCAAATGTCCATAGATGAGAGGGTCTATATCTGAGCACTCTATTCGATTCCATTGGTCGATATATCTATCTTTATGCCAATACCATGCTGTTTTGACCACTGTGGCTTCATAATATGCCTTAAAGTCAGGCAGCGCGAGACCTCCAGCTTCGTTTTTTTTCCTCAAGATGTTTTTAGCAATTCGGGGCACCCTGCCCTTCCAGATAAATTTGCTTATTGGTTTTTCTATTTCTGAAAAATAAGTTGTTGGGATTTTGATTGGTATTGCATTGAATCTGTAAATCAATTTAGGTAGGATTGACATCTTAACTATATTTAGTCTTCCAATCCATGAACACGGTATGCCCTTCCATCTATTTAGGTCTTCTGTGATTTCTTTTAGCAGTTTTTTGTAGTTTTCTTTATATAGGTTTTTTGTCTCTTTAGTTAACTTTATTCCTAGGTATTTTATTCTTTTAGTTGCAATTGTAAATGGGATTCGTTTCTTGATTTCCCCCTCAGCTTGTTCATTACTAGTGTATAGAAATGCTACAGATTTTTGAATGTTGATCTTGTAACCTGCTACTTTGCTGTACTCATTTATTAGCTCTAGTAGTTTTGTTGTGGATTTTTCCGGGTTTTCGACGTATAGTATCATATCGTCTGCAGACAGTGATAGTTTTACTTCTTCCTTTCCAATTTTGATGCCTTGTATTTCTTTTTCTTGTCTAATTGCTCTGGCTAGAACCTCCAACACAATGTTGAATAATAGTGGTGATAGTGGACATCCTTGTCTTGTTCCTGATCTTAGTGGGAAAGTTTACAATTTTTCCCCATTGAGGATGATATTAGCTGTGGGTTTTTCATATATTCCCTCTATCATTTTAAGGAAGTTCCCTTGTATTCCTATCTTTTGAAGTGTTTTCAACAGGAAAGGATGTTGAATCTTGTCGAATGCCTTCTCTGCATCAATTGAGATGATCATGTGATTTTTCTGCTTTGATTTGTTGATATGGTGTATTACATTAATTGATTTTCTTATGTTGAACCATCCTTGCATACCTGGGATGAATCCTACTTGGTCATGATGTATAATTCTTTTAATGTGTTGTTGGATACGATTTGCTAGAATTTTATTGAGGATTTTTTGCATCTGTATTCATTAGAGAGATTGGTCTGTAGTTTTCTTTTTTTGTAATATCTTTGCCTGGTTTTGGTATGAGGGTGATGTTGGCTTCATAGAATGAATTAGGTAGTTTTCCCTCCACTTCGATTTTTTTGAAGAGTTTGAAGAGAATTGGTACTAATTCTTTCTGGAACGTTTGGTAGAATTCACATGTGAAGCCATCTGGTCCTGGACTTTTCTTTTTAGGAAGCTTTTGAATGACTAATTCAATTTCTTTACTTGTGATTGGTTTGTTGAGGTCATCTATGTCTTCTTGAGTCAAAGTTGGTTGTTCATGTCTTTCCAGGAACCCGTCCATTTCCTCTAAATTGTTGTATTTATTAGCGTAAAGTTGTTCATAGTATCCTGTTATTACCTCCTTTATTTCTGTGAGGTCAGTAGTTATGTCTCCTCTTCCATTTCTGATCTTATTTATTTGCATCCTCTCTCTTCTTCTTTTTGTCAATCTTGCTAAGGGCCCATCAATCTTATTGATTTTCTCATAGAACCAACTTCTGGCCTTATTGATTTTCTCTATTGTTTTCATGTTTTCAATTTCATTTATTTGTGCTCTAATCTTTGTTATTTCTTTCCTTTTGCTTGCTTTGGGGTTAGCTTGCTGTTCTTTCTCCAGTTCTTCCAAATGGATAGTTAATTCCTGAATTTTTGCCTTTTCTTCTTTTCTGATATAGGCATTTAGAGCAATAAATTTCCCTCTTAGCACTGCCTTTGCTGCGTCCCATAAGTTTTGATATGTTGTGTTTTCATTTTCATTCGCCTCGAGGTATTTGCTAATTTCTCTTGCAATTTCTTCTTTGACCCAGTCGTTGTTTAGGAGTGTGTTGTTGAGCCTCCACGTATTTGTGAATTTTCTGGCACTCTGCCTATTATTGATTTCCAACATCATTCCTTTATGGTCCGAGAAAGTGTTGTGTAAGATTTCAATCTTTTTAAATTTGTTAAGACTTGCTTTGTGACCCAGCATATGGTCTATCTTTGAGAATGATCCATGAGCACTTGAGAAAAAGGTGTATCCTGCTGTTGTGGGATGTAATGTCCTATAAATGTCTATTAAGTCTAGTTCATTTATAGTAATATTCAGATTCTCTATTTCTTTGTTGATCCTCTGTCTAGATGTTCTGTCCCTTGATGAGAGTGGTGAGTTGAAGTCTCCAACTATTATGGTATATGAGTCTATTTCCCTTTTCAATGTTTGCAGTATATTCCTCACGTATTTTGGGGCATTCTGATTCGGTGCGTAAATATTTATGATTGTTATGTCTTCTTGTTTAATTGTTCCTTTTATTAGTATATAGTGTCCTTTTTTGTCTCTTTTAACTGTTTTACATTTGAAGTCTAATTTGTTGGATATTAGTGTAGCCACTCCTGCTCTTTTCTGGTTGTTATTTGCATGAAATATCTTTTCCCAACCTTTCACTTTCAACCTATGTTTATCTTTGGGTCTGAGATGTGTTTCCTGTAGACAGCATATAGAAGGATCCTGTTTTTTAATCCATTCTGCCAATCTATGTCTTTTGATTGGGGAATTCAGTCCATTGACATTTAGTGTTATTACTGTTTGGATAATATTTTCCTCTAACATTTTGTCTTTTGTATTATATATATCATATCTGATTTTCCTTCTTTCTACACTCTTTTCCATATCTCTCTCTTCTGTCTTTTTGTATCTGACTCTAGTGCTCCCTTTAGTATTTCTTGCAGAGCTGGTCTCTTGGTCACAAATTCTTTCAGTGACTTTTTGTCTGAGAATGTTTTAATTTCTCCCTCATTTTTGAAGGATAATTTTGCTGGATATAGGAGTCTTGGTTGGCAGTTTTTCTCTTTTAGTATTTTAAATATATCATCCCACTGTCTTCTAGCTTCCATGGTTTCTGCTGAGAAATCTACACAAAGTCTTATTGGGTTTCCCTTGTATGTAATGGATTGTTTTTCTCTTGCTGCTTTCAAGATCTTCTCTTTCTCTTTGACCTCTGACATTCTAACTAGTAAGTGTCTTGGAGAACGCCTATTTGGGTCTAATCTCTTTGGGGTGCGCTGCACTTCTTGGATCTGTAATTTTAGGTCTTTCATAAGAGTTGGGAAATTTTCAGTGATAATTTCTTCCATTAGTTTTTCTCCTCCTTTTCCCTTCTCTTCTCCTTCTGGGACACCCACAACACGTATATTTGTGCGGTTCATATTGTCCTTGAGTTCCCTGATACCCTGTTCAAATTTTTCCATTCTTTTCCCTATAGTTTCTGTTTCTTTTTGGAATTCAGATGTTCCATCCTCCAAATCACTAATTCTATCTTCTGTCTCTTTAAATCTATCATTGTAGCTATCCATTATTTTTTCTATGTTTGCTACTTTATCCTTCACTTCCATAAGTTCTGCGATTTGTTTTTTCAGTTTTTCTATTTCTTCTTTATGTTCAGCCCATGTCCTCTTCATGTCCTCCCTCAATTTATCGATTTCATTTTTGAAGAGGTTTTCCATTTCTGTTCGTATATTCAGCATTAGTTGTCTCAGCTCTTGTGTCTCATTTGAGCTATTGGTTTGTTCCTTTGACTGAGCCATATTCTCAATCTTTTGAGCGTGGACAGTTATCTTCTGCTGCTGGCGTCTGGGCATTTATTCAGATTTCTCTTGGTGTTGGACCCAGCAAGGTTGTAATATTTTTCTGTGAAATCTCTGGGTTCTGTTTTTCTTATCCTGCCCAGTAGGTGGCGCTCGTGGCACACGTTTGTCTGCGGGTCCCACCAGTAAAAGGTGCTGTGGGACCTTTAACTTTGGAAAACTCTCGCCGTCCTGGGGGTTCGCTAGCCAAAGCAGCTTGAGCCGGCCCGGGGTCCGAACGCAGGGAGGGTTGCTGGTCGCCGCAGCCAGGGAAAGAGCCCGTCCGAATTTCCTAGTCGGCCCTGGGCAACAAGCGTGGCAGGAGGGTGCCAGCGGCAGCGGCCCGCCCGAGAGAGTGCACGTTCCCCGGGAGTCACGGGTTTGGAAGGGGCCTCCCGCACCCGTCACAGTTCTCCGCGGCCTGGGGGTTTCCGATCCAATTCTCTCAGTTGGTCCGGGGGCTGCGCGTGGTGTGGGCACCAGCCGCCTTGGTTTCAGGGGACCACCTCTCCAATTCTCCCAGCCGGCCCGGGAAGGGGGAAGGGAGTAACTCCGGCCGCTTGCCACCCCGCCCGGTAAGGCCTGCGCGCCTCGGCGATCTCACCCGAGCTGCTTCTCTCAGCCAGCCAGCCGTTCCAGGATGGGGTACGCTGTCTTTTTTATCTCTGTTGTGGCTTTGGGCGCTTTCTGTATCGTTTCTACTCCCCTAGTAGGTGTCCTGGAGAAGAAACTAAGATCCGCGCGTCTTACTAAGCCGCCATCTTCCAGGAAGCGACCTCCCTCAATTTTGAAGGACAGTTAGGCTGGGTAGAGAATTTATGGCTGGAAGTCTTTATCTTTCAGGATCTTGAATATGTCATACCATTGCCTTCTCGTCTCCAGGATGCTAGTTGAGTAGTCTGAACTCAGTCTTACTTGGTTTCCCTTGTATGTAATAGATTGTTTTTCTCTTGCCACTTTCACGATTTTCTGCTTCTCTTCAACATTTGACAGATTGATTAGTATGTGCCTTGGGGAAGACCTATTTGTATTTATTCTGTTTGGAGTTCTTTGGGCTTCTTTGACTTGTAAATTTATGTCCTTTGTGAGGTTTGGGAAGTTTTCCCCCTTTATATCCTCAACTGTTTGTCCTAGCCTTTTATTCCTCTCTTCTCCTTCTAGAACACAAGTGATTCTTATATTTGTGAGCTTTGTTTTGGCTATCATTTCACTGAGTTCTCATTCACTTTTTTCCATCTCTTTTTGCTGTTTTGAGTCTTCAAAGTCAATTATCCTGTCCTCAATATCACTTTTTCTTTCTTCTGTCTCTTCAAGTCTGGTGTTGTGTGCCTCTAGTATGGTTTTTGTTTGGTCAACAGAATCTTTAATCCCTTTGATGTCTGCTATTTTTCTATTTATTCTTTCAATTTTCTCCTTATGTGCTTCTCCTGGCTTCTTGATTTCCTTTATGTCATTTGCTATCCCACTTATTTTATTAAGTAGAGTTGTATGAACGTCTTTGATTAGTTGTTCCAATGTCTGCATCTCCTCTGGTATTTTAATTTGGTCATTAGGCAGGGCTATATCTGTCTGCATTGTGATATGCTTAGTGATCTGCTGCCTTCGCAGCATGTAAATATCTTGATTTACTTTGGGAGTTGATTTCTTTCTGTAGTCTAAGGCCTTGTGTTTGCAGGATGGTTGTACAGTAGGGAGCAGGGCATGGGGTGAGGTACTCAGTGCATTGATTTGTTTCAGGGCGGGTATAGGCACAGATTGGGGGTGTTAAGCAGATGCTTGTGAACATGGACACCCAGCAGCCAGGTAGGATGTAGCTGTGCAGGTTCACCAGTCTGGGGGGTGTAACCCAGGTGTGTGCTGGCTAAGGCATGGGGCCCTTTGTGCGCACGCATAGAGCTGTGGCAGTAGGTCAGTGTTATGCCTTCATGGATTAGGGGCTGATGTGACCCGGCTGTGCAAGTTGGCAGTTTCCCAGAACTGGGAGGTGAGGCTGAGATCTGTGTATGCATGGTTCTAGGACTGCTGTAAAGTGTGGTTCCCAGAGCTGAATGACGTGATTGGGAGCCCATGCACATGTGTGGGCCTGGGAGTGCCGTAAACATGTGGATGTGCAGAGCTCAGAGGGGGTGGAGTGAGGCTGTGCAACACTGTGGCCAGGAGGGCAGGGGTATCCTAGGTATAAAGGTTAGTTCCCACAGTCTTTATGTGCTGGCAACAGCCTGTAGGGAACAGGGAAGGAGAGATAGTGCTCAGGAGGGGTGCAGGAGAGGTGGGTTGGCTGCACTGGGTGTGGGGTTGTGGGGCAGGTACGTGCACTGGGGCCTGGTGGGGTGGGTTGCCTGGAACACAGGGAATGGAAGCTGGTGATAGGGTTCAGGTGCTTGGGGTGTAGGGTCATTTGCTGGTCACGGGGCTGCACTGGTGAGCATAGCACACCCAAGGAACATGGCCTGGCTTACTTCCTAGTCCCCTGCTCCCATCTGTGCACTCACAGGCTCTGTGGCTCCGCACCTCCGCTTCAAGCTTCAGCTTACTAACTCTCAGTTCCTTGGCCTCTGCAATAAGGGCTGCCCCATGTGGTGCAAAAGTCTCTCCTGGGTCAGCTGCACTCCCAAATCACTGCCTCAGTTGCTCTTCTGTTCCTTCCCTAAATATTCCGTGGAGTTGCGGTAATCTTGAGCTACTGTATTCAGCCATCTTCCCAAAGTTCCAACATAATCTTTGAAAAACTAGCAAAAACTGTCAGGATCATCTCCTTAAAACTCCAGACAACAGTAAATGTTGTAGTAACTACACCAGTGCCAAATCAAGATAATACAGCTTTAAAAATGAATAGGAGAGGGAGTGCACAGGTAGTTCACTGGTAGAATTTGTCCCTGCCATGCGGGAGACCCAGTTTTGATTCCCAGCCCATGCACTCCAAAAAAAACAAAAACAAAAACCACCATTCAACAAATGATTCTGTGATAACAGGATATTCACATGGAAAAAGAATGAAATCTGACCCCCACCACACCACACTAAAAAAAAAAATTGAGTAGGAGATGTTCATGGTGCCCTTGCTGGCCCTTCTCACACCCTCTGCCAGGTGTAGTGTGGACTCAGCCTATACTCTCATAGGGGTCCCTGGCCATGTTCTGAAGGGAGCACAGTAACCCTTGTGTGCATACTGGGTCCTGTATGTCATTATCAGTCTTTCATGTGGTAGCCTGAAAGACTAAAACTTGTCTCTGGCTCATCCTCGTAGAACTTTTCCTGCAGGCACAAGCAGCTTGTGGACCGCAAAAACAGTATAAGAAACAATTAGGGCAAAGTGGCCTGGGACAAAAAGTCACATAATAGACCTACTTGGAAAGGAGAAAAGTCTTTCATAGGGAGTAGAGGAAGCATTTGAATTCTTGTAAATGGAGAAATTCCTAGGGCCAAAAGTAGGTTCAGGACAAGACTCAGGCTCAGAAAAGATGGAGACAACCCCTACACTTCACATTTTCCTTGGGCTGATCTTCTTGGTAGGACAGCTATTCCCTAAAGGAGAACACTAGCCAATGAAGAACTGATTTGCAAAGACTGTGAAAAGGGAATTTTGCAATGGTTTGTTTAATTAGCTTCTGATACTCAGGGATTCACTGTGATATTACTAGCTGTATGCAAACTTAAGAAACAGCTCAGAAACTAAATCCCATAATTAACACTTTAAAATATTAAAATGTGCAGTGTGCAGCAAAAAACAAAACAAAAAAAAGAAACAGGAAATGATGGCCTATCCAATGAAACAAGATACAAATCCGGAAAACATAAACAAAGACCGCACTTTGACATATCAGAGACTTAAAAAAAATGACCCTTATTATGTTCAAGAAGATAAAGGAAAACATAGAGAAAAAAACTAAAGGATATCAGGAAAACAATGAATGAACAATATAAGAATGTCAGTAAGGAGTTAGAAATTTTAAGAAGGAACCAAATAGTAATATTGGAATGAAGACCACAGTCACTGAAAGGAAAAATTACATACAGGGTTTCAACAGCTGATAGAAGCTGGCAGAAGAAAGAATCAGTAAACTCAATGAAAAGATCTTGAAATGATTCAGGATGAGGAGCAGAGACAAAAAATGAAAAGAAGAGAAGAGATCTGTGGGATACTGTTCTAGTTTGCTAGCTCATGGAATGCAGTATACCAGAAACAGAATGGCTTTTAAAAAGAAGAATTTAGTAAGTTGCAGATTAACAGTTTTTAGTCCATGGAAATGTCCCAATTAAAGCAAGTCTATAAAAATGTTCAATCTAAGGCATCCAGGGAAAGATACCTTAATTCAAGAAGGCCGATGAAGTTCAGGGTTTCTCTCTCAAGTGGAAAGGCACATGGTGAACATGGTCAGGGTTTCTCAGCTAAAAGGGCACATGGCAAACATGATGTCATCTGCTAGCTTCCTCTCCAGCTCCCTGGGAGGCATTTTCCTTCTTCATCTCCAAAAGTCGCTGGCTGGTGAGTGCTGCTTTATGGTTCTGTCATTCTTCTCTGCTTTCTCTGAATCTCCTGCTTTCTCCAAAATGTTTCCTCTTTTATAGTATCCCTAAACTAATCAAGACCCACCTAGAATGGGTGGAAACAGGTCTCCACCTAATCCAGTTTAACAACCACTCTTCATTGAGTCACACTTCCAGAGAGATGATGTAATTAAAGCTTCAAACATACAGTGCTGAATAGGGATTAGAAGAAATGGCTGCCTTTACAAAATGGGATCCAGATTAAAACATGGCTTTTCTAGGGTACATACATCCTTTCAAACCAGCAAAGACACCATCAAGTGTGCCAATATACAAATGAGGTGAGTCCCAGAAAAGAAAAAAGGAAAAAGGGGCAGAGGGAATATTCAAAGAAATAATGGCAGAAAACTTCTGAAATTTAATAAAATACAAAGAAATATATACATTCAAGAAGCCAATGATCCCCAAACAGGATAAACTCAAGTAGAACCACACTCAGACACATAGTAGTCAAACTGTCAAATTCAAGGACAGTAAGAGAGTTCTGAAAACTGCAAGAGAAGAGCAATATGTGTTCTGTACAAGGGAGCCCCAATAAAATTAAGTGCCCATTTCTCATCAGAAACTATGGAGGAAAGAAGACAGTGGGATGAAATATTTAAAATGCTAAAAGAAGACAATTGCCAGGCAAAAATTTTATCTCTGGTTAGAATTTTATGTCTTTTAAAAATGGAGGAGGGTGTTCACCACCACTTCTGCTGGCCCAGACAGGCCATGGCTGCAGTGGTGACAGCCGAGGCAGCCTTGACATCATCGAGGGGCCCAAGTACCCCTCAGCCGTACTTGGGGCTGGTTCTGGAGAAGCTGCACAGGTGCACAGACCAGAAATTGAACCTGGGTCTCCTGTATGGCAGGTTGTGGCTGTATTGCCTGAAGATATAAGACCAAGTCCTAGTCCCTATGGTTTTCCATAGGAATTGGTGATATGTTCAGTTATTGTTGGATTTTTTGGCTGTTCTTTTGTTTTTGTGGAGGAATTTTCGATCAGTTAGAAGACAGCTTTATGTGGGAAGGGAGAAAAAGCTTGCTGTAAAACTTTCTACACTAATTGAAGAAAAATGTAAAATACTTGAAAATTAGTCTTGTTCAGAAAGAGTATGAGGCTTAGAGTCATCTTTAAAGGAGGCCTGCTTTGAGAAGGAGTAAACAGAAGCACCAAGTTGAAGTTTGTTGAAAGATCCTTAATATCAGAGGAATATTGTGAAAAGCTGAACAGGTCCAATTCTGAACTTGAGGGTGAAATGCTATTTCAAGAAAAAAAATTAAAAGAAGAGAAATCTAAACATTCTGAGCAAGATGCATTGATGGTGGCTATTTCAAAAAAGATGCAGTCTCTAGAAGATGAATCAAAGTCCCTCAAATCTCAAGTAGCTGAAGCTAAAACAACCTTCAAAGTATTTCAAATGAATGAAAAACAACTTAAATTAGCAATTAAAGATGCTTTGAATGAAAAACACCCAACTTCAGGGAAGCCAGAAACAGCTTTTACAAGAAGCTGAGGAATGGAAAGAACAAGTGAGTGAACTTAATAGACAGAAAATAACATTTGAAGACTCCAAAGTACATGTGGAACAAGTCTTGAATGATGAAGAAAATCAGATCAATTCTCTGACTGAACACTTGCTATAGATGAAAGATTGAGCTGCTGTACCTGGAGAAGGCATAACGGATGATGATAATTTGGAATTGGAAATGAAGAGTGAATCAGAAAATGGTGCTTACTTAAATAATCAGCCAAAAGGAGGTTTGGAGAAATGGATTCATGCTGCTAAGCTAAATCCTTCTTTAAAAACCCTAGAAGGAGAAAGAAAAGAAATTTACACTCAGTTATCTGAAGTAGGTAAAACAAAGGAAGAACTTACAGAACATATAAAAAATGTCCAAACTGAGCAAGCATCTTTGCAGTCAGGAAATACACACTTTGAAATTGAGAATCAGAAGCTTTGGCAGAAACTTAATGTAATAACTGAACTATATCAAGAAAATGAAATGAAATTATACAGGAAATTAACTGTAGAAGAAAACTGCCAATTAGAGAAAGTGGAGAAACTGCCAAAGTAGATGAAAAGATCAGCCATGCAGCAGAAGAACTGGAGACCTACAGAAAATGAGCAAGAGAGCTTGAGGAAGCATTGGAGAGAACCATTCATTCTTATCAAAGGCACATTATTTTCCATGAGAAAAAGGCTCATGATAATTGGTTGGCAACTTGTACTGCTGAAAGAAACTTCAATAACTTAAGGAAAGAAAATGCTCACAACAGGCAAAAATTAACTGAGGCAGAGTTTATATTTGAACTTTTAGAAAAAGATCCTTATTCACTTGATGTTCCAAGTACAGCATTTGGCAGAGAGCATTCCCATATGGTTCCTCACCAATGGGTCAGTCTTCATCTGAAATGAGAGCTTTTCTCTCCCCTGCAACTTTGTTGGAGGGTTCACTCAGACTCTCACCTTTGCTTCTAGGGGGAGGAGAAAGGGGCTCACAAGGACCAGAGAATCCTCTGGACCATCAGATTACCAGTGAAAGAAGAGAATCAAGTTATGATAGGCTACCTGATCCTTGTAGAGCACCTTCTGACACAGAATCCCTGTCACCTCCATGGGCACAAAATCATAGGATTATGACCCCTCCATCAGGCCAACTATATCCTGATCCTGCTCTTCCACAAAGGCAAGACAGGTTTTATTCTAATTCTGGTAGCTTATCTGGACCAGCAGAACTCAGAAGTTTTAATGTGCATTCTTTAGAGAAAACAGATGGGTCAATGTCATCAGAAGTGGGATCCAGTAGGAATATTAGAGATGATCTTGGTGATTTAAATGTGGATTCATCTCTCCCTGCTAAAAGTGAAGCACCTGGCTCTGGCTTTGTTCCTACACATTTTTCTCCAACCAGAGGTCCATTGTATCCAGTGGATCCAAGGGGACCATTCATAAGAAGAGGGCCTCCTTTTCCCTTACCTCCTCCAGGTAGCAGGTATGGAGCTCCCTGAGATATTTCCCACCAAGGGACTCACCTAGCTCATTACATCCTCCATCAGCAATGAGAAATGTCTATTCACCGAGGAGTTTTCCTCTTTATCTTCCCCCAGCAGCTGGATTTTACCCCTTACCCCCACATCCTGAAAGTCAAAATGAGTTCCCTTCAGGGTTAATTCTACCTTCAAATGAGTCTACTACTGAACATCCAGAACCACAACAAGATACTTGATAATATTTTTGGTGTCTCTTCGAAAGTAATTTTTACTTATCTCTCCTTTTCATTTTAAGTAACTGCTGTTGTTAAGTGATTATACTTTTGCTCAAATTGAAACTTAATAAAATTATAATTCTCAAGATAGTATTTTGTAAATAAAGATGATTTAAATATGAATCTTATGAGTAAATTATTTCCATTTTATTTTATTCTATATAGTATATATTTTAATTTGATTATCACACCATCACATAAATAATAATGGGAATTTTATATATGTAATCTTGTAGTTGGGGATGTTTTAAACTCCGAGGCTCTGTCTCTCTGCCAAGAATTGTATTTACATCAGTTGTGATTTTTTTACCAATGCTTTGTAGGTTTTCATGGAGAAGTCTTTCACTTCCTTGGTAAATTTGTTGCTAGATATTTGATTATTGTAGCTGTTATTGTAAATAGAATTTTTTTTCTTAATTTTCTCTTCAGATTGTTCTTAACAAATGTACAGGAACGTTACTGATTTGTGTGTTGATCTTATATCCTGCCATTTGCTGAATTTGTTTATTAGCTCTAGTACCTCTGTGGTGGATTTCTCAGGATTTTCTGTATATAGGATTATGTCATGTGCAAACAGGGTAAGTTTTACCTTTTTTTTTTTTCCAATTTGGATGCCTGTTATTTCATTTTCTTCCCTGTTTGCTCTGGCTAGAATTTTGAGTACAATGTTGAATAACAGTGGTGACAGTGAGCATCTTGTCTTGTACCTGTTCTTAAAAGGAAAGCTTACAGTCTTCACCATTGAGTATAATGTCAGCAGTGGGTGTTTTATTTATGTGCTTTTTTGAGTTTAAGAAGTTTCCTTCTATTTTTAGTGTTCTAAAGTATTCTAAGTGCTTTCAAGAAGCAGTATTGGATTTTGTCAACTGAGATGGTGTTTCAGTTTGCTAAAGCTGCCAGAATGCAATATACGAGAAATGGATTGGCTTTTACAAAGGGGATTTCTTAGGTTACAAATTTACAGTTGTAAGGCCATGAAAATGTCCAAATTAAGGCATCAAGAGAAAGATATTTTCTCTCAGGAAAGGCTGCTGGCATCCAGGGTTCCTCTGTCACATAGAAAGGCATATGGTGATGTCTACTGGCCCTTCTCTCCTAGTTCTGATTTCAACAACTGTCTCCAAAATGTTTCTGGACATTTCTTTCTCTCTTAGCTTCTCCTGAGACATTTTCTTTCTGAGCTCTTTCTGAGAGTACTCTTAAAGGACTCCAGTAAAGGACTAAAAGCTACCTTGAATTGGATGGGTAATATCTCCATGTAAACAAGGCAATAAAAAGGTCCCACCCACAATAGGTCTGTACCCACAAGAATGGATTAAAAGAACATGGCTAAATCTAATGTGATATAGGGGAAAGTGCTTAAATCAATTCTTTTTATGATTGTGCTAAAATTTTCCTACCTTGTATCTTTTAGGAAGTATTCTGTTGTACGTCGGGATGGCTCTTTCCATTATGTCCACCGTACTCCCTTCGGCAACTATTCTTTCATCTCTGTGGATGCCACCCTCAATCCAGGGCCTAAGAGACCTTATAATTTTTTTGGAATTTTAAATGAGGTACCATAATAATCTCACTCCCTTTTGTATCTTACCTATGTTATTTATGACTCAAAGTTATCCTGGGTAAATAAGCTCTTATTTAAAATTGTTTGCAAAATACATTACTCTGTTTACAGCTTTGGCTAGAACTTCTTACTGGCTACTTTAACACTATTATTGCTATCCTTGTTTTAGTCCCAAAATCTGGAAAAGAAGTACCTTGCATTTTTAATTTATTCAATAGACGTTTATTAAAAATAGTGCAGGGTGCACTTTACAAGGTACAAGATATATGGTTTTGTATACAATATGGTATATCCTCAAATCCTCCCAATTGCCGTTTCTAACATAATGGCCTATATATTTTTTAAGAGAAGGGCAACTATCGAAGTAGGTAAGTTTCTTTTAAAGTATTTTTGGCAAAGTTAGTTGAAAACTGTTGCTGAATTAAAACTGTGTGAAAAGTAACATCTGACAATCATTGTTTCTTGGTACAGAAGATGCCAAGTCATTAAGTAATGAGCACATACCCCTATGTGAGACATATGTGTCCACAGGCCAAGTCCCTGGCCTCTTAGAGAATTTAATCTAGTTGTGGAGTATACTACCAGTATAGAAAGAATTATTTTAAAGGGTATAATTTGCTGAGTGATATGAAGGTTCAGAAAAGCTTGAAATCAAGTGAACAGAATATTGTCAAATGGGTTATATATTAGGCATTTTATTCAATGAAGATGTATATTTTGTTTCCTACGTACCAAGTGTTTTTAGATAAAGTTGATTAACTTATTTTAAATTCTACACTTTAGAATAATGTTTTTAAAGGTATGATTAAAGAATCATATTTCCATGAAAATCAGCTAGTCTTATAAAAATAGATTTTCAGGCCTCTTCCCAGACTTGCCAAATTAGAAACTCTGAGGGTAGGGCCCAGGAATTTATTTATTTATGCGCTTTACAGATAATCTTAATGCATATTGATATATGTGCAAGTTATTTTTTAAAATTTAATGTATGAAAAAATTGAATTTGTGAGATATGATTTACTTACAATAAAAAACATTCATTTTAAATGTATAGTTCAAAGAGTTTTGACAAGTGTATACTCTGGTGTAAGTGCTGTCATAATCAATACAAGCATTTCTGTCACCCTACAAGATTCCCTTTTGCTACTTTGTGGTAGGGTTTCACCCCTCCAATCCCAGGGAAACACTAGATAGTTTTTATCAATACAGATTAGTTTTGTTTGTTCTAGTATTTTACATAAATGAAATGATAAAGTATGTATTCTTTTGTCTAAGTTTTTTTACTCTTTGGTTCAGTATAATGTTTCCAAGATTCATTTACATTGTTGTGTGTATCATTAGTTCTTTCCTTTTTGTTGATGATTAGTATCCTATTATGTGGATATATTGCATTTGTTAGTAGTTTCCAGTTTTGGCTATTATGAGCAGACCTACTCTGAATATTCAGGAATAAGTCTTCCTGTGAACATATTGTACATGTTGTTTTAGAAGTTTAATTTCAATGTCCTTGTTATTGCTATGTGGTAAAGAGAGACAGAAAGATTAGTGGTGACTTCTTTCTTTCTCAGTTTTCATATCTACCAATTGGGAATAATACCTGCCCTGCCCTACTTATTGCAGAGAATTATTTTTAGGATCACATAAATTATAATGTATGTGAAAAATTTAAACTTTTAGAGGTTCTTGCACGTCATTGGTAGAGTTTGAGCTGTAGATACTATAATTATTATTATAAAACTTCAGGGGAGTTGTTTAATTTGTTGTGTTGAATGTTGACCTGATAGCCTAATTAAAGATCCTTCTATGTTTTTCTCGTTTCAGAAACGAATGGAAGAGCTTTTATTACTGGCCAAGGAAAGTAACCAGAGCAACCATACTATATGGTTTGGTCATTTTACAACATCTACTATCCTTTCTCCATCACCAGGAATCCGGTCAATAATGAGGTAAGATAGAATTCCAAATCAAAATGAATTGTTTTTAGTTCTTTTATATTGCTTTACCTACCTTTCTTTCCTGAAAAGGCATTTTTACTAGTTTGGCATCATAGTTTATCTTTTTTAAAATTTATTCTGTTTATTTTTCATTGTTTAGTTCAGCTATAGCTTATTTATGTGGCCACCTCCATACACTTGGTGGACTGATGCCTGTTTTGCATACTCGTCACTTCCAAGGCACTTTGGAACTTGAGGTGGGAGATTGGAAGGATAACAGAAGGTAAGGGAACTACCCCTCAAAGTAAAACTTATACATGTAAGTTTTGCTAAAGCAATGAGAGTTTTCTTCTTAAAATCATGGGTGATTCTAGTTAGGAAAACACTTGTGATTTTTTTTGTTTGCTTTTTTTCTTTTTAGTAATATACATACCAACATTGTCATTTTGAAAAAATCTTATTGTGGCAGTGATGTTTGCCTTCAGTGTTCCATTGGATGTTTTACTGTGCATAAACATTATGGTAGAGCTTATTACAAATGAAAATGTCCATGGCATACCTCTTGAGATTTTGATTCTGTTGATCTGAGTTAGGACCTAAGAAACTGCATTTTTAAAAAGCTCACTAGGTGATCTATGGACTACACTTAAAGAAACACTACATTAGAAATATGTCATTTTTACTTGAATTTTTTCTTCTTTTTATGTTTTTTTTAATTGTGACATATAACATATATACAAAAAAAGCAGTTATACAACAGATTTTAAAGTTTGTATGGGTTATAGTTCCACGATTTTTCATTTTTTCTTCTAGCTGCTCCGAAACACTGGAGACCAACAGAAATATCAATATAATAACTCAGCAATCATGCTCATTTCTTAAATCATATCTTCTCTGTTATACACTTCCTTCTCTTTAAATAACATGTATATATAGAAGCAATAAACTTCAAAGTACATCACAACAATGAGTTGTAGAACAGATTTCAGAATTTGTTATGGGTTACAATTCCACAATTTTAGGCTTTTATTTCTAGCTATTCTATTATTGGAGACTAAAAGAAATATCGGTATAATGATTCAGCACTCATACTCATTTGTTAAACCCGACTTTCTCTGTATAACTCCACCATCACCTTTGATCTTTCTCCCACTCTTTAGGGGTATTTGAGCTATGTCCACTCTAACTTTTTCATGTTGGAAGGGGCTATCAGTAATATGGAATAGGGGGATGGAACTAGTCGATGTTCTGGAAGGGCTTGCCCCTCTGCATTTCAGGACTTATGCGGTCCAGGGACCCATCTGAAGGTTGTAGGTTTTGGAGAGTTACCCTAGTGCATGGAACCTTTGTGGAATCATATATAATGCCCTACGTATTCTTTAGGATTGGCAGAAAATGTTTTGGTTGGGGTTTGACAAGTTTTGATAGGTAGCAATGTCTAACTAAAGCACGGATAAGAGTTATCTCCAGTGTAGCATCGTGATTCTATCTGAACTCTCTCAGCAACTGATACCTTATTTGTTACACTTGTTTTCCTCTTTTGGTCAGGATGGTATTGTTGGATCTCATGGTCCCAGACCGAGGCTCATCCCTGGGGGTCATCTCCCACATCACCAGGAAGACTTTCATCCCTGAATGTCATGTCCCATGTAGGGGAGAGGGCAATAGTTTCACTTGCAGAGTTGGACTTAGAGAGAGAGAGAGGGGCTACATCTGAACAACAAAAGAGGTCCTCCAGAGGTGACTTTTAGGCAGACCTATAGGTAGGCTAAGCTTCTCTGCTATGTACATAAGCTTCACATGAACAAACCTCAACATCAAGGACTTGGCCAATTGATTTGAGTGTCCCTAATGTTTGATGCAATATCCAGGGTTTCCCTGGTGGTAAAGTTTAATAGTTCCATAATTTTCCCCCCATCCCTCAAGGGACTTTGCCAATACATTTTGATTATCTGCTTAATATACTCTGGATGTATCCAGGCATTACATTAAGCTATACAGGATTAAAAGCTCTCATTCTTATTCTGGGCTCCCTGTGTTTGGATTATTTAAATGATCTATCCAGACGGGTTGAGTTAGATTATGTGCTACAGAAAACCTAGGTTCTGGACATAATAAACCTTTCTTTGGTCTTGAAGAATACATGAAATTCTAAAATATAGGCAATGTCTTCCTTACCCCTGTATTCTGAATTATGTTAATCCCAACCTGATTGGCTTCATTCTTATCTCAATACCAGGTTATACATATATAAAATAGCCCCTCAAAATCCATAAATAACAATTACTATCCCGGACTAAATATGACTGCTGTAAGCTTACAATCTAGACCCCTGTCTGCTTATAGGTATTTTCTAAATGAGATCATACAATGTTTGTTCTTTTGTTTCTGGCTTATTTTGCCTGACCAAATGTCCCACAGTTTCATTCACATCATTGCATGCCTCACAACTTCATTCCTTTTTGTAGCAGCACCGTGTCTGATCATAATGTTTACACCATCGTTCACCAATCTACTTCTTAGTCAGTGCATCTTTCAGCCACCTCTATCGACTGGGCCTCATGTGTAATGTACAAAGTCAACAGTCCATCAACACTCTCAATTTTAGATAATTTCATTATTCCTAAGATATTTTTCCTTAAATTTTATATCTTCATTTCTAGTTATTGCTACAAGATCCTAGTGATTTAGATTCTTTAGGCAGATGATAGATGATTTTGTTAAGGTTAAATCCTCTCTACTAGAGAAGATGAATTGTTTATTAAATTATTTAATCATTTTTTAGAATTGACTGTATATTTTGAGAACTATTTAAGTGAAATAGTTTATCTAAATATAGATGAGTATCATCTCATTGTACAACTATTATCAATTGCTATTTATTTTATTTAAAACCAGTATTTTGAAGATATTACGCACACAAAAAATATTTGTTGAGCTGAATATGTTTTCTATTTTAGCTACTTCCGTTAATTAAAAAGCAGTTTTTCATCTTAGAAGGTACTTCCTCATTACTATTGGCTTTTCTAAAACTGTGTATGAACTTTGGTTGTAGCCTGTAATTACATGGCAACTGTGTTAGTTTGCAGGCTGCTGGAATGTAATATACCAGAACTAGAATGACTTTTAAAAAGGGGAATTTACCAAGTTACAAGTTTACAGTTCTAAACCTATAAAATTGTCCAAAATAAGGCATCCGTGGAAAGATACCTTAATTCAAGGAAGGCCAATAGGTCAGGAACACCGCTGTCAGCTGGGTAGTCACGTGGCTAACATCTGCTGGTCCCTTGCTCCTAGGCTCTATTGCTTTCAGCCTCTGTTCCTGTTTCCTCTTTTAAAAGATTCCATAAACTAACCAAGACCTACCTTGAATGGGTGGAGTCATATCTCCATCTAATCAAAAGATCATGCCCGTAATTGGGCCTGTCCCATCTCCATGGAGATCATCTAATCAAAAGATTACAACCTATACTATTGAATCAGAATTAAAAGAAACAGCTGCCTCCACAAGATTGAATCAGGATTAAAACATGGCTTTTGGGAGAGGCCAAGATGGCGGCTTAGCAATGTGCACGTTTTAGTTCGTCCTCCAGAACAACTACTAAATAACCAGAAACAGTACAGAACAGCTCCCAGAGCCATGATAGTGGCTGGACATACAGTGTACCCCAGTCTGGACCAGCTGGACTGGCTGCGAGCCTCCCTGGAACCATGAGTTTCCCAAGTCATGGTGGCCGGCACCCGGCGCCCCTCCCCTACACGCGGCTTCCCAGAGGGAAAGGAAAGACACTCTAATAGTAGCAGGGACTGAGTCCAACCAAACACCAATTGTGGCATTAATTAACAAATTCTGACTACTAAAAATAGGCCCCCAGCTCAGGCGAACCTGGTCAAGGCGGAGGTCGCTTATTGGGCTAACCGAAAAAGAGGAAAGGGGATGAAATGGAGGTTTTTGTGACTGTTTCTATGGAGGCTTGGCTGCCTCTGGATTCAGCGGTGGGACTACTCAGGCTGCAACTGCCCCAGCCACAGGCAGGAATGAACTGCTTTCAGGCCTGTCTCCTGCCTGTGCCTTCCCCAGGGGAGGGGTGAAGCCCAACTCAGGTGGAATTCCTCTCTCAAAGAATTCAGAACCCAGGGCTTGGCAATTTGGAGCCATTAAAAACAGCCTACAACCTCTCCTCTGTCTCCAACACGCCCCCAGCAGGGAGAGCCTCCCAAAGATAAAGACACTGCACCATCTTTTGCTGATGGGACCCACAGGCAGACTAGCACCACATACTGGGCAGGATAAAAAAAACAGAGCCCAGAGACTTCACAGGAGAGTCTTTTAACATGCTGGGTCTCACCCGCAGGGAAAACTGACACAGATGACTCCTTCCCCCTGATAGGAGGCCAGTTTAATCTGGGAAAACATGGCTGGAGTCTATAATACCTATGTAGACCCTAAGGGTGGGGAGGGAAAAGGCACCTTACAAGCAGGGCAAGAAACAAGAAAACAAGAACTGAAAAATTATCCTCTGTTAAACAAAACCTAAGCTAGAGGTCCAGAAAAAGCTGAACTGAAGGTCAAAGAACAGATAGACAACAAACTCATCTAGCAAGAAAACCCTAGGTAAGATAAGTGAAAGCAATCTCCAGAATAAACTAATTAAGGTGATTAAATGTCTAGATGGCAGCAAAAAATAACAAATCACACCAGGAAAATTGAAGATATGGCCCAGTCAAAGAAACAAACCAATAGTTTAAATGAGATACAGGAGCTGAAACAATTAATTCAGAATATATGAACAGACATGGAAAACCTCATCAAAAACCAAATCAATGAATTGAGGGAGGATATGAAGAAGGCGAGGAATGAGCAAAAAGAAGAAATGGAAAGTCTGAAAAAACAAATCACAGAACTTATGGGAATGAAAGGTACAGTAGAAGAGATGAAAAAAACAATGGAGACCTACAATGGTAGATTTCAAGAGACAGAGGTTAGGATTAGTGAACTGGAGGATGGAACATCTGAAATCCGACAAGAAACAGAAACTATAGGGGAAAAAATGGAAAAATATGAGCAGGGACTCAGGGAATTGAATGATAATATGAAGCGCACAAATATACGTGTTGTGGGTGTCCCGGAGGGGGAGGGAAGGGAAAATGAGGAGAAAAACTAATGGAAGAAATTATCACTGAAAATTTCCCAACTCTTATGAAAGACCTAAAATTACGGATCCAAGAAGCGCACCCCAAAGAGAATAGATCCAAATAGACATTCTCCAAGACACTTACTAGTCAGAATGTCAGAGGTCAAAGAGAAAGAGAGGATCTTGAAAGCAGCAAGAGAAAAGCAATCCATCACATACAAGGGAAACCCTATAAGACTATGTGTACATTTCTCAGCAGAAACCATGGCGGTGAGAAGACAGGGGGATGATATTTTTAAATTACTAAAAGGGAAAAACTGCCAACAAAGAATTCTATACCCAGCAAAATTGTCCTGCAAAAATGAGGGGGAAATTAAAACATTTTCAGACAAAAAAGTCACTGAGAGAATTTGTGACCAAGAGACCAGCTCTGCAAGAAAGACTAAAGGGAGCACTAGAGACAGATATGAAAACACAAAAGAAAGAGGTGTGGAGAAGAGTGTAGAAAGAAGGAAAATTAGATATGACATATAAAATCCAAAAGGCAAAATGGTAGAAGAAAGTATTACCCATACAATAATAACACTAAATGTTAATGGATTGAACTCCCCAATCAAAAGACATAGACTGGCAGAACGGATTAAAAGACAGGATCCTTCTATATGCTGTCTACAGGAAACACATCTTAGACCCAAAGATAAACATAGGTTGAAGGTGAAAGGTTGGGAAAAGATATTCCATGCAAATAACAACCAGAAACGAGCAGGAGTAGCTATACTAATATACAACAAATTAGACTTCAAATATAAAACAGTTAAAAGAGACAAAGAAGGATACTATGTACTAATAAAAGGAACAATTCAACATGAAGACATAACAATCATAAATATTTATGCACCGAACCAGAATGCCCCAAAATACGTGAGGCAAACACTGCAAACACTGAAATGGGGAATAGACACATCTACCATAATAGTTGGAGACTTCAATTCCCCACTCTCATCAGTGGACAGAACATCTAGACAGAGGATCAATAAAGAAACAGAGAATTTGAATATTACAATAAATGAGCTAGACTTAACAGACATTTATAGGACATTAAACCCCACAACAGCAGGATACACCTTTTTCTCAAGTGCTCATGGATCATTCTCAAAGATAGACCATATGCTGGGTCACAGAGCAAGTCTCAATAAATTTAAAAAGATTGAAATCATACACAGCACTTTCTCAGATCATAAAGGAATGAAGTTGGAAATCAATAATAGGCAGAGTGCCAGAAAATTCACAAATACGTGGAGGCTCAACAACACACTCTTAAACAATGAGTGGGTCAAGGAAGAAATTGCAAGAGAAATTAGCAAATATCTCGAGGCGAATGAAAATGAAAACACAACATATCAAAACTTATGGGATGCAGCAAAGGCAGTGCTAATAGGGAAATTTTTGTTGTTGTTGTTTGTTTGTTTTTTGTTTTAGAGGCATTTTATTTAGATAACTAAAAACAATTAGATGTTCAGAAGCACTATACAATGAAAGAGAAATCAAACCAATTGCTTTATCATGTATTCCCTCTTCTTTACAACTAAAGCAAAAAGGCTTTCTGCTCTAAGGGAAAAGTCAGAAAAATAGGCCATTATATATTTTTCTCCATAATAACATAAACAGCTACAAGAAATCTAATAAGAGAAATTGGATGTTGGCTTGCACATAGTCATTCAAAAAGACAGTAGGCTGGTCGTTACTACAAGAGCATTACTCCACCTGTGTTCTTCTGATACTCTTGAGAGTTTTCACTTACAGGTAACACCAAGTTAGTTAGTTCCAGCATTGGAGCTAATTGATATTCTCCATTATTTACTGCCCATGTTTGCCTTGAGCAGAGAGTAAGAGTAACTCTGGAAGGCTGATGCACTTCTCTGCTTGCTTGTTTTAGTCTATAAGTTTATACTATCTGTGGCATACACCACAGAGCCTTTTTAATACCAGAGGTGTGACCACTGATTTCTTTAGGTTCTGATTCAGGTTTGTTCAAGTCATAGATGCGTAACAGTTTATCCTGTCCCCCAGTTAACAAATAATTACTATCCTGAGTGAAATCCACAGATTTGACAATGTGTTTATGAGTCAGGGTCATCAATTCATCTCCTGAGACAGCATCCCACACTTTGGCTGTGAAATCTGCAGCTGCTGTAGCTGCTTTGGTTGCATCCTTATTCAATGTAGCACCCCAAACAGCACCCTTATGACCCAAAAATGTTCCAATCTAGTCTCCTGTATCTCCCTGGCGTAGCATAGGTTTGCCATCTTTGCAAGCACTGATTAAGAAATAGCCATAAGGCGTGATGCCACTGAAGACCAAATCAACCACGGGTCTCGTGTGGCCCAAGCAGGTGAGTGGTGTCTGCCTCATTGCCATGGCTGCGGCGAACCAGCGATCTGGTTAGTGAGCCGAGGGTCGTTGTTGTCTCTTCTCTCCTCAACAGCGGCGCGTCTGAATCCTCAAGGCCCCCCTCCCTGACACTGGGGCTGGGCCGGGAAACAGGAAAAGGAGGCCAATCCTGTGGCACCAAGGTCAGGAGGGGGCTAGCGAAGGGTCAGGGAGTCCACGACCCGCGAACAACCCTCAGGCCGCTGAGGGAGGGAAAAGGAGGGAGGGAGGAGAATAGGGGAGGGGGGACAACTGGAGAAGCGACTCCGCCAAGACCCACACCGTCCACACCAGTATCGGCAGGAAGTGACCTAATAGGGAAATTTGTTGTCCTAAATGCCTATATCAAAAAAGAAGAAAGAGTAAAAATTCAGGAATTAACTGTCCACTTGGAAGAACTGGAGAAAGAACAGCAAACTAACCCCAAAGCAAGCAAAAGGAAAGAAATAACAAACATTAGAGCAAAAATAAATGAAATTGAGAACATGAAAACAATTGAGAAAATCAATAAAACCAGAAGTTGGTTCTATTGGAAAATCAATAAAATTGATGGGCCCTTAGCAAGACTGACAAAAAGAAGAAGAGCGAGGATGCAAATAAATAAGATCAGAAATGGAAGAGGAGACATAACCACTGACCCCACAGAAATAAAGGAGGTAATAACTGGATTCTATGAACAACTTTATGCTAATAAATACAACAATGTGAATGAAATGGACAACTTCCTAGAAAGGAATGAACAACCAACTTTGACTCAAGAAGAAATAGATGACCTCAACAAACCAATCACAAGTAAAGAAATTGAATCAGTCATTAAAAAGCTTCCCAAAAAGAATAGTCCAGGACCAGACGGCTTCACATGTGAATTCTACCAAACATTTCAGGAAGAATTAGTACCAACCCTGCTCAGACTCTTCAAAAAAATTGAAGTGGAGGGAAAGCTACCTAATTCATTCTATGAAGCCAACATCACCCTCATACCAAAACCAGGCAAAGATACTACAAAAAAAGAAAACTACAGACCAATCTCTCTAATGAATATAGATGCAAAAATCCTCAACAAAATTCTAGCAAATCGAATCCAGCAACACATTAAAAGAATTATACATCATGACCAAGTAGGATTCATCCCAGTTATGCAAGGATGGTTCAACATAAGAAAATTAATCAATGTAATACACCATATCAACAAATCAAAGCAGAAAAATCACATGATCATCTCAATTGATGCAGAGAAGACATTTGACAAGATTCAACATCCTTTCCTGTTGAAAACACTTCAAAGGATAGGAATACAAGGGAACTTCCTTAAAATGATAAAGGGAATATCTGAAGAAACCACAGCTAATATCATCCTCAATGGGGAAAACTGAAAACCTTCCCCCTAAGATCAGGAACAAGACAAGGATGTCCACTGTCACCACTGTTATTCAACATTGTGTTGGAAGTTCTAGCCAGAGCAATTAGACAAGAAAAAGAAGTACAAGGCATCAGAATTGGAAAGGAACAAGTAAAACTCTCACTATTGGCAGATGATATGATACTATATGTCGAAAATCCTGAAAAATCCACAGCAAAACTACTAGACTAATAAACGAGTACAGCAAAGTGGCAGGTCACAAGATCAACATTCAAAAATCTGAAGTGTTTCTATACACTAGTAATGAACAATCTGAGGGAGAAATCAAGAAACGAATTCCATTTACAATTGCAAGTAAAAGAATAAAATATTTAGGAATAAATTTAACTAAAGAGACAAAAGACCTATACAAAGGAAACTACAAGAAACTGTTAAAAGAAATCACAGAAGACCTAAATAGATGGAAGGGCATACCGTGTTCATGGATTGGAAGACTAAATATAGTTAAGATGTCAAATCTACCTAAATTGATTTACAGATTCAACACAATATCAAAATCCCAACAACTTACTTTTCAGAAATAGAAAAACCAATAAGCAAATTTATCTGGAAGGGCAGGGTGCCCCAAATTGCTAAAAGTATCTTGAGGGAAAAAAACGAAGCTGGAGGTCTCACACTGACTGACTTTAAGTCATATTATAAAGCCACAGTGGTCAAAACAGCATGGTACTGGCATAAAGATAGACATATTGACCAATGGAATCCAATAGAGTGCTCAGATATAGACCCTCTCATCTATGGACATTTGATCTTTGATAAGACAGTCAAGCCAGCTCACCTGGGACAGAACAGTCTCTTCCATAAATGGTGCCTAGAGAACTGGATATCCATATGCAAAAGAATAAAAGAGACCCCGTATCTCACACCCTATACAAAAGTTAACTAAAAATGGATCAAAGATCTAAACATTAGGTCTAAGACCATAAAACATTTAGAGGAAAATGTAGGGAGATATCTTATAAATCTTATAATTGGAGGCGGTTTTATGGAACTTACACCTAAAGCAAGAGCACTGAAGACATAAATAAATAAATGGGAGCTCCTCAAAATTAAACACTTTTGTGCATCAAAGAACTTCATCAAGAAAGTAAAAAGACAGCCTACACAATGGAAGTCAATATTTGGAAAGGACATATCAGATAAAGGTCTAGTATCCAGAATTTATAAAGAGATTGTTCAACTCAACAACAAAAAGACAGCCAATCCACTTACAAAATGGGAAAAAAGACTTGAACAGACACTTCTCAGAAGAGGAAATACAAATGGCCAAAATGCACATGAAGAGATGCTCAACATCCCTGGCCATTAGAGAAATGCAAATCAAAACCACAATGAGATATCATCTCACACCCACCAGAATGGCCATTATCAACTAAACAAAATGACAAGTGCTGGAGAGGATGTGGAGAAAGAGGCACACTTATTCACTGTTGGTGGGAATATCAAATGGTGCAACCACTGTGGAAGGCAATTTGGCGGTTCCTCAAAAAGCTGAATATAGAATTGCCATATGACCCAGCAATACCACTGCTAGGTATCTACTCGGAGGACATAAGGGCAAAGACACAAACGGACACTTCACACCAATGTTTATAGCAGCATTATTATTATTTTTTATTAATTAAAAAAAATTGACAACAAACGAAGAAAACAATAAGATATCATTCCGTTCTCTATATATAATCAGTAATTCTTAATATCATCACATAGTTGCATATTCATCATTTTTTAGAACATTTATAGCAGCATTATTTACAATTGCAAAGAGATGGAAACAGCCAAAATGTCCATCAACAGACGAGTGGCTAAACAAACTGTGGTATATACATACGATGGAATATTATGCAGCTTTAAGACAGAATAAACTTATGAAGTATGTAACAACATGGATGGATCTTGAGAACATTAGGCTGAGTGAGACTAGCCAAAAACTAAAGGACAAATACTGTATGGTCTCACTGATATGAACTGACATTAGTGAATAAACTTGGAATATGTCGTTGGTAACAGAGACCATCAGGAGATAGAAATAGGGTAAGATATTGGGTAATTGGAGCTGAAGGGATACAGACTGCAACAGGACTGGATACAAAACTCAGAAATGGACAGCACATTACTACCTAACTGTAATATGATTATGTTAAAACACTGAATGAAGCTGTATGTGAGTATGATAGAGGGAGAAGAGCTGGGGACATAAATGAAATCAGAAAGAAATATAGATGTTAAAGATTGAGATGGTATAATATAGGAATGCCTAGAGTGTATAATAATAGTGAAATGTACAATGTACAAACTTTAAAAATGTTATTGCATGAGGAAGAACAAAGGAATGTCATTATGGCAGGGTGGTGAAAATAGATGGTAATTAATATTTTAAAATGTCACCTTATGTGTGAGACTAAACCAAAAAATGTGTATTTGTTACAAAATTTATATTTTGACTAGAGCATTTCCTAACATAACTTATGTAGATAGTTTGATTGAACGTCATAAGTACTTGGAATCTCAGGTAGGACATGAGATTTTGTTGGTTTGTCCAGAGTGATGCCCCGATGAATCCCAGGGTGATTTGATCAGTGAGTGGAAAAGTATTTGCAAGCCCCCTTCGGGGAATGGTGAGAGCGGGGAGAAATTCAACTTCCCCAAGTTGAATTCTTGATATTCTCACAAACAGTGTGGACAACCAAAGCTATAGGCTGAGCCCCTAGTCTTGAGGTTTGTTCATATGAAACTTAACCCCACACAGGATAGGTCAAGTCTACTTAAAATCTAGACCTAAGAGTCACCCCCCAAGAGAGCCTCTTTTCTTGCTCAGATGTGGCCTGTCCCTCCAGCCAACACGACGAGCAGTCTCACCACCCTCCCCCTCACTGCGTGGGACATGACTCCCAGGGGTGTGGACCTTCCTGGCAACATGGGACAGAGATCCTGGAATGCGCTGAGACTCAGCATCAAGGGACTGAGGAAAACCCTAGAGTGAGCTGAGAATTAACATCAAGGGATTGAGAAAACCTTCTCCACCAAAAGGGGGAAGAGTGAAATGAGACAAAGTGTCAATGGCTGAGAGATTCCAGAGTTGAGAGTTTATCCTGGAGGTTATTCTTACGCATTAAGTAGATATCACCTTGTTGTTCAAGATGTAGTGGAGAGGCTGGAGGGAACTGCCTGAAAATGTAGAGCTGTGTTCCAGTAGCCATGTTTCTTGATGATGATTGAATAATGATATAGCTTTCACAATGTGACTGTGTGAATGTGAAAACCTTGTGTCTGATGCTCCCTTTATCTACCATTTAGTTTGAAATGCTAGTGGTAAATGAAAGCGAGGGGTAAGGGGTATGGTATGTATAACTTTTTTTTCTCTATTATCATTTTATTTCTTTTTCTGTTGTCTTTTTCTTTTTCTAAATCGATGCAAATGTTCTAAGAAATGATGAGTATGCAACTATGTGATGATATTAAGAATTACTGATTATATATGTAGAATGGAATGATATCTTAATGTTCTGCTTATTAATTTTTCTTTAAATTAATAAAAAAAACTTTTTTAATATGACTTTTCTGGGGTGCATAATACTTTCAAATCAGCACAGCAACTATAATTACTTTGTCTAAGATTTGTCTATCCATGACTATGAGGGTATGGGCTATACTAACTCTTACTGACTTAGTTTCTTATAAATGCTATATTTTAAAAACTACATAATGTTAATTGCAAATCATTTCCTTTTTTTCTCTTCCTATCTGCTCTCTTGTGTTGCAACTATGGGGTTTATCTGGGGATTTAATGAAAGGACCTAAATTTTACCTGCTCTTACATAGTTACAATAGAACAGTTTTTAAAAACAGTTACTAGATATGTAATATTAAGCTTTCTTTGTTGTGGATGCAAATAAATCAGAAATATCAATGAATTAAAACAACAAATTTTATTTTTCATTCATGTAAAATACACTGTGAGTCAGGGCAAATCTGTTCCATGGGTGACTCAGGGATTTAATATTTTTCCATCTTATGATAACACTATCTCAACGCCTCAGTTACAGGACAGGGAAGAAAGCTTGGAGCATTCGTACCCATTCTTAAGTTTGGACCAGAAGTGTGATAACACTTCTGATCAGAATCCATTGACCATAAGTAGTTACATGGGTCCCAACCTAATGTCAGGGAGACTGGGAACTCTTTGGAATATTTCTGAGCACTATTGTTCTTGACACAGTTAATCATTTCTTTTCACAATTCTTAAAGTCAGAAAATTAAAAAAATCTAATACTCTTTAATGACTATTTTATATCCTTCATCATGCTTTTGGAAATCAAAATAATCTATCTTTTGTTAATATTTGTAAAATTTGGACATAAAGATTTAAGAGAAGTTTGAAAGGCTTCTAATTGTATTTATATCAACCATTCATTTTAATATTTTATGTAGCGTTTTTGATGGGATGGAGAATGTTGTATATTAGATTTATGATGAATGTCTTCGGTAAAGTTATGTATTGAAAATAATAGTTTTGTATTTTTTACACTTGATCCATATATTATCTTCATGTCCTCTTATAATATAAAGTGATTAAATTACTTTATTGTCTTCTGGTCTCTAGGTACCGGATCTTTGCTTTTGATCATGACCTCTTTAGCTTTGCAGATTTGGTCTTTGGCAAGTGGCCTGTCGTTCTTATTACCAACCCTAAATCACTCCTTTATAGTTGTACTAAACATGAACCACTAGAAAGACTCCGTCACTCAACACACATCAGGTATGTAGCACTTTTTTCAGAATTTACTCTCAGTTTGATATTGAAGGAGAATAAGTCTTTATAACTGCATTCTCATGTGAGAATTCAGTTCTCTTTTCTTTTTTTTTTCAGTTTTCTTATTTTTCTTTTTATTTGATGCATGGGTCCAGGAATAGAACTCGGGTCTCCCGCATGGAAGGCGAACATTCTACCACTGAACCACCTGTGCATTCCCACTTCAGTTTTCTTAACTGAAACTTTTTATATAGATAAATTGCTTACTTTTACATTCCCATTATTAATGAAATTGTAGCTTACAGAAAACTCATGCATAAAATGCAGGGTTCCTGTGTACCATCCTGTTATTAACACCTTGCAAGTGTAGTATACTTGTTACCATTGATGAAAGCTATTTTTATAATTAAACTATTAACTGTTGTCCATGGTTCAACTTAAGATTCACTGTTTGTGTTGTACAGTTTTGTATTTTTAAAAACTTTTAATCTACAAAAATACATATACTCTAAAATTTTCCCCTTAATCACACTCAAATATATAATTCAGTGCTGTTAATTACATTCACAATGTTGTGCTACCATTACCACCATTCATTATCAAAACTTTCCCATTGTCACAAATAGAAACTCTACATTGTAAGGCCTAAGTAACTCCCTATTCCTTACCCCTACTCTGTCCCCTAATAACCTAAATTCTAGATTCTGACTGTATGAGTTTACTTATTCTAATTATTTCTTATCAATGAGATCATATAATATTTCACTCAACATGATATCTTCAAGGTTCATCCATGTTGTTGCATGTCTCAGAACTTCATTCCTTTTTCTTAGCTTAATAGTATTCCTTTGTGTGCATATACCACATTTTGCTTATCCATTCATCTTTTGATGGACACTTGGGTTGCTTCCATCTTTTGGCAATTGTGAATAATCCTGCTATGAGCATTGGTATGCAAGCATCTATTCAGTCCCTGCTTTCATTTCTTTTGAGTATATACCTGGAAGTGGGATTGCTGGGTCATATGATATAAATTGATGAAATTTTTATAATCATTCAGAAACCCAACATCCTATCATTATTATTTTGGTGTTGTATTATTCCAGCCTTTTTACATTACTATAACCATCATTCTTTGTTTCCTACTTTTAAAATTTTTATTATGTATTTGGAATTTTTGTTTTGTTTTGATACATAGTCTTTCAAAAAAGCAAAGAGTATATAAACCTATGGAATTGAAAATTCTGTTTGCCTGTGAATATGATGATATAGATTAACAGAATCTTAACAGGGTGTTTGTATTCCTTTTGAAAAGAAGTATATAACCTCTTCAAATGTAAGGGCACTGTATTAGTATATTAAGCTGCTGGAATATAATATACCAGAAATGGAATGGCTTTTAAAAGGAAATTTAATAAGATAGAAGTTTACAGTTTTAGTGCCAAGAAAATGTCCAAACAAAGGCACAAACAAGAGTTTTATTTCACTCAAGAAAGTCTGATGCTATCCGGAACACCTCTGTCAGCTGGAAAGTCATGTGGCTGGCATCTGCTGGTCCCTTACTCCTGGGCCTTCAGCCTCTGTTCCTGTGGGGATTTTTCATGTTGCTTCTCTGGGCCTGTCTTTCATTTCTTGACTTCTCTGGGCTCTCTCCAGGTTCCAGCTTGCTTAATATCTTATGGGAAGGCACATGGTGATGTTTGCTGGGCTCCAGGCATCTCCAAGCATCCATGTCTGTTCTGAACTCTCTCTAAAATGTTTCCTTTTTTAAAGGACTTCAGTAAACTAATCAAGACCCACCCTCAATGAGTGGAGTCATGTCTCCAACTAATCAAAAGGTCACACCCACAATTGTGCATGTCACATTTCATGTCACAAATCAAAAGTTTCCTCCCTAAAGTCCTAAAATCAGGATTAAAAGAAACAGCTGAGCCTATAAGATTGGATCAGGATTAAAACAAGGCTTTTTTGGGGTACATATATTTTCAAACCAGCACAGACACCCTTTTAAATATATATATTTTTAAATTTTATTTTGAAAAGTAATACAACATAAAAACCTTTGGAAAATAGGGTGATGATATTATAGGTATGTTTCCCCCCCAATAGAAATATTAACATTTCTGAATTTTCCTTCTAAGGCCACCTCTTTTAGGCATGCTTTTACATAGTTGTAATCATAAGGCATGGTCTGTTCTAATTCCTACCTTTTTCTCTCAACATTATATTGTTGTTTGATTATCATTATAACAATTATTTTAATAAATGCTTAACATTCCACTGATAGAATGTACCATAATTCATCTAAGCATTTTCCAGCTTTGCTAGTGAACCTTTAGTTTTTTTCCTAATTTGGGGATAAACATCTGGTACATATAAATTCTTCCCTCAGATGAATAATTTCTTTAAGATAGAGTTTTAGGAGTAGGACTATAGGTGAAAGAGTTTGAGTTCCTTTATGATTGTTGATAAAGATTGCCAATTACTTTTTTTTAATTTCTCACAAATTTTTATTTTTTACTACCGTATTTTTAAATATTTTATTGAGAAATATCCACACACACGTAGTCCAACCATATTTTACAATCAGTAGCTCACAATATCATCACATAGTTGTAAATTCTTCACCATGATCATTTTTAGAACATTTGCATCACTCCAGAAAAAAAAAGAGCTCATTTATCCCATACGCCTTACCCCGCCCTCTCATTGACCTACAATATTTCAGTCTATCCAATTTTTGCCCTTTATCTCCCCCTGTTATTTTTTTATCCTTATTTATTTATTTTTCACTCATCTGTCCATACCCTGGATAAAAGAAGCATCAGACACAGAGTTTTCACAATCATACAATCACATTGTAAAAGCTATGTAGTTATACAGTCTTCTTCAAGAATCAAGGCTACTAGAACACAGTTCAACAGTTTCAAGTACTTCCCTCTAGCCACTCCAATATACCATAAACTAAAAAGGGATATCTATATAATGCATAAGAAAAACCTCCAGGATCACTTCTCCACTCTGTTTGAAATCTCTCAGCCACTGAGACTTTATTCTGTCTCATTTCTCTCTTCCCCCATTTGGTCAAGAAGGTTTTCTCATTCCCATGATGCGGCGTCCCAGCTCATCTCCAGGAGTCAGGTCACTTGCCAGGGAAATTTATACCCCGGGAGTCATGTCCCATGTAGTTGGGGAGGGCAGTGAGTTCACCAGCCAAGTTGGCTTAGAGACAGAGGCCACATCTCAGCAAAAAAGATGTTCTCTAGGGGTGACTGTTAGGCATAATTATCAGTAGGCTTGGCTTCTTTACAAGAATAAGCTTCATGGGGGTAAACCCCAAGATTGAGGGCTCAGCCTATTGAATTGGTTTTCCCACTGCTTGCAAGAATATCAGGAATTCCCCAGATAGGGAAGTTGAATATTTCCTCCTTTCTCCTCAGTCCCACAAGTGTACTTTGCAAATACTTTTTTATTCTCCGCCTAAATTACTTTGGGTTGTATTGGGGCATCACACTAACCTGTACAAATCAACAAGATCTCATGCCCTATTCAAGATTCCATGTAATTATGGTGTTCAAGTAAACTGACCATACAAGGTAAATTAGATAATATACTACCCAAAATATAAATTTTGCCCCAAATAAACATTTCCCCTTTTGGTCTCACACAGAGATTAGAGTTCAAAAATGGGCCATATAATCTTTTACCCAGTATTCTGATTTATCTTAGTGCTATCCAGATCAGTTTTTTCATATCTCTAGATGAAGTCTGATCACCTTTTCAGCTTTTTTAACAGTTGGTGAATGGGGTAATGCTGGCTTTCATAGCTTCAGTGTCCTAACTCTGAGTCTCAGGTATCACATTAATACCCAGAGTTTCAGGGAACAACCAGTTTATATACAAATAGCTCAGTATCTCAGAATTACAACTCCTAAATATATGTGAATGCTGTGAAAGCTTACAATCTTGGAACCTGATAATCCATGCTATCGACTTCAATTCTCTGAGTTTGTATATTATAGTTAGTCCATATGAGTGAGGCATGATAATATTTGTCTTTTTGTTTCTGACATTTTCTTCAGCATACTCTCCCTAAGGTTCATTCAACTATTTGCATGCCTCACAACTTCATTCCTTCTTGCAGCCACTCAGTAGTCTGTTATATGTAAACACCACAGTTCCCCCTTCTATTCCTTAGTCATTGTACCCTTAGGCCTCCTCCATCCATTGCAAATCATGAACACACTGCCACCATAAACACCAGTGTGCAAATGTCCATTCGTGTCCCCACTCTCAGTTCCTCCAGGTATATATTGGGAAACACGGTTGCAAGATCTTATGGCAGCCCCACCCTATCGTCCTGTTTCATGCAGAAACATTTTTATATTTGCATATTTAATCACCACCATTGTCTACTGTAGGCAATCCTAAATTATACCATGTCAGTCTTTATACTCTGTCTTTCCTTCTGGTTTCTTACATGCCTCCAGCCCTTCTCCCTTAACCATACTCACATTCAACTTCATTCAGTGTAATTATATATTGTGCTACCATCAGGTAGTTTTGTGCTATCCATTTCTGAATTTTTACAATCAGTCCTGTTGTACAATCTGCCCAATCTTGACCCTTTTTCTATCTCCTCATAACCTGTGTTCTTAACTTTACCTCTCAAAGTTCACTCACTAATGTTAGTTCATATTAGTGAGACCATACAGTATTCAGCCTTTTGTTTCTGGCTATTTTCACTCAGCTAATGTCCTCAAGGTTCCTCCATGTTGTTACATGCTTCATGACTTTAAGAAGTCTTACAGCTGTGTAGTATTCCGTTGTATGTATGTTACCATAGCTTGTTTAGCCATTCGTCTGTTGATGGACATATGGACTGTTTCCATCTCTTGGCAATTATAAACAGTGCTGCTATAAACATCAATGTGCAAATTTCCGTTTGCGTCCTTCCCTTCAGTCCTCTAAATATTTACCTAGTAATGGGATTGCTATATAATATGGCAACTTTTCTAGTTTGCTAGCTGCCAGAATGTGATATACCAGAACTAGGCTGGTCTGTAAAAAGAGGAATTCAATATGTTGCTAGTTTACAGTTCTGAGGCTGAGAAAATGTTCCAATTAAAGCAAGTCTATAAAAATATCCAAATTAAGGAACCAACAAGACGTTACCATCACTCAAGAAAGGCCGATGAAATTCAGGGTTTCTCTCTCAAGTGGAAAGGCATGTGGCAAACATGGCGATGTCTACTAACTTCCTCTCCAGGCTTCTTGTTTCATGAGGCTCCCTGGGGGTGTTTTCCTTCTTCATCTTCAAAGGCCACTGGCTGATGAGCTCTGTGGTTCTCTCATCATTCTGAAGCATTCTCCAAAATGTTTCCTCTTTTCAAAGATTCTAGTAAATTAATCAAGACCCATGTGGAATGGGTGGAGTCACATCTCCCTCTGTTCAAAAGTTAATACCCACAATTGGGCAAGTCACATCTCTGTGGAGATAATCTAGTCATGTTTCCCATATATAGTGCAGAATAGGGTTTAAGAGAAAGGGTTGTTGCCATGAGAGTGGATTAGGATTAAAGCATGACTTTCCTAGGGTACACAAATCCTTTCAAACCAGCACAGCAACTCTATACTTAGCTTCCTGAGGAACCGTGAAAATGCCTTCCAGAGTTCTACCCTTTTGCATTCCTACCAACAGTGGATAAGTGTGCCTCTTTCTCCATATCCTCTCCAGCACTTGTCATTTCTGTTTTTGTTGTTTTTTTTTTTTTTTGCTAATGGCCATTCTAGTGCATGTGAAATGATATCTCATTATGGTTTTAATTTGCGTTTCCCTAATTGCCAGTGAAGTTGAACATCTTTTCATGAGCCTTTTAGCCATTTGTATCTCCTCTTCTGAAAAGTGTCTATTCATGTCTTTTGCCCATTTTTTAAAGACTTTTTTTTATGGTATAATATAATGTGTATATAAAGCAAAGAAAAAAAAGCAATAGTTTTCAAAGCACTCTTCAACAGGTAGTTACAGGACAGATCCCAGAGTTTGTCATGGGCTACCATACTATCATCTGAGATTTTTCCTTCTAGCTGCTCCAGAACATAGGAGTCTAGAAGAAATAAATATTTTTTATCATCACAGATTTTTTTTTCTTTTTGTGAAAAATATCATTTATACAAAAAACAATAAATTTCAAAGCACAGCACAACAATTAGTTGTAGAACAAATTTCAGAGTTTAGTATAGGTTACAATTCCACAATTTTAGGTTTTTATTCTAGCTGCTCTAAGATACTAGAGACTAAAAGAAATATCAATGTAATGATTCAGCAATCATATTTGTTTGTTAAACCCTACCTTCTCTGTATAACTCCACCATTACCTTTGATCTTTCTATCCCACACTTTTAGGGGTATTTAGGCTATGGCGATTCTAACTTTTTTATGGTGGAAGGGGCTGTCAATAATTTGGGGTAGGGAGATGAAACTAGCTGATATTCTGGAGAGGCTGGGCCCTCTAGGTATGTCCCTGTCTCGTATTTTCCATTTCCATTTTATGATGGAGTGCTGCTGCACATGCCCAACTTTATGGCTTGGTGGGTCAGACAACACCCAACTCATGATAGGCAACTCAGGTCTCATGGTAACTTGGTGGCCCATATTTAAGCCTCCAGTCTCTACTAAGGCCTAGTAGCAGGCTAAAAGTTGTTTTTTTCTCAAAAGTAGAGTAGTTATCAGCAGTAGATGACAAGGCTTTGCTCCAAAATCCCAAGGGTCTGTGTTGTGATTTTCCGCAGGCTAAAAGTTCTTTTTTTCTCAAAAGTAGAGTAGTTATCAGCAGCAGATGACAAGGCTTTGCTCCAAAATCCCAAGGGTCTGTGTTGTGATTTTCCTATAGGGGCCTGCCACAGGCTCCAGACAGCATCTCTATTTGCCACTGACACTTCCAGCATCATTAGATTGGCTGGATCATATGGTCCAAGTAGCAGAGAAGCTTGTATAGCAGCCTGGACTGTCTCAGAGCCTCCTCTTGTTCAGGTCCCCACTCAAAATTAGCTGCTTTTCTGGTTACTCGATACATGGGCTGGAGTAGCACACTGAAATGAGGAATATGTTGTCGCCCAAATCCAAAGAGACCAACTAGGCATTCTGCCTCTTTTTTGGTCATAGGAGGGGCCAGATATAGCAACTTATCCTTCACCTTAGAAGGATATCTCAACATGCCCACATCACTGGACACCTAGAAATTTCACTGAGGTAGAACTCCCCTGTATTTTTGTTGGATTTATCTCTCATCCTCTGACGTGCAAATGCCTTACCAATAAGTCTAGAATAATTGCTACTTTTTGCTCACTAGGTACAGTCAACATGATATCATCAATGTAATGAACCAGTGTGATGTCTTGTGAGAGGGAGAAATGATCAAGTTCCCTGTGGACAAGATTATGACATAGGGCTGGAGAATTGATATACCCCTGAGATAGGACAGTGAAAGTATATTGCTGACCTTACCAGCGGAGACCAAACTGTTTTATTGGTCCTTAGTAATAGCTATTGAGAAAAAAGTGTTTGCTTGATCAATAGCTGCTACCAGTTACCAGGGGATGTGTTGATTTGCTTAAGCAATAATACTGCATCTGGAACAGCAGCTGTGATTGGAGTTACCACCTGGTTGAGTTTACGATAATCCACTGTCATCCTCCAAGTCCCATCTGTTTTCTGCCCAGGCCAAATAGGAGAGTTGAATGGGGATGTGATAGGAATCACCACCCCTGCATCCTTCAAGTCCTTAAGAATGGCACCAATCTCTATAGTCCCTCCAGGAATCCAATATTGCTTTGATTTACTATTTAGCTCAGTAGAGGCAATTCTGGTGGCTTCCACTTCGGTTTTCCTACCGTAATAGTCCTCACTCCATGAATCAGAGAGCCAGTGTGGGAATTCTGCCAGTTGCTCAGTATGTCTGTTCCAATTATGCATTCTGGAACTGGGGAAATAACTACAGAATGGGTCTGGGACCCACTGGACTCACTGTGAGATGGACCTGAGCTAAAACTTCATTGATCACCTGACCTCCATAAGCCCCCACTCTGACTGGTGGACCAGAGTGACGATTTGGGTTCCCTGGAATTAATGTCACTTCTGAACCTGTGCCTAATAATCCCCAATAATCTGATTATTTCCTTTTCCCCAATACACAGTTACCTTGATAAAAGGCTGTAGGTCTCCTTGGGGAAGGCTTGGAGGAAGATTAACAGTATAAATTTGTGGCAGTGTAACAGGGTCCTCCCCCAAAGGGTCCTGGCGTCTCCCTTATTCAAGGGCCTCTGATTCTATAAACTTTCTCAAGTCTAGAAATTGATTAAGGAGCCATGACTCTGTTTTTATAATTCAGGTTAGACTTCTGTTCACTTGACCTAGAACTCTTCTGCTTATAAGTTCAAATAAGAATTTAGTAGACTGCCTGTCTGTTGTGCTTGTAGGTACCCAATGATCTACTAGCCAATCCCATAGGTCTCTATGAGGCAGATTATTTTGACTCATGCTTAGAATCTGCTGGCCATTATGATAGCCACATCTACCTTGCTTTTGGCTATTAAGTGCTGCCACCCGACTTCTATCAACTTGAGATCCAATCATCCCCCCATTGTGTTTAAGGATTCCAGTTCAGTGACAGCAGTTCCCACAGTAATATCTGACCTTCAGAGAAGGGCAACAACAGAGCTCTTCAAGGCTGATGGAGCTAGTTTCACAATTTCACTTCTCACAGTTCTGGTAAATGTCCTCTGGACATTCCTGGGGTATATTAGTAGGCTTTCCATGATAAATCCACTCTAACATTCCAGTCTCTCTAAACAGTTGGATCCCCTCATCTATTATATTATACCAGGGCAGTTCTGGCATTTCCCTCTCAGGCAATATTGGCCAACTTTTGATCCATGTTTCAGCCAATCATGCAACCAAACTGTTAATGCCTTCTCTAACCCCTCAAGCTATAACATTGAATGCAGAGTCTCTGCTTAGTGGGCCCATATCAATAAAGTCAGCCTGAGTCAGCTTTATATTACTCCCACCATTATCACACACTCTTAAAATCCATTCCCACACATATTCCCCTGACTTTTGTCTAAATAAATTGGAAAACTCATGCAGTTCTTTTGGAGTATAGCATACTTCCTCATGGGTGATACTTTGTACCTCACATTTTGGGGCCTGTTGGGACTTTAGTTATAGGTCTGGAAGGAAAGAGGGGTGGTAGGGGTGAACATGAAAGGAATTAGAAGTGTCTTCCAGGCCAGTTTTTTCAGGGCATTCATTTGCAGTTTCATATGGTGAAACAGGATTAATAACTCCAGGCAGAGGAGCAAGGGCTTTTTCCCCATAGGGGGTAATTATGTGCTTCACAGGCACTGAAGGGTTAATCGCTTCAGGTGGAGGTTGGGTGGCCAAGTCCTCAGGGCAGGCTGGAGGTGGGGTGGCTAAATCCTCAGAGCAGACTGTTACAGGGTTATCTAGAAAAGAGTCAGCAGGATTAGGGTTTCAACGTCTCCACTGCCATCATTATCAATCCATATGTCGCCATCCCATTTTTCAGTGACCCACTCCTTTCCAATCAATGCCTTCACTTTAACAGCAGACACCACACAAAGTTGAGATTTCAGATTACATTGTAAAGTTGCTACTCTGACAATGAGACTCTGAGTCTGATTTTCAGAGATCTAGAGTTAGCAGCTAAGATTTTCCTTCAGCACACTCATAGAAACTTTTACATCTGTCATAAGACATGTAAAGCTTCTCATCTGAAGCCTTCAGCTCATCCCTTTCCCTCATCAATATACACAGTGTATCTAACAACAGCCAGCCAACAGCTCTATACTTCTTAATTCCACAAAATTCTGTGAAGGTGTCAAAAACATTATCACCCAGAGCCTGACCATGTATAAGGAAACAATTAGCAGAATCAAATGGTAATATTTGGACTATCTTTTTTGCCAACTCACCGCATGGATTGGCAGTGTCATTCTGATTACAGTAAACAGAGTCATTATGCCTTTGAGTCTAGTCAGAATAGAAAACCAATTTTAAAAATGCATTTTTATGATTCTGTTTCTTAGGAACCACTCCTGGTACCAAGCTGTATTAGCTAGGGTTCTCTAGAGAAACAGAGTCAGCAAGAGATATCTGAAAATATAAAGTTTTTAAGAATATCTCACACAACTGTGGGGATATAGAGTCCAAGGTCTGTAGGGTAGGCCAGGAGCTGGTAGCTCCAATGAAGTTCCTCAATGAACTCTCAGGAGATGCTTGCTGGCTGAAGCAGGAAGAGTGATTGTTTCTTCTGAGATAGCATTAGGCTGTTTGCACCAGCCAGATGATCTCTGGTTCTCTGCATTTCAGTTCTTTAGCTTTTGCAACCAGGCCCTCCCTATGTGGTGTAAAAGACCCTCTCAGGTCACTTATACCCTGGAATCCCTGTCTCAGTTGTCTTCCCATCCCTTCTCTAGCTGTTCCTTGCAGCAAGGGTAAACACACCCTATCCTGTTCTGCCATCTTCCTGGAACTCCGTTTGTCTTTTTTGTTGTTGAGTTGTAGGATCTCCTTATGTATTCTGAATACTAAACCCTTGTCTGATATCTGGTTCCCAAATATCATCTCCATTGTGTAGGCTGCCTTTTTACTTTCTTGACATAGTTCTTTGATATACAAAATGTTTAATTTTGAGGAGATCCCATTTATCTATTTCTTTTTTTCAATGCTCGTGCTTAGGGTGTAATGTCTAATAAACTACCTCCTATTACAAGATTTGTATTTCCCTACATTTTCTTCTAAATGTTATGGTCTTTACTCTATTATTTAGGTCTTTGATGCATTTTGAATTAATTTTTGAATAGGTTGTGAGATATGGATCCTCTTTCATTCTTTTGTACATGGATATCCAGTTCTCCAAACACTATTTATTGAAAAGGCTGCTCTGCCCCAGGTGGATTGGTTTGACTGCCTTATCAAAGATCAATTGACCATAAATGAGAGGGTCTATTTCTGAACACTCAGTTCACTTCTTGTTGGTCAGTATATCTATGTTTATGTCAGTACCATGCTGTTTGACCACTGTAGCTTCGTAATATGCTTTTTTTTTTTTTTTTTTTTTACATGGGCAGGCACCGGGAATTGAACCCGGGTCCTCGGGCATGGTAGGCAAGCATTCTTACCTGCTGAGACACCGTGGCCCGCCCTCGTAATATGCTTTTAAGCCAGTCATATGAGGCCTCTCAGTTCATTTTTCCTTCTTAAGATATTTTTAGCTTTTCAGGGCACCCAGCCCTTCCAAATAAATTTGGTTATTGGTTTTCTATTTCTGCAAGGTAAGTTGTTGGGTATTTTGGTTGGTATTGCATTGAATCTATAAATCAATTTGGGTAGAATTGACATCATAACTATATTGAGTTTTTCAGTCCATGAACATGGCATGCCCTTCATTTAGTTAGGTCTTCCCTTATTTCTTTTAGCAATTTCTTGTAGTTTTCTGTTTATAGCTCTTTTGTATGCTTAGTTAAGTTTATTCCTCAATATTTGATTCTTTTGGTTGCTATTATAAATGGAATTTTTTTCTTGATTTCCTCCTCAGATTGTTCTTTACTGTTGTATAGAAACACTACTGCTTTTTGTATATTGATCTTGTACCACTGCCACTTTGCTGTACTCATTTATAAGCTCTAGTAGCTTTGCTGTACATTTTTTTTGAGTTTCAATATATAGTATCAGGTCATCTGCAAATGGTGAGAGTTTTACTTCTTCCTTTCCAATTTGGATGCTGTCATGGTTAGGGACAGGTGTCAACTTGGCCAAGTTGTGGTACCTGTTCATCTGATTGGGCAAGCGCTGGCCTGTCTGTTGCAATGAGGACATTTTGTAGGATTAGGTCATGATCACGTCAGCTACATCCACAGCTGATTCCATTTGTAATCAGCCAAAGGGGAGTGTCTTCTGCAATTAGTGATGCTAAATGCAATCATGGGAAGCCTTTTAAGGAGGACTCAGAGGAAACAGGTTCCATTCCTGCTTTGGCTGGTGAGCCTCTCCTGTGGAGTTCATCCAGGCCATCCATCAGAGTCATCGGCTTCGCAGCCTGCCCTGTGGATTTTGGACTCTGCGTTCCTACGGTCACGTGAGACACTTTCATAAATTTTATATTTACAAGTGTTCCCTGTTGATTCTGTTTCTCTAGAGAACCCTAACTAATACAGATGCCTTTTATTTCCTTTTCTTGTCCAATTGCTCTGGCTAGAACTTCCAGGACAATGTTGAATAACAATGGTGACAGTGGGCATTCTTGTCTTGTTCCTGATCTTAAAAGGAATGCTTTCAGTCTCTCCCCATTGAGGAATATGTTAGCTGTGGGTTTTTTATATGTTCCCTTTATCATGTTGAGGAAGTTCCCTTCTATTTCTATACTTTGAGTGTTTTCATTAAGAAAGGATGTTGAATTTTGTCAGATGCCTTTTCTGCATCAATCGAGATGATCATGTGGTTTTTCCACTTTGACTTATTGACATGGTGTATTATATTAATTGATTTTCTTGTGTTGAACCAGCCTTGCATGCCTGGTGGGACAAGAAATAACTCCCATTTAGTCACAGTGTGTAATTCTTTTAATGTGCTGCTGGATTCAATTTGCAAGTATTTTGTTGAGAATTTTTGCATCTATATTCATTAAAAGGATTGGTCTGTAATTTCCTTTTCTTGTAGTATCTTTGTCTGGCTTTGGTATTAGGGTGATGAGTTAGGTAGCTTTCCCTCCTCTTAATTTCTTTTGAAGTGTTTGAGCAGAATTGGTACTGATTCCTTTTTTTGAATGCTTGGTAGAATTCACAAGCATTTTTAGGAGTTTTTTGATGAAGCTTTTTAGGAGCTTCTTGATGACTGATTCAGTCTCTTTACTTGTGATTGATTTGTTGAGTTCATCTGTTTCTTCTTGGATCAATATTGGTTGTTCACGTCTTTCTAGGAAGTTTTCCAGTTCATCTACGTTGTCTAGTTTATTACCACATAGTTGCTCATAGTATTTTCTCATTACCTCCTTTATTTCTGTGGGGTCAGTGGTTATGTCTGCTCTTCCATTTCTGATTTTATTTATTTGCATTCTCTCTCTCTCTGTGTGTGTGTGTGTGTCAGCCTAGCTAAGGTCCGTTGATTTTTCTCAAAGAACCAACTTCTGTTGTTATTTAGTGTTATAACTTTAAAGGCAGTACTTTCTTCTACCATTTTGCCTTTGAATTTTATATGTCATGTCTAATTTTTTTTCTCTTCTTGCCTTTTCTGATCATCTTTGTTTCTACACTCTTCTCCAGCCCTCTCTCTTGCCTTTTCCAATCTACCTGTAATGCTGCCTTTAGTATATCTTGTAAAGCTGGTCTCTTCTTCACAAATTCTCTCTGTGGTTGTTTGTCTGAAAATATTTTAATATCCCCCTTAATGTTGAAAGACTGTTTTGCTGGGCATAGAATTCTTGGATGTCAGTTTTTCTCTCTCAGAATCTTAACTATGTCACACCACTGCCTTCTCGCCTCTGTGGTTTCTGCTGAGAAACCCACACATAGTCTTTTTGAGCTTCCCTTGTATGTGATGGACTACTTTTCTCATACTATTTTCAAAATTCTCTCTTTGTCTTTGACATTTTACAATCTGATTAGTAAGTGTCTTGGGATATGTCTGTTTGGGTCTGTTCTCTTTGGGGTACACTGCACTTCTTGGATCTATAATTTTATTCTTATATAAGAGAAGGGAGATCTTCAGTGATTATTTCCTCCATTAGTCTTTCTGCTCTTTTTCCCTTTTCTTCTCCTTCTGGGACACCCGCAACATGTATATTTGTGCACTTCATGTTGTCATTCAAGTCCCTGAGATCCTGCTCATATTTTTTTTCCATTCCTTTCCATATATTTTCTTGTGTGCCATTTTTCAGATATCCAGTCCTCTAGTTCACTAATCCTTTCTTCTGCCTCTTCAAATGTATTAGAGGTTTCTATTGTTTTTTTCATCTCTCCTTTTGTGCCTTTTATTCCCATAAGTTCTGTGATTCATTTTTTCAAACTTGCAAGTTCTTTATGTTTGCCCAATGTCTTCTTTATATCCTCCCTCAACTCGTTGATTTGACTTTTGATGAGATTTTGCATATCTGTTCAAACATCAACATTGAATTAGTTGTTTTAACTATTGTATCAATTTGAATTGTTGGTTTGTTCCATTGACTGGGCCATATCCTTGATTTTTCTAGTGTGACTCATTATTTTTTGCTGGAGTCTAGACATTTGATTTCCTTAATTTGTTTATTCTGGAGGTTGTTGCATTCCTTTACCTAGGGTTTTCTTGCTGGATGGCTTTCTCTATCTGTTCTTGGATATTCAGTTCAACTTATTCTAGACCTCTAGCATAGGTTCTATTGAACCGTTCAGAATTTTTCAGTTCTTGTTTTCCTGTTTCTTGCCCTACCTGTATGGAGTTTTTTTGTTTTTTTGTTTTTTAAGGTGTGTCCCCTCAGATATTATAGATCCCGGTCAGATTTTCCCAGACCAGATAGGCCCATGTCTTAGTGCTTTTAATTTCAGCAGACTCTCCCTGCCAGGGACATGGTTGAGACAGAGGTGAGACAGTGGGTGGGCTTTGATTGCTTCTGTTTTCCAGCCCCTGGGGCCTGAATTCCTTGAAGGAGAGATTTCACTTGAGTGGGCTGCCCCCCTTTTCTTGGTGAAGATATGCCCTTTATGACATTAACCCCTTTCACCTAACTAAAGTTACTTTGTCCACCCTTGCCTGGAGCAGTGCTACAACTTGAATGTGCTTCCAGTTCTGCCTAATGAGCTGTTTAAAAAGTAAAAAATAGCAAAAAGCCTTTTAAAAGCCAGACTCCTCCTCAGGTTTGCTAATCAAAACCTTGCATTGGTACATGGCTCTATGTATCTCCATGCTCTGTGTATCCCATTTTCTTGGGGTCCAGCCCTTTTCCACTATTTTGTGCTGTCCGACTCAAAAAGCCTCTTTTTTTTCCCCCATCAGCCCCACCCCCTTTCTGCCAGGGCAACATCTCTTAGTTCCTTTAGTGCTTATTCCAGGTTTATCTGTCTGGGGGGCTGTTTTAAGTAGTCAGAATTTGTTAATTAAAACCAAACTTCAATTGCAGTTTGGTTGAGCTATACTCTTGCTACTAGTAAAATCTGTTTCCTTCACCCTTGGGAACCAGCCTACAGTGCCCATGGGGGAGGGGCACCAGCTCTATGCCTTGGGGAATTCGCAGTTCTGGTGGGATCTCAGCCATTCCACCCATTCCAAACTGGTATATACTGTGTATTCAGTTAGTGATGTTCCCCCATCAGTTGTTCTGTACTCTTCCTGGCTATTTAGGAATAAATTGGCTCTATGAACAAAGCACACCAAAATAATTAGTTATAGAGCAGATTTCAGAGTTTGTTATGGATTACAGTTCCACAATTTTAGGTTTTTCCTTCTAGCCTGCTCCAAGACACTGGAGACTAAAAGAAATATCAATAAATGATTCAGTAGTCATACTCATCTGTTAAATCCTTTCTTCTCTGTTATTACTCCACCTCCTTTGATCTTTTCCCCAATCTTTAGGAGTATTTGGACTATCCCCATTCTAACTTTTTTATGTTAGGAAGGGATGTCGGCAATATAGGATGAGAGAATGGAACTAGTTGATATTCTGGAGAGGTTGGCCCCTCTGGGTTTCAGGACTTCTGACCTAGGAACCATCTGGAGGTTGTAGGTGTCTGGAAAGCAATCATAGTGCATGGATCCTTGTAGAATGTCAGATAGAGCCCTAGGTATTCTTTAGGGTTGCCTTGGCAATTACTTTTTTCTTTTTTTTGCCAATTACTTTTTAAAACAGAGATGCTAATTTATGATGTTACCAAGAAATATGAATGCCAATTTCATAGCAGTTTTATCATTATTAGATATTACACTTTTAAAAAATTTTCCTAATTACTGTGAAAAAAATGGTACCAAGCTGTTTAAATATATATATATATATATATATATTATTACTAGTGAAGAAGAACACACATCTCTCAGTGTCAATGGGAGTTGGTTATGAGATTTAAGGATTATAGTCTCTGTAGAAGCATAGTAGCCTAGCCCTTCTTCTGGGCAGATACATTAGAACTAAATGAGCTTGATTTGCATTACAAAAGAAAAGAAAAATCAAGACTTTAAAGAACTTTGGATCTATTCCAGCTGTATTTGTCAAAAGAAAATTGATTTTCCTTTCTAAAAAGTAAAATATTTCCTAATTTCTCACAAATTCAGGTCTGCTGAATTGTATCAAAAGCTGCTATTCAAATAGAAACCAAAATCATATGAGTAATGATCCCTACTGTTTTGCACGGTGATGGTCCTTCTTATACATCTCTTGTTTCAGTTTATGGTAGGGATATTCTCCTGTATAAAAACAATCACAAATACCTAAAACCATGCATTTATGTATGCTCTTATTTTAGAGTCTTGGCCTTTTCCTTATCCTCCATTACTTCTGTCACAGTTAAGATTGATGGAGTTCATTTAGGAGAGGCTATTCATTTGTCTGGTCCTATTTTCATACTGAAATGGAACCCCAGAAACTACAGTGATGGGACACATAGCATAGACGTAATTGTTCAGGTAAGTTAGTAATTTTTTGTTATGTAAATTGTTAGTCTATGCCCATATTGAATTCTGATATAGGGCTTTTTCAGCCAATTGGTAAAGATGAAACTAAGTTTGATTGAAAATTTTGAATGTATTTTGTTCAGTATATTCTGAAAATGGCACACAGGAGTAATTCTACTATTAGACTAAAAACTGGGGAGAGGAAAAGAAGAATGTGCAAATATTGACCACAGTCCCACTTTTTTAACCCCAGGAAATTATTCTTTTCTCTTCTCCCAACTTTAACCAGTCTTTTAATAATGGGAGCAAATTCTCCAATGTACCCAAATAAACTAGAGTAAGTCCAAAAATGTATATATCTTTAAGCATGCCTTTGAATGCTGTCTTTACGTATAGGAAAATTATGTCACTATTTTGAAAAATCTAGGATGCAGAAATTTCAAGGCATTCAAGGATTTTTTTTGTTTAGAAAGAATGCATTGCTAATGTATATAGTAACTGTTGTTATTCTGATTCAACTTGGGGGAATGGGGCATTTAATTCACTAGAACCTTCTGGAGTAGAAGTTATAATTACTACCAAAATAGAGCAGTTTCATCTAACATTGTGAAACTCTCCAGTGGATAAACTGCTTAGAAATTAGTTTCTTTAAAAATCTGTTAATTTCTAAAACTTTATGATTTAATGACAGTTTTAACCATTTAACCTTCTAATGCTAAGTCTTAGTTTGAAATACCAAGTAATTCTTCAGAAAACACATGTATTTATTTTCATTATTGTTTTTTTCACAGAGAAGGGTTGAGCAGGAAGGAACTATTTACTGAGCTCCTCCAATGTACCAGGCACTTGTAATTTTTCACTTAATCCACATAGTAACCCTATGTGGTAGTTAGTTTTATCCCTATTTCATAGATGGGGAAACTTGTACGTCTGCACAAGAAAAGGCATTTTGCTATGCCACACATCTTTGAAGTGTTCTGAATAGGAAGAAGAAGAAACTCACAGGGAGGATGTGGAAGGAGGGATGGCTGCGGATGAACTCTTTATGTCTTTCATATTAGAAGTTGGACCATTTTAAAGAGTCTTAAAGGTACAAGTGCACCTAGAATAAATTATTCCCTGTTTTCACAGTCATAGGGAAGAAGTAAGAGCAACCATAGGAGACCTAGCCATTACAGGGAGGGAAAACTCCCAAATCCTCAGATTGTCTCAGTACCATAATGCATTATTTCTTAATAAGATGTATAGCTTCTGTAGTTTTATGAGGAAAGAATCATAGTTCATATTCCTTGAAATATTTCTGGCTGCTTAGTTTAATCCTTAGTAAAAATGTGAAATTCCGTATACTTTTTATATGTTTTATCACTCCTTACAACTTTGAGTTATGTACAATATATCCTACATATTTAAAGTGTACAACTTGATGAATTTTAATATATGTATATTTCCTTGAAACCATTACTTCATTAATACTATGCATCACCCTCACAAGTTTTCTTGTGTCTTTTTGCAAGCCTCCTCCCTCCCCTCTCCACTTCTAGGCAACCATTGATTGATTTTTTGGTTTATATGTATAACTTTTAAAAATTAGTCCACTGAATATCAAATAGGGACCCTGGTCCCCTCATTCATCAATGATGAGTACAGTATACTATACAGTCCTAAATAAAGCATACTATAGATAATTCTGATTGAAGCTTAAAATCTGTGAGAGAAGCCATTAATTGGTTATCTAATATCTTCCTTTCTATTTATTGAATACCTATAAATTTCTGGCAGCCTGGTAGCAATGAGACCTTTAGATCAATTCTCAAAGTGTAGTCCCTGACTACTAGCACCAATATCACCGGAAATTTCTTAGAAATGAAAATTTTCAAGCCCAAAAACAAATCTGCTGAATCAGAAGCTCTTGGAATGGGACCCAACAATCTGTTTCAATAATCCCTCTAGGTGATACTGATGTGTGCTAAAATCTGAGAACCAGTACTTTAGATTACTGTGCCCACTTTGTAAACTTAGCTAGAAGGCTATAGAAATCTCATTATCTCAAAACTAAAGAAAATCTCTGCTTTAAAACAAGAACTTATAATTTTAAGTTAAAATATTTTGAGCAATAGAAGTTTGATAGGTGTTTATCAAACCTATAATGATGTTGGTATAGGTTCTTTTAGTTATTTAAAAAAAAAATTTATGATTGGAAATTTCAAAAATATATAACAGTAGAGATAATAGTAAAATGAACTCTCCTATATCAATCATTCAATTCCAATAAGTATCAATTCATGACCAATCTTTTTTCATCTATACCTCTGTCTGTTTCTCCCCACCTCCTGCCCATCATGTCATTTCATCTGTAAATATGTTAGGTTATATCATATAAAGATATGAATTTATTTTTTAAAACATAACCAATAATACCCAAATATCACATCCCCAAAATTAACAGTAATTCCTTAATATCGAGCTATCCAGCCAGTATTCACTTTTCTCAATTTGTCTTCCTGTGTCTCTTTTTTGCGTTTGATTTATTCAAATAAAAATGCAAACAAGCTTCACCCATTGCATCAGGCTAATATGTCTCTTTAGCTTCTTTTAAATTGTTTCCTCTCCCTCTTTTGTTTTCCCTTTGCAATTTATTTGCTATGAAGACTAGATCTTTTTTCCTATAGAGTTTCCTGTATTGTGGATTTTTGTACTTTGCATCCCCAAAGTGTTATTTACCATATTCCTTCAACCCTCTAGTTTCTGTAACTGGTAGTTAGATTGAGAGATTTGATCATATTTGAGTCTATTAGTTTTTTGTTCTGGGAAGAATACTTTACTTGGCACTTTATGCTTTCATCATAATGCCCATAATATCTTGTTGTCTTTCTTTTAGTAATATTCAGATTGATCAGTATGTTCAGGTGCTGTTAGCCTTATCCAGTTGTGTGATGGTAAATGCTTAATAATCAGCTTGAGGGGGAGGAGAGGAGCTGATTTGTAGCATTTGCCAATTTTTGTGGTGTGAGTACTACCACCTTGGCTGATTTAAAGCTACAGTATCAACAGGCGTGCAAAATTCCTGAAATTTAAAAATTGGCTCTTGCCAGCTCTAGCACAATGCTGACTTATTCCTCCAGTTTTATAAAGTGCCCTGTCAGCTTTTCACCTAAGGGTTTTAAGCAGCCATTGATGACCATTGCCTAGATCCATTATTTCATTAGAGTTACAAAATGGTGATATTCAAATTGTCCCTCCTTGTTATAGGAATATTAACTAGAATACTCTTTTTTTAAAAAATTTTTTGTTTAGAAAACTCCTTTAAAGAAAAATTTTCTTTCATCTATTTGGTACCTAGATATAGAGTTCATTATTTCCCACTCCCCTGCTTTTTCTAAACCAGTTTTGAGAATAATGAGTTGGTTCTCAAGCATCTGTCAAAGGTGATGAATGAGTTTCTTATTATTTTAGTATCATATGAGTGCAAAGTTTTTTTTAATTAATTAAAAAGTTGACAACAAACAAAACATTAAGATATCATTCCATTCTACATATACAATCAGTAATTCTTAATATCATCACATAGTTGCATATTCATCATTTCTTAGAACATTTGCATCAATTTAGAAAAAGAAATAAAAAGACAACAGAAAAAGAAATAAAACGATAACAGAGAAAAAAAAGATTATACATACCATACCCCTTACCCCTCGCTTTCATTTACCACTAGCATTTCAAACTAAATTTATTTTAACATTTGTTCCCCCTATTATTTATTTTTATTCCATATGTTCTACTCTTCTGTTGATATAGTAGCTAAAAGGAGCATCAGACACAAGGTTTTCACATTCACAGAGTCACATTGTGAAAGCTATATCATTGTTCAATCATCATCAAGAAACATGGCTACTGGAACAAAGCTCTACATTTTCAAGCAGTTCCCTCCAGCCTCTCCACTACATCTTGAACAACAAGGTGATATCTACTTAATGCGTACGAATAACCTCCAGGATAACCTCTCGACTCTGTTTGGAATCTCTCAGTCATTGACACTTAGTCTCATTTCACTCTTCCCCCTTTGGTCGAGAAGGTTCTCTCAACCCCTTGATGTTAATACTCAGCTCATTCTAGGGTTTTTCTCAGTCCCTTGATGCTGAGTCTCAGCTCATTCCAGGATCTCTGTCCCATGTTGCCAGGAAGGTCCACACCCCTGGGAGTCATGTCCCACGCAGCGAGGGGGAGGGTGGTGAGACTGCTCGTCGTGTTGGCTGGAGAGAGAGGCCACATCTGAGCAAGGAAAGAGGCTCTCTTGGGGGTGACTCTTAGGTCTAAATTTTAAGTAGACTTGACCTATCCTTTGTGGGGTTAAGTTTCATATGAACAAAGCCCAAGACTGGGGGCTCAGCCTATAGTTTTGGTTGTCTAACTGCTTGTGAGAATATCAAGAATTCAACTTGGGGAAGTTGAATTTCTCCCGCTCTCACCATTCCCCGAAGGGGGCTTGCAAATACTTTTCCACTCACTGATCAAATCACTCTGGGATTCATCAGGGCATCTGAGTGCAGAGTTTTAAAAAACATTCTGTTGCATCTATTCTCTTTGATGCTCCCATCTTTGGCTGATGGGAGCTACTTCATGCTAAGTCATTTGACACAATCCTGACAGTTGTTGTTAGTTTTCTTGCTTTCTGATAGAACAATACATCCTAAGCTCTTGTGTATTTCTTACTCAAAACAGGTATCAGCCATTTCTCTAAAGAGCACTTGTTATTTGGAGTGAGAAATGGTATTTTAAGACCACAATTTGGGCAATGGTCCAGCTAGCTCATAGCTATTAGGCTTTATTTTGGTTAGCCAGGCTCCTGTCACATGGCCAGGCACAATAGCGACATCTACTGGTCCTTCTCTCAGGGGGTTCTTTGCTTTCAGCTTCTGGTTTCTACATCTGTGGCTTCCTTTCTCAGTTTCTGTATCTTTCTCTCTCAGCTTCTCTGGGGAGCTTTTTCTGTCTTTTATCTTCTTATAAAGGACTCCAGTAAGAGGATTAAAACCCATCATGAATGAGATGGGTCACATTTCACCTGAAATAACTTAATCAACGATTCAACTCACAAAAGGTCTGTAACCACAGGAATGGTTTAAAAGAACATGATCTTTTCTGGGGTACATAACAGCTTTAAATCAACACAGGTTTGTTATTTCTATGAGTTTTTAGTGGATAGAGGGAAATAAAGAAATTTTTTTTAAAGAGAAAGTACATTGTGAGTGCCTGCTGATATTTCCAATTCAAATGGACAGTTACAGGATTTAAAAGAAGTCCTCTTAAAGTACTTATAGGAAGAATCAAAAGCAAATTTTTAAAAGGTAGCTATTGAAATAACTGACAAAAGTCATATGAACTCTACTCTTGAAGTGTTATAAATATTTAAATATATATGGGAGTTACCTCTCTACTGTGCTTAAAACTAGGATTCTGCTGGAAGAATTAAGACTGTTCACCACATATTTTCCATGCAAGAGGATATTCATCTCAGATTTGATCCCCTGGCATCATTTATTCTCCTTACTGACTTCTATATCGTGGTAAGTAAATTCAACCACATGTTTCATGTGTTTTTACTAGGGTTGGTAAATCCAAGTCCTAAATAATATAGTCATAAATAAAAAGTTTAATTATTTGTCTAGAAGAATAAAATTATTTTATGTTTATTTGAATTAGAAGAAGCAGACATGAACAAATAATAACTGTGATTTGGAACCTGGTCTAACCAATGCCATAAAACCTGAGTGAGGGAATTTTAGGGATCTTCTTTCTTCCTACATAAATGGTACATATTCAATGGAAAATAGAAAAATACATAGACTGAAATCAGCCCCATATCATTCATTTATCACACTACCCATTATAACCATTGCATTTGTCCTTATAGTACTATTTATTTATTTTTGCTTTTATATACATATGTACATGTTTTTAATATAAAATAGTATTATACTTTTCATTCCCTTTTGACATCTGATTTCTTACACTGAGGAATTTGTTTTGACCATTTCTCACATTGATACATATTATTTTATAACATAATCATTGGCTGAATTATATTGTCATATATATGCCAAAATTTATTTAACAACTCCTCTCTGTTTTTGTGTATTTAAGCTGTTCTATTTTTTTCTTCTCTATAAATAATGCTTATAATTATATTTACTTGAGATAAATTCCTAGAAGTGAATTGCTGGATCAGAGGATGGGCACATTATTCTATGTACTTATTTATTGTATAAATTTAATGTACTTATATATTGTATAAATACATACATTATTTATTTTATTTGGTGTTTTTGGTCTGACACACAATAAAATATGTCCCATGAGTGCAAGAATCTTTGAATATTTTTGTGCCTAGCACATCGTAGGCCCTCAATAAATATTGCTTGAAAGAATAAATGGGTATTTTAAAAAAATTTTAATACACACTGTCAAATATTCTTCCAGAGAAACTATGGCAATTTATACTTTATTTCCCTCAAATCTCATGGATATTAACCTAATACAATAAATGGATATTAACCTAAAATACAATAGAGATAGGCACTAAAATGTTAAGAAAATTTAAGCCTCCGTTAATTTCACCTCCCAGACATAGCCATCATTAATCATTTTAGTATTTATCCTTATAAACTTCATTATTACTTATTATTTTAGTTTGCTTTTCTTCTATTAAGTAGACGAATAAGTTATTGAGCTTTTTAAAAAATATGACTAATGAGCATTTGTGTTTTATTTTAATAGATTTTTATTATTTTCAATTATTTATTTTTTTCCTGGGATTTTTAATAGTCACCTAAATCGGCTTCACAACTTAAATGGGCAAACAAATTATCTGAAGAGCATATTAATATGGAGATTCTAATTCAGTAGTTCTGGGATAGGGAAAATATATGGTCAAATAGAATCAAACATCTGCTCCATCAAAAAAAGAATTTTCTTATACAGCCATTTTTGTTAATGATGCCATTTTGATAACCTTAACTGAAACTATACTCATGTACATATTTCCCATTAATATCTATATCTCTGCAGGCCCGGGTCCTTTTTTTGCTGACTGTGCTGATCCAGCTCACCATTCTTATTGCTTTTAGGTATCGAGGACATCCAAAGCTTAAAGGTTAGTTATGGTTGTTTTTATTCTTAGACTGCTTTATTTTATTTTTTTCTTTACTTTTTTTATTGTATAGTATAACATATATATAAAGCAAAGAAATAAAAAAGCAATAGTTTTCAAAGCACTCTTCAACAAGTAGTTACAGGACAGATCCCAGTATTTGTCATGCTACCATACAATCCTCTCAGATTTTTCCTTTTAAATTTTAAATTACATGTACAGAGTAGGCTGTAGAAACATTGTAAAGAAGGTGACTTTGCAGAGTAGGCTGTAGAAACATAGTAAAGAAGGTGACTTTGCCTGTGGTGCTTCCTACCTCCCCTGACAGCTGTCTGAACCTATGTATGGGCCCTTCATTTATGTACCATGTATTTAGCTGTCTAGCAGGTAATATGGTAATTTGTTAATGGATAGTGAAGATTGATAAATATTAATATGTAATCCCTCTCAGAGGAATGTGAATTTTTAAATTCTAAGTGTTCTGAAGATTGAACTTACTAATTTTAAAGCAGCATTAAACTGACATATTAATGCTTTTCCCTGGTTGAGTCACTTAATATCTACAACAAACAGCTTCAGATACTCCCCTGTCTGGCTTAAAAGTTATATGTCCTTTTAAAGATACACAAATCTAGTTTCAAAGCATATGACAAAGATTGAAAGTAAAGCTATAGAGTGGTTTCTCTGCCTTTTTAGACCCTTGCCCTAAAGATTTAACCGAAATGATTGAATTAAAATGATTAATTTAACTGTCAGGGATGGATAAAGATCATGAAAGGATTTCAAATCCAATTTGGGAAGAAATGAAAGTAGAATACCCACTTTTCAAGTTCATTATCTGTCAAATCCATAGCTGGGCATATTTTTCTTTCTTTTCTTGGTGATTGGAACCTGGTGACTATTCCCTCTCTCAAACACCTCTCCTCTTGATGTATCAGTTACTCAGTTCTGCACTGTCCTATTTCCCCTCCTACTTCTCTGATCCTTCTTTTGCCTTTCCTTCATAAGCTTCTCTTCTTGTAAATCTTAAATAAATAAAGTTCTCTGCCCTTTATTCTTTTTTATTCCTTTTGTTGTTTGTTTATTTGTTTTTACATTCACTCCTTTGAAAAACCACTTCAGAGTTTCACCCATCACTGCTTTATGGATGTTTCCAAAAAAAATTTTTTTTTAAATATTTTTATTGACAAAGCTTCACACACATACAGTTCATACATGTAGTATATCAGTGGCTCACAATATCATCACTAGTTGTATAATTATCACCATGATCATTTTTAGAACACTTGCATCACTCCAGAAAAAGAAATAAGAAATAAAAACGTATAATCCCATACCCCTTACCTCTCCTTCTCATTGACCAATAGTATTTCATTCTACCCATTTTTTTTTACCCTTTACCCCCTTATTATTTATTTATTTTTTATCCATATTTTTTAACTCATCTGTCCATACCATGGATAAAAGGAGATCAGACACAAAGTTTTCACAATCAGTCACATTGTAAAAGCTGTATTGTTATATGATTGTCTTCAAGAATCAAGGCTACTGGACACAGCTCAACAATTTCAGGTACTTCCCTCCAGCCACTCTAATACACCGTAAACTAAAAAGAGATATCTATGTAATATGTGAGAATAACTTCTAGGATAACCTCTCGACTGTGTTAGAAATCTCTCAGACACTGACACTTTATTTCGTCTCAGTTCTGTCTTCCTCAAGAAGGCTTTCTCAGTCCCATGACGCTGGGTCCTGGCTCATCCGGGTGTTTCCAAAATTTTTATATCTCTTCCTAATTTCTCTCACTGAATCCTGAAATACATGCTAGATATTTCTACCAAGATAATCCTGACATTCCTCAAACCTACTCCTTCTGCCCCAGGTTGATTTTCCTGTATCTCTTAATGGTACCAGTATCCTCTATCACTTTTCATTTGTCTCCAGTTTTTATTCCCTAATGCCAATATATTATTAAAACCCATTAATTTCTTTACCTTCTGAGGGACCTCAATACCTAGTCAATACTATATCCTCTCTAAAATTACTAAGAAATTACTCTGCTGCTCCTACATTCAGTCTCTCCATCTAATCCATATTTTTCATCATTAGCAGGTTATCTTCATGGCAATTCATCCAGAGGATCACTGCCACACTCAAAAGCCTTTAGTGGCTCCCCAGAACCAACTGCATAAAGATCAGCATCTCTGTCAGGCATTAAAGGCACTCCACAATCTGGTTGTACCTAACTAGAAATATCTTAACCAATTACCCATATTTTAGGTTAGACAACTTCTTCACTGTTCCCTACATATACCATGCTCATTTTTGCTTCTGTACTTTTGGCCCTGCTATTATCCCTGATTTAAATCATTTTTCTAAACATCTCTAAGTCTTAACTTCCTTTAGGACTCACTCAACTCAAGTCTTTTTTTTTTTTTTTTTAACATTTTTTTAAATTGTTAAATAAATACACAAAAAAACAATACATTTTGAAATACATTGTAGCAAGTGGTTATAGAACAGATTTCAGAGTTGGTATGGGTTATAGTTCCACAATTGCAGGTTTTTCCTTCTAGCTGCTCCAAGACATTGGAGACTAAAATAAGTATCAATATAATGATTCAGCAGTCATACTCATTTGTTAAATCCTGTCTTCTCTGTTATAATTCCTCCCTCTCCTTTGAACCTTCTCCCAATCTTTAAGGATATTTGTGCTCTGTTTATTCTAACTTTTTCATGTTGGAAAGGGCTGTTGACAAGAGAGGAAAGGGGGATGGAACTAGTTAATGTTCTTGGAGAGGTTGACCCCTCTGGGTTTCAGGATTTATCTGGCCTAGGAACCATCTGGAGGTTGTAGGTTTCTGGAAAGTAATCTTAGTGTGTGAAACTTTTGTCAGGGAGGCATTGTTGAATCCATGGTGCCAGGGCCAGGTTCATCACTGGGATTTACATCTCACTTTGCCGGGGAGACTGTCACCTCTGGATGTCATGTCCCACATAGGGGGGAGGGTAATGATTTCACTTGCAGAATTGGGCTTAGAGAGAGAGAGGCCACATCTGAGCAATGAAAGAGGTCCTTTGGAAATAACTCTTTGGCATAACCATAAGTAGGCTTAGCTTCTCCACTACATAAATAAACTTTACAAGAGCTCTCTGCCATCTCTGGCTCATGTGCTCAACCCCCTCAGAACAATGGGGTGGCAGCAAAGCGCTCCTCAATCCCTAAGGAATGTGCTCCTCCCTCTCCAAGGCCCAAGGTGGCAACACTCTTCCACCTGCTCTCTGCCTCCAAGGCAGACTCATCCTTTCCATGTGGATGGGTGGGTCTGTTTTCTTGGCCTGAGATTTCTTGGCTTCAGACCTTAGCTTCCATGGTTCTGCCTTTGAAGTAATTTTTCCTTCAATTTGTCCCTTTTCTGTCCTTTTTATCCACACTGGTGGTGGTTTTGTTTATACAGGTCTCGCAAAAAAACTTGTCAGTTGTCCATGCAGTGTACAGGGATCACACCCATCAGACAGTAGGACCTTCCATAAATATTTTCTGGATATCTCCATTTCCAGTTCTGGCTTTTTCTGAAATGGGTGACTGATTCCATGGTTAATTCCTCATGTGGGGCACTATTCTCTGGGGTTTCAACTTCTGGAAGGCCAGATTTTTCCAGACCATCAATTTCTGTTTTTTTTTTTGTCCCTAAGAGTTCGGTTCTCAGTTTATCTATTTCCTGTCATATTGTACTGCAAGGAGAAGCCAGGTTGCATTTTCCACATTTAGTTTGGAAATCTCTTCTGCTAAAATATCCAAGTTCATCATGGTTACATTCCGCCCTCCATCCAACACCAGCACTTAATTCCGCCAAATTCCCTGCCACTTTAAAACAATGGTCACCTTCCTTCCTCTTTGCAATGACACATTAATCATTTATGTCTAAACCTCGGAGGCATCTTTAGAGTCCACATTTCTTCCAATAGTATGTTCAAAACAATTCAGGCTTTTTCTATCAAGCATATCACAATTCTTCCAGAATTGTTCCCTTTCTATCCATTTAAAAAGCCATTCCAACAGATTTGGTATTTGCAATCTGCAGCACCCCACTTCTCTTGTATCAAAATCTGTTTTAGTTTGCTAATGCTGCCAGAACACAATATTCCAGAAATGGGTTGGCTTTTATAAAAAGGATTTATTAATGTTACAAATTTACAGTTCTATGCCATAAAAATCTCCAAACTAAGGCACCCAGATAAAGATACCTTGTTGATAATGAAGGTGTGCTGGTTTAAAAGGATGTATGTCCTCTAGAAAAGCCATGTTTTAATCAAAATTCCATTTTGTAAAGGCAGAATAATTCCTATTCAATACTGTATGTTTGAAACTGTAATCAGATCATCTCCCTGGAGATGTGATTTAATCAAGAGTGGTTGTTAAGCTGGGTTAGGTGACAACATGTCACCACTCATTTGGGTGGGTCTTGATAGGTTTCTGGAGTCCTATAAAAGAGGAAACATTTTGGAGAATGTGAGATTCGGAAAGAGCAGAGAATGCTGCAGCACCACGAAGCAGAGAGTCCACAAGCCAGCGACCTTTGGAGATGAAGAAGGAAAATGCCTCCCGAGGAGCTTCATGAAACTGGAAGCCAGGAGAGAAAGCTAGCAGATGAGCCATGTTCGCCATGAGCCCTTCCAGCTGAGAAAGAAGCCCTGACTGTGTTCACCATGTGCTTTCTCACTTGAGAGAGAAACCCTGAACTTCATTGGCCTTCTTGAACCAAGGTATCTTTCCCTGGATGGATGCCTTTGATTGGACATTTCTATGGACTTGTTTTAATTGGGACATTTTCTCAGCCTTAGAACTGTAAACTAGCAACTTATTAAATTCCCCTTTTTTAAAGCCATTCTGTTTCTGGTTTATTGCATTCTGGCAACTAGCAAACTAGAACAGAAGGAAAGATATCTTGACTCTGAAGAAAAGGCTACTGGCATTCTGAGTTTCTCTGTCACATGGGAAGGCACATGGCAAGGTCTGCTGGCTTTCTCTCCTGGCTTCTGAGTTCAAACGACTTCCCCAGGGATGTTTTCTTTCTGCATCTCCAGATGTCTCTGTCTTTGTTGGCTCTGAGCTTCTTCCAAAATGGTTCCCTCTTAAAGGACTCAGTAAGCAGATTAAGACCCATCTTGAATGCATGAAGACACATCTTCATGGAAACCACCCAATCAGTAGCCTTGATTCTTGAAGACAATTGTATAACTATATAGTTTTATAATGTGACCTTGTGATTATGAAAACCTTGTGTCTGATGCTGCTTTTATCCAGAGTATGAACAGATGAGTAAAAAAAAAAATAAGGATAAAAAATAAACATCATTTCCCAGGCTCTGCACACACACACACACCCAAATAAATAAATAAATAAACAATAGGGGGAGATAAGGGTAAAGATTGGATAGATTGAAATACTGGTGGTTAATGAGAGGGAGGAGTATGGGGTATGTGATGTGTGAGTTTTTTTTTAATTTCTTTTTCCGGAGTGATGAACATATTCTAAGAATGATTTTGGTGAAGAATACACAACTATGTGATGATATTGTGAGTCATCGATTGTATGACACGGTTGAACTGTATGTGTGTGGAGATTTTTTCAATAGAAGTGTTAAAAAAAAGTCCTCACTTGCTTCCACATTTTCTATATATAAGCTCTTCCTTTCCATCACCTTGACAGAGCTCCCTTCTACTTTTGAAATAAAATGCTGCCCAATTCATCACTCAATAAAACAATAAAATCCTAAGGAAAATAAATAAATAAAGGTCCCACCCACAATTAGATGGGTTACCTCTCCATGGAAACAACTTAATGAAAAAGATCCCATTCAAACAATAGGTCTGCCCCTACAAGATTGGATTAGAAAAAAGAACATGGCTTTTCTGGGGTACATAACAGTTTCAAACCAGCACAAGGGTATAGTAGACTTCTCTGTATAGTTTTTATATTATTTTTGCAATGTAATTGTAAGTTTAAATTATTTCAAAATAAAAAGTAAAACAAAGAGGCATTTTGATATTCCTTTGACATACTTTTATATGGTTTGATGTACATTTGGAACATTTTATATTTTGATACAAAATCTCATATAAAACAGAGAATTGATCATCCTTTGAACACAGCCCTATCTTTTACTCAAACCTACAGAAGACAAAATAGTATAGTACTCTGGCAGGTACTTCTCTGTTGTCCTGAGTCATAAATAAATATCAATGATATATATTTCACAACTACACCATTTCTTTGAACTTACTACCCTCTGCATTCTAAATGAATTGGCTCATCAGGATTTCTGCCAACTTATGAATTTAAAGTGGTGTCACTGCATAATTACCATATAAGAAAGGATTTGCTGAATAGGTAGTAGATATCCCATGGAAGTCTTCTAGAAAATATTATGAAGACATTGAACTTTGCATGTGTTCACTGAGTTTTTCAAATTTTCTTTTGTTTAGGACCTCCAGGATTTGTAAATCTTACTTCATTTTCCCTTCATGTCTTGAGTAAAATAAATATCTTCTACTATTTTGTATTGTTGCTGACACTGTATACAGTGCTGGGTAAGTAAATTAGGAAACCTGAAGTTGTGGAGAGTTCTGCCAAAGAATGTATATAGAATTTTCACAATAGAATCATTTAGGCTCTTAAGGTCATAATGAATGACACATGGATCTTTCATAAGTCATTTCTTGGCACATGGTCTTGGGATATAAAGTTCTTTCCTATCATGTTTAAAGATTTACCTGAACTTTACTTTCCCCAGCAAATGATGGTATTTGCATTTTTAGAAGGGGAGTTGGACTGCCCTTTTCACTCTTGACCATATAGAGTTTCAGAAATCTGCACACTGAGAAATGACAGTGAAGCAAAAGGAGAGAAAAGTCAGCAGGGCATTCTAGATAAAAAATTTAAGTGAAGAAGCTAGTTAAAATTTATACATGCTAATCCTGACTATGTAGTTAATGTACAAAGTAATGACTGGATCATCAAGAAAAGGTTAAAATACATTAATTATATTAATAAGAAAGAGAACTACATAAATGTATTTTAGGAAGCTATCCATCAAGAAAGTTTTAAAAGTTTAATTGCTTAAAGGAGTAAATTTCAATTATCTGGAAAATAAACTTCTGTGGAATACCTCTTTGGTTCTTAAAGGAAATATTAATGCATTTGTTCTAGTTTGCTAGCTGCCAGAATGCAGTATACCAGAAATGGAATGGTTTTAAAAAGGGGGAATTTAATAAGCTGCTAGTTTACAGTTCTAAGGCCAAGAAAATGTTCCAGTTAAAACAAGTCTATAGAAATGTCCAATCTAAGGCATCCAGGGAAAGATACCTTGATTCAAGAAAGCTGATGAAGTTCAGGGTTTCTCTCTCATCTGGAAAGGCACATGGTGAACACAGAGTTTCTCTCTCATCTGGAAAGGCACATGGTGAACACGATCAGGGTTCCTTTCTCATCTGGAAGGGCACGTGGTGAACACAGTGTCATCCGCTACCTTCTTCTCCTGGTTTCCTGTTTCATGAAGCTCCCCTGGAGACATTTTCCTTCTTCATCTCCAAAGGTCACTGGCTGGTGGACTGTGCTTCACATGGCTATATCATTCTACTCTGCTCTCTCTCAGATCTCTCATTCTCTAAAATATTTCCTCTTTTATAGGACTTCAGAAACTAATCAAGACCCACCCACATGGGTGGAGACACGCCTCTACCTAATCCAGTTTAACAACCACTTAATTAAATCACATCTCCAGGGAGATGATCTAAATACAGTTTCAAACATACAATATTGAATAGGGATTAGAAGGAACAGCTGCCTTTACAAAATGGGATTAGGATTAAAACATGGCTTTTCTAAGGTACATACATCATTTCAAACCAGCACAGCATTATATTAAGATTATTATTGCATTAGAATCTTCTAAAATTTGTGAATGTACTGCAGTCTGTTTCTGTAATCTGTGGACTACTTACCTATTCCAGGAATAGCATGTACTCAGGCAGTTTTATAATCCAGAAAAATATGGAGGAAAGGAGCAAGTCGTTAGCTGATTAGCTGAGACATCAGGTGCGACATAGAGATTAACAAAGGAGAAAAGCTATGCAAATAAAATGCTTATTGAATATCTTTTCATTAATCCTATAAATGTATCTCACAGATATATGTCATGAGAATTATTTAATCTTCTCCTTTCCTATCCATTGTCTCTTTCAGGACCATGGTTTGTTGGTGAAATAACTAAAGGCAAATTGGGTTGCCTCTTTTCCTTTGGGATCTTTGTTGATGGACATTTCCTACAAGGCAGCTTAACATTTATAGTTGGAATTTGTCAGGTAAGAAGTCAGAAATACAATTTAAGAACATCTTGTCCTTGTTGGGCTAATTATAGTACAGTTAAGAATTAAATCCAAAATCTCAGATTAAGTATCATAGCTCATCTTTCCTACTTTACAGTCAAGGCAATCTTTAATAACTGGTGTTCCATTTACTTTTTCTTCCACCACTTTCTTGTAAACATCTAAATTACATTTTTCTTAGTAGGCTTTATAAGAAGTGAAATAGGATTTTGTTGTTGATACTGTTATTTGTTTGCTTCACTGTGCTTTTCATCGACAAAAAATGAAGTAAGGGGTTTATGGTAGAATAAATGAGAAGCTCCTGAGTAAACTAAAATTGATGATGATAATGAAGAAGGATAATGTTTCAAGGGGAGGAAAGGAAAAACAGATACACAAGAAAAGTGGATCATTTATCAAATGGAAGCTGTAGTAGGTAAAAATCAAACCCAAGTTTTCCAGTTATGTCTCAGTAATACATTAATTTTTGGCAACACTGATGTATTAGGTTTATATCTGGGTTAAGAGTCTTTTAAAAAAAATACACAAAAAACCCTGAACTATAGCACATCTCTATAAACAGATTTGAAGAGTATTTCTCTAGCAATTTCTTTATTTTACTTACCTGATGGGCTAATGGGTCAAAAATCTGAAGTGATAATTGAAGTTTGGGAAGAGATCCAAAAACATTGTTAAAATGAGTCAGAACCTCTTAGCAGGGTTAGAAACCATGATTAGCAGGATTAGAAACAGCCAAATAGGAAAGATATCTGCCTAGTAAATATTGACCACAAGGCAGAGCATTCTCTGCATAGCAGCATTATGTATGTAAGTAGATCCCAGGTCCCATTCAGTTTCCTACTATGTAAATGGAACTTTCTCTCAGGAGTATTCTTATACAAAGTAATATCTGTACCTTACCAAAAGGCGGTTTGTTTTTCTCTGTAAATATTTACATTTGTATTTTAATAAATAGTACACTAATAATGAATTTTATGTATTTTCTGGGTCAATGACTCTCAAATCTATATACCCCCTGGCCTAGACCTCTCCGCTGCACTTCACCTCCCATTTCACCTGTTAGATGTCTAACAGATATCACAACTTAATATTATGTTTCTAACAGAACCTTTAATTTCCACCCTCAATCCTGTTCCTTGCCCAGTTCTTTCCATTTTTAATAAATGGTTCTGCCATTTGCCGAGTTTCTCTAGGAAGTATCAATTCTTCCCCTTCTCTCATCCCTATATTTAGATATGCTACATCCAGTCCATGAGCATCCAGTTTGGACTACCTCAGTACATATCTTGAATCTATCTACTTCTCTCCATCTCTGCTACCACCACCTGTTCTAGCTTGCTAGCTGCCAGAATGCAACACCAGAAATGGATTGGCTTTTTTTTATTTTTTTTTATTGATTAACAGAAAAAAAAGACATTAACCCAACATTTAGAAATCATACCATTCTACATATGCAATCAGTAATTCTTAACATCATCACATAGATGCATGATCATCATTTCTTAGTACATTTGCATCGGTTTAGAAGAACTAGCAATACAACCGAAAAAGATATAGAATGTTAATATAGAGAAAAAAAATAAAAGTAATAATAGTAAAACAAAACAAAACAAAACAAAACAAAAACCTATAGCTCGGATGCAGCTTCATTCAGTGTTTTAACATGATTACTTTACAATTAGGTATTATTGTGCTGTCCATTTTTTTTTTTTTTTTATAACTTTTTTTTTTTTCACACCAACTTTTAAAGTATTTTTTTATTTTATTATTTTTTGTTTTGTTTTGTTTGTTTGTTACATGGGCTGGGACCGGGAATCGAACCGGGGTCCTCCGGCATGGCAGGCAAGCACTCTTGCCCGCTGAGCCACCGCGGCCCGCCTGTGCTGTCCATTTTTGAGTTTTTGTATCTAGTCCTGTTGCACAGTCTGTATCCCATCAGCTCCAATTACCCATTATCTTACCCTGTTTCTAACTCCTGCTGAACTCTGTTACCAATGACATATTCCAAGTTTATTCTCGAATGTCGATTCACATCATTGGGACCATACAGTATTTGTCTTTTAGTTTTTGGCTAGACCCACTCAGCATAATGTTCTCTAGGTCCATCCATGTTATTACATGCTTCATAAGTTTATCCTGCCTTAAAGCTGCATAATATTCCATCGTATGTATATACCACAGTTTGTTTAGCCACTCGTCTGTTGATGGACATTTTGGCGGTTTCCATCTCTTTGCAATTGTAAATAACGCTGCTATAAACATTGGTGTGCAAATGTCCGTTTGAGTTTTTGCCCTTAATTCCTTTGAGTAGTTTCCCAGCAATGGTATTGCTGGGTCGTATGGCAATTCTATATTCAGCTTTTTGAGGAACCGCCAAACTGCCTTCCACAGTGGTTGCACCATTTGACATTCCCACCAACAGTGGATAAGTGTGCCTCTTTCACCGCATCCTCTCCAGCACTTGTCATTTTCTGTTTTGTTGATAATGGCCATTCTGATGGGTGTGAGATGATATCTCATTGTGATTTTGATTTACATTTCTCTAATGGCCAGGGACATTGAGGATCTCTTCATGTGCCTTTTGGCCATTTGTATTTCCTCCTCTGAGAGGTGTCTATTCAAGTCTTTTTCCCATTTTGTAATTGGGTTGGCTGTCTTTTTGTTGTTGAGTTGAACAATCTCATTATAAATTCTGGATACTAGACCTTTATCTGATATGTCGTTTCCAAATATTGTTTCCCATTGTGTAGGCTGTCTTTCTACTTTTTTTTTTTTTTTATTAATTAAAAAAAGAATTAACAAAACAATTAGAAATCATTCCAATCTACATGTACAATCAGTAATTCTTAATAACATCACATAGTTGCATATTCATCATTTCTTAGTACATTTGCATCGATTTAGAAAAAGAAATAAAAAGACAACAGAATAAGAATTAAAACAATAATAGAAAGAAAAAAAAACAAAAAAAACAAAAACAAAAAACCTATACCTCACATGCAGCTTCATTCAGTGTTTTAACATAATTGCATTACAATTGGGTAGTATTGTGCTGTCCATTTCTGAGTTTTTATATCCAGTCCCGTTGTACAGTCTGTATCCCTTCATCTCCAATTATCCCTTCTCTTTTTTTTTTTTTTTAATTAATGGAAAAAAAGAAATTAACCCAACATTTAGAGATCATACCATTCTACACATGCAATCATTAATTCTTAACATCATCACATAGATGCATGATCATCATTTCTTAGTACATTTGCATTGGTTTAGAAGAACTAGCAACATAACCGAAAAAGATATAGAATGTTAATATAGAGAAAAAAATAAAAGTAATAATAGTAAAATCAAAACAAAACAAAACAAAACAAAACAAAAACCTATAGCTCAGATGCAGCTTCATTCAGTGTTTTAACATGATTACTTTACAATTAGGTATTATTGTGCTGTCCATTTTTGAGTTTTTGTATCTAGTCCTGTTGCACAGTCTGTATCCCTTCAGCTTCAATTACCCATTGTCTTACCCTGTTTCTAACTCCTGCTGAACTGTGTTACCAATGACATATTTCAAGTTTATTCTCGAATGTCCGTTCACATCAGTGGGACCATACAGTATTTGTCCTTTAGTTTTTGGCTGGATTCACTCAGCATAATATTCTCTAGGTCCATCCATGTTATTACATGGTTCATAAGTTTATCTTGTCTTAAAGCTGCATAATATTCCATCGTATGTATATACCACAGTTTGTTTAGCCACTCTTCTGTTGATGGAGATTTTGGCTGTTTCCATCTCTTTGCAATTGTAAATAATGCTGCTATAAACATTGGTGTGCAAATGTCCGTTTGTGTCTTTGCCCTTAAGTCCTTTGAGTAGATACCTAGCAATGGTATTGCTGGGTCGTATGGCAATTCTATATTCAGCTTTTTGAGGAACCGCCAAACTGCCTTCCACAGTGGTTGCACCCTTTGACATTCCCACCAACAGTGGATAAGTGTGCCTCTTTCTCCGCATCCTCTCCAGCACTTGTCATTTTCTGTTTTGTTGATAATGGCCATTCTGGTGGGTGTGAGATGATATCTCATTGTGGTTTTGATTTGCATTTCTCTAATGGCCAGGGACATTGAGCATCTCTTCATGTGCCTCTTGGCCATCCGTATTTCCTCTTCTGAGAGGTGTCTGTTCAAGTCTTTTTCCCATTTTGTAATTGGGTTGGCTGTCTTTTTGTTGTTGAGATGAACAATCTCTTTATAAATTCTGGATACTAGACCTTTATCTGATATATCATTTCCAAATATTGTCTCCCATTGTGAAGGCTGTCTTTCTACTTTCTTGATGAAGTTCTTTGATGCACAAAAGTGTTTAATTTTGAGGAGTTCCCATTTATTTATTTCCTTCTTCAGTGCTCTTGCTTTAGGTTTAAGGTCCATAAAACCGCCTCCAGTTGTAAGATCCATAAGATATCTCCCAACATTTTCCTCTAACTGTTTTATGGTCTTAGACCTAATGTTTAGATCTTTGATCCATTTTGAGTTAACTTTTGTGTAGGGTGTGAGATATGGGTCTTCTTTCATTCTTTTGCATATGGATATCCAGTTCTCTAGGCACCATTTATTGAAGAGACTGTTCTGTCCCAGGTGAGTTGGCTTGACTGCCTTATCAAAGATCAAATGTCCATAGATGAGAGGGTCTATATCTGAGCACTCTATTCGATTCCATTGGTCGATATATCTATCTTTATGCCAATACAATGCTGTTTTGACCACTGTGGCTTCATAATATGCCTTAAAGTCAGGCAGCGCGAGACCTCCAGCTTCGTTTTTTTTCCTCAAGATGTTTTTAGCAATTCGGGGCACCCTGCCCTTCCAGATAAATTTGCTTATTGGTTTTTCTATTTCTGAAAAATAAGTTGTTGGGATTTTGATTGGTATTGCATTGAATCTGTAAATCAATTTAGGTAGGATTGACATCTTAACTATATTTAGTCTTCCAATCCATGAACACGGTATGCTCTTCCATCTATTTAGGTCTTCTGTGATTTCTTCTAGCAGTTTTTTGTAGTTTTCTTTATATAGTTTTTTTGTCTCTTTAGTTAAATTTATTCCTAGGTATTTTATTCTTTTAGTTGCAATTGTAAATGGGATTCGTTTCTTGATTTCCCCCTCCGCTTGTTCATTGCTAGTGTATAGAAATGCTACAGATTTTTGAATGTTGATCTTGTAACCTGCTACTTTGCTGTACTCATTTATTAGCTCTAGTAGTTTTGTTGTGGATTTTTCCGGGTTTTCGACGTATAGTATCATATCGTCTGCAAACAGTGATACTTTTACTTCTTCCTTTCCAATTTTGATGCCTTGTACTTCTTTTTCTTGTCTAATTGCTCTGGCTAGAACCTCCAACACAATGTTGAATAATAGTGGTGATAGTGGACATCCTTGTCTTGTTCCTGATCTTAGGGGGAAAGTTTTCAATTTTTCCCCATTGAGGATGATATTAGCTGTGGGTTTTTCATATATTCCCTCTATCATTTTAAGGAAGTTCCCTTGTATTCCTATCCTTTGAAGTGTTTTCAAGAGGAAAGGATGTTGAATCTTGTCAAATGCCTTCTCTGCATCAATTGAGATGATCATGTAATTTTTCTGCTTTGATTTGTTGGTGTGGTGTATTACATTAATTGATTTTCTTATGTTGAACCATCCTTGCATACCTGAGATGAATCCTACTTGGTCATGATGTATAATTCTTTTAATGTGTTGTTGGATACGATTTGCTAGAATTTTATTGAGGATTTTTGCATCTATATTCATTAGAGAGATTGGCCTGTAGTTTTCTTTTTTTGTAATATCTTTGCCTGGTTTTGGTATGAGGGTGATGTTGGCTTCATAGAATGAATTAGGTAGTTTTCCCTCCACTTCGATTTTTTTGAAGAGTTTGAGGAGAGTTGGTACTAATTCTTTCTGGAATGTTTGATAGAATTCAGATGTGAAGCCGTCTGGTCCTGGACTTTTCCTTTTAGGAAGCTTTTGAATGACTGCTTCAATTTCTTTACTTGTGATTGGTTTGTTGAGGTCATCTATGTCTTCTTGAGTCAAAGTTGGTTGTTCATGTCTTTCCAGGAACCCGTCCATTTCCTCTAAATTGTTGTATTTATTAGCGTAAAGTTGTTCATAGTATCCTGTTATTACCTCCTTTATTTCTGTGAGGTCAGTAGTTATGTCTCCTCTTCCATTTCTGATCTTATTTATTTGCATCCTCTCTCTTCTTCTTTTTGTCAGTCTTGCTAAGGGCCCATCAATCTTATTGATTTCCTCATAGAACCAACTTCTGGCCTTATTGATTTTCTCTATTGTTTTCATGTTTTCAGTTTCATTTATTTCTGCTCTAATCTTTGTTATTTCTTTCCGTTTGCTTGCTTTGGGATTAGTTTGCTGTTCTTTCTCCAGTTCTTCCAAGTGGACAGTTAATTCCTGCATTTTTGCCTTTTCTTCTTTTCTGATATAGGCGTTTAGGGCAATAAATTTCCCTCTTAGCACTTCCTTTGTTGCGTCCCATAAGTTTTGATATGTTGTGTTTTCATTTTCATTCGCCTCGAGGTATTTGCTAATTTCTCTAGCAATTTCTTCTTTGACCCACTCGTTGTTTAGGAGTGTGTTGTTGAGCCTCCACGTATTTGTGAATTTTCTGGCACTCTACCTATTATTGATTTCCAACTTCATTCCTTTATGATCCGAGAAAGTGTTGTGTATGATTTCAATCTTTTTAAATTTGTTAAAACTTGCTTTGTGACCCAGCATATGGTCTATCTTTGAGAATGATTCATGAGCACTTGAGAAAAAGGTGTATCCTGCTGTTGTGGGATGTAATGTCCTATAAATGTCTGTTAAGTCTAGCTCATTTATGGTAACATTCAGATTCTCTATTTCTTTATTGATCCTCTGTCTAGATGTTCTGTCCATTGATGAGAGTGGTGAATTGAAGTCTCCAACTATTATGGTATATGAGTCTATTTCCCTTTTCAGTGTTTGCAGTGTATTCCTCACGTATTTTGGGGCATTCTGGTTCGGTGCGTAAATATTTATGATTGTTATGTCTTCTTGTTTAATTGTTCCTTTTATTAGTATATAGTGTCCTTCTTTGTCTCTTTTAACTGTTTTACATTTGAAGTCTAATTTGTTGGATATTAGTGTAGCCACTCCTGCTCTTTTCTGGTTGTTATTTGCATGAAATATCTTTTCCCAACCTTTCACTTTCAACCTATGTTTATCTTTGGGTCTAAGATGTGTTTCCTGTAGACAGCATATAGAAGGATCCTGTTTTTTAATCCATTCTGCCAATCTATGTCTTTTGATTGGGGAATTCAGTCCATTGACATTTAGTGTTATTACTGTTTGGATAATATTTCCCTCTACCATTTTGCCTTTTGTATTATATATATCATATCTGATTTTCCTTCTTTCTACACTCTTCTCCATACCTCTCTCTTCTGTCTTTTTGTATCTGACTCTAGTGCTCCCTTTAGTATTTCTTGCAGAGCTGGTCTCTTGGTCACATATTCTCTCAGTGACTTTTTGTCTGAGAATGTTTTAATTTCTCCCTCATTTTTGAAGGATAATTTTGCTGGATATAGGAGTCTTGGTTGGCAGTTTTTCTCTTTTAGTAATTTAAATATATCATCCCACTGTCTTCTAGCTTCCATGGTTTCTGCTGAGAAATCTACACATAGTCTTATTGGGTTTCCCTTGTATGTGATGGATTGTTTTTCTCTTGCTGCTTTCCAGATCCTCTCTTTCTCTTTGACCTCTGACATTCTAACTAGTAAGTGTCTTGGAGAACGCCTATTTCTTTCTAATCTCTTTGGGGTGCGCTGCACTTCTTGGATCTGTAATTTTAGGTCTTTCATAAGAGTTGGGAAATTTTCAGTGATAATTTCTTCCATTAGTTTTTCTCCTCCTTTTCCCTTCTCTTCTCCTTCTGGGACACCCACAACATGTATATTTGTGCGGTTCATATTGTCCTTGAGTTCCCTGATACCCTGTTCAAATTTTTCCATTCTTTTCCCGATAGTTTCTGTTTCTTTTTGGAATTCAGATGTTCCATCCTCCAAATCACTAATTCTATCTTCTGTCTCTTTAAATCTATCAATGTAGGTATCCATTGTTTTTTCCATCTTTTCTACTTTATCCTTCACTTCCATAAGTTCTGTGATTTGTTTTTTCAGTTTTTCTATTTCTTCTTTATGTTCAGCCCAGGTCCTCTTCATGTCCTCCCTCAATTTATCAATTTCATTTTTGAAGAGGTTTTCCATTTCTGTTCGTATATTCAGCATTAGTTGTCTCAGCTCTTGTATCTCATTTGAACTATTGGTTTGTTCCTTTGACTGGGCCATATTCTCAATCTTCTGAGTGTGGACTGTTATCTTCTGCTGCTGGCGTCTGGGCATTTAGTCCGATTTCCCTGGGTGTCTGACCCAACAAGGTTGTAAGATTTTTCTGTGAAATCTCTGGGTTCTGTTTTTCTTATCCTGCCCAGTAGGTGGCGCTCGTGGCACACGTTTGTCTCACGTGTTTGGAATGGATCCCCCGGTCACCGATCTCCGCGGCCTGGGGATTTCCGATCCAATTCTCTCCGTTGGTTCGGGGGGCCGCGCGTGGTGGGGGCGTCAGCCGCCGCGGCTTGAGGAGACCCTGTGGCTGGTCGCCGGCCGCAGCGGGCCCGGGGAATTCACCACGGGACCAGGAAGTCACCCTCTGGGGAGGGGCGTCGGTCACCGGCCGCTGCAGCCTGGGGAATTCCCCACCGGACCAGGAAGCCGCCCGCGGGGGAGGGCCACCGCGGCTTGGATAGCCCTCTGATCCGAGACTCGTAGCCGGACCAGGAAGCCGCCCGCAAAAGAGGGGCGCCGGCCACCTCGGCTTGGGAAACTTGCCTCTCCGAGACTCTCAGCTGGCCCGGGAAGGAGGGAGGGTGTAGCTCCGGCCGCCGCAGCTGCTGCTGCTCGGGAAATCGCACGCCGCTCGGGGATCTCACCGCAGCCAAGTCTCGCAGTCAGACTAGCCAGTCCAGACTGGGGTACGCTGTGTGTCCATTCCCTGCCGTAGCCCCGGGAGCTGTTCTGCACTGTTTCAGTTCACCTAGTAGTTGTTTTGGAGGAGGAACTAAGACGCACGTACCTTACTAAGCCGCCATCTTGGCCCCGCCTCCCCGATTTCGATGGATTGGCTTTTAATAAAAGGGGATTTATTTAGTTAAAAACGTATAGTTCTTCAGAGGAAAGGCAGCTAACTTTCAACTGAGGTTCTTTCTTACACGGGAAGGCACAGGGCGATTGCTGCTGGTCTTCCTTCCAGGCTTCTGGGTTCCAACAACTTTCCCTGTGGTAATTTCTTTCTGCATCTCCAAAGGCCTGGACTGAGCTGGGAGTGCTGAGCTGGGAGTGCTGAGATGAGGTATACTGAGCTGCTTGGGCTGTGCTAGGTTGAGGTCTCCCATTTAAGCTTCCAGCCAGTTAAATATCATTCATTGCAGCAGGCACACCTCCTAGCCAACTGCAGATGTAATCAGAAACAAATGAGCTTCACATGCCATTAGCTTATGTCCATAGCAACAAAACTAGGCATCTTCACTTGGCCAAATTGACACTTGAACCTAAATACTACACCACCTTAGCCTAAGTCATAATTATTTCTTGCCTAAACTACTCCAAATAGTTCCCTAAATGCTTCTTCTCACTGCTACACTAGACCCAAACTGTCAGTTCACCACAAAGCATCCAGTATGATATTTTTGAAATCTTAATCAGCTCACTCACTTCTCAGCTTGAAACCCTTTAAGCAGAGCATGAACTCAGTCCTGCTGACTACCCCAGTCTCCACCTGGCTTATCATGCTCCAGGTTCATTGGGCTTAAAGAGCTCAGGGCACTTTCACCTCTGGGCTTTTCATTTGTTCCTTCTACTTAGAATGCACTTCCCTTCATTGACTCATTTCCATCTTTCAGTTCTCAGGGAGGCCATACCCTGGTTATTCTCTCCTGACCCAGTTATTTCCCTCATTAAACTTATCAGAATTATCTTTTTTTTTTTCTTTTTCTTTTTGCATTTACCTTTTAACTATTTTTTTGTGAGGGGCGGGTTCTTTTTTTTTATTTCTTCTCCTTGTTAGAATGTAAGTGCTATGATAGTTCATTTTCTGACTTTTTCACCAATGTGTTCCTAGCCTAGAGCCTAGCATACTACCTATTACATAATGGGGGCTCAATAAATATTTGTTGAATGAATGAATAAACCATATAGCTGCTAAATTTGTATTGGAATACAAATCAGAAGAGTGCTCACTCATCATGCTGCCTCAAACAGAAATACTGATATCTAAGCCTCTCCTCTCCCCTCCTCTGCAAAACTCAGTTTCAACTTAAACTCTATTATAGCAGATGCTGTGTCACACTGTACTACAAGTTGGAGATTTGAGTGAACAAGAGGACACAGGCAAACACACAACGAAGTATAAGCCAACTGTTTTGTTATAAGCAACTGTGATCAAAGCAGAAAGAATCAGAGCTATACATATTCTTAGGATCCACCTATAATATATCTATGAGACCCAGCACTTCCAAGGGCTATGTGGTAACTTAATTCTGTTCTGCTTCTGCTTCCAGCTGGTGTTTTTTAACATCCCTTTGATGGCTTATCTGTGTTGGAGCTTATTGCAACGGTGCTTTGGTTACAACTTCAGATCTCATCTCCACCAAGGAAAATACTTGAAAATTATACCTGTTCACCTACTTATGCTACTGCTGTACATCTGGCAGGCTTATTCCTGCTACTTTCTTCATGTGACATATGGCACCCTAGCTTTTTTCTTCTCTCCTTTGTGGACCTGGTTGACACTGCTGACACCTCTTCTCATTCGTTGTGTGTGGACATTGAACTCCACTGAGCTTGGAACCTTTGTGGTGCTGTTAAAAAGCCACCTGAGCTCCTAAAGGCCATGTCTTACCAGTAGCAGCTGGACCAAGCTCCAGTTTCTGCCTCTATAGTGCAGGACGTGCCCCAGCAGCAGGTGGAAGGCCAGTTGGTGGGTAAGCTTCAGGAAGCTGCTGCTCCTTGGAAGTCCAGAGTTGGAGAGATTACCCACTACTGTTTCTTGCAGAATGGACTAGAGGCAAGTCTCTAAATAATGTGTGATTCCTTCCTTCCCCAAGGAGGCAAAGGATTGATTTACCTTTGTGAAGAGAAAGCCCTAATCTCGGAGATGCACAGTGCAGGGACTGGGTTTGTAAATGGGAGTAGCTAAGGCCCAGTATGTTTTCTGGGTTACCCCATATGAAACACCTAGCACAGAGCCTGGCACGTAGCTGGCAAGGGTGCCATTTTAAGGACAGTGAACCAGTGTAGCCTTGGGGCCCTATCCTGACTATCCTTGAGAAATTTGCTCCCAGACCTGTTTGCCCTCAGGGTTATGGATTCTCTGCTTCCTCAGTCGGGGGTGTTTTCAGCTAATCAAATAAATGAATGAATGAGTAAGCAATTTCATGGTCTCTGAAGGCGGGAGGAGGCCTGTGGCTACGAGGGGCGTGGTCTAGTTTCTGGGGCGGGGCGGGACAGTTTGTTGCCGGAAGTCAACCCGGGTCCGTGGTCCCCGGAAGTGGAGTGGTGCGGTTTCCGCAGTGCGGCACTTCCTGGGGCCGCGGCGGTATTTGTGGCGTTCAAAGGTGAGACAGCGATGGCGAGCACAGCTGTACCTGCAGCCACGGTACCCAACCCTGATCCACCTTTGGAGCAGCTCCAGAACTTGGCAGTGGAGCTGCGGTTGCTCATGACACGAGTGCGGGGTGAGTTGAGGTCGTTGCAGTTAGAAAGGGACACGGCAGAGGCGGGTTTGGGTGGGAGACAGGCTGCGGCGGGGGACCCAGATCGTGCAGAGGTGGTGGGGGGCCGGAGATGGCTCCACTTAACGTCAGCTTTTCCTTTCGCCACCGCTTGGCCTGCACACACTACACACACAAGTCGGCGAAGCCTGGGAGACCACAGAGGAGTTTAATCGGGAGAAGTTTTGGAAAAGACTCAGTGAGTGCTGTTCTCGCTGCGGAACCTCCCCCCATTCCCTTGCCTATCGCTTTTGTCCATGGGCCTTCCTCCAGCTTGAGCTGCATCCGCATGCTGTTCCCATCCTCTCTTCCCCACGGAGATGACTGTCTCTTTCTCGCTGAATTCTCACTGTGGGTGGGAACCTCACATTACTCAGCCTCCACAAGTGAGAGTTTGAAGTTAATTATAAAATGGTGAATTTTGGAGGTGTTTTTAAGAAACCTCAACACGTAAAGGGTGGAGAGGGAATTCATTATCTTTCAAGTCCGAGCAGCAGCTGCAGCCTTATCCATTAGCACTAACATTGGCTCCCTCCTCTTCCTCTGTCACCCCAAATTCCCCCTACTCCCTCCAGATGAGGCAGCTGAAAATGTGTCAAGGGAAGCCACTAATCTGACTGTAGTCTCTCGACTTCCATTGCCGTCTCCACAGGTGGGCTTTACTTTTCGTGGTTTTGTACTGCTACATTATTATCTAGAAACCCTCACATTTTCGTTCTATGTTTTACAGTAAAGCAGGGGATTTGTTTTCCTCATCTGTCAATTGGCATTACAGTTCTTCCTCACAAAACTGTAGTGAAGACTCAGTATGTTAACATGTAAATTTCCATGCGCAATATTTAGCATTAGGTCTTCTAAATAATTGGTTCAATCTGAAGTTCAGCCTGGCTCTTTTTTTCCTGATAACTTTTTTAAGCACTTGTTTTTTGCTAGGTGTTTTTACATACGTGATCCCCATTTGGCAGATGAGCAAGCAGACTTAAAGGATCAGGTTATGGTAATTTAATAGTGGAGCTAGGATTTAAATTAGGGTCTGTCTAATGTCTCAGCTACACCCTTTCTGCTATGCTGTGTATTTTTATATTCAATTAGAGTTTTATAGTTTTAGCTCTTAAAATTAGGTTGTTGATCTATTTTTTAAAAAAATTTTATTGTATAAAATAACATATATATAAAGCTAAGAAAGAAAAAAGCAATAGTTTCCAAAGCATTCTTCAACAAGTAGTTAGAGTTAGTTATGGGTTACCATACCATCATCTCAGATTTTTCCTTCTAGCTGCTCCAGAACATTGCAGGCTAGAAGGAAAAAATACTTTTTCATCATCACAATTGACTTTGTTTTTCTTTTTTTGTGAAAAATGACATATATACAAAAAAGCAATAAATTTCAAAGCACAGCGCAACAATTGTAGAACAGATTTCCTTGTTTGGAATGGGTTACAATTCCACAATTTTAGGTTTTTAATTCTAGTTGCTCTAATACAGTAGAGACTAAAAGAAATAACAATATAATGATTCAGCAAGTTGTTGATCTATTTTGAGTTAACTTTTGTATATGGCATAAAGAATTTAGAATTTAGATGAGGTTAAAGAAGAAAAAGCCTAAGACTGATTAGAAGAAAAATAGTCAATATTAAGTATTTGTTGAATCCATGCTAATTATCTTTAGAAATATATTGTGATTCTCTTTTTTAAAATAGAGAGGACAGCACTAATGTTCTCACATAGGAATTGGCAATCTTTTTCTGAAAAGGGGTAGAGAGTAAGTATTTTAGACTTTGTATGCCAACTCTTCAACTCTAATCTAGTAGTGGATTAACTGTAAACAATAAGTAAATGAATGAGCATGGCATGTTCCATATAACACTTTATTTAAAAAAAACTGGCATGGGCCTAATTTATTCCATTGGCTTTAGTTTGCCAACTCCTGGCATAAGATATGGTAAATACGTCATAATAGATCATTACTGTTTTGTGATATACAATATCAGGAATATATTTTTCTTGCTGTTTCTTAATGTTTTATTGCATTATCAGCCTAGTATCTGGTATCTAATTCTTCTCTGGTATGTAAGGAGTATAGCACAAGACCTTCCTTATAGTAGGACTCAGAAAATGTTTGATGATGCTGTACAGATAGCTGCTCTCTTCCACAGTAGAAAGATTGACCACATTTATCTATCTAATCCATTTCCTTTTTTCATCCTGAAATTGGTTCCTCACCTTAAAGAAAGCTCAGATGTGCTGTGAACAAGTCCGTGCTGCTATCGAGGCAATAACTGCAGTGTACTATTCGCTTCCTAAGGATCAGGGTAAGCCACTGTGTGCACAGAAGCATTCAGTTTATAGACTAGATCTTTGCTAATATAACAAGTTAATCCTTAAACTTTTACCATTGCCCCAATTTTTGCATATAACTTTCCCCTATAAAATGCCATCAAAGATCAATTTAATAACACAAGTGACCTTTGGAAATGAGCAGTTATGCTAAGGTACACAGTGTTCCCTGTAGCTCACTTTCTCTCCTCCCTTGCATAACTTGGCTTTTAGTTCTTCTCAGTGGCTCTTCCCTCTCTAGCGCATGCTAACCAACATAGCTGGATCTCAGCCCCATACCCAGGACCAAGCCATTCCTACTCTCCTCTGCCATATTGCATCATACCCACTTGCTGAGCTCCCATTAGTTAAGTAGCCTCCAGCTCTCCTGTAGATTCATGCCTTGACAAAATTATAAATTGAAACATGCCGTGGATCTTCGGGGCTACCCACAACTGTTTTAGCTTCTGGTGTTGTATCCCTAATTGTAAAGAGGCTGCTGTCCTTAATGAATGAATGATGCATGCTGCTGTTGAAAGATTTTGTTCTAGATCTCTTTTAGAGAATAGCAACAAGGAGTGGTAGGAGGGATAAGAAAATGACATGGGGATATAAATAAGACCTGAGTTTTATGTTGGGCATTCCAGTTAAAGCATGTACGTGCATATTACCTCATCATCCTGAAATACTTAGACTCTCAGGAAAGCAGACAGTGACTTTTGGAAAGAAGACCTGGGCTGCTTACTCTTTGAATTTGGCCACAGGAATCACCTTACGAAAGCTGGTACGGGGTGCTACTCTGGATATTGTAGATGGCATGGCTCAGCTTTTGGAAGTGATTTTCATCACTCCAACTCAAAGGTAATGATGCCACATTTTGAGTTATCACTTATTGAGGTTCCTTCCCTCAGGGAGAAAAATACCTCATTTCCAACAGCAAAGTTACTAATAGCTGAGACTAATGATCAACAGGAAGTAGCTTTTTTAGGAGACAGAACCTAGGTTATTGACATATCCTTATTGATTCCTTTCTCCAGCCCTGAGAACAAGGACCTTATCTCCTGCAGCAATGTCTGGGTTGCATGCCAGCAGGTGCCTCGGATACCGAGAGGTGGGTAAGAGTGGGAAGTGGGCCAAAGAAGAGAGTCCTCTTAACATCTGGCTTCCAGCTTTGTAGCCTGTATTTATTTTAATTACATATAGAATTTAGTGAAATATATATATATATATATATATATATATATGTTACCAACATCAGGAGATAGAGGTTACTTTTTTGCCATTCTCTAATTTTCATACCTCTAAATTTAAACTCTACACTTGGTGTAGCTCTGTTGCTAATGGAATAAATATGATTGGTTCTCCTGGTTCTGCCCCAGGAGCTGTTTGTATTATGAGACATACTGAGGACCATGATGAGAAGTATCACATAACCATTTTATTTCTTCTTGGAGTGAATAAAGAAAAGCTTTTTAGGCCCCTGCTGGGTTCCCAGGAGATGTAAGAAAAATTTTATCTTAAAATGTTATTCTTGGCACTCTATTTTTAGTGGGAACACTGATGGTTGACCTTATAAGAATTGTTTTGTTTCTCCTCTAAATCTAATACTTCTGATTTTTCACTCCTAGATAACAAAGCTGCAGCCCTTTTAATGCTGACAAAGAGTGTGAATTTTGTGAAAGATGCACATGAGGAAATGGAGCAGGTGAGGGGACTTCTGTCTTTACAGGCAACTCCATGACTAGTAGGTGAGAATTGATTAATAAGATAGGTGATTTCCTGGACATTGACCAGATAGGTCCCATCCCAGTTCTTGTCCTGTGTCTCCCATCTCCCACCCTGTGTCAATGTGTGATCCAGTACCATTCCCCTCTGTTCAGTTTTTGGACTAGAAAAGGAAAAACAGAGTTTGGGAAGTGTTTCAACTCTCTAACCGTTAGTGAAGTAGCTGGCTAAGGTTTTTGGACAACTCGGACATGGTGCTGAAAGTATAAAAGGCTTCTTTTTTTTTTTTTTTTTTTTTTGCATTCACATATATATGGTGTGTCTTAGGCTGTGGAAGAATGTGATCCTTACTCTGGCCTCTTGAATGACTCTGAGGAGGACAATTCTGATAACCATGATAATGAGGGGCAGAATGTGTTGGGGTTTCCAAATAATCGGGACATATACTGGTCAGAGGAAGATCAAGACCTCATAATCCCATGCCTTGCACTGGTGAAAGCATCCAAAGCCTGCCTAAAGAAAATCCGGATTTCGGTGGCAGAGAATGGGAAGAAGGACCAGGTGGCCCAGCTGGATGACATTGTGGATATTTCTGATGAGATTAGCCCCAGGTAAGTGTGGCCCCTCACTTGAGACATCTGAACAGCAGCATTCTTGTGGTGTCACCCCAAGGATTTTTACCCAATTTTTATTTTGAAAATGTTCAAACCTACAGAAAAGTTTAAAAACTACTACAGTAAACATCCATACTGTATCTTTCATCTAGGTATCTCGATTGTTCACTTATTTCTGGTAGGTGGTCCTTTTTTTCCCTGAACCATTTGAGAATAAGCTGCAGACAGCAGTAACATTTTTTACCTCTAAATGCGTTAGCATGTATCCCCAAGAATAAAGACATTCTTCTGCCTGACTATAATATTATCTCAACCAAGAAATTTTACATTGAATATAATATTATTTAATATTCACATTTCTCTAATTGTTTTCTAAAATGTCTTATATAACTTTTTTTTAATCCAGAGTTCAGTCTTACATTGCATTTGGTTTTCATCTCTTTAATCTTGTAATCTAGAATAGTATCTGTGTCCTTCTTAGTCTTTCTTAACAACATTTTTTTTTCCATTTATTTTTTATTGACAAGAACATTTTTAAAGAGTTCAGGTCATTTGTCTTGTAGGATATTGTATTAGTTAGGGTTCTCTAGAGAAACAAAATCAACAGGGAACACTCGCAAATGTAAAATTTATAAAAGTGTCTCACGTGACCATGGGAACACAGAGTCCAAAATCCGCAGGGCAGGCTGTGAAGCCAATGATTCCAATGGAGGGTCTGGACGAACTCCACAGGAGAATCTGAATCCTCCTTAAAAGGCTTCCAGTGATCAGATTAAGCATTACTCATTGCAGAAGACACTCCCCTTTGGCTGATTACAAATATAATCAGCGGTGGATGTAGCTGACATGATCATGATTTAGTTCTCTGAAATGTCCTCATTGCAACAGACAGGCCAGCACTTGCCCAACCAGACAAATAGGTACCACCACTTGGCCAAGTTGACACATGAACCTAACCATGACAGATATCCAACAATCTGGACTTGTGATTGTTTCTCATGATTATATTCAGATTAAACATTTTTTTGCAAGAATAACACATAGTTGAATGTTTTGTACTTCTCATTGCATCCCACTGGGGAAGAGCAAGATGTTAATTCATTATTATTGGTGGTGGTACTAAATTTGATCAGTTGGTTAAAGAAATGCCCACTACAGTGAAAGTTAAAGTATCTTTTACCCAATGATTTTACTTCCATTGGTGAACCTGCTTGTATCAGTTATTTAAATTGATGGTTTTAGACCTTCACATTTTTGACTGATTTAATCATGTCCTATTCCTATTGACCATGGGAGTCCCTACCCCACCCCACCCCCAGATTGCTAGTGAAGTGGGGTGTTCAGTAAATACTTGTTAAATGGATTCTGTATTGGTTGCCCAGTTGTCCAGTTTAAGGAACTGATAGTCATTTTCTCACTGGTCGCATCCTTAGTGTACTGTACTGGAACATGTAGCTGAGTTTTGTTCTTTTTTTGTGTTGTTAATGATTTTATTTTTAATTTTTTGCACAGGCAGGCACCAGGAATCGAACCTGGGTCTCTGGCATGGCAGGCCAGAACTCTGCCACTGAGCCATTGTGGCCCACCCATTAATGATTATTTCTGCTTTCTGCTTTTAGTGTGGATGATTTGGCTCTGAGCATATATCCACCTATGTGCCACCTGACAGTGCGAATCAGTGTAAGTACCTGCTTTGAGGGGATAGCTACAAACATAATTGATAAAATTACGGTATTCACTAGTATTTCTTTATTTGTTACACTTGGATGCTCAATTCTTGCACGTATCTGTTAAATTCTTGCATGTATCTGTTAGATGTTTGCTGAAGTTGAATTAATTTAGTCAAGAGCTTTGGTAGTTCTCTATTCCATAACCACTTAGGTAACTTTAGAAAAATCCAAAGACTTTAGAAAATGCTGCTTTGAAAAGAAAGTCTTCATTACCATAGTGATATAACCTGACAAGTTTCTAATTTCTAGACCAGACAGAAATAAATGTTTCAGAAACATACTTGGTTCTAATGTAAACACATTGCATGATTTAACCATAGAGGGTCAAGCTCTCTAAAAATCATATTTTCTTGTATTCTTACTATATTCCTTATTGTATTCTATAGTACCTTTTGCTAAGAGAGTTTCTATTGTCTTTTATAAATTCAAGTTTTTATCTCTAATGTTATTGGAAAGAGGAATAAAACTGCCAAATGGCTTATATTTTACAATCAGATGAATCAATTCTAATAATATTTGATAAATTAGAATGTGGAAATCAGTCATCACATTTATCTTCACAGTGTACAAACACATTAAAATGGAATAATATTCTTTTGAGCATTAACTTTTTAAGAATTGACTTCACAAATAAATAAACATCTTTAGCAATATACCGTAGCAGCTATCCCTAACATAATACTTTGTGTGGTAATTTAAAAATCTGTACTGTATCTCTGTCTTATTTTATACTGCTGACATACATACATCCCCATGTTATCTTGATGTTGGTGTTCTTAAAATTCTGTATATAGATTTAAAAAGAAAAAGGAACATCAGTCATTTTTGTTTTATATTCTCAGCTGTCAGCAGTTGGGAGAAATTCAGGTTACATTCTTATTTTTTTTCTTAATTAAAAAAACCTTGTAAAATTTTATAGCAAACAGTGCTGATAAGATTTTGCTAAAAGAATCCAACCCCCCCCCAGCCATTATAATCATATTATGATCAAATTATGCATAGTTCCTTCAAGGTTTCTTTTTATGATTTGTGTTACCTGGGTCTTTTTCATATTTTAGCTCTCGTTTCCTGGTGGTAGGGCTCAGGGTGAATAATTTCTCTATTTTTTTTCTAGTCTGCAAAACTTGTATCTGTTTTAAAGAAGGCACTTGAAATTACAAAGTGAGTATGAGAACCTCTCTCCAAATACTTCTTTGTTAATAAACCTGGGTACACATCTAGCCATTCTCAAGTCCAAAACCCCCATTTGAAATAGTGGAAAGAAGTGAGGGTGGAGGTATTTTTCAACTTCAGGTGTAGAGGAGCTGAGTTCCTGCAGAGGAACTTGCCTTTTCTTCTGTAGGTTTCTTGGTGCTCCCTTTGAAGATAGGTTTTTCCTATGCTGTAATAGATGTAACTTCTTCCCCATTCCATTTGCAGAGCAAGTCACGTGACCCCTCAGCCAGAAGATAGTTGGATCCCTTTACTCATCAGTGCTGTTGATCATTGCATGAACAGAATCAAGGAACTCACTCAGAGTGAATTTGAAGTGTGAATTTTCTGCCTCGTTTTTACTCTCCTTCTTTCTCCCTTTCTCACTGTCTTAGCCAGGTTATGATGTCTGCTTTTAAAATGGAGCCAGAATGCTTTCTGGATCAAAAGGGAGTTTTGTCTTTATGTAACAAGAGACACTATTACCAAAGGTTGTTGGTTAGGCCAAACTGGCAATTATTTATGAACTATATAAGTGTGATATATTTTTCTGTGCTTGATACAAAAGCATGGCTTTGCTTTTTCTTGAAATCACCACAGAGATTCCCAGGGAAGCTGCCTTGTATTGTAAATTCCTTATTGGCAATGAAGTGTGCTCTTTCATTGTTAAAGATCTTGATGGTCACAATAAAATGCTAACTAACCTGCCAGTATTTTTTTTTTTATTAATTAAAAAAAAAATTAACTAACAACATTTAGAAATCATTCCATTCTACATATGCAATCAGTAATTCTTAATATCATCACATAGATGTATGATCATCATTTCTTAGTACATTTGCATCGATTTAGAAAAAGAAATAGCAAGACAACAGAAAAAGAAATAAAATGATAATATAGAAAAAAAATACAAAAATATATTAAAAAAACAAACAAAAAAACTATAACTCAGATGCAGCTTCATTCAGTGTTTTAACATAATTACATTACAATTAGGTAGTATTGTGCTGTCCATTTTTGAGTTTTTGTATCCAGTCCTGTTGCACAGTCTGTATCCCTTCAGCTCCAATTACCCATTATCTTACCCTATTTCTAACTCCTGATGGTCTCTGTTACCAATGACATATTCCAAGTTTATTCTCTAATGTCGGTTCACATCAGTGGGACCATACAGTATTTGTCCTTTAGTTTTTGGCTAGTCTCACTCAGCATAATATTCTCTAGGTCCATCCATGTTATTACATGCTTCATAAGTTTATTCTGTCTTAAAGCTGCATAATATTCCATTGTATGTATATACCACAGTTTGTTTAGCCACTTGTCTGTTGATGGACATTTTACCTGCCAGTATTTAAATGAGTACCCTTCCCAAGTTTCTACCAGAAATACAGTGGATTGAGATTAGAACATTGCTTTCACTTGGCTTTGTAGGTCTTAAGATGTGGTTCTAATAAAAAAAATATTTAGAACAAAAACACTTGACTTAAATTTATTCAGAGGAAATGACTGCACACCCCTTTTAGTACTTTAGCATGTTATGTATTAATATTCTTATCAGTAAGTCTTTCTGAATATTATCCTAGGGAACTCCCTACCTCTAGAATTATTTCTTGGCATTGAGCTCAGTTTTTAGGTCTGTCCATGGGATTGAACAAGTTTATTGTCCTTATACATACCTGTATTGTTGTTTTCTTTGTTATATAATACGTGTCCCCAAATGTACATGTCAAATGTTTATAAATCAAACATTTTTAAATATGTAAGATAGAATTTATATAATTTTAAGGGCTTCTTCATTTAATCCTGTAATGTAAACCTGTGCAGTTATTTTATAAGACCACCACCAGTTTTTGCATCAGTCTGGCAGATCACATGCTGGAAAGCCAGGTAAACCTGTAATGTTGTATATTCAGGTGAATTGAATTCGGCCTTCTACATTTACTAGAGGTCATCACCTGTAATGCCAGTCCTCTTCCTTCTTTAGGTGTAATTCACCACATTGGCCCTTCTGATATCACCATGGTCTCTTTAGGTATAATTAGCAACAGCATTCTTTTCTTTTGAATGACTGTATACTTGGGGTTGAAATTCCTTAAGCCAAATGAGTTTTCATTTACTTTTTAAAAAATGTTAATCTTTATTTTAATGAATGTCATAAAAAGAAGAAAGTATCTTAAAATCAAACATAGAATGCCAGAGCAATAAAATAATATCAAAAACCCATAACTGGTATGAAAGGAGTCCAGTACTTTTATCTTCCCTTACAGGGCTTATATTCTATATACTTAATTTTATTTCTCTACTGTACCAAATTCTTATTGACATCCAGTTTTAATTGTGGAATACTTATGAACATAGAACTCTAATAAAAATTTAATCTATGACTGAATCTAGAAGATCATTCTGCTTTCAGGTCCTATGTTACATATTTTATAACTTGTTATCTTTCAATCTTTAAGAATAATGGTCAGGGATAGCACTGATTAGTGTTATACTAGGATTACCTAAAAATTTTATATTTAACTAATATTTTTCCACTTCATCAGAGATAAAGAATGACTTAAATGTTAGATCCTTTCCCTTATCTATAAATTAATGACTGTGTTAATAAGAGGTAAAATGGTTGTGAAAAACCCTGAACCTGAAAAATCTGAAGGTACTTTTATGAGTACCTTTTCAAAGGCTCCCTTCTTGTTACTTAAGCCCAGTACTTACTCTCAGGAAACCAGTCTTCATGGCTGCCCTAAGTTGGGGTAGGGGAAGAAAATGAATGTCTTACCTATCAGTTCTTCTCAATCTAGTTCTGCTTTTGGTAATTTTTCTCAACTTAAATTGAAATTCATTTATCTAATGAGCACTGATTTCCCTTCCTAGCACATTTGGCTTTAAGAGTGTAGCTTAAAGGAGGCAGTTGGTGAAAGTGGTGATAGTGTTGCTGTTATTTTTAAGCTGTAGGTTTAGGGGCTACCACAGTAACACTTCTGTAGCCGGTTAGGTTCTGGAACATGTTGCAGTCCATTTCCACAGTGAGCGTCTGGAGCCCCAGGTGTGTTGGCGTGAACAGGAACTGGGTGCACAGGGTGTTTCCAGGTCGCACCGAACCTAATCTGCAATAAAGAATAAGGCAGGTGCTGGTTCTGTCCCAGGTCCATTGTTCTCCAGTGACCCTTCCTTGCTGGAAGCAGAGGTGGACCATGCAGAAATGAACATCTAAATACCTTGCTGCTAAAACAGAGGTGGTGAGAAGGAGATAGAAGAGTGGAGCTCCCTTCATTGAGCAACTGCATGGTTGAGAAGAAGTGCATCCTATTCTATGGACTCACAAGCTGCAGCTTTGTTCCTTTTATTACCTACGAGTTCAGTTTGATTTGGTTCTTGATAACAATACCAGAGTGTTTTGGGAATGCTATAATTTTGAAACCCTCAATTGTTGCTAAGTGCAATGGTACAATGGGCACATTGAGATGATATCATGTCAACAGGTGGTGTTTGGGTCCCTATCAGCACCTTCTGGCCTGCCTGTACACTTTCTTCTGGTGGCTAAAGGATTGGTACAAGTTTCCTTTGAGGTGCTTTGCCCCATGATTGATCTGGGAGACTACAAAAGTCTGGTTGGATGTTGGCAGGAGTGATTCATTGAGTTCCTTAGGCTGAAGCAGTGGCCCAATAACCTGACATTCTGTCTGGGACCTCGGGGACAGCAGGAGTAGGCATCTTTAAATTGTGTATTGTGTATTCAACAAAGGGCACAGTCAACATAACGAGCAAGGGAGAAAATTAAAGAAGATATCTGCATCACCTAAAACCAAGAACGAAATAATACCTAGAGTATACAGGGAATTTGTACAAGTCAACAAGAAAAAAGAAATGCCAAAGGAAAAGTAGGCGAAGGATATGAACAAGCTATTTACAGAAGAGGAATTCAAAAAGGTTAACAAAAGAGTTGTAATTTGAAATAATAATGAGATATCATTTTATTTCTGTTAGACTGGGGAAAAATAAAAAGCTGGGTGTTGCTAAAAGTGGAGGAGAGGTAGGAATATAAAAATGTTCAAGTACTTCTGAAGGGAGGTTGGACTACTGCAGCCATTCTGTAAACAGTTCTAACAGTACATGGTCAAACAGATAATTCCTATAACTCAGGAATTCCATATACCCCAAATTTTCAAATAAGTATATTAGGGGACATATATAAGGATGTTCACTGCACTGTTATTTGTGATATCAGGGAGCTGGAGACAATCTGAATGCCCATCACTAGGAATGGAGTGGTAAAAAGTAGTGAATATACGTGATGGAGTGTTATAAAGCAGAAGCAACAGGCTAGATATTTATGGATGAATCTTAAAAACATAGTTCCAAGGGAAAAGTAAGAAAAAGAATTAGTTATAACAATGTTATTTTTATAAGTTAAAAATACAGGCTTACAAAGCTCTGTTACATGTTTTCCAAGAACATAGTCGCAAAAGGATCTACAGACTAACAAAAAGATATGAAAGGTGGTGGGGGGAATGGGCATAAAAAGGAATAAAGTAAAATTCCTATGTTGTGGTAGAATGTAGCTCTCTGGTGGCACTGGAAGGCAGCTGACCCTCCCTGCAATATTCTCTGGTACCCAGTCCTACACCTCTTGCCTGCATTCACCAGCAATACCCAGGCAGCAACCAATGTCATTTGAGTGTCCCTTGGACTCACACAGCCTCCCTCACCCCCATTCCCCTGCAGACATGGTGGCCCTAGGACAAGAGAGAGCATTTCGGTAGCCCTAATTCTCTAGTTCAAATTTTGGGGGTATTCGCTGTGTCTTCATGGACTTGGCATAAAGGCTGTTATTAATCTTGGGTTCCTGCTTTTCTGACCATTGAGGTGTTTCAGTGGGATGAGTAGCTTTCAGTCTCTTACCTATAGCTCATCTCTCTGTAAATGAGCTCCCTTCCACGGATGGAGATCACACAGTCCTTCATGGGACAATCTAGGAAGTTATGGATGCTGACTGTGGTCTTAAGAGGCTTATACTGCTCTGCTGTCTCCGGCATCTGCAGGAAGAGGCAAAACCTGGAGTGGGTGCCAAGGGCATCCTCAGAGCCACAGTCATTCCTTTCCCCTCCTGTGTACCCTTCCTATACCCTCCTCAGTTATTCTCCTCATCTCTGCCATCCAGACCCAAACTGCACAGCAGACGTCTTTACCTGATGTTCCTGCCTTCGCTCTCACCCTCGATCCATCATTGACCATTCTGCTGGTCCTTCACAGTGTACCCTAAACCCACCTTCCTACCTTACCTGTTCTTCCCTTGAGTAAACATCGGGTGCTTTCCTGTCCCCAGCACACCCCTCAGGCTCCCTTCCTTTGGGTCTCTGCTCAGTTGTCGTCTTCTGCCTAGAGTCACCTTTCCCCATTCTGTACTGAAATTTTCCCATTTTTAAAGGCCCATCATAAATGTCACTGCTTCCAGGAAGTTTTCTCTTAACCACCAGCTGGAATTAATGTCCTTTACTTAAGTTACTCCATACTGACTTTGTACCTCTATTAAAGCACTTGCACAGAAAGCCAAACATTGTGACCCTCTTACCAAACCATAAGTTTCTTTTAGGCAGGGACCATATCTCATTTATTTTGGCCAGGGTAGACATGTGAAAAGAGGGCTGGACCAAGGGCTATAAGCCTCTAGAACTCTGTTTTCATGATCTTGGACATGGTGCTTTCTAGGATTCAGATTCCTCATTTGAATAATGGGAATAATTCCACCCTACTGGGCAATGTTACAAACAATAAAGGAAGTGAAAGTAATTTCAAATATATATGAAGTGTTCAAAAAACATAGGTTATTATACTGGTGTTTACCTCAATGGTCAGATGTGGCCTACAAATGGCAATATCTTCCTGAGCAAAACAGCTAAGGCTGGACTTGGAGTGCGTTGCCATAGCGGTCAGTCTGAGAAAGCTGTTCTCTGGTGGGTTTTGCTCAAAATAGGAGAAGGACAGGCTGGTGGTTATTCTCTTAACTGAAACATATAACAGATGGAGTCAGTGCACAGGGGTGTGTGTGTCTGTCCCAGAAACAAGCAATAGTTATGCACACAATGCAAAGGAGTTAGGATCTCAACGAAGCCAGAAAGACACCTCATTCTCCATAGCAATTTAAAACTGAACTCACTCAAGATCCTATCCCCTACCACCTATACCACTTCCACCAACGGACTCTCTTGGCAGACCAACTCAATGGGGTTGTGGAATGGTTGTTGTGGACTAGAACAAGGTAAGCTCTTTTGGCCTTAATTTCCTTGTCTAATAATACCTACCTCTCACAGGATGGTTTGTGTCAAATGAGGTACTTCAAATGAAGTGCTTATCTCAGAACCTGCCACGCACGTAGTTGCTGAATGTAAGCTTACATAGTTCCTTCCCATCCTCAACCCCTTCTCATTCCCCTTTGCAGACAAAAGGAAGACATTAAGGAGGAATCCTCTCAAGCTCATGTTCCCATTTCCAACTTACAGATGTAGGACACCAATGCCTGCTGTCACCACCCCTCTGAGAGGATGAGGTATCCTCCTGCCTAAGTCAAATCTGCTGCTTAAATCTGTGCACCATCCTGACTCCATTACTACCTATGTATAACCTTGGGCAAATTACTTAACTTCTCTGTGTCTTGGTCTCCTTATCCGTAAAATGGGAACTATAATGGTTCCTGCCTCATAAGACTGACCTGAGGATTAATGCCGTAATGCATATAAAACTCTTAGCACCATTTTTTGGCAAATAGTAAGTCCTTAATAAAATGTTGAACTATTCTAATTGCTTTCATTTCCCTTGGGATGAAATCTGCATTCTGGGATCACACCATTAATTATAACCTGTCTCTCCTGAATCTGCATTCTTTCTCTCTCTACCGATTATTTCTCTCAGCATGTAAGCATTTTCAGCTCCCTCCCATCTTAAGAGGAAAGAATATGTACATTTAGTACCCTCCCTCCACCTATTGTCCCTGGCTGGCTAACCACTCAACCTTTCTTCTTTTCCCCTCCATGCTTCTGTGGAGGACTGCACAACTTGCCTCACTACCTTGCCTCTTATTCAATCTGACCCTGGGAAGCAGGCCTTTGCATTTTGGATAAATGCAATGGATGCTTTTCAGCCTTGACATCTCATAACTTCTCTGCTGACCTTGCTGGGTGGTCCTTCTTCTCTGACTTCTCAGTCTCCCTCACTTGCTGCCCTTTCCCTGACTGACCTTTAAATTCTGGTGCTGCTTGGTTCCCTCCTCACCCTCTCATCTTCTCACAGTTTCTCCTCCTGTGAGCTCATTGATTCTTGTTTCTTGGTCACTCTGCTGGGATTCTCACATGAGGTCTCTGGCCAGACCTTTGTCTTGAACACCAGGTTTAGGTGTGCAGCTGCCTACAGGGTGTCTCCACTCAGATGTTTCACAGGCTTTCAAACTCAGTGGGCATGCTCCAAACAGTTCATCATCTTTCTCCCCGAACTTGCTTCTTCCCATTTTCCCTATTCTAATGACTCACACAAACCAGAAGCAGCCCCTATCTACCTGCACACGTACACATTCACTGTCTCACTAGTCCAATCTATCCCATCTTCTTAATGTATCTTAATTCTAAATGCTGCTGGCTTAATGTGACGTTCATTTCCTGACTAGATTATTACAAACCTTCCAGCTGGTCTTTCTTTCCTCTAATCCAGTGGTTCTTAACATTGGATACACATTTGGGGCGTTTTACAAAACAGCCCCAAAGCCAGGTCACACTTCAAATCAATGACATCAGATTCAGGCAGTGAGGCCCCGCAGCAGGACTTTTAAAGTTCCCAGGTGATTCAACGTGCAGCCAAGTAGAGAACATTGCTCTAATATGATCTTTTCCGTCGCATTCTGCCAAAAAGTTCTTTCTTTTGAAGATGGGTTTCTGTTCACATTGACTCCCGTGGTTAAAACCTCTCACTAGCTCCCCCTTAACCAGAGAACAAAACTGAAACTTCTTAGCATGATATACAAGACCCTTCATGATCTGGCCCCTGTCTGGCACTCACACCACTGTTCCTGCTCCATTCCTGCTATCATTGGTTAGGAAACCATGATGGAGAGACTAGATACAGGGGGACAGGGTAGGAGGCTGTTTACAATACTGTAGACAAGTTCCAGTCCACTGATTCTCAAACTTGCCTGCTTGAAATCATCTGAGGGGTTTTCAGAAATTCTGTTGCTTCGGTCCCACCACAGAGTTACTGATTTAATTGTTCTGGGGTGCACCCTAGGCATAAAGTGATTCTAATGTGCAGCAAAGTTTGGAACAATTGCTCTAGTCCATGGAATCTCAACCCTAGAATAACTTAGGAGGCGTTAAAAAAATAACAGTGACTGGACTTCATCCCATTCCAATTAAATAAGAATCTCAAGGTGGGAGGGAGCCTCTTTACACGTGTTGTGGCTTCTGCCTGGAATGCCCCTGACTCACTCTTCAGCCCATCACTTTTCTACTCATCCTTCAAGACCAAGTTCAGGTATTTACTTGGGGTAGCCTGCTCCAACCGGGTCAGATATTCCCCTGCCCTTGTACTCTGTGTTTACCTCATCAAACACTTCTCACACCATTATCATGGCCTAGTTACTTATCCAACTCCCATCTGAACTGTGTTTTTGTCTGCATCAAGCCCAATAAATGTGTTGAATAACTGACAGAGAGAGATGGAGACAGAGAATGCACTGGAGGCTAGAAGCCATTACAGGAGAACTGCAGGGGGTGCCCTGTGACTGCTGCCTGCCAAGGGTGGGAGCCAGGTTTGTGGGGTGTCTGAAGGGCCAACAGAGAGTGTTACCCAGGTTGGCGCTGAGTGTGAGGGACAGCTTCTCTCTCCAGAGCTCGGCAGCAGGGACACCATTGTAGTATACCGCCTGAACCCCAATCATCAACTGCACTGCCTTCTCCTGGTTGTTGGGGTTAACCAGGGTCACGGAGAGCTGGGCATCCCCTCTCAGGGGCAAGGAGCTGGGCGCTTCCAAGAACAAGTACAGAGGCTCTTCGGTCTCGAGACTTGGAAGATGGATGCGGTTGTCTTTCCCATGTTCCATCATCTCTTTCTGGACTCTCTCCAGCACCTCTTTTTCTTCACAAGATCCTGGGAAATGGGAAAAAATAAAATAAGCCTCTTACCCAGCAGGTATAGACCCTTCCAGTAAAAGCCCGGGATTAGAATTCATTTATCCACTTCTGCTCAAATGCCAAAATCACAAAGATTTTGCTAGTATCTAAGGCCGTATTTAGGGGAAAAAAAAGTCTCTGTGAAGTCATCTTTATCGTAGATACAGTGTCTCTCCCAAGCCACTTCAGGGTCAAGTTCATCTTAAAAAATGCTATGAATTTGCTTCTTGAGTGATGAGTAAGCAAGCTTTTGGTCAAGTCAACAAAGTCTCCAGGGATGGTTTTGCAGGGACCTACATCTTCCTATGGGAAGGAGTTTCTCTGGGCAATGGGAGCCATGGAATATTCTGTATCAGAGGAATAACAGAACTACACTTGTCTTAGAAAGCTCGTTCTGGCAACTCTGGAAATTGGAAAGGGAACCGTGGTGGAAAGGCTGAAGGCAGGGGGACTGACTAGGAGGGTGTTGTAAAACTGTAGACAAGAGATGGTGAGAGCATGGATATAAGCAATGGAGAAGGAGATAAGAGATGGATGCATGAGTAATGTGAGCAGTGAAGGGGGAAGACTTGAGGTTTAGTGTAAGCCTTCTTATGTGGACAAATAGGTAGATCCCTGATATGGAGGAACAGCGTGGAACATTGGAGGGGAGGAGGCAAATCCTCTGGCAGCTGGACTTTTAATTAAATAAATTGTTTTATAGCAGCAGGTCTCAACTAGGGGCAATTTTGTCCTCCAGGGGACATTTGACAATGTCTGGAGACATTTTTGGTTGTCATAACTGGGAGTGGGGCTGCTGGGATCTAGGGTATAGAGACCAGCGATGCTTCTAAACATCCTACAACACATAATTCATCCCCCACCCCCACCCCATGACAAAGAATTATCTGGCCCAGGATATCAAGAGTGCCAAGGTTATTTAGTTTAAGGTGTATTAGAGAGGGTAGAGAGAAGTGCTTGAAACCGTAGAGCTGTACTCCAGTAGCCATGTTTCTTGAAGATGAATATATAATGATGTAGCTTTCGCAATGTGATTGTGGAAACCTTGTGTCTGATGCTCCTTTTATCTACAATATTGACAGATGAGTAAAAAATATGGATTGAAAATAAATAATAGGGGGAACAAAGGTTAAATACTGAGTAGATGGAAATACTTGTGGTCAATGAGAGGGAGGGGTAAGGGGTATGGTATGTGTGAGTTTTTCCTTTTTCTTTCTTTTTCTGGAGTGATACAAATTTCTAAAAACCGATCATGGTAATGAATATACTACTATGTGACGACATTGTGAGCCACTGGGTATACACCATACATGGAATGTTTGTATGTTAAGAATGTTCATGTTTGTATATTGTTTTGATTTGATAATACAAAATAAATTTTTAAAAAAGTTAATCACTTTTCCATATTGGACTGGAAGGACGTGTTACAAAAACTTTTGAGGTCCCACCAGCTGCTTCTAGAAAATCTATCCATAAGCAGTTACTTAAACATGTCATGTTATTGCCATTTAAACTTTAAATTTCTGAAAGCCTTAAAGGGGTGTTTTGTAAAATAAATGATCATTTTGCAGTTAGAGTAAACAACTCTAATTTACCTTATTTGAAAAGGTAAATTTTTGTTTCTTGACTTTTATTAAGATCATCAAAAATATACAGCATTTTGTCGAGTAATGGAAAAGTTTTGATAATGGATAGTGGTGATGGTTATAAAACAATGTGAGTGTGATTTATGCCACTGAATTACATATTTCAATGTGGTTAAAGGAGGGTGAGTTTTAGGGTGGATATATGTTACCAGAATAAATTTTTTTTTAAGTGTTAAAGAACAACAACAACAAAAAAGAGTGCCAAGGTTAGAAACTGTGTTTTATATGATGGAGAAAGGGCTAGGACTCTCTCTGGCCTGCATCTGCCTGGCTCACCCGTTGCCCTCTCTCTCTGGGTCCAGTACTGACAAGCCTGGGGCCCTTCCTACCCAGTACCTTCGGGATACTTGTAGTTCTGAGTGATGTCCTCGCATCGGTCACTGCCCACACCCTTGGTGCTGATGTTGTCGCCAACATACTTGGTATTGGAATTGGTCAGCTCCAGAGTCCCATCTTCACAGCATTTCCAGACCACACACGTGGCATTTACTGATGCAAAAATGTCTGATACTGCAGGAGTCAGATACAGTGTCCCCTCTTTGACTGCTTTGACTGGGACCAGATCACAGGCCCCCAGGACTGCAGGAGAGAAAGGCTGTTCAGCAAAGGAGCCACACCAAGACCTCTGTTCAGCCCCCATCCTACACCCTGTTTTCACTCCCTTGGGACCAAGGTCAAAGATGGGCACTAGGCAGGGTTTCTGAGAGGGTATCGCAGGATGAAACTCACAACTACTTAGTACTTTTTGGTCATAGATGTAGCAGGAGCCCTGTCAGAAACTGGAGTAGTAGAGCCTCAGAGGAACCATGTGCACAGAAGGCCCCGAGGCAGCTTTGCTACTGATAAGATGGGGATAGACCGCCTTCACAGAGCACTTCTATGTGCCGGGCTCTGGGCCAGTTATGTTCCTGAGTGAGGAAGAGACATCCTTTTACAGTCCTTGAAAATTCCCTTTCTAGACTTGCGCCTATACTGACACCCCTTTCATTCATATTCAGGACCTCAGAAATCCCACTCACAGTCACCTGAGCCAGCACAACCATCAATCATCTTAAGACACTCTGCCCCTCACTGAGATTCAACTTCCTCCCCTGTTGCTCTTCACTGGGCCAATTCTCCCTACAGACTTGGGGCCTGGATAGCTGACACCTGTGTTCCCTTCAGCCCACAGGCCTCAGGTCAGCATTCTGCCAGCTAATATCATTCATTCTGCTTCTCCTTTTTCAGAGGAGGCAGGTGCCCTTGGACCACTTGCTGCTCTTGTTTCCTCTCCAGGAACTCCTTCAGCTCTTGGCCCTTTTGAGTAGAAAGGACACAGGTGCTCTGAGTGGACTGAGATGGCCAGCTCTGCCTCCACACCAGGTTTAGACTAATGGCCCATTATTCAGTATCTGGGCCCAGCGACTCTGTCATATTATGGTGATTATAGTTTTATAAGATCCCAAGTGCCTGGCATATTTGCGATGTCTGTAAAGCCTCGTGTCCCCAGTTCAGCCCCCAGACTTCACCTCTATCTCCTTTAGGATGTCTTGAGTATAGAATCTGCCATCCATCATAACCCTGGGGCAAAGCAGGCTGGGCCATCCAGCACTCCGTGGAAGTCTGGAAGATCCTGAAGGTAGCAAAGGGAAAAATTCAAAGGGAAAAAGAGGAGTCCTGAAAAGACTCTAGAAATGCAGCCTGATAGGGTCTTGTTGCCATCTGGATGGGAAAGTGCTGTGGGAAACTGGCTGCAGCATTTACAGCCAGGTGCATGTAAGCCATGACTGGCCACTGGCATCCTGCCTCCAAGAGTCTTGAAGGTCTACTCTCAGTGCCAGGGCCACCTGGGGTGTAGGCATTGTCGTGGGATCACCCCACACAACTTTGGAGCCCTTTCTGGTTTGGGACTGCTTCCTGTTTGGGCTTCTCACCAGATTCTGCCTCTCTGGCCTTCTCCATTCTGAAGCCCTTCCTCGTTGTAGTACTCATCCACAAGCAGGCCCCCGCCGGTGCCCTGGGCTGAGGAGAATGTGGTAACGACGCGGGCAGGGATTCCCAGACACCGTAGCACTACACAGAAGAGGGCAGGGTGTCAGAGGACGCCAGAGGTGGGGGAGGGGGGGTGTCTGTAAGTCTAGAATTTTCAGTGTCTTCTCTGGGCAGGTCCTGTGTTAAACGCCAGGTGATATGGAATGAGGAGGGGGCTCAGGCACCAGGAAGTTAGAACTTGACACCCAAGAACAGAACATATGAAGGCTCAGAAATAAGGTACAGACAAATGGCATTGCAACACAGAGTATTGTACATCTGGGTCCTCAAGGCCCACTTAGCCCAAGCTTCCCTCTCCTCATAAGCTGGCCTTGTTCTTCGCTCACCGCCTCTTCAAAGGGGAATCTACAGTCACAAGAGGAAATGGGGAGGATTATATATAACAGAGCACCAGGGCCTTGCTCTCTGGGGGCAGGATTAGGAAAGTTTCAGGGAGAAAATAAGCTTGGGAGCAGAGTTTGACAAATGGGCCCAACTTCACTGAGGGGAAAAGGAGCAGAAGCTGATTTGGAGGAACTGCCTGGCCAAATAGAGCACCTGAACCAGTTTTGGGATGTTATGAATGTGGGTAAATGCTTGGAGTGAAGGCAATGCCTGCTTTGGGGTCTCCCACAAGGGAAAGCAAGGGGCCACCCAGGAAGCAAGGCAGATACTGTCTGGTAGCCCAGGTAACCTGTGGGTGTGACAGGCAGGGCTGTTCTGTACCTGTGCAAGCCACAGCAGCCAGTACCCAGGCCTGCCCATCATACACAGGCCACCCTTGGCCTGTGAGCCACTGCCGAAGGATGGGCACACTGCCCCGGCGCTTGTTCAGGAAGGCTCCTTCCTGGGCGGCCTGGGTCTGTGGGGTGGGCAGGACATTCTTCTCCTTTAGAGCATGTAGCTGTTTGAGGGAAATATGTGGATATTAGTGTGAGTCCTCCAGGCAGGACAGTTTCCAGGGCCAGGTGAGGAGGCTTCAGCCTGGTTTTCCAAGAGTTATACGCAGACTTCCTGCATCAGAACCACCTGGCACTTGTCCACCCTGTGGCATCTGGCCTCCACCCAGGAACCCTCAGTCTTAGCAAATGCTCCGGAGGATGGGGTTTGTGGACCACATTTTAGCAAACAAAGCTCAAACCACAAAGTGGAGCGAAAGAGTGCCCCTCCCCACCTCCTGCCCCCACTGGGAGCTGGTTTCATGGGCTCTGAACTCCCTGGCCCTCGTTCCTCTGAAGTTGTTTGCATCTAGGGTCCTCAAGTCCCACTTAGCCCAAGCTTTCCCCTCCTCACAGACTGGCCTTGTCCCTCTCTCACCACCTCTTCAAAAGGGAGTCTACAGTCACAAGAGAAAATGGGGAACATGTTGCTCCTGGGAGAGGGCTTCTAGGGACAATGGGAATACACCAGACTGCTTCCATGGTCTGGGTATTTTTAGGAATAATTTAGTAAAAAAAAGCAAGTCTCTTTGACCATCTCAACAACATAATACCCTGCCCCACCCACCCCCTCCCAGGGATCTAAGCCTCCAGGTTGGAGCTGGGGGAGGAGGCAGGGGAGGAAGGAGGACTCTGAGGAAATCCAGGCCCATTCTAGCCCTCAGCTTTTGTCCTCCAGCTGATTCTGAGGAATGACACCTCCCTTTGCTTCATGTTCCCCGGGGATGCTATTGCCTATCCTTCTTCCCTCTACACTCAGACTTTTCTCCATGAACTGTCTCCAACAATCCAGGAGGAGGGGACCGCTTGTGATTTGAAGATTTCCAGGGCCATAGCAGTGGGCATGTCTGGCCAAAGGGTTCTTATCTCTTTCCCTCCCCACCTTAACCTCCCCGCCAACCTCACTCACCAAGGCGCCCAATACCTGGGCCACATGCACAGGTTCGCTCCACTTCTCCTCCTGCTTGTCCATGTTCAGTAGGCCCAGGCTGAGGTCAACCACATCCCCCTCAAACTGTAAGGGTCACACAGGACCACGATGAAGAGTCTTCAGGTCATGGATTCATCCCATGAGACAGCCCCCATCATTCTGTCTTCCTCCAGACTCCACTCCTTCCTCCCTTAACCTCATTGTCCCCCTCAGGATATCTGGCTCTTCCCTCCCTCCTACTATGGCCCTGGTCCCTGTGCCCGGACAGTCCAGCCTCTGCCTGTTATGTCCTCTGACTCCCCCATAAATGAGCTCTTGAGGATCAGGACTGTGCTGTTTCATTTCACTTCTATGGTCTTACATTTAATGAGCTCCTACTGCTTCTGCCAGCCCAGAACCAGGTGTGTAGGACAAAGACAGCTCTTGTTCTTGAGAAGCCCCCAGCTTAGGAGTGGAGATGGACACATATCCCTGAGATTACAGATCCCAGCAAAGACAAGGGCTCTGGTAGAGATCCTAACATGGAACTGAGAACACAGTGGATAGAGCCACTCTGCCTTTGAGGGTTGGAGAAGGCTTTCACATGGTCTTCAAGATGAGTAGGAGCTCCCCAGGGGAATGAAGGAGGGAACATTCAGCCCGTATATTCAGGGGATAGTGAGGAGCATGGGTAGCTCTTGGGGAAAGGAAAGCAGTGGCCTGGTTGTGAAGGGCCTTGAGTCAGGTCAGGGGACTTGATCTTTATCTATTGACAGTGGGGATCTAACAGAGGCTTGATTTGTCTCAATTTTTAGGAGGATAACTTGGCAGCTGTGGAGGATGGTCAGGTGGGAGTCCTGGGAAAATAAAGGCATTGCAAGGATGAAATTGACTAAAGAAAAGATTGGCTTCATAACCAGGGGCTTTTGGACCTACCAGCTCTGTCCTGAACACTGAAAATTATGGGCAATCTCTGCCTCATCCCTCATGATGCCCCCAGTACCTGGCCAAAGTCCCAGGGCTCTGTCTGGATACAGTTGGCTGTTCCCAGGTAGATGAGGCCATTCTGGTTCAACAAGTACTCCCTGCGTTGGGCCTCGTTCTCCAGGAACACATCATCCTCTGGTGAGAAATGGGAAGGGATGAGAGCCTCTGGGGTGCTAGGCCTGACCTCTACATCCAGGCCTCTGTCCTCCCTGCCCAGGTCAGCCTCTGGTGCAGGGCTCCCCTTCAGCTCTGACCCTGATGTCTCCCTACTGAGACGTAACCTCCTCTGGTGAAGGGCAGGGATGGGGTCAGAGTCCCGGGATCAACCCAGGTTTGGCCTTCATGGTCATCCAGGCAGATTGGAATAAGCCAAGCTTAAAAAGCCTGGTGGTTCCCAGATTTTGCAGCCAGAGTGCTATCAGCCCAAAAAACTGTGTCTACAGCCCAGGGAGCTTCCCAGAGAGCCTGTTATATCTTTCCCACAAGTTCAATTTGTAACAACAAAAAAGCATGTTTTATAAAAAAACAAACAAACAAATATAGATTGACAGGGGCAGCAGAAAGGGAGAGGGGCATTTGACAAGACAGGGATGACTGGAGCCTGGGAACCGAGGGAAATGGATACCAGAACTTTTTACTTCTACCCTGGGGATATCTAACTGGAATTTGAACCCACTTTCCTACAATTGTCTTTGCTTGTGTCTTTGCTCTGGCTGCCAGGTGCTAGCTTTGGAAAGGAACTTAGAGCCAGTAGAGCAGTACAATTTGCAGGAACTAAGAAGACTTCTTTTGTTCTCTATGTTTGCTCCCCTTTTTTTCTGATTCTGCCTTGTAACAGAGTCTCCTTCATGGTTGACAGTGAAACTCTTGAAAGCAAAAGGACCATGTGCTTGTTGTCAGAGGTAGTGAGAGCAGGACACTATGGAGAGACTGTTTTCCATTCCACTCAAAACCCTTCATGGAACCCAAAGGATTAGGGTGGATGGTGGCAGATTTTAAAAGGAAAGACACTCTTTAGAATGAAAAGGTAGGAAAGACGCCCTGTTGATTACTGTTCTGGGCAAGCCCATCATGTCCAGTGGTTTGTTTTGGATGAACAAGGCCCAACCACAGCTAGGACTGAGCTTTGTCAGAGGTGAGGACTAGGTAGGTCACAGGAGGTCACCTGACCCCAGGACAGCCCACCCATATGCTAGCTAAGCTATAGGAGGCTGGCCATGTAATTTGCTTTGGTGTCAGATATTTAGACAGGTCAGTCTGCTGTAAGAACAGAACATGTAGAGAGAAGCAGAGACAATAAACCAGAAAACAGAGATGGGACAGATTTACTGGGAAGCTGCTGAAACTGAAGTTTTGGGACTCCTTACAGACACAGACCCCTTCTGGCCCTGCGAGGTCCCAAGCAATTCAAAAGAAGGTCCCCCAATTTTTGTAAGCTTCAGGTCCCGCAAAAACTAGATTCACCCTGGAGATAGACTATTGGAGACCAGAAAGGGAGGGATGGAGAAGTCCACCCTCAGGTTGCATCCATTCCTGAATAGCTTTCCGGTACTCATGTACCCTTACAACAAAATCCCCTCTCCTAGGGTGATCTCAGTGAGTCTACTGTTGTGACCAGACCAAAGCAACCTGAGCCAGCACTAGCTTTGATCCTACGAGGCGCCTTTGCTTTCAGTGGGAAGCCCCAGGCTACTTCTGCCAGGAGTGACACCAAGACAGGCCCTGAATCTGAGAGCCTGTTCACTAGGAAAGAAGGCCCAGCAGTAACTGCAAGCTGGTGCTGCATGTCAGGGCCAGGAGCAGGTGCTCCCTGCCAACCCTGGTACCTGGAGTCCCCTGTACAGCCAGGCTGGCCCAGCTCCACACTCACCTCGACTCCAGGGGTTAAAGAGCAGTGTGAACTGGCCCAGGGGCTGAAGCTTCTTGCTGGAGACCTGCAGCAGGAGTGAGTACTGGCCAATGATGGCGTCCGCAGGCGTAGTCACGGAGATGGTCCAGGACTGGGCATCTATCTCCTCCACCGCCGCACTCCACCCCTTTCGGTCCCCTAGGCTGGAAATCGGGAATGTGGCTTGGGTCCTGTTGGCTATGGAAGGCTTCTTTCCTGTAGTGACACAGTGATGAATTGGTTATTTGGCCCTCTTGGCCATAACTCAGAGTAATAAAGCCACAAATGCAGAGAAGATGCCAATTGATTTTGGGGTAGAAAGAGGCCCATTCAGGAATGTGCTGCCCAGAACCAGTAAAGGGTGATAGGTGAGAGCACAGGCCCCCTGTGCCCATGGACTACGCCCATAGGAGAGTCCACACTCATAAAATGGGCCTAATAATAATGCCTTCCTCAGAGGGCTGATAGGAGGATGGAATGAGATATTGTACGTAAAGTACTTGGCCCAATATTTATTATGGATTCAATACACAGAAGCAATTAATGTGATATTCAGCCTGGTTTAGAGCCTATTCAGGCTTTTCTACAAAGTTGACATGAGGGTTGCAGTGATAATGCTGCCAAGAAACTTCTGGATCATAATATATAATTATATCTTAATCATCTCATGGCATCCTCACAGCATCCCTGCCAGGTGAGCCACAGATGCAGTGCAGGCCATCTGCCCCTTAATTCCCTGAGGGGGCTGCTAGAGAGAGAACTCCCCTTTGTCCAGCTGCTGAAAGGGTCCAGGTCGGCCACACTTACCAGTTCGTGCGGTGAGGGCCACCTTCTTCAGGGTAGGCAGAAACGCGTGGACTGGGGCACGGAAGTGCAAGATGATGACGAAAGGCTGCCCCCGCCTCACAATGAGACGCTGGGAACTGATGGCCTTGGTGTGGTGCTCCTCATTGTTTCTTGCTGCCTGCATGTCACAGGATTTGATACCCAAGGCTTTTGTGGGAAATAGAGAAATCATGGAGAGTAGGTAAATATGATGCTTTAAGTAAAAGCAGAGACTCCAGAGTCAGAGGGACCAGAGTTCAAATCCTTGGTTCAACTAGCTACTAGCTGTGCAAGAAATGTAACCACTCTGAACTTCGGTTTCCTCTTCCTTAGAATAATCATCCCTTCTTGCAGGGTTTTGTGAGGGTTAGTGAGATATTGTGTATAAAATACACTTAGCATAGGCCAGACACATAGCAAATCCCATTAAATGGTGCCGTTATTAGAATTAGTAAGAACAATGTTTGTTCTCATTGTTGGCTTTCTTTTCTGGTCTCAAACCAAAAGCGATGTATAAAATCCAGAATCTTACTCACCCCCACTAATTTATCTTTAAAACACAATGAGAGAATTTTTAGAGGTGATTTTGAAGTTACTGAATACAATTCTCTCATTTTACAGATAAGAAGACAGGTCCAGAAAGTGAAGCTGACTCATCCAGGTTATACTGGCTCTTCGTCCAAAGCGCTCCCCAAAACCATAGCACCCATGCAGCCCAGAAAAACTTTATGAGGAGAGGGCCAGAGAGTGTTATGTCAGTCTACCACTCAATTCCCGTTTTACTGAGGGAAAAGGGGGTGGGGTCAGGAGACAGAGAAGTCAAAAGACATATGCTCAGCAAGCACAAGGTGAGACACAAGATAAAAAAAAGTTGAGTTTCTCTTGCAGCAAAAGAATTGTTTACTTTTCATTTCTTTAACGGCAGAATATTGGAATCTCATTGGTCTGAAAGATAGCTTGCAGTGTTTGCACTTACTTAGCTACTCTTTTGCTTACAGGAATGTAATAGGGTCTGACCTACTTCAGGAAAGTATCCTGACACCGAAGGCAAAGTTCCTTTGGCTCCAAGACATGTCTTGGAAAATTTAGGGATTCCAACTTCAAATTTTTATCAGTTCCCTGGCTTTCTGTCTTAGAACCCAAGATTAAAGGTAGGGATTGGGAAAGAAGGAAGACAGCCCACCCACCCCACTTTTTCTTTTATTAGTGATGGAGATGATAAAAGATGTCAATGGGTGGGCCACAGTGGCTCAGCAGGCAGAGTTCTCGCCTGCCATGCCGGAAACCCAGGTTCGATTCCAGGTACCTGCCCATGCGGTAAAAAAAAAAAAAAAAAAAAGGATGTCAATGATATAAAATAAGGAAGGAGGAATTGACAATGTTGAATATGAAGAAATGTGAAGGAGGGTAGGCACCTCACTGCACATCTGGTCCTTGTGCCCCTGGGTACCCCTTTTGCCCTTGCACCCTCCTCCTCTACTAGTGGGTTGTCAGGTCATGTCTGTAGATAACATAGCCACCATGAGGCTGGGATTTGTAAACTGAAATACAGTGGTGCTCGGAAACCAAGAGATGGTTCTTCTCTGCTTTGCACAAAGCTGGTTCTGAGGCCCAGGACAAGCCCTGCCTCTGTAGACCGGTTGGGTTCAACTGGATGGTTTAATGGCACACAATCATGTCCTAAGGGATGTGACTTGAGGCTTGGTGTATTTGAATCCACCTAATGACCACAGTGTCACAGCAAGAGCAGCTATTCAGAGTTCATCTAGACTCTGGTTCTATCTGGAACCTAATCCATTTCTCTACCTGGCAAGTGTCTGCTCATCTTCCAAGATCCAAAGGCACCTGCCTGTGAAGCCTTCACTGACTCTTCCAGGCAGAGGTTTGCCCCTGAGTTCCCACAGTACTCTTCTCTACTCTTTTCAGCACTTACCCCACTATGTAACAATCATCTGCTAACCCCTTAACCTCTCACTATGAGCTTCTCTGAGTATAGTGTTTTATTCATATCCTCATTCCCAGCCCCAGCAATGCCTAGAACACAACAGATGCCCAATAAATGGTTACTTGATCAATGAGTGGGTGAGAACATTGAGACAGCCTTAAGGAAGTTTTCTCAGCTGCACCACTGGGACCAGAGTCCTGTAACTGCAATGACAGACATGAAGGCACCTGAGGTCTCTGTGTCCCTTAGGTCTGCCTGTTTCCTTGTTTTATATCTGCTCTTTAATTGGATTCATTGCTTCCTACCTTCCCTTCTCTCTATTTGGTCTTGGGACTATGGCACCCTCCTGCTTTCCCAGGGTATTTTCCCAGTGAAAATAGCCATGTTAACACAGAACCCTGAGTAGAAAAATGCCCTTCAGATGTTTCACTGATGTGCACAGTACCCAACCATATCCGTGCCACTATCATTGCCACTTCCAGCACCCACTTAGCACCCCACCACCGTACACACCACTACTGCACAACCATCACCTCTACCAACATCCTCCTTCCTCTAATGAAAAAAGTGTATTGATGCCGGGGCAACTGACAGTCTAGTAAGCTCCCTGTGGAGAGCTGGCTTGGCTCACCCTGTCCCATGGCTGCAGGCTGCTCTTATCCACTGGACCACAGGAAATCTGCTTCTTGAACTGTTGCTTCTGAGCTCCCTCTCTGGATCTGTCGTCCAGAAAGAAAATGATGGAAGTATTTGTGTTGGCTCAAGAATTTGTAAATAGTGAAGGAGTTCCTTCCACTCCTCCTGTGAACTCTTTGACCGTTTTCTTCTCTCCCACTCCCTCCTTGCTGCTATCTCTTGGACCAGCTGCTAGGAGTAACCTGTTTTCCTTTTATCTTTTGTGCCAGGAGGCCCAGGCTGGGGTATGTCTGGCAGGTCAGGAGTAGAGAGTAGAGTGGGCAAGATCTTCCCACTGAAGAAGCCTAGGAGAAACCTCTAAGCCTACTGTTTCAGTAACTTCAGGAGACCCTCAAAGATGTTAGAAGACAGGAAGACCCTGGAAGAGATGACTTCACAAACAGGAAGCCCACAACCATTCCCAAATCTCAGGCCCTAAGCATATTTTGGGCTGTTTTTATCATAGAAAGAACATGTACGTCTGGAGATTCGTCTGGTGAAGGAGATAAGGAGGTAGAATTCACTGGTGAAAAAGAAATGTCCTAAAAGCAGAAACCGGGGCCCCAGATCTTCCAAGCCTACCTGCTCTGGGACACTATACCAGAGAAGATTTGTAACGATGGAGACTCAGGGCCTATCTCTTTTATATTTCTTCTTGTTTAGTCACTGAGGAGACATAGGAGAGGATCTCATATTTTGCACCCTTTGAGTTTCTAAAGCCCTACTTTCACCTGGGCTTCTGAGACCGTGTCACCAAAGCACGCTCAGTCAGTTGTACTTGTTTACACATATATGGGATATCTAGAGAAAGCTATGAAAGAATCTACAAATAATGTCGGTTGCCTTTAGACAGGGAGCTGGGAGATGGGCTCGAAAGGTGAGTTATCTGCCTTTTATTCTTTTATACTTCTAAAAATTTGAACCACTACCCATTTGAAGAACATACTATATATAAAAAAAAAATGAAGTTGCTGCCTTTACATTCCCCTAAAAAAAGATTCTTCATTAGACATGAGGAGGTAAATTTGTAGATGACATGATTTTCACCCGGAAAACACAATTGAATCTGCTAAAAATGAAAACAAACATTAAGGTAACTTAGAAAGCTGGCAAGTATCGAAATCATTTAAAAAGTATTGGCTAGCTAGCCAATAGCTATCATACATACAATCAACGGAGTTAGAAAATGTAATTAAGGACCTAATTTAAAATAGCAACAACAATAGCAAAAGATGAATGTGCAAGGGCTATCAAGGAAAAGCTTTGAAATGCTAGTAAGGGACACAAAATAAAACCTGAGCAAATGTAAAGAGCATAAAAACATCAGTTCTTCCAAGTCAATCCCAACTAATCCAAGTTAATGAATTCCCAATAAAAATGCCAACAAGATTTTTCTTTGAAACTAGAAAGGTTAAAAGGAAATTTCTAAAAGGGTAATGACCAGTATTCCTAGATATTAAAATATGCTATGAGGTTACTAAATTTGAAAAAGTCCATAGGCCAAAATGCATGTGTTATTTAAATATATGCTAAATGTGACACTTTGAATCAGTGGGGGAAAGTACGGATTCTTCAGTAAATGGTTTTAAACAACTAACTTGACAAAATAAAGTTGGCTTTCTGCCTTACGCCATGAATCAAAATAAATTCCAGATGGATCAAAATTTTAAATGTAAAAAATTAAATCCTAACAGTACTAGAAGAAAAGATGAGAGATTTTTAAAGATCAGCTTGAGGAAGGCCTTTTAAAATACTACACAAGGGTGGTGTGACGGTGGCTCAGTGACAGAATTCTTGCCTGCCATGCTGGAGACCCGGGTTGGATTCCTGATGCCTGCCCATGCAAAAACAAAACAAAACAAAACAAAAACTACACAAACCCAGAGTCAAAAAAAAAAAAAAAAAAACCCAAAAACAAATGAACAAAAAAACAACCAGAAGCCATAAAGAAAAGAATGATAAATTTGATTCCCTAAAATTTTTTAAATGAAAAAACTCATAAAGTTAAAAGATACATAAAACAAATTCAAAAATATAGTTGAAAAGGAATGTCATTACTGCAGGGTGCTGAAAATAGTTGGTAATTAATATTTTAAAATTTCAACTTATGTGTGAGACTAAAGCAAAAAATGTCTATTTGGTACAAAATTTATATTTTGACTAGTACATTTCCTAATATAACTTATGTAGATAGCTTGATTGAACACCATAAGTACTTGGAACCTTGGGTAGGATATGAGCTTTTGTTGGTTTGTCCAGAGTGATGCCCTGATGAATCCCAGAGTGATTTGATCAGTGAGTGGAAAAGTATTTGCAAAGTCCCCTTTGGGGAATGGTGAGAACAGAGAGAAATTCAACTTTCCCAAGTTGAATTCTTGATATTCTCACAAGCAGTTAGACAACCAAAGTTATAGGCTCAGCCCCCAGTCTTGGGGTTTGTTCATATGAAACTTAACCCCACAAAGGATAGACTAAGCCTACTTAAAATTAGGCCTAAGAGTCACCTGCAAGAGAGCCTCTTTTGTTGCTCAGATGTGGTTTCTCTCTCCAGCCAACACAACAAGCAAACTCACAACCTTCCCCCTGTCTACGTGGGACATGACTCCCAGGGGTGTGGACCTTCCTGGCAATGTGGGACAGAAATCCCAGAATGAGCTGAGACTCAGCATCAAGAGATTGAGGAAAACCCTAGAATGAGCTGAGACTCAGCACCAAGGGATTGAGAAAACCTTCTCCACCAAAAGGGGGAAGAGTGAAATGAGACAAAGTGTCAATGGCTGAGAGATTCCAGAGTCGAGAGGTTATCCTGGAGGTTATTCTTACGCATTAAGTAGATATCACCTTGTTAGTCAAGATGTAATGGAGAGGCTGGAGGGAACTGCCTGAAAATGTAGAGCTGTGTTCCAGTAGCCATGTTTCTTGAGGATGATTGAATAATGATATAGCTTTCACAATGTGACTGTGTGATTGTGAAAACCTTGTGTCTGATGCTCCTTTTATCTACCTTGTCAACAGATGAGTAGAACATATGGAATAAAAATAAATAATAGGGGGAACAAATGTTAAAATAAATTTAGTTTGAAATGCTAGTGATCAATGAAAGGAGGGGTAAGGGGTATGGTATGTATAATTTTTTTTTCTGTTTTCATTTTATTTCTTTTTCTGAATAGATGCAAATGTTCCAAGAAATGATTAGGATGATGAATATGCAACTATGCGATGATATTGTGAATTACTGATTATATATATATAGAACAGAATGATCAAAATAGGAATGTTGGCATTTGCTTTGTGTTTTTTGGTATTTAAAAAGATAAAATAAAAATAAAAAATAAATAAATAAAAAAAGAAAGAAAAAAGAGTACTACTTGAAAATAAAGCTATGGGGGTAAGAAATAAAGGAAAACTTTGACTTTCTTATATACAAGTTAGCATGTACTATTTTTGTAATTTAAAAAAGATTAAATAAATAGCTCATAAAATTGGCAAAAGATACAATGACTCTAAAAATATGTACTGATGATTTAGAAAAGAAATACTGCCAATAAACATAAAGAAAGATGTTGGATTTTGAAAAATAAAAATTAAAGTAATAAAAAAAGAATATAGTTGAAACATATCTGAAAGGGTTAATGTCTTTAATGTAAATGGTGCCTACAAATCAATAAGGAGAGAAAAACAAACTGATAGAAAAATGGGTGAAGGCAATGTTGGACAGTTTGCAGTAAAGGAAATAGGAATGTCTCTTGAATATGTGACTAAAACGTCCAGCCTCATTTAATATATTTGCAAAATAAAACTACCCTGGTTTTCACTCATCAGAATGGCAAGGATAAAATAATTTGACAACATCCTGAGTCGGTGATGGTTTGGGGAAATAGTTTCTCTCATTTGGTACTAATAGGAATGTAAATTGGTACAGGCTGTAGGAAAAGAAGTCGAGTAATATCTACCCAAACTTTAAATGTCTATACTTTTGATTTAGCCATTCCACTGATAGATTTTTCATGCAAATAAATGTATAAAATGAAATTTATACAAGTATTTTCATTGCTTAAGTGTTTATAACAACAAAAGACTGGCAACAGAATGGAAGACCCAGGGGGCAGAGGTCATCTCTGAGCTGAGAAAGAACCTGACAGTGTAAGGAGCGGTGCAAGGGAGAACCAGCTGACTTAGCAGATAGATGTTAGCCCAATGAAGGTATTTGAACAGATGATGTATGGTCCCTGTTAAAGGCAAGAGACCCTCTTCTGACTCCCTGACCTCCCTTGGCTTCCAAATCTACCATCAGAACCAGACCCTGTGGGTACCAAGGCTGGGTGCCAGGGGTGGCCCTCCATGCCCTGGTGTTGGAGCTCAGCCTGTAGCACTCTAGTGAGCCTCCTTCTTCATGGAGACAAATGCATCTGAGCTCCTGTCCTCCCACATTTCCAGAGCATGTCTCCCTGCAGCATTGTGCGGACCTGGCGTGCATCTCTGCTCCTCCTTTCTCCACGTTCTCTGCTGTGGGAAATGTGTTTTCTGCCCGTTTTCAAACTTTTATCTGCACTACTGCAACAACCTCCTGACTAGGCGTCCGGCCTCTAGGTCCCCTTCCCGTCATCCTGGAGATCTTGTAATTTGCTAAAACCCAATATGGTCTCATGAGCTCACTATTCTGAAGCTTTCAGTGGTTCCTACCTTCTTACAAGAGACTTGCAGAAGGTGGAGAACTTCCTTGATTTGGCTCCCACTGCCTCAGTGAGAAAGTCTTGTTACTTTCTTCTGCCCACAGCACCAAACGAGACATGTTTATGGACTGACTGGCTGAACGTATGAATGAATGAAACATTAGGAAGCTAAACAAAGATTCTCCAGTGTTTAGTTCTGTAGTTGTAGAGAAATATTAGTATCTGTATGAGATTAATCAATGATAGTCATTTAATTATTTGTTTACACAAGTTTGTTATCCAAAGAATTGGATAGCCTGCCTTCTTCTATTAAGGGTGCAGTATTTATATATATAAAGAAATTGAGATTCAATAAACACAATATATAATCTTTTATTTGAATTTGTAGCCTAGTTAATACTTAACTAAAAGGTCTTGGTGGGTTACTCTATTCCTATCCTGTCAATTTCCAGTCCAGTTTAAAAGGGTGTGGAAGACCACGTGAATTTTTAAACTTCCTGAAGTATTTTTACAGGCCTGAGCAACTGGTGGGTCAAAGTACTGTTGTATCTGCCTATAAGTAGTTTGGGAAAGTAATCTCTCAGATCATTAGAGGCCAGGGCCCTGGTCAGTCTGAGCTCGGGGGTCTGGGTGGGATGCTTTCTTCTTCCTTCATTGTGCCACAGTTGGGCACCTCCCAGAGAAAGTGTGAGCTTCACTGCAGACCTAAATTCTGCAAGTCCTTTTAGGTTTGCATAGCTAAATCAGTGGCAAGATTTTTGTTCTGATCTGCAGCCCCTTTAAACTGTGAGAACCTTGACTCCCTTTTCACAGGTGTAATGCGCAGTTATGAACAAAGGAGGCTTAGGAAGTAGTTCCTGCAGAATACAGGCTATACCACAGAGGAGGAGCTTGAGAATACACTATCTGTCAAGAGGTGGACACAACAGGGACTGTTTAAAAAGTTGAAAAAGGGATCAGCCTTCGACTAGAGATATGGAGGAAGCTGACCTGGATAGGACTGAGGTAAATCAGAATACAGGGTAAAGGATGATATGGTCCATATTTTAAAACTTCAAATTCTGTGTGAGGCCAAAGGGAGAGATGCTTATTTAGTGCAAAATTTATATTTTGGGTAATGAATTATCTAATTTAACTTGTATGGCCAGTTTAGTTGAACGTCATAATTACATGGAGCCTTGAATAGGGTGTGAGATCTTGTTTGTCTGTCCAGGTTAGTGTGGTGCCCTGATGTATCCTGGAGTAATTTGGGCAGTGAATAAAAAATATTTGTAAAGTCCCCTTGGGGGACTTGGGAGAAAGGAAGAAATACAACTTCCCATTTGGGGAATTCCTGATATTCTCACAAACAGTGGGAACAGCAAAATCAATAGGCTGACCCCTCAATCTTGGGGTTCCCCCCTATGAAACTTATTCCTGCAAAGGATAGGCTAAGCCTACTTATAATTATGCCTAAGTGTCACCCCCAGAGAACCTCTTTTGTTGCTCAGATGCGACCTCTCTCTCTAAGCCAACTTGACAGGTGAACTCACTGCCCTTCCCCCTACATGGAACATGACTCCCAGGGGTGTAAATCTCCCGGGAAATGTGGGACAGAAATCCCGGGATGAGCTGGGACCCAACATCATGGGACCCAGCATCATGGGACTGAGAAAGCCTTCTTGACCAAAAAGGGGAAGAAAGAATTGAAACAAAATAAAGTTTCATTGACTGAGAGATTTCAAACGGAGTTGAGAGGTTATCCTGGATGTTATTCTTATGCACTATATAGATATCCCTTTTTAGCTTATGGTGTATTGGAGTGGCTGGAGGGAAGTACCTGAAACTGTTGAGCCGTGTTCCAGTAGTCTTGATTCTTGCAGATGATTGTACAATGATAAAGCTTTTACAGTGTGGCTGTGTGACTGTGAAAAGCTTGTGTCTGATGCTCCTTTTATCCAGGGTATGGATAGATGAGTGAAAAATAGGAATAAAAAAATAAATAAATAATAAGGAGGATGGGGTAAAATAAATTGGGTAGATGGAAATACTAGCGGTCAATGAGAAGGAGGGTTAAGGGGTATGAGATGTATGAGTTCTTTCTTTTTTCTTTTTATTTCTTTTTCTGGAGTGATGTATATGTTCTAAAAATGATCATGATGATGAATACACAACTGTGTGATGATTTTGTGAGCCATTGAATGTTCACGTTGTATGGACCATATGTGTGTAAAGATCTCTCAATAAAAATATTTTTTAAAAAAAGAGGTGGACGCAGGAAAGTTGGGTCTCATGGGCAGGTAAAGAAGCCGTACTTGCTGCCTACTGATTGCTTCCCAGCTGGCCAGTGGGCAGATGGTGAAGGAGATAAGCTTTGCAGGGTTACACCAGAGACCGGGGGAAGAGCAGGGCCCGGGAAACGAAGAGCCAGCCCTAGACTCTCTAGTTATTCACAAGACTGGGGCGATTGAGAGTTTCTGCAATCTTCTTGAACTTCAGGCTAGCTTACGGCACTAACACCTTTCGGACTAAAGGACTCTAGCACTTCAGGCAGCACGACACAGTAGGAATTTGAGTCAGACAGACCTTGCTGTGTGATCATAAGCAAGTCGCCTAATCTCTTTGAGCCAGATAAAGCTCTTTGAATGCAAGCAACTGAAACCAGCTTTGGTGTACGTAGACAAAAAAAAGCAAGACTATGAAGGAGCTCCTAGAACAAGGACCAGAAGGGTGGAATCCAGAGCAACTCAGGAGGTCTAGGCAGCAGGAATAGATGGATGGTCTCTCTCAGGGGCTCTGTTGCCACTATGGGTCAGCTTCAAGTTTCTCCTTTCTCTTTCTTCTCTATTCTGGAGTCCCGGGAGAAGTGTCTCATTGGTCCAGCTTAAAAGGTCACATGCCTAGCTCTTGGCTAGGAGAAGACAGGGCATCTTGGCTGAGAGACCCATGAAGGCTACATACAATGAGGAAAAAGGGATTTCTCAAAAAGAAGCTGGATGCTGTCACCAAAGGAAGGAGGATGCATGCTAGAAAGATAATAAGAAGAAAAACAACTCAAGTGTCTGTGACACTTGTTTTGCCTCTGGTGTTTCCTCTGTAATACCTCCCTTGCTGGGCTATTATGAGGATGCAGCAATTTAACTTGGGTTGTGTGCCTGGCAGCTGCAGATGAGGGTGACTGATAAATGAGTTATTATTTCAACACCACCAACAAGGAATTGGTGGTGAAAAGAAAGCACACTGGAACTAGAACTGGGTTTGACTGCCTCTGCCACTGTTAGGTTTTGAAGCCTTAAGCAAGTCACTTAACTTTCTCTGACTTTCAAGTTTTTTCATCTAAAATACGGGTATAATAACAACACTGATCTCACAGGTGTTGGGGCGTCAAACGTGTGGAAGCATAGAGTGAACAGCCAAGTGTGACACCTCGTAAGGGATTCACAATTGCCACCTTCCAAAAGTATTTGCAAGGCACTTTCTGTGCGTGGAGTGTGCTGTATGAAGAAAATTACAGAGTTCCATTGCTGTGGGGGGCTTGTGGGTGGAGAATGGGTGGGTGAGTGGGGGAACCCTATTTGCCCTGTTAATTGCTCTACCTCCTAGGCCCAGAACATTCAACAAACGGGTACTCAATCAATGGTAAATGAACGGACGAAAAATAACCTTTGCACTCAACGGGGGGTTTTAAGCTCAAAGAGTGGGTGTGGTAGGAATTGCATGCTCCTGTTGCCCACCATGATAGAGAACTATTTGTCCTTTAACTAGTTCTCAAATCACATGAAGTAATGCTTTGTCTCTGCAAAGTAAAACCAGTTCTGAACACTGATATTATAGAAAGTGACTGTGACTAAAGACTTAAAAGAATAGATGCCTAAACATGGCCCAAATTCCTTAGACCATCACCTGGAGCTCTTTGCCACCTAAGCTTTACCCTTTACCCACTCCTTTAAGTCCTGAGTCTTTATTTGACTAACTCCAGTTTTTCAGCTCTCAGCCTACATGTCAATTCCTCCAGGAAGCCTTCTTTGATCCATGACCCCAAGCCTGGATTAGCTCCTTGAGCTCCTGCAACATCGTGGGCTCGCCTCAGTAGTGGTTCTCATCACTCTGTATTATAATCTCCTGTTTATTCTCTAATCTCCACACACTCAGACTTGAGCTCCTTGGGAGCAGGCACAGTACAGGCCAGTACAGGGCTTGGTCCCTAGTAGAAACTCAATAAATATTTGTTGAGTGAGAGAGTTAATGAATGTGGCATTAAAATCAGGATTCATCAAAAAGTTGAAAGGTGTGGTAGCTTAAATCCTCCAAATACTTCAGAGATCATTGTCTCTGTAAGATTTCTTCTCCGTGGTGTTTTCCTTAAACCATTTTTTCATGGTTGGCAGGCAATAATTACAGGTTGAAATACTTGTAGGCTGTTTTCAGCTACCTGCCACAATCCCTTGGTGCTTAGCTTAGTCTCTAAAAGGACTATCAACCCTGTAATTCCCGCCACACCCTCTCTCCCTCTGATTAACTACACTTATTCTTTTGTTTATATATAATAGAAACATTTAAGTTCTTTATTTACTGTGTGTGCATTTAATATATGCCCTAAACTGAGCTGTTTCGGTCATGTAGCCAATGCCTGGAGAGCAGGTGCATCATACCTTTTCCCACACAGAACTTGCACAATGCCATGAAAAAGCAGTTGTGTCCCAAGAGGATATAATGCCTGGAGTGACTGTGTGTTCAGTATAACCCAGGAAAAGGTGGGTTTTTTGTCTGTTTTTTTTTTGCATGGGCAAGCACCGGGAATCGAATCTGGGTCTCCGGCATGGCAGGCGTGAACTCTGCCTGTTGAGCCACCATGGCCTGCCCAGGAAAAAGTGGTTTGAATTACCATAAACACAAGCTGCAACCAAAAAAAAAGGTCTTATAGCACTTCATTCCCTACCAAAATTTCATTGTTCAGCTGGTTTTATCTCCAGAATCACAGCCAGCCCAACTCCATCAAGGATCACAATACAATGGTGGAGTTTGAATGGAGAGGCTGAAACTGTTAGGACTGAGAGGTCTCTTGGATGGGGTATGGGAAGGGATTCAAAGAAAGTCAAGCGTGAGAGCTCTCACAGGCTTTTTTCCCTAAGACCCAAAAATGGGTAGGTAGTATTTGACCAATAACTAAAGAAATGTTTCCTAACTGGTTCATGATTGATGCAACATCTGTACGTATCTTATTTAGTGAGTGACATGATCATTGTCCACCTCTGCTCTCCCTTACTCCCCCTCTCCCCAGAATGTAAGCTCCATGTGGGCAGGGACTTTGTTTTGCTCCTTTATCCTCAACACTCAGGCCAGCGTGCTTAACACATTCTAGGTACTCAATAAATATTTCTTGAATGAGTGAATGGCATTAAAAAAACATTAAAAGCATCTAGGGAGCAGGTGGGAGCTGCCATACGGAATGTGATAATTACATGGGGGTGAGGAGATCAGAACAAGAGCTGAAGTTTATTGGTACCAAAAAATTAGTCATTGAAATGACCAAACGACAGTGAGCTGCTCAACAAGTCTTCTTTCCTTGACCTCTAGGGGGCAGCAAGTCCAATCAGTGTCCTCTGCCCTCTGTGCCATCTCACACCTCTGGATGGGGTACTGGGGAATCCCTGGACCCTCAACAGAGCCCTAGGGGATGCACAAAGGGTCCAGGGAACTCTCCGTCGCCGGCATCCTCATGGACATCCTCTCTGCTGCTCACGGACGTCCTCTCTGCTGCTCACGTCGGAGCTCCGGGAAACCTATGTTGTGGAGAATGGAACAGCTTGCATTCGAACTTGCTCCTTTTCCTAAAGCTTGAAATCTATACGTGCAGCTCATGGCCCCAGAAGTTATAACCCAAAGTCTACGTATACGTTCCTGTAACCCTTGATGTCCTTAAACTTGTTGCTCCTCAGATTAGCTTGGATCTGCCTTTGTCCACTCTTGAACGGAACAGTCTCCAGATTGATGCTACCCCTCTGCTGGGGCTTGAGGACCCCAATGCTGCCAGAGAGAATGGAGAACGTCAGAAAAGCATAGGTACTATGATAACCCCCAAACTCTTTTCCACTCAGATCCCTGGTCTCCCTCTTCTTGGTTGTTTTCAGAACCCATGTGCAGAAAGAAGGGCAATGCTTTAGCCCCGGATTAGATGGGCAAGAAGGCTGAGGATTCCTTGCACTTACATGATCCTTTGCTGTTTCTTGAAGAGACCACTGCCTTCCACGGTCAGTACACAGTCTGCAGCCTGCTCCGAGAGGGGGTTTGAAAATTCCACCTGTATGGAAAGTGGCCGGTTCACAACAGCTGCTCCTAGAACCTAAACAGAGAGACCCAAATGAAAGGAAGGAGAGGAGAATTAGTCCATATTCACCAACTCAACAGACATTTATGGAGGGCCTACTACATCTCAGGCACTGTGTCCTAAGTCTATTTCCTAAAGAACTGGCTTCCATCACCTAAGTTTTCCCAACTATGGTTTGAAATAAATTTAGTGGGTCATCAGCTTTTTAAAAAAATGAAATAGAAGAAAATATTACAGTATTACCACAGGATATTGTTATGTGAAACCTTTGTTTCAGTTATACATGTGTAAAGGTTTGTGCTGAGTTGTCATATAAAATATTTCATATTGCTCAACTCGGGGAGTGGAAAAAATCTCATGACTTGGGAGTCTCCCTATCCATTTCCTCTGATCCAAGGATGAAAGAATCCAGAGAAAGGATGCGCGTGCATAATTTGCATGGATAGATTCTTCTTTGGCAATTTTTGTGTGTTTCTTCTTATTGCAATACTTCTCCATCCCTTCCTTTCTCCCCTCGCCTCATCATTGGCTCATCTATTCATGGTTGTAGAGAGAAGGAATTAGCCTCAGAAAACCTGATTTCACTTTGCGAAACTCTCTGAAATGACTCCAGAGGTAGGTTTTGCCAGACTCGCCCCACCAGGGGGCACTACAGGCTTATTTAGCAAGGTCTGGGAGCTAGTTGGCCTTGGGGAGACAGCACTGGAAGGATGTCAATAATGCCTTCCCATTCAGAGAGCAGCAATGTCGGAGCAGGAAGGGTCCTAAGAGGCCACCTAGTCTAATCCAAAGGTTTCACAGTTCAGGACGCAAAGACCCAGTAGCTTATCCAAGGATTTATAGGTAGGAAAAGGCAAGTCTAAGCTGACATTCAGGCAGTACTCTTTCCCTCACCAGGTCCCCTACCGTTTGAATTCATATTTCCTTGTTTTGGCCCAGGGAAAGGCCAACAGTGAGAGGTGGTTCAAGAGGGACCTCTCCATGGCCCTTGCTCAAGGATCCCCCAGAAGGCCTCTACTGGCCCAAGAGGATGGGGGCCTCATACCAGAGTTTTCAGAGACTCCCGGTGGGGACACAGGTGGGTACCTGTGGCACCATAAGAGGCCAAGGAAAGGGGGCTGTGGTCCTGAGCAAACCCAGGCTGCCCGCTCCACCCTCTCCCAGCCACGTCCCGGGGAGCCTGCAGGCCCTTTGCAGGGCTCTTGCCTACATGAATCATGATGTCAGGATAGGTCAAGGTGATGATCTTGTTCACCAGGATCTTCTCGGGGCTGCTCTTCTCTTCGCCCAAGGCACTGATGCGGATCAGCTTGTCTGTTGACAGGTACCGGCTGTACTGGAAATAGGGGATTTTGCAGGGGTAGGACTTTTCTAGGGAGAGAATGAACAGATGAGGTGAGAGTGGCTGGGGAAACCAGCTGTACCTGGGTTGAACCTGGGAGACCCTTCGTGGAGAGGAGGGAGCGCCCATGAAGGTGGTACTAGCTTTTCAGATAGAAAAACTGGGGTGAAAAAAGGATAAATGGTTTGTTCAATGTCATTCTGCTAGTAAATGGGTGAACTGAGGCTCTAACCAAGGTCTGGATGATTCTAAAGCTCATAAATTTTCTACAAAATCAGCTTACTTTCTAAGGGTAGTAAAAAAGGGGGAGAGGGAGAAATAGAAGGAGAGCCAGAGGATGGAGAGGAAGGGTAAGAAAGGAAGAGGGAAGAGGGGAAGGAAAGGAGGAGGAGGAAGGTATCACAGGGGTCTGCCCTCAGCACCCTGTTGGCTGGCTCGATCCCTACAGCACTGATATGACCCACTCTGTGCACACAGTCTTCTCACAGGCCATCTCCAGAGTCATACCTTCTTTAGGAGAGAGTGTGATGAATGCCATGTCCTGCCAGAATGGGGGCAGGGGGCTGCCATCATGCAGCAAGGACTGGGAACTCAGGTTCACCTTGAGGTCCTTGAACTGGGTTGACATGTTGTGGGCCAGCAGGGCAAAGCTTATGTCCTGACCCATATTGGGTGGGTTGAGCAGCTTGAATTTCAAGGAGACCTGGACAATATCGCTGGGCCGAAGGGATGGTGCTTCCCGGCCCCGAGGGATGCCGTGGTTCAGTGGCGTGGGCCCAGAAGGCGGGGAGTCTGCTTGGTAGGGGCCTTCAGGCCTTCCAGCCTTCAGCTTCTGAAGAGCCTTCAGAAACACCCACCTCTCCTGGGGGGAACCTGGGAGGACAGAGCACAGTACCACAAGTGAAGAACAAAGAAATTCGGGCAAGCAGAGTTCTCAGAGTGGCCCAGGCCTTCCTGCCCAGGTGGCCCCGTGGGCAGGATATGAAGGAAGACTCTTCAGCGCTTCCCTAATGATCCCAGCGGCTGCCTTTACTGCACACTACTGCCCCCAGCCACTGCCTCCACCCCACAGTGCACCAGCACAACCTCCTGAGGCAGAGGCTGTTTTTTATCACATCACTCTGGGGATTATTCTAAGCCCAGGTCCAGGCAGAAGAGGACTGTCATGGTCAGGTTCATGTGTCAACTTGGCCAAGTGGTGGTACCTGTTTGTCTGGTTGAGCAAGTGCTGGCCTATCTGTTGCAATGAGGACATTTCATAGAATTAAATCATGATCACGTCAGCATCCACAGCTGATTCCATTTGTAATCAGCCAAGGGAGGTGTCTTCTGCAATGAGTGATGCTTAATCTAATCACCAGAGCCTTTTAAGGGGGATTCAGAAGAGACAGGCTCTCTTCCTGATTCAGCCGGTGAGCCTCTCCTGTGGAGTTCGTCCAGACCGTCCATCAGAATCATCAGCTTCACAGCCTGCCCTGCAGATTTTGGACTCTGCACTCCCACGGTTACATGAGACATTTTTATAAATTTTATATTTGCGAGTGTTTCCTGTTGATTGTGTTTCTCTAGAGAACTCTAACTTATAGAAGGACCCTGAGATGTGCTCCAGTAAGAGTGGGCCCAGAGAGCTGTGAATCAGATTTAGCTCATCTGTGGTAGGCTCAACCCCCAGATCCTGTCAGGCCGGGTGGGAGGGGTCAGAATACTGCCGGCCCAAGGAGCCATGACTGAGCAGGACCCTCGAGACCACCAGAATATGATTTTGAATCCCCAACACTCACAACAGAACCTGTGGACTACTGCAGCAAATGTTATCAATGCCCTCCCACATCCCCTTGGCACTTGCCATTTCAGTAACCTTGCATACGGTTTTCAAGTTCTAACACTTGTGACTCTTTGTCTGTGGCTTTCTCTGACTTGGCAGGAATAGTGGTAGGGGATTTACAGCCCCCAGGAGCAGCTCTGACCAATGACTGACAGGAGCTGGTGGATAAATACCCCAGGCCCTCCGATAAGTCTGCAGTATTCTACACTTCATTTAGTCTCCTAACTAGGGTGGCCAGATTTAGCAAATAAAAAATATGGGACTGGTTAAATTTGAATTTCAGATATACGCCAAATAACTTGGAACAAACTTCTACTAAGTTTTGTCCTGTATTTTACCTGGCAACACTACTCCGGCATGGCCCAGCAAGATGTAAGGTCCAGCTGTCCATAGTGGCTGGATGATGTACCCTAGACCAGCTTCTTTCCCTTCCCTGTCTCACTTCCTTACCCTCCTACCAGTATTTCCTGGAATTACTTTGCAAACAAACTACTTGAACTTGAATGATTGTTTTAGGATCTGTTTCTGGGGCAACCCAACCAAGATAACCTCAAGAGCTAATGGGGAGTAGAGGGAGTGAGTGGACAGTTTTGTTGGGCTGTGTTCATATGGTGTATCCTCTTCCTAGGCTCAGATTCTGGGGCTTCTCTGTCTTTTCTTTGAAGTTCCACATAGATGAGCCACGGACACCAATCACCAGGCTCTCAGCGATTGCTCAGCTACCCCGAGCCTCCTACCCACTCATTTCTGATTTGCTGCTGCTCAGATCTCAGCTCTGTCCCTACCTCCACCACTCACCCTGCCTCTGGACCTCATGGACTGGATATTTTTGCCTGGTTTCATTGTGGTTGACCTTTCTCAGTCTCCAGGAATTAGTCTATACCTGACCAACATAGCTGCCCTTTGGCCCTCCTGGTTTGGGTAAGAAGTCCCTGTCCAGGGCTCTCATCTCTGAGAACCCATCCTCTCACATTGCCAGCCCCGGCAAGGGTGGGTGATGGGAGTGAACACTTTGGCCTTACACCAGTCTCGCTGCTGGCTGGTGGTCTGGCCTGTCCTCCAAGCACTCGCTAGAGCACAATTAATTAAACAATAAGTTAAATAAAATTAATTGAATTAATTAGTAGGAGAGTTCATTAAATCCCCTGCCATCTTCAGGGGACTGATTTTTCGGGGAGGCAGGGGCAAGGAGTTCATTTACTGTTAGTGGAATGCCTGTCAATTCCAATACAGTTAACATGAGCGTTTTTTGGAGGGTCCCAGAGGGAGCGGGCTGGCCTACAAGGTGTGGGGTTGTGGGGGGCATGTGAAATACAAGGAACACCCCAACTGGCACCTAAAAACCAAAAGGCTGAAGAGACATGGACTTGGGTTCCTGCCCACAGAAGTCCCTTGGCTCCTCAGAGACCTGCCCCAGCGGGCTGTCGAAGTTCTCCCTGGGGCAAGGGGAAGGGGCCTGCAGGACAGGACCCCTGAGTGGGACTGGCTTAGTGGTACCTTCTCTGTACTTATAGTCCTCTGTGATGTCGTCCCGCTCATCACTCTGGATGCTCTTAGTGCTGATAAAATTGCCAACAGTACTTGTGTCCCGGTGAAGTTTCTGCTTCTTCCCTCCATGGACAAGCCAGGACATGCAGTCGGCATTCACCATGGAAAATGCAAAGGGCGTGTCATAATTCAGATTCACTTCTCCTTCTTTGATGGCTCTGACAGATGCAGGACCGCAGCAGTAGAGGCCTGAAGGAGGAGAGAAGAGCCTTGATGGGTCACATTGCGGAGGGCCAGGCAGGGGCAGGGGCGGTTTCTGTGCACGCAGCTCTGCCTTTCTTCTTGAGAGACTCACCGTTGCTAGTCTCCTGAGGTGTGGCATCCAGCACCTGCCAGCCGCCGAATCCAGGAGGAAGGTCCTGTCGGGCCATCCAGCACTCATTCCAGACGTGGAAGTTCCTAAGAGAGAAACCGGGGGAGTCGGGGTCAAACGAGGCTAAGAGAGAGGTTTCATTGCTTGCCTTCTTTCCAGAGCAAGTCAGGGGAGGGATGAGCGGATGAACCGTTAGATTGAAAGACAGACTCACTTAGGGTGCCCCAGGGCCTCAAACCTCAGTGGTTGGAATAATGACGGCACTTCCTCCTGCCAGGCTCAGTTTGCCACCCAGAAAAGTGATTCCCTCTGCCACTCTGATTGTGAATACAGAGTGAGGGCTTCTAGAATCAACTGAGGTTAGACGTTTCCTTCACTCTCCCCAAAAGGCCCTTGCAGCTCTTTTCCTGTGTGTGTTGCTGACTCTCAGAGGGATTCACATCTGGTCCTCAACAATTAGATGAAGGTGGTGACGAGAAGGAAAACTTAACCTAGAGCAGAGAGCTTTTATGACATGAGGACACTAAATCCAAATCACTGTTCTGGTTTTTGCTATTCAGATGTTTCTCAGTCTTGCGGCTGGGGACATCAGGCACTGGTTTGGCGAGAGGTGGGGAGGGGATAGGAGATGAGTGGGGCAGCAGGCACATGGTCACAGGTCTGCCCCAAATCCTGCTAGTGAGGTTTGGTTCTGACTCATAGCCCCAGAATAGATTGAGAGGTTGTCTCTCACCAGACAGAATCCTTCTTCTTATTCTCCAAAATCCTGCCTGTGTTGTCATAATACTCATCTATAATGAGGTTTCCGTCTGTGTCGTGGCCGGAGTCAAAGTTGGTGACTACACGGGTGGGGATCCCCAGGCACCTCATCACTGTGGAAAGAGCAGAACAACCTCCTGTGGACTGTGGCCTCAGCACTGTGTGGATTCCTGGGCTTAGGGCCCTGGGCACGGGGAAATAATCCATTTGGGACCTGCAGAACAGGGAGCAGCTGTGTGGGGCACTGGGTTGGCGATCCTACCAACCTCCCTCCCCCACGGCTGCACTCCTCTCCCTCAGGCTCACAGGAGAGACTCCGTGCCAAAGTTCGAATGCTGGTTGCTCAGACAAGAATTCCAGGGCCAACAGAAAGTCCAGCAAGTCACTGGTTCTGCCTGCGCCAGCAGGGCAGGGCAGGCATGCCTCCTTCAGCAAAAACCCAGGGGCCTGACTCAGCCTTTTTTCTCCTGGCCACAAATCTCCATCTTCAAATCAAATTGCTGCAATTCTAATTCCTTCCTGTGGTTAGGGATTCTTGGCTGAGATGGTGAGATTCTCAGGCAAAGAATTCTGTGACTCTGACTTCCCTCCTTCCATGAGCATGTTATCGTGGAAGCCTCTCAGGGAAAGCATCACAGAGCAAGCAAGGAAAGGGAAAGAAATATGTAACAAACCTTAGAAAGGAAAGGGTCAATGCCTAGTAGAGAAATTCTTGAAAAGAGGTAGAATGTTGTCTTTATTCCCAAGAGTCATCCTTTTGCTTCACCAGCCTACTTCTTTCCTTTGTCTTCTTGCTATAATTCACTCATTCTATGCTATTTTAAGTACAGCAATCTCCCCCAGTCTGTTCCACTACCAAATATCCTATTCCCCTTCATTCCAGCAGTTTCAGCCCACCCAATTAAATAATAATGATGACGATGGCAATAGCTTCTCCTAGCCAGCCATGCTACTAAGTGTTTTACAGACATTATCTTCAAGAGAACTCTACATGGCTGGTGCTGTTCTTATCCCTATTCTTCTGAAGAATCAGAGAGAGGCTCCAAAAAATTAGCTATTTTGACCAAGATCACACAGCTGGTAAGTTGCAGAGCTATTACTTAAATCCAGGTCTCACTGCTAACCTTGTGCTCTTAATGAGCCTGTATCTCAAAACTGTGCACATAATTCAGCATTCCAGTATCTTCACTTGACTATCCATACCAACCATTCCACTATGTTATCAAATATTCACCAAGAGCAAAGTTTTTAGTGGTGGTGATTTTTGGTTGGTTTCTAGTTTTTATTCTCTGTTATAAAAAATTCTGTGCTGAAGATCTTTGTAGGTTTGTAGGCCAATCTTTTTTTTTTCCCCTCTTGGGACAGATTATAATAGGTAAAATGACCAAGTCAAAAAATGTAGTTATTTCTAAGGATTCTTCACACATAATACTGTGACATTTTTGGTTTTAAGTGTTTATAGTTTTTAAGTTTAAATTTTGACTTATAGTTTTTAGCTTATTCTGCAGTTTGGCTTAAAGCCTCTTCAGGCCAGGGTGGGGACACACTCCTGGATGTGGTCCGGGACGGGGAGGAGAGAACCACAAAGGGGAATCCTAAGTTCTCGAGTGGCAAGTCTAAACAGGGCCAAAGAACTAGGGCAAGGAGTGGGTGGTAGGAGGAATCAACACAGGACAGACTCAGAGGTGACAGTGAAGGTTGGAAAAGAAACACGAGACAGAGTAAAGTAAGAGAGGGACTCAGGAGTCTTGCACATTTTTGCTAAAAGTACAGTCAGGAAGGCAGATAACACAGCTACAAGAATATGCTGAGGAGAGATGGGCAGGGAGGGCAGGAAGCAAGCATCCTTTTCTTGACCCTGATTTGTGAATTCATGATCAACTCCCTGAAGTGTCAATGGTGGTGTCAACCCCTGCTAAACATGGTTTGATGGGCACTTTTCTACCCTAGCCCAGGTAATTGGTCTTCTAGCACTGCAGTTGTCTCCTAAACAAGGTCATATGTAATTTTCTGTTTATGAGTCTCTTTCCAAGGCTAGAGGTCGTAAGTTCAGCGTCTTTATCATTAGGCAGCCATTAAGAATACAGGGCCAGGCCTACTGCAGATACTTTGTGCACTTTTGCTGGATGGATGAATGAATGATTTCTTGTGAATCTTTTGCCCATTCTAGTGATTTCTGACTTGAGCACAGCTCTCTAATCATGGCTGCATACAGCTCTCTAATAATGGCTGCATGTTGTGCTTTGGGTACCAAGTTTGACTGTCAGTGGAGCATAATTTAGAGTGACGATGGATTTATACTGAACCATTCTTACCTTTCTCTCATCATGGCTTGTGAAAGGACAGGGCAGGGATGGGGGACAGCTTGTCACAAACAAACAAAATGATTCTACAGTGGGACAAATATGGTTTTTTACATAGGAGAGGAAGCTAATACTTTACCTTCAATATCTCCCTGAGGGCGCTAACAGCTCAAATCTGTGCAGCCAAAGTCATACGTGTACATGTTTCCAAGGTCCTTGCTCCCTCTGTCCTTGTTCTGTCCTCCCATAAAGAGCTCATTCTGTCTGTGGCTTCAACTCACAGCATCTCTGCCCATGACTCCTGAATTCGAATCTTGAACTCGAATGGAGACCTTGAGCTCACTCAATGCATTCCCTACCGACCTTGCCTTTCAGTCTAAACCAGCAGCCCTTTCGCTGCCCCCTTTCAATGACATCATCACCATTCAGGTGCCAGGCACAGTGCCAAGCATCGCATCTCACAGTCTTCACCACAACCTCATGATTATCCCGACTCAAAGTTGAGAAAGTGAAGTTCACAGAGGTTGAGGTCATACAACAGAAAGGTGAGAGCCCGGGCAGGACTTACATATTTCTCTGATCTCAAAGCCACTCATGCTTTTAACTGCCAAGCCACACCACTGTGACTTCACTGTGCATTCCAGCAGCACCTCAGTCTCAATGCACCTTCCTCTGTGAAGATTTTGCCTACTACTCCATGCCATATTGATTCTTCTCGTTCTTCAGACTAATTCCAATCACCTGTGCCATACATTTTAGTACAAGATTAAGCTATGTTTCCTATATTGTCTTATCAGCCAAATGATAAATCTCCCTAGTGTAGGACTCATTATTTTTCTTGGATTTATTTCTTCCCAGCGCAGTGCTGGGCAAAGAGCAGATATTCATTAAATTCCTGTTGAAGTGAGTTGTCCTTAACTTGTGATCAAGATTTCTGCAGACAATGGTCTCGGTGACACACAGCTTGACATGAGATTCAGGTGGCCCTTTCACTGATAATTTTGTGGGAGCGGATTCTCTCATTAAAGAGAAGGCATGTGTGTTGTGTGAGTGCACATACATGCATATCCAATCATGCAGTGATGTCTGGGCAAAGGTGGAAAGATGCTAGAGTCAGGAAAGGATTCCAGTGTTCCCAAGATGTATTGTGCCACATTCCCAGCATCGATTAGTACATTCCTTCATTCAGCCATTCAGCACGCATTCAGTGTGTGCTATGGACCAAGCAGAGGGGTAGAAGCAGAAGATACAAAAGGGAAAGACAGTCCTACTTTCAAGGAATGCAACTTCAATTTGACAGTGATGGAGACAGTCCTGAAGTTGTATACTAGCATAGAGTATGTTTCAGTACTGGCTAGGAAGGCATCCAAATGGGTCCCCCTCATGTGGTAATGTGGCTCCAACTTTATAAGAAAAATTGATGGAAAGTTCAAGCTCAACTTATTGAATATCATTTGGTCAGCTTTACTGCCACACTTCCAAAACTTGTACTGAGGAAGGCAACCAATACTCCAGCTAATAGAGTCAAAGTAATTGACGTTACATGTGATGATTTTTACCATCTTTTAATCTCCCCCTGGATAAATTCAGCTTCCAAATTATAAAAATATCACTTCCTGCTCCTCTACCCATGCTGTTAATTGTCACTTAAAGCCAACAGATGGTTATGTTGCCTTGTTTTTTCAGATAAGACATCCCAAGGCCATATTTGAACTGTTATCTCATCTGCAATGGCAATGAAATGAAATTTTATCTGTTCCCTTAACAATAACTTAAATATGAAAAGATATGTCCTCAGTTTTCCAAAAAAATATTTATTGTTTAAGGGGATGAGCAACTGAGAATTAATTATGGTCATTGAGTTCTATCTATTACTTGGGCAATTCAGCTGAGCACTGTTTATGGAGAAAGAAGAAATGGAATTAAGGATAGTGACCTTAGGCCTAAGCACAGAGTGTAGTACCTACATAACACAAATTATGGGTATTAGGTAAAACATGGCAGCCCACAGGGTGGTAATGGGCAGCTTTCTACAGAGTCGTAAGAACTGCTCTGTGGCTCTGTGGGGTATTTTCAGAGTACCTGGGAGGTCGTAAATGGTAGAAGAGTTCCATCCACAATAAGCACTCCTATCATCTATACTGTCTGTCCTCACAGAAGCTCATCACCTGGACTGAGAGGGACAAGATGCAAACTTCAGCTTTTAATGGAGATGGGCAACCAGAAGGGATCCTTTAAAAGGAACAGCTTTTCTAGCAAAAACTCTTTAATTTTATTATATCAAACCTTTCTATCTAATTTCTGATTTGTAGGAAATACAAGGAACAGAGGTACAAAAGACCAACAATACAATGAAGTATCCAGGTAAATCCAAAAGGTAGATAGAGTTCTGCAGGACAACTGTCCCAGCGTCTTTAACAAGTCACTTGTAAAAAGGGTCTTTTCTATATTAAAAGAGATGCAGGGATATGGCAAACAGAAGCAAGGCATGGATCCATCTTTATCACATTATACCAAGGGTCAATCTATCACTGTTGACATTGACCTTGATCACCTGCTGAAGTAATGTTTGTCAGGTTTCTCCACCATAAGTTCCTTTTTCTTCCTCCTTTCCATATTTTACTGTTTGGAAGGAAGTCTCTATGCATAACTCACATTCGAGGAGTGGGGGTTAAGTTCTCCCTACTTGAGGGCACAGCATCCTCATTAATTATTAGGAATTTTTCTTCAAGAAGAACTTACTACTGTACCAGAACAAAATCCTTTGAAGGAATAAAACAAAATCCAGTGCTCAACAACAGAAGATTCGCAGTGACCAGTATCCCATAAAAAATTACCAGGCATGGGAAGAAGCAGGAAAATATGACTCCAGAACTATGGAACCAGAACCAGAAATGACAGAGATGATAGAATTAGTGGGCAAGGATATTTAAAGCAGACATTTAAAAAGAGTATAAATATGCTCAAGAGGAGGTAAAGGAAAGCAGGAACATTATGAGAAGAGAAACAAAGGTAGAAAAAAAGACCCAATGGAATTCCTAAAGCTGAAAAATACAAGGTATAAAATTAAAAACATACTGGACAAAATATTGGACAAAGATAACAATATGCTTTTTTTGAGCACACAATCAAATGCCATACTACTTATAAAACACATGAAGGGGTGGGCCACAGTGGCTTAGCAGGCTGAGTTCTCACTTGCCATGCCAGAGACCGGGGTTTGATTCCGGTTGCCTGCCCATGTAAATAAAACATGAAATAAGAAAAAAACACATGAAAATGTGTTTACCTATAGTGGAGGGAGATAAACAGGAGTGGGTTATGGGGATAAAAGGAAAAAAAACCCCAATTTTTTAAAAAAAGTGTCCTGAACAGGCCTATGATGATAAATGCCTTGAAATGAGGTATATGAATCAATTTAACCTTCAACACTTCAAAGAAAAAAGGAAGGACATGAAGGAAAGAAGTAGTTGAGGTGATTGAGAACTGAAGTTTGAGGGATGGCTGGAAATAAACACCTTTTAAACTAGGCCCAGCTAGATCTCTGGAGTCCAAGAGGCAGAGATTAAAATAGTCTCTAAATAATAATAACAGCTAATACTTATGTAAAACCAACTGTGTGCCAAGTACTCTCCTAAGGGCTGGCTACATGACGAAAAATTCCAAACAATTTTTGATGTACTATGAATTGATGGGAAATAATGGTAGATTTCTGTTTAAGCCAGGGCGTTGCACAAAGGAGAGTATGGACAAGGATCTGAAGAAAGTTTGGAGCAAAATAATGCAACTGCTGCCAGGATCTTGGCTGAGGTTCCTTCTTTAGGCGCTAACAGCTCAGTAAAAACAAGAACAAGGGTTGCTGTATTGAAATGAAGATAGTGAGGTACTTTACAGAAGCCACTACTGATAGAGTTAGAAGACATTTTAGATAACATCTAGGCCAGGGGGTTAAAAATTTTTTTAAGCAGAGGGCCCTATATGCAAATTAAGATATAAAAATTTTACAAGTGAGGCTGTTTTGGTTGAAGAGAGGAGACCCCAGACCTAATCACATAGCCTCCTTGCTTCACACCCCAAAGTCCCAAAGCCCCCTCCCCACTGTTTACATATCATTATTGCCTTCCATCCCCGTTCCAAGCACTTATGGGCAAGAACAGACCAGGCACAGTCCCAGGATGCCTTGCTTTATATATATATATAGTGATATATATCATATGGTTTATATCAGCTTAATTGGGATATAATTCACATACCATAAAATTCACTATTTTTGAGTCTGTGAGTTTTAGTATATTCACAGATTGTGCAACAATTCCATCTAAATATAGAACACTAGCATCACCCCAGAAAGAAACCCCTCTACCCATTAGCAGTCACTCCCCTTTTCCCCCTCCTCCCAGCCTCTGTCAGCCCTGAATTTGTTTTCTGTCTCTATGGATTTGCCAATTCTGGGTATTTCATATAAATGAACTCACATCCAATGTGACTTTTGGATGCCTGGCTTTAGGGGAGATTTTTCAGGCAACAGGACATTGTTGTCCCCTCCGTTCCCTTGCTGCAGTGCAAGGCATCCAGGCTACCTGAAGTACCTTAGTCAAGCGCTGAGGGCCCAACCCTCTCACAAGGAATGGACAGCCAGGACAGGGAGAGTTCAATGACCTAAAGTTGTGGGGCAGCCAGCCCTGAGCACAGGAGGGACAGGCCAGGATTGCTCTGAAATCCCCTAAGTAATAGCCCACTAAATGGATGTCAAGGGAACAGCCAGTCCAAAAATTTATAACCATATCTTAGATGCACACAAAACCTGCCATTGTGATTTCTTCCTTAGTAAGTAGAAGTTAATATGTTGTCATTAAAAAAGGCTGCAGATCCAGCCCTCCTCTCCCTCTTTCTCCGCGGGCGGGCGGTGCTTCCGCCACCATCCAGCCCTCCTCTTCTCCCTTCTCCACCGGCAGCACTCCCGCCGCCATCTTGCCCTTCCCTTTTCCCTCCTGCTCCGGCGGCGCTCCATCTGCCATCTTATCCTTCCCTTTCTCCTCCTGCTCCGGTGGCTCTCCAACCACCACCGTGCCCTCTTTCGCCTTCACCGGCTCCTCCGCCACCGTCCTCGACAGCCTTGTCACCCTCACCTTTCCTCCTCCAGAACAGCTACTAGGGGAGTAGAAATGATACAGAACAGTTCCCAGAGCCACGACAGAGATCAAAAAGACAGCATAACCCATCCTGGAATGGCTGACTGTCTGGGAGAACCAGCTCTGGTGAGATCGCCGAGGGGCGCAGGCTTTTCTGGGCGGGATGGCAAGTGGCCAGAGTCCCTCCCTTCCTCCTTCCCAGGCCAGCTGGCAGAATTGGGCAGGCAGTCCCCTCAAGCCGTGGCGGCTGGTGCCCCCACCATGTGAGGCCCTCCGGACCAACTGAGAGAATTGATTTGGAAATCCCCAGACCACGGAGAAAGGTGACCACGGGGGTCCCTCCCAAACAGGTGACTCCCCGGTCCGGCTGGGAACGGTGCACTCTCCCGGACTGCGGCGGCTGGCGCCCTACCACCACGCTTGGTGCCCCGGGCTGACTAGGAAATTTGGTCGGGCGCTCTCCTGGGCTGCGGCGGCTAGTGACCCTCCCTGCGTTCGGACGCCCGGGCCAGCTGGCACTCTTCCAAGCCGCTTCGGCTGACGAACCTCCCCCACGGCAAAAGTTATCCAAAGTTAAAGGACCCACAGCACCTTTTACTGGTGGAACCTGCAGACAAACGTGGGCCACGAGCGCCACCTACTGGGCAGGATAAGAAAAACAGAACCCAGAGATTTCACAGAAAAATCTTACAACCTGCTGGGTCCAACACCCAGGGAAATCTGACTAAATGCCCAGACGCCAGCAGAAGATAATGGATCACGCTCAGAAAATTGAAAATATGGCCCAGTTAAAGGAACAAACCAATAGTTCAAATGAGATACAGGAGCTGAAACAACTAATGCTGAATATACGAACAGAAATGGAAAAACTCTTCAAAAACGAAATCGATAAATTGAGGGAGGACATGAAGAAGACATGGGCTGAACAAAAAGAAGAAATAGAAAAACTGAAAAAACAAATCACAGAGCTTATGGAAGTGAAGGATAAAGTAGAAAAGATGGAAAAAACAATGGATACCTACAATGATAGATTTAAAGAGACAGAAGATATAATTAGTGATTTGGAGGATGGAACATCTGAATTCCAAAAAGAAACAGAAACTATCAGGAAAAGAATGGAAAAATTTGAACAGGGTATCAGGGAACTCAAGGACAATATGAACAGCACAAATATACGTGTTGTGGAGGTCCTAGAAGGAGAAGAGAAGGGAAAAGGAGGAGAAAAACTAATGGAAGAAATTATCACTGAAAATTTCCCAACTCTTATGAAAGACCTAAAATTACAGATCCAAGAAGTGCAGCGCACCCCAAAGAGATTAGACCCAAATAGGCGTTCTCCAAGACACTTACTAGTTAGAATGTCAGAGGTCAAAGAGAAAGAGGGGCTCTTGAAAGCAGCAAGAGAAAAACAATCCATCACATACAAGGGAAACCCAATAAGACTATGTGTAGATTTCTCAGCAGAAACCATGGAAGCTAGAAGACAGTGGGATGATATATTTAAATTACTAAAAGAGAAAAACTGCCAACCAATACTCCTATATCCAGCAAAATTGTCCTTCAAAAATGAGGGAGAAATTAAAACATTCTCAGACAAAAAGTCACTGAGACAATTTGTGACCAAGAGACCAGCTCTGCAAGAAATACTAAAGAGAGCACTAGAGTCAGATACAAAAAGACAGAAGAGAGAGGTATGGAGAAGAGTGTAGAAAGAAGGAAAGTCAGATATGATATATATAATACAAAAGGCAAAATGGTAGAGGAAAATATTATCCAAACAGTAATAACACTAAATGTTAATGGACTGAATTCCCCAATCAAAAGACATAGACTGGCAGAATGGATTAAAAAACAGGATCCTTCTATATGCTGTCTACAGGAAACACATCTTAGACCCAAAGATAAACACAGGTTGAAAGTGAAAGGTTGGGAAAAGATATTTCATGCAAATAACAACCAGAAAAGAGCAGGAGTGGCTATACTAATATCCAACAAATTAGACTTCAAATGTAAAACAGTTAAAAGAGACAAAGAAGGACACTATATACTAATAAAAGGAACAATTAAACAAGAAGACATAACAATCATAAATATTTATGCACCAAACCAGAATGCCCCAAAATACGTGAGGAATACACTGCAAACACTGAAAAGGGAAATAGACACATATACCATAATAGTTGGAGACTTCAATTCACCACTCTCATCAATGGACAGAACATCTAGACAGAGGATCAATAAAGAAATAGAGAATCTGAATATTACTATAAATGAGCTAGACTTAACAGACATTTATAGGACATTACATCCCACAACAGCAGGATACACCTTTTTCTCAAGTGCTCATGGATCATTCTCAAAGATAGACCATATGCTTGGTCGCAAAGCAAGTCTTAACAAATTTAAAAAGATTGAAATCATACACAACACTTTCTCGGATCATAAAGGAATGAAGTTGGAAATCAATAATAGGCGGAGTGCCAGAAAATTCACAAATACATGGAGGCTCAACAACACACTCTTAAACAACAAGTGGGTCAAAGAAAAAATTGCAAGAGAAATTAGTAAATACCTCGAGGTGAATGAAAATGAAAACACAACATATCAAAACTTATGGGACACAGCAAAGGCAGTGCTAAGAGGGAAATTTATTGGCCTAAACGCCTATATCAGAAAAGAAGAAAAGGCAAAAATGCAGGAATTAACTGTCCACTTGGAAGAACTGGAGAAAGAACAGCAAACTAACCCCAAAGCAAGCAAAAGGAAAGAAATAACAAAGATTAGAGCAGAAATAAATGAAATTGAAAACATGAAAACAATAGAGAAAATCAATAAGGCCAGAAGTTGGTTCTATGAGAAAATCAATAAGATTGATGGGCCCTTAGCAAGATTGACAAAAAGAAGAAGAGAGAGGACGCAAATAAATAAGATCAGAAATGGAAGAGGAGACATAACTACTGACCTCACAGAAATAAAGGAGGTAATAACAGGATACTATGAACAACTTTACGCTAATAAATACAACAATTTAGAGGAAATGGACGGGTTCCTGGAAAGACATGAACAACCAACTTTGACTCAAGAAGACATAGATGACCTCAACAAACCAATCACAAGTAAAGAAATTGAATTAGTCATTCAAAAGCTTCCTAAAAAGAAAAGTCCAGGATCAGACGGCTTCACATGTGAATTCTATCAAACATTCCAGAAAGAATTAGTACCAACTCTCCTCAAACTCTTCAAAAAAATCGAAGCGGAGGGAAAACTACCTAATTCATTCTATGAAGCCAACATCACCCTCATACCAAAACCAGGCAAAGATATTACAAAAAAAGAAAACTACAGGCCAATCTCTCTAATGAATATAGATGCAAAAATCCTCAACAAAATTCTAGCAAATCGTATCCAACAACACATTAAAAGAATTATACATCATGACCAAGTAGGATTCATCCCAGGTATGCAAGGATGGTTCAACATAAGAAAATCAATTAATGTAATACACCATATCAACAAATCAAAGCAGAAAAATCACATGATCATCTCAATTGATGCAGAGAAGGCATTTGACAAGATTCAACATCCTTTCCTGTTGAAAACACTTCAAAAGATAGGAATACAAGGGAACTTCCTTAAAATGATAGAGGGAATATATGAAAAACCCACTGCTAATATCATCCTCAATGGGGAAAAATTGAAAACTTTCCCCCTAAGATCAGGAACAAGACAAGGAAGTCCACTATCACCACTATTATTCAATATTGTGTTGGAGGTTCTAGCCAGAGCAAGTAGACAAGAAAAAGAAATACAAGGCATCAAAATTGGAAAGGAAGAAGTAAAACTATCACTGTTTGCAGACGATATGATACTATACGTCGAAAACCCGGAAAAATCCACAACAAAACTACTAGAGCTAATAAATGAGTACAGCAAAGTAGCAGGTTAGAAGATCAACATTCAAAAATCTGTAGCATTTCTATACACTAGTAATGAACAAGCTGAGGGGGAAATCAAGAAACGAATTCCATTTACAATTGCAACTAAAAGAATAAAATACCTAGGAATAAATTTAACTAAAGAGACAAAAAACCTATATAAAGAAAACTACAAAAAACTGCTAAAAGAAATCACAGAAGACCTAAATAGATGGAAGGGCATACCGTGTTCATGGATTGGAAGACTAAATATAGTTAAGACGTCAATCCTACCTAAATTGATCTTCAGATTCAATGCAATACCAATCAAAATCCCAACTACTTATTTTTCAGAAATAGAAAAACCAATAAGCAAATTTATCTGGAAGGGCAGGGTGCCCCGAATTGCTAAAAACATCTTGAGGGAAAAAAACAAAGCTGGAGGTCTTGCGCTGCCGGACTTTAAGGCATATTATGAAGTCACAGTGGTCAAAACAGCATGGTATTGGCATAAAGATAGATATATCGACCAATGGAATCGAATTGAGTGCTCAGATATAGACCCTCTCATCTATGGACATTTGATCTTTGATAAGGCAGTCAAGCCAACTCACTTGGGACAGAACAGTCTCTTCAATAAATGGTGCCTAGAGAACTGGATATCCATATGCAAAAGAATGAAAGAAGAACCGTATCTCACACCCTATACAAAAGTTAACTCAAAATGGATCAAAGATCTAAACATTAGGTCTAAGACCATAAAACAGTTAGAGGAAAATGTTGGGAGATATCTTATGAAACTTACAATTGGAGGCGGTTTTATGGACCTTAAACCTAAAGCAAGAGCACTGAAGAAGGAAATAAATAAATGGGAGCTCCTCAAAATTAAACACTTTTGTGCATCAAAGAACTTCATTAAGAAAGTAGAAAGACAGCCTACACAATGGGAGATAATATTTGGAAATGACATATCAGATAAAGGTCTAGTATCCAGAATTTATAAAGAGATTGTTCAACTCAACAACAAAAAGACAGCCAACCCAATTACAAAATGGGAAAAAGACTTGAACAGACACCTACCAGAAGAGGAAATACAAATGGCCAAAAGGCACATGAAGAGATGCTCAATGTCCCTGGCCATTAGAGAAATGCAAATCAAAACCACAGTGAGATATCATCTCACACCCACCAGAATGGCCATTATCAACAAAACAGAAAATGACAAGTGCTGGAGAGGATGCGGAGAAAGAGGCACACTTATCCACTGTTGGTGGGAATGTCAAAGGGTGCAACCACTGTGGAAGGCAGTTTGGCGGTTCCTCAAAAAGCTGAATATAGAATTGCCATACGACCCAGCAATACCATTGCTGGGTATCTACTCAAAGGACTTAAGAGCAAAGACACAAACGGACATTTGCACACCAATGTTTATAGCAGCGTTATTTACAATTGCAAAGAGATGGAAACAGCCAAAATGTCCATCAACAGACGAGTGGCTAAACAAACTGTGGTATATACATACGATGGAATATTATGCAGCTTTAAGACAGGATAAACTTATGAAGCATGTGATAACATGGATGGACCTAGAGAACATTATGCTGAGTGAGACTAGCCAAAAACTAAAGGACAAATACTGTATGGTCCCACTGATGTGAACGGACATTCGAGAATAAACTTGGAATATGTCATTGGTAACAGAGTTCAGCAGGAGTTAGAAACAGGGTAAGATAATGGGTAATTGGAGCTGAAGGGATACAGACTGTGCAACAGGACTAGATACAAAAACTCAAAAATGGACAGCACAATAATACCTAATTGTAAAGTAATCATGTTAAAACACTGAATGAAGCTGCATCTGAGCTATAGGTTTTTTTTTGTTGTTGTTTGTTTGTTTTTTACTATTATTATTACTTTTATTTCTTTTCTCTATATTAACATTCTATATCTTTTTCAGTTGTGTTGCTAGTTGTTCTAAACTGATGCAAATGTACTAAGAAACGATGATCATGCATCTATGTGATGATGTTAAGAATTACTGATTGCATATGTAGAATAGTATGATTTCTAAATGTTGGGTTAATTTCTTTTTTTCCGTTAATTAATAAAAAAAAAAAAAAGGCTGCACTGCAAAGCAGGGCTCCAGAGAGGAGAATGCTCCTCTGAGTCAGGTGAGTCACTCCATCACTTAAAGCCTGTTTTCTCATATGTAAAATGGTGGTAACGCAACCTACTTTGCAGGTAGTTGTGAGGTTTAGAAATAGTGAAAGTGCCCAGTGTGTGCCTGAAACACAGTGGGTGCTGGAAAAATGGCAGCTGCTAGCCCTGTTCATGTGGTAGTGCAGCTCAGTGGTAAAGCGTGGTGTGAAATGGGCTCTGCAACTCAGCTTCCTCATCCACAAAATGGAGATGACAAAGTCCACGTCATTAGATCATTTGGGGGCTGAAGCAAGGCAATACTGAATACTCAGTTTTGTTGGGTACTATTCCAAGCATTCTGCATGTATGAACTCACTCAGTCCTTTCACTAACCTTGTGAGGTATCAATACAATCCCCCATCATATGTATGAGGAAACTGAGGCACAAGTTACGTAACTTATCCAAGGTAACCTGACGAATTAATGGTAGTGCTGGTGTTTGAACCCAAATAGTTTTTCCTCAAACCCACACACTTAACTGTTACTCTGGGCTGTGTTTAGCACAGTGCCTGGCACAAAGAAAGTCCTCAATAAATATTGGCTATTGTGATTGAGAAATAACAACAAAAATAATAACCACTATCATCAATATGCTTTGATGGCTTTATTGAGATAAGGAGCTTGCTAAATCCTTAACTCTGACTTAGGTAGAGCATAGAATCTGTGTCTTACCCACCCAAGAACACTTGGAGCACAGTGCCTGGCACAGAATAGAGACTCAGTAGGAATTGTTGTTGGATGGATTATCGAGCTTTTCAAACCGGTGTATTCATCAGCATACAACAGAGTGGGCCTTTTGGGGAGGTCTGGTGCTGATTGAGCCACAGTTGGACTGAGCCATGTTTGACCCATTTTGCCCAACCCTTTGTTCCCAGGTCACCAAAAGGCTATGATTCTGATAAACATTCTAATTGGTCTGCTCTTGCAGAATCGCCATTCACTGGCTCCACCTGTCTCTCATCATCTAGTTCCAGGAAACCACACCCAAACTTCTGGCTCTCTCCCCCAATACACACACACACACACACACACACACACACACACACACATCAGGCCCATGAGACCCTAGGCTTTTCCACACACATGAAGCTTCCGCTCTCTTACACAAGATCCATTGTCTGCCTTTTGGTCTTGTGCTTGCTTCTTGGATGACTCATATCTTCTAGTTCACCCAAATCTCCATGATTTGGGGCATCAAAGCTATTGAATTACCTATTTCTTATCCTGAAGGTATCAAAGCATTCAATTCAAAATAAACTTTTGCAGCCACAAAAGAGAAGTAAGCTCAAGACTTCATCATCAAGCCGTGCAAAATCACTCTGTCAGTGTTGAAGGAAACTCTTGGAGAGCAGCCTGGAGCTTCTCCTGTGTGGTTCCAAGAGCCAGAGATGGGTCCAGCACACACATCCACACAGACTGCACCAAGTTTTCTATAACTTGGTGAATTTCTATGGAAAAGACCTGAACCGTCAGTAAACACTAAGTTGTGGATAAGACTGGCCACCTGGATTGGACTAGAAAATCCTGTTAGCAATAGTCCTTCTTGGCATCTTTCCCTAGCGATCAAGAACATTAACTTTCTGAGTATAACCCAAGTCAGGCATCCGGATATGCGTGTCAAGAGCTGCTGAGCTGGCCTAAGGGTGGGGGTGTGGGCTGTGTGAGGGTGAGGGCTAGGAGCCGGAATCTGACCTCCTCCTGTTACTCATTTCCAGGTGTCAGTTCCACCAAGGTTCCACCACCCACTGCCACCTCCTCTTTCTGCATGTTCCTCTTACCACCCACAAACCACCTTCCTTTTACCTTCTTTCCCCCATATGCATTTATTTTGATTTTAGCTTTTCTTTTACAAATGTAGCATCCACTCCCTATCTGAAAACTTGATCCCCCATTTTCCCCAACTCCTAACTTCCTGTCCAGAATCAGGCCTCCAGGATGCTCAGACTGGAGAGAACACCAAATTCAAGGTCATTTTATTAGGCTGCCATCTTGTTCTGGCTCTGTGGCCTATACCACAACTCAGACTCACATTTCCCTCCCAGGTGCACATCTTCATGAAGTCCATTTTCTGTGCTCAAAAAAGCTACTCATCCATGTGTAAACTGTCTAATTACTTGGCCTCTCATTTCATTTCTTTCTTTGACCTGGACAACTCTCAGCCAGGCTCTTAGGACTATTACATTGGGATGCTCAAGCTCAGACAAGGGGATGGTTACTAGATCCCGGGAAGGTGTGATTTCCACCTCAGAACCATTCTCTGAAGTTAGGCCTACATTTGTAAAACCCGAGCTTAGTGACAGGACATTTCAGCTAGAAGACATCATTTGGTGGGGAATGGGTGAGGCTGGGACAAGAATGGTTCAGAAGGGTTAATGCATGTTTAATCTTTCCATGGGGTCCTTTTCACTTCTGAACAGGGCTTCCTACCTGTGCACAGCACAGCAGCAAAGACCCAGCACTGCCCATAGCGCACTGGCTGGCAGCCTGAGGCCTGCCACTGCTTCAGGATGGCCACGCTGCCAGTCCACTCTGCGGGGTTGGTGCCGTCCAAGTAATGCTCACTCCAGTTTCCATTGAGCACCCCATTGTCATCATTACTGTTGATCTGAAAAAAGAAAGCCACAGGGCAATGGTGGCTCAGTGGCAGAGGTCTCTCTTGCCATGCTGGAGACCTGGGTTCGATTCCTGGAGGCTGCCCATGTAAAAAAAAAAGAAAGAGAGCTGCATATAGAAACGTTGGGAGCATCCTTTTCCTGAAAATGGCATGATGTGTGAGCTGACTGGGAAGGCCCATGGGCCTGAGACACAGAAGAGACCTTTGACCTCATTTTACCTGGGAATTCCCCATCCTGTTGGGCAAGAGGTAGGGAATGGGGGACCAGCTATTCTGACATGTGCTCCACTGATAATTGATTATTCTGTTTCTATTTAGCTCTGAGCCAGCCACCTTTCCCAAAGTTGGAACTTGGCTCTGAGCACTTTTAAAAATACTTCAGAACAAAGGAAATTTAAAACAAGAACAACATTTCCCAAACAGCATGACTCAAACCAGAGCTACATTCAGCCTTTTCCAAAACATGCAATATGGGATTAGTAGAGTTGATGGCCCACACCCAGCTATTTCAAAGCTCAATTGAGAAAACCGGGTACCCACATTTTAGCATCAGTCTCACTCAAAGTGACTCTGCCAGAGTGCACCCTGCTTCTCGACTCTAATATCCCCATGGCAGGTGGCAACTGTAACTAGGCAGGAATCCCCCTGCACGACGTCCTCTTTCTGGACCTTACCATGGCACACACCACTCTGCTGATGTAGACGGGGCTTCCCCGCAGGGCACAGTCTGTGGCTGCGTCGATCTGGAAGTTCAGGCTCTTATCTAGCAGCGTCAGGCAGATGTCTATGATATTCTCTTCAAACTGCAAGGGGACATACAGAGAGGTGAGGCACCCATACCAGGAACATGTGCACGTTCAGAGAAATACATGACCCATGAAGCCCAGCTCTCTGACGGTACGTGTTTGCAGAATGCAAACCCATTTAGGAGGCAACTATGCCAGAGAGAACGGCCACAAACACCATCTGCCTAGGTTGGCTCATGAGCTTGGCATGTCAAATCCCTCCTGCTTCATTTTGAAGCAGCCACTGCTACTGCTGTATTTTTTTGTCCCCAAAGAGTCTGTCCCTCTCCTCCCCCAAGCTCCACACTCCCCAGAGCCATTGGAATATTCTTGCTAACACCACATCACCTCATCTCCCTCTCCCATCTGCTGACCCAGCTCATCATTGGTAACTACTGCTCAGGTATTGGTGCCCACTTGCCATGGCGTCCGTGATTCAGTGGAGCTCCAGGATGGCTAATTGCATGCGAGCTGTGGAAACTTCCCAATTATAGCAGGCTGACTCCTCCTCATCCTCAGGGCTTGGAGCAAATGCCACTTCCTCTGAAGCCTCCTTGAGCCTGAGCCTGGTTTAGCACCATAGCACTGGGTACATTTCCTCCACTCATCAGACTCATTTATAATGATGTAATCAATCAATGTTTTCCCTACCTGGATGTAAGCTATGTCGCTTTCTAGCTTTTCTCACTACTCTAGACATCAGATCTGGCACAAATGCTTAGCATAGAAGGGACTCCTATATCTTTGTTGAATGAATGAATTTATTCCCATATAATAATGTTGGGCAATGAATAGAATCAGGATAATTCTATGATCCCATGCTTCTGGGCTTTAAAACTTTCAAAGGTCCCCTAGGACCCTCAGAATCAAAACTTCAACCTCTTATAGAAGGAGCATAAGACCTTCCCTGTTCCAGCCCCTACATCCAGCAACATCTGACTTTAACCTCTGTGGCAGGACATACCATTCATTTCTCACCTTTGTATCTTTGCCCAATCTTTCCCTTGGCCTGGAATATTCTTTCCATCTTCCTCAACTTGACTAATGCAGCTCAGGCATCTCCTCTCCCAAGAAGCTTTCCCCAACACCCCCAAGCCCAATCAACCTGGCTCCTAGAACACCGCATGCCCAGCTCTTTACATAACTCATGGCATGTAAGCTGACCAGTTCATGTGTCTGAGTCCCTGCTATACTGTGGGGTCAGGGGCAGTGTCTTATTTATTTTCATATCTCCAGCACCTAGCACCCTGCGTGGCACTGAGCAGGAATTCAATTTATATTTACTGAATAAGAGAGATAGAAAAAGAAGGACCAGAGCTCAGAAGGCAGCAGCGCCTTACTTCAGTTTCTCACAAATGACAGCACACTGCTCCTGTCCAGGGCCTCTCCGGGTCCCCTATCTGCCTGTGCTCAGAGGAGTTGGAAATGGCATTTGGGGTCAGTGGAGGCTGCTATGTCTCATCTTGGCAGTAGTCACCCCCAGCCAGGCTGGGCTTGAAGGCTGCACATCCTAGGTTTCCATCTGGGCAAGTCCAGGAGAGAAACCTATATCAAACTGATACAAGGCTCCAAGGGACCCCAGGTTTTCCCAGCTGAGACCCCTTCTGAGACCTCTCCCTTTCCACAGTGTTCCTGTTGCCCAGACTCAGCCTAAAACCTCTTCCCTGGCCTGGGCCAGATTCCTGGAGCATCTGCTTTTAGAAAGGCAGAAACTGCAGAACACTGAACAGCATGATCCAATTTTACAACTAAAATCAAGCTTTAGAATATGCATAGAAGATAAAATGGAGAGGAACATACACCAAGCTGGTGACACTGCAGAGGGCAACCTCCCCGTTTTGGGTGCCCATTTTTGTAAAATTTCTTTGTAAAGGATATTAAACAATCATGTATTACTTTTATAATGAAAAAAAGATACAGTAAAAAAATATATATAATAAAAAATAAAAATAAATAAATAGAAAACAAATAAAAAATAATATTGCAGTAGTATTTGGAAGAGAAATGTACTGCTGTCCATCAGCCCTGTTTCCAGCTATGATATTCAGGGGACAAGTTTCCCTGGTGTGACAGGATGACCTTAGGGTCCCCCAATAGGACCATGAGGATGGAGTGAGAAAATAGAAAATGGGGCCACTGGAAAGAGTTTCATGAACAAAACCAGCAGGTACCATCACTGCCCTTGTCCCTGCTGTCCCCTTCATTCTCATCCTCACAGCCAGTGGAATTACTGGGTGGGGTGTCCTTTCCCCTTAGATCCTGTTGGCCAAATCAGACATGGTCAGTAAAGAAAGGACCTGCCATCCCAACTTCCTGTGGCCATTCCCTGAGCTCCTTATGGTCACAGCTCACATCTTCCTTTTCCAATTCAGTTACCATCTCTCAGCAATCCTGGGTAAAGCTCCATGAGGGACAACCTCCCATCCTGCTCCCACTGCCCTCTCCCCACAAGCCCAGGGCCTGCACAGGGCATTAATGGGGCTGAGACTCACCTGTCCATAGTTCCAGGGACACGGTTGGATCCAGTTCTTATTTCCTTGGTAGATGAAGCCATAATCATTCATGACATACTCCTGCCTCTGAGGCTCACCATCCAAGTAGACAGTGTCCTCTAGGAATCAAAAAGGGGGAAGACAAAGGAAAAGAGTCATCTGGCCCCTCCTGCACCACTCCCATCTCAGGACACAGTCGAGCCTCTGAAAACCTTGCTCTGGGGAGAGCACCGGGTGATTCCAAGTGGGGCACGAGAGAGAAGACCTTGAACAGACCCATCTTCCACCACGCTTCCAACACCAACAGGTTCGACATAAACATGAGGTGGAATCATAAATTTACCTTCTGTGGACTTTCTTGCTTTACAATACATTTACATCATAGCCTCATTTTAAGATTGAGAAAAACAGGCTCAGATAGGTTAAGTAACTTGCCCAAACCACTCATGAGTACAGAGCTGAAATTTGAGCACAGAGGCCATGTGACTCCATATTCTACACTCAACTAAACCTGGCTAGAGAAGTGTCAATCAGAATTTAGGGGTGGATGTAATCATTCCTTCTGTGGGAGGGGTTTCCTGGCGAATATCCTGTGGTGGTGATGGGGCAGCTGCTGATCCTGATTGCAGCCCCCCCCCAATCCCTAGCCCCAGCACTGGGTTTCCCTGGGACCTGGACGGGGGTATAAACCTCAGAAGAGAAGGCCCCACAGATATCACTCTCCCCAATCCCCTATGTCAGAGGTGACCCTCCCTCAATGCAATTCTGAAACACCTGGCTGGCAGGTTTTGAATCAGAGAGGGACGGGAAGTGGCAGGTGTTTGGAGGGGCAGTCAGTGTTCTGACACCACCCAGCAGGTAAGATGGTGGCCCCACTTGGGATAAGGTTGGGGGAAGATGGGAAAGAGAACATCCTTTGAGTTAGAAATGAGTCTGGACTCTGACCCAAAGCACACTACACCTGTTTCCTACTCTTTCTCTCTCTTGTCCTACTTCCCACCCTTTCTTCCTTGTCTGTTCTTCACTCCACCCATACCATGTCCTTGTCCGTGTATCTATCCCATTCCTTCCCCTTACAGGTAGATTTAGAGGATAGGGCTAGTGGAACAGGTGGTGCTGGGATAGTCACTGCAGTTTTGTATGTATGTGTGTGTGTGTATGTGTAAGAGACCAACTGGAAACAGCTTAATGACAATAAATAGGAAACTAGTTAAAAAGCATTTGGCATATCCATAAAGTGGTATATCCATAAAATAATTGTGGCTGATACAAGGAATTAGTGATAGGAAAATATGTCCAAAGTTGAGTTGTTAAATGAAAAAAGCAAATTGGAGGATGGTTTCTATTCTATAATTCCATATGTGGGATGTGGGATGTATTGTATATTGTATATACATGTACATCATACACATGTATTTAAATACAGAAAAAAAATTTTAAGACTACTCATAAAAAAAATGTTAATAGTGAGTTCCTCTGGAGAATGAATAGGGATATTAGGAGGTTTTACTTTTCATCTTATATGCATATAAATATCTATAAACCTTTACGTATATTAAACAAACATTCAGTATAGCCATTGTACATGTATTACTTTTATAATAGAAAAACTCAAATTAATTTTAAAAATGTATGATAAGACTTCATCTCGACTCCATGGATTTTCCCCATGAAACAAGCTGCGACCAGAGCCGGAGTGCCAAGATGGCAGCTTAGCAAGGTGTGGGATTGAGTTCATCCTCCAGAGCATCTACTAAATAGCCAGGAACAGTATAGAACAACTGCTGGGGCCACGTCAGTGACTGGACACACAGCGTACACTAGCCTGGACTAGCTGGGCGGCTGTGAGATCCCCCAGAACCATGAGTTCCCCAAGCCGTGGTGGCCAGCCCCCCTCCCCTACAGGCTGCTTCCCAGAGGGGAAAGGAAAGGGACCTTACTAGCAGCAGGGGCTGAGTGCAACTAAGCTCCAAATGTGGAATTAATTCACAAATTCTGACTACTCAAAATAGGCCCCCAGCTCAGCTGAACCTCGAGTCAAAGTGGAGGTTGCTGATTTTTGCCCCGGTGCTGAGAGGGCAGGGCTGATGAAAAATGAAAAAAGAAAAAAAGGAACAGAGGTTTTTGGATCGGATAGCACATAATACTTGAAAGGGCCTGGGCCCTGAAGGAAAGGAGGGAGCACATAGGATCTGAAGGTATACAGAACAACATACCAACTTAAGCTCTTGATAGGCAAACCTGAGGAACAGGGGTCCTGCTCGAAAAGGACTTTTCTCATTCTTTTTCTACAGCTTGACTGCCTTTGGATACAGTGGCAAGCTTCTCAGGCTCTAACTGCCCCAGGCATAGGCAGAATTAAGCTTGTTTGAGAGCATGACTGGAGCCTGTGCTTTCCCCAGGAGAGGGGTGGAGTCCAGCTTAGGTGGATTCCCTGCCTCAAGGAATTCAGACCCCAGGGTCTGGAAAAGTGAAGCAATTAAAACCAGCCTACAACCGCCCCTCTGTCTCAAACAGATCCCAGCAGGGAGAGTCTGCTGAAGTTAAAAGTATCATATCACCTTATGATGGTGAGACACACAGGTAGAAAAATGCCACATACTGGGCAGGATAGGAAAAACAGAGAGTCCAGAGGCTTCATAGGAAAGTCTTTTAATCTGCTGGGTCTCATCCTCAGGGAAAACTGATGCAGGTGACTTCTCCTCAGAGGAGGCCAGTTTGGTCTGGGAAAATCTGGCTGGGGTCCATAGTACCTAAGTAGACCCTGCTAAGGAAGTAGGGAGGTAGCAGCAAAGGCACCATGCAGGCAGGACAAGAAACAAGAAAACAAGAACTGAAAAATTCTGACCTGTTATACAAAATCAAAGCTAGAGATCGACAATAAGCTGAACTGAATGTCAAAGAACAGATAGACAACAAAGTCATCCAGCAAGAAAATCCTAGGTAAAAGAAGTGAAAACAATCTTCAGAATAAACTAATTAAGGTAATTAATTGCCTAGACACCAGTAAAAAATAATGAATCACACTAGGAAAACTGAAGATATGGCCCAGTCAAAGGAACAAACCAACAATTCATATGAGATACAGGAGTTGAAACAATTAATTCAGAATGTTCGAACAGACATGGAAAACCTCATCAAAAATCAAATCAATGAATTGAGGGAGGATATAAAGAAGGCAAGGAAAGAACAAAAAGGAGAAATCGAAAGTCTGAAAAAACAAGTCACAGAACTTATGGGAATGAAAGGCACGGTAGAAGAGATGAAAAAAACAACGGAAACCTACAATGGTAGATTTCAAGAGACAGAAGATAGGATTAGTGAACTGGAGGACAGAATATCTGAAATTTGACAAGCAAAAGAAAATATAGGGAAAAGAATGGAAAAATATGAGCAGGGACACAGGGAATTGAATGACAACATGAAGCACATGAATATACAGTTGTGGGTGTCCCAGAGGAGAAGAGAAGGGAAAGAGGGGAAAGAAACTAAGGGAGGAAATTATCACTGAAAATTTCCCAACTCTTATGAAAGGCTTAAAATCATAGATCCAAGAAGTGCAGCATACCCTGAACAGAATAGATCCAAATAGATGTACCCCAAGACACTTACTAATCAGAATGTCAGATGTCAAATAGAAAGAGAGAATCTTAACAGCATCAAGAGAAAAGCAATCTATCACATACAAGGGAAGCCCAATAAGACTATGCGTAGATTTCTCAGCAGAAACCATGGAGGCGAGAAGACAGTGGGATGATATATTTAACTTACTAAAAGAGAAAAACTACCAACCAAGAATTCTATATCCAGCAAAATCATCCTTCAAAAATGAGGGAGAAATTAAAACATTTTCAGACAAAAAATCACTGAGAGAATGTGTGACCAAGAGAATTGCTCTGCAAGAAATACTAAAGGGAGCACTAGAGACAGATAGGAAAAGACAGGAGAGAGAGAGGTGTGGAGAAGAGTGTAGAAATGAAGACTATCAGTAAAGGTAAAAAGGAGAAAAATTAGATATGACATATAAAATCCAAAAGGCAAAATGATAGAAGAAAGTACTGCCCGTAGAGTAATAACACTAAATGTTAATGGATTAAACTCCCCAATCAAAAGACATAGACTGGCAAAATGGATTAAAAAACAGGACCCATCTATATGCTGTCTACAGGAAACACATCTTAGCCCCAAGGATAAACATAGGTTGAAAGTGAAAGGTTGGGAAAAGATATTTCATACAAATAACAATCAGAAAAGAGCAGGAATAGCTATACAAATATCCAACAAATTAGACTTCAAATGTTACACAGTTAAAAGAGACAAAGAAGGGCACTATGTATTAATAAAAGGAACAATTCAATAAGAAGACATAACAATCATAAATATTTATGCACCAAGCCAGAATGCTCCAAAATACATGAAGCAAACACTGAAAAGAGAAATAGACACATCTACCATAATAGCTGGAGACTTCAATTCCCCACTCTCATCAGTGGACAGAACATCTAGACAGAGGATCAATAAAGAAACAGAGTATCTGAATAATACAATAAATGAGCTATACTTAACGGATATTTATACAGCATTACACCCCAGAACACCAGGATACAACTTTTTCTCAAGTGTTCATGGATCATTCTTAAGGTTAGACCACATACTGGATCACAAAGCAAGTCCCAATAAATTTAAAAAGATTGAAATCATACAAAACACTTTCTTGGATCATAAAGGAATGATCCAACTGATCATTCAGTTGATAGATCATTCAACCTATTGGTTGGATCCATATCCAACCAATATGGATCAATAATGATCCATATTATTTCCTTTATGATCCAACTTTCCTTTATTATTGTTGGATATCAATAATAGGCAGAGTGCCAGAAAATTCACAAATATATGGAGGCTCAACAACACACTCTTAAACAACCAGTGGGTCAAGGAAGAAATTACAAGAGAAATCAATAAATATCTCGAGGTAAATGAAAATGAAAACACAACATATCAAAATTTATGGAATGCAGCAAAGGCAGTGCTAAGACGTAAATTTATTGCCCTAAATGCCTAAATCAAAAAAGAAGGAAGAGCAAAAATCAAGGAATTAACTATCCACTTGGAAGAATTAGAGAAAGACCAGCAAACTAACCCCAAAGCAAGCAAAAGAAAGAAATAATGAAGATTAGAGCAGAAATAAGTGAAATTGAGAGCATGAAAACAATTGAGAAAATCAACAAAACCAGAAGTTGGTTCTATGAGAAAACCAATAAGATTGATGGACGCTTAGCAAGTGTTCTAGTTTGCTAGCTGCCAGAATGCAATATACCAGGAACAGAATGGCTTTTCAAAACGGGAATTTAATAAGTTGCTAGTTTACAATTCTAAGGCCGAGAAAATGTCCCAATTAAAACAAGTCTAAAGAAATGTCCAATCAAAGGCATCCAGAGAAAGACACCTTGGTTCAAGAAGGCTGATGAAGTTCAGGGTTCAGTGAGAAGGCACATGGTGAACATAGTCACAGTTTCTCTCTCAGCTGGAAGGGCACATGGCTAGCAAGGTGTCATCTGCTAGCTTTCTCTCCGGGCTTCCTGTTTCATTAAGCTCCCTGGGAGGCGCTTCCCTTCTTCATCTCCAAAGGTCACTGGCTTGTGGGCTGTCTGCTTATCGTGGCTATGTCGTTCTTCTCCCAAAATGTTTCCTCTTTTATAGGACTTCAGAAACTAATCAAGACCCACCCAAATGGGTGAAACATGCCTCTACCTAATCTAACTTAACAATCACTCTTGATTAAATCACATCTCCAGGGAGATAATCTGATTACAGTTTCAAACATACAGTATTGATAGGGATTATTCTACCTTTATGAAATAGTCTTAAAACATGGCTTTTCTAGGAGACATGCATCATTTCAAACCAGTACAGCGAGGTTGACAAAAAGAAGAACAAAGAGGATGCAAATAAATAAAATCAGAAATGAAAGAGGAGACATAACCACTGACCCCGCAGAAATAAAGGAGATAATGAGAGGATACTATGAACAACTTTATGCTAATAAACTCAACAATGTAGATGAAATGGACAACTTCCTAGAAAGGCATGAACAACCAACATTGACTCAAGAAGCAATAGATGACCTCAACAAACCAATCACAAGTAAAGAAACTGAATCAGTCATTAAGAAGCTCCCCCAAAAGAAAAGTCCAGGACCAGATAGCTTCACATGTGAATTCTACCAAACATTCAAGAAAGAATTAGTACCAATCCTGCTCAAACTCTTCAAAAAAACTGAAGAGGAGAGAAAGCTACCTAACTCATTCTACAAAGCCAACATCACCCTCATACCAGGGCGGACCATGGTGGCTCAGCAGGCAGAGTTCTCACCTGCCATGCCAGGGACCCACGTTTGAACCCAGTGCCTGCCCATGCAAAAAAATAAATAAAAATAAAATAAAATAAAAAACACAGCTGTAACACCAGCAGTATACTAAAATAATAATATGAGCAGGCCATGGTGGCTCAGCAGGCAGAGTTCTCGCCTGCCATGCTGGAGACCCGGGTTCGATTTCTGGTGCCTGCCCATGTTAAAAAAAAATGTATTATCTTCATACTAAAACCAGACAAAGATATTACAATAAAAGAAAACTATAGACCAATCTCTCTAATGTATATAGATGCAAAAATCCTCAATAAAATTCTAGCAACTCAAGTCCAGCAGCACATTAAAAGAATTATAGGGTGGGCCAGGGTGGCTCAGTGGTAGAGTTCTCCCCTGCCATGCGGGAGGCCCGGGTTCGATTCCCTGTGCCTATTCATATTAAAAAAAAAAAGAAAAAAAGAAAAAAAAGAATTATACACCATGACCCAAGTAGGATTCATCCCAGGTATGCAAGGATGGTTCAACATAAGAAAATCAATTAATGTAATACACCATATCAGCAAATCAAAGCAGAAAAACCATATGATGATCTTGATTGATGCAGAAAAGGCATTTGGCAAAATTAAACATCCTTTCCTGTTGAAAACACTTCAAAGGATAGGAATAGAAGGGAACTTCCTCAACATAATAAAGGGAATATATGAAAAACTCACAGCTAACATCATCCTCAATGGGGAAAAACTGAAAATTTTTCCCCTAAGATCAGGAACAAGACAAGGATGTCCTCTATCACCATTGTTATTGAACATTGTGTTGGAAGTTCTAGCCAGAACAATTAGACAAGAAAAAGAAATACAAGGCATGAAAATTGGAAAGGAAGAAGTAAAACTCTCACTGTTTGCAGATGATATGATATTATATGTCAAAAATCCTGAAAAATCCACAGCAAAACTACTAGAGCTAATAAATGAGTACAAAGTGGCAGATTACAAGATCAACACTCGAAAACCTGTAGTATTTTTATACACTAGTAATTAACTATCTGAGAGGGAAATCAAGAAAAAAATTCCATTTACAATTGCAACCAAAAGAATAAAATATTTAGGAATAAATTTAACTAAAGAGAGAAAAGAAAACTACAAGAAATTGTCAAAAGAAATCACAGAAGACCTAAATAAATGGAAGGGCATGCCATGTTCATGGACTGGAAGACTAAATATAGTTAAGATGTCAATTCTACCTAAATTGATTTACAGATGCAATGCAATACCAATCAAAATCCCAAAAACTTACTTTTCAGAAATAGAAAAAACAGTAACCAAATTTATCTGGAAGGGCAGTGTGCCCTGAATAGCTAAAATTATCCTGAGAAAGAAAAATGAAGTTGAAGTTCTCACATTACCTGACTTTAAGGCATACTGTGAAGCTACAGTGGTTAAAACAGCATGGGACTGGCATAAAGACAGATATACTGACCAATGGAATCGAATAAAGTGTTCAGACATAGACCCTCTTATCTATGAACAATTGATCTTTGATAAGGCAGTCAAGCCAACTCACCTGGGACAGAACAGTCTCTTCAATAAATGATGCCTAGAGAACTGGATATCCACATGCAAAAGAATGAAAGAGGATCCATATCTCACACCCTATACAAAAATGAACTCAAAACGGATCAAAGACCTAAACATTAGTTCTAAGACCATAAAACTGTTAAAGAAAATGTAGGGAAATATCTCATAAATCTTATAATAGGAGGTGGTTTCCTAGACCTTACACCCAAAGCATGAGCACTGAAGAAATAAATAAATAAATGGGAACTTCTTGAAATTAAATACTTCTGTGCATCAAAGAACTTCTTCAAGAAAGTAAAAAGACAGCCTACACAATGGGAGACAATATATGGAAACGATATATCAGATAAAGGTCTAATATCCAGAATATATAAAGAGATTGTTCAACTCAACAACAAAAAGACAGACAACACAATTACAAAATGGACAAAAGATTTGAACAGACACTTCTCAGAAGAGGCAATACAAGTGGCCAAAAGGTACATGATAAGATGCTCGACTTCCCTGGCTGTTAGGGAAATGCAACTCAAAATCACAATGAGATATCATCTCACACCCACCAGAATGACCATTATCAATAAAACAGAAAACGACAAGTGCTGGAGAGGATGTGGAGAAAGAGGCACACTTATCCACTGTTGGTGGGAATGTCAAATGGTACAATTGCTGAGGAAGGCAATTTGTGGTTCCTCAGGAAGCTAAGTATAGAATTGCCATATGACCTGGTAATACCATTGCTAGGTATCTACTCAGAGGACATGAGGGCAAGGACACAAATGGACATTTGCACACCAATGTTTATAGCAGCATTATTTACAATAACTAAAAGATGGAAACAGCCAAAATGTCCATCAATAGACAAGTGGCTAAATAAGCTGTGGTATATACATACAATGGAATGCTATGCAGCTGTAAGACAGAATAAAGTTATGAAGTATGTAACAACATGGATGGACCTTAAGGACATTATGCTGAGTGAGATTAGCCAGAAACAAAAGGACAAATACTGTATAGTCTCACTGATATGAACTGACATTAGTGAATGAACTTGGAGAATTTCAGTTGATAACAGAGACCATTAGGAGATAGAAATAGGGTAAAATATTGGGTGATTGGAGCTGAAGGAATACAGATTGTGCAATAGGGCTGATTGTAAAAATTCAGAAATGGATAGCACAATACCACCTAACTGTAATACAATAATGTTAGAACACTGAATGAAGTTGAATGTGAGAATGATAGAGAGAGGAGGCCTGAGGGCACAAATGAAATCAAAAGGAAAGATAGATGATAAAGACTGAGATGGTATAGTCTAAGAATGCCTAGTGTGTATATGATAGTGACTAAATGTACAAATTTAAAAATGTTTTTGCATGAGGAAGAACAAAGGAATGTCAATACTGCAGGGTGTTGAAAATAGGTGGTAATTAATATTTTAAAATTTTAACTTATGTGTAAGACTAAAGCAAAAATTGTTTATTTGGTACAAAATTTATATTTTGACTAGAGCAGTTCCTAATTTAACTTATGTGGACAGCTTAATTGAACACCATAAGTAACATGGAACCTTGAGTAGGGCATAAGATATTGTAGGTTTGTCCAGAGTGATGCCCTGACAAATCCCAGAGTTATTCGAATAGTGAATAAAAAAGTATTTGCAAAGTCCCCTTGGGGGAATGGTGAGAAAGGGGGAAAATTCAACTTACCCAAGTGGAGAATTCTTGTATTCTCACAAGCAGTGGGGATAACCAAAACAATAGAATGAGCCCCCAATCCTGGGGTTTGTTCATATGAAACTTAACCCCACAATGGATAGGTTAAGCCTACTTAAAATCAGGCCTAAGAGTCACCCCCAAGAGAACCTCTTTTGTTGCTCAGATGTGGCCTCTCTCTCTTCCAGCCAACAAAACAAGCAAACTCACCACCCTTTTCCTCTCTATGTGGGACATGACTCCCAGGAGTGTAAACCTTCCTGGCAATGTGGGACAGAAATCCTAGAATGAGCTGAGACTCAGCATCAAGGGATTGAGAAAAACTTCTTGACCAAAAGGGGGAAGAGCGAAATGAGACAAAATAAAATGTCAATGGCTGAGAGATTCCAAACAGAGTTGAGAGGTTATCCTGGAGATTATTCTTATGCATTAAATAGATATCACCTTGTTAGTCAAGATGTGATGGAGAGGTTAGAGGGAACTGCTTGAAAATGTAGAGCTGTGTTCCAGCAGCCATGTTTCTTGAACATGATTGTATAATGATATAGCTTTCACAGTGTGACTGTGCGATAGTGAAAACCTTGTGTCTGATGCTCCTTTTATCTACCTTATCAACAGACGAGTAAAACATATGGAATAAAAATAAATAATAGGGGGAACAAATGTTAAAATAAATTTAGTAGATTGAAATGCTGGTGATCAATGAAAGGGGGGTAAGGGGTACGGTATGTATGCATTTTTTTCTGTTTTCTTTCTATTTCTTTTTCTGAATTGATGCAAATATTCTAAGAAATGATCATGATGATGAATATACAACTATGTGATGATGTTGTGAATTACCTATTACATATGTAGAACGGAATGATCATATGTTAAGAATGTTTGTGCTTGCAGTTATATTTTTAAAAAATTTTTAAAATTAAAAAAAATGTATGATGAAGGTAGATGTTGACAGTGGTCAAACTTAGTTGTAATAGTTTTCTTTTTAAGTAAAGATATCTTGGCTCTTAATTTTTAAATTCTACGTAAGTGAATAAATAGCAAGGTCTCCCTGTCCTGGCTGTTGTTTGCTGATGTGGGTGGCCAGGGAACAGCCATCTAGAACTCTGTGCCTGATGGATCTCTGGGGCAGCAGTGACAGACAGATGGAGACAGACAGACGCCCACACAGGCACCTCACCTTACCTGGGCACCAGGGATTGAAGAGCAGAATGAACTCCCCGAGCTGGTAGGCCCTGATAGACCCCTGGAAGGAGTTGATGTGAACCTTCAGGAGGTACCGACCCACGGCCGCCCAAGGAGGGGCGCACAGGCTCACCTCCAGGGAGGTGGCCCCATTGAGCTCCAGGGAGGCAATCCAGGACCTGGAGCCACCACGGCTTGCCAGGCTGAACACGGCCCGAGTTTCCTTGGCCAGGTCTGGCAGGGGCCCTGGGAGAGAAGTGAAGCTGAGATCCTCTACAATGGCCTCCCATCCTCCAGGCATGGCCTCCCACGTCCCCCCAGTACATGCTCACGCATACACATGGCTTCTGTGGACTAGTTGAGGTCCTCACCCATCTCAACCACGAAGATGATGTTGTCCAGGCCAGGTTGGAAGGCCCGGTTCCTGAAGTACAGAGTGATGTTGAAGGGCTGGCCACGGCGGACGAGGAGGCGGTTGGAGCTCATCTCCTCAGTGTGGTGCCGCAAGTTATTCCAGGAGCTCTGTAGGTCTGTGAGGAACACCTCTAATCCTGCGTGGGGAAGACATAAGAGGAGCAGGGTTGTGGAGTTATGGAGCCTGGTCCAATCTTGTTCAACACTTACTAGCTGTGCAAACTTTAGAAAGTATCTTAGCCTCTCTGAGCCTCACTTTCCATGTTGGTAATGTAGAGTCCATATTATCAGGCTTACAAGGTTGGTATGAGGATTAACAGTGGCTCCATACATGCAGATGCCTCTGTGTTCCTTCCTTCTTCCTTTTCTGCCCTACTTCTGTGACCCTCCATCTCTTTCTTCATGAAGTCCACCCTGAGGTGCATGGTCTTCTGCCTCTGTTCAAATCCTGTGCAGGACTGGCCAAATCTGGTTGCTCCCTTCAACCCAGCATGTCTCAAGATTCACACAGGCACCTGCTTTCTTGGACTCAAGTTTAATGCCCCTTACTCTTGTACCAGCCTCCAGACCTGGAAGCAAGTCCCTGAATTATCTATCCCTGGGTTAGCTGCAATTTGCTGGATCTCTGACCGTCACTGATGCCATGTGCCCAATGCCCTTGGAGCTTGGACGCCGAGGATAGCCTTCTGAAGCTTCTGATAAAACACAGGCTGACCTCACTGTTCTCCTGGTGCACCACCCTGAGAAGTGCTCCAATTTTGGCTTCTCCATGTTTGGCCATGATCCTGTCATAGTTCCCAGACACCTGGGCTCACAACTTTTGAGTCACACTTGGCTCAACCATCTACTTCTCATCCTGTATTCATTCATTTATCACCCAGTCCCTTAACTTCTTCCATCAAAACATCTTTGGTCTTCCTCTGTCCCTTTCATGCTCATGTAATTCCTAGCCCCTCACCTCACATCTAGTGACTGTAACAGGCTCTGTCAGGTCTCATGGCTTCTTTCTCCTCCCATCCCATCCTGTAACACATTACCAAATTACTTTTCCTCAAGACTCTTTGGTCATGCCATCCTTTTAATTTAAAAGTTCAGAGACACCCTACAGGCCATAGCATAAAAGGCATACTCCTTAACCTGACACATACGATCTTCCATACCTGGCCTCAACTATAGCTGTGCTATCACTTTGTTCCATTCTCAGCATAAGCATTCTCCTCGAGCCAATCTGATGTTGAACAAACAGCAACACCGCTAACCTGTCTATGAATTTTGTTCCTGCCGTTGCATCAACTCAGAATGCCCCCTCATTAGCTCATGAAATTCCACATGTCCCTCAAGCCCAACCTAAAACCCACCTCCTTCATAGAACCTGCCCCAATGAATCCATCTTTCTTCCCATGTCCCCCTGATCTGTAACAGTTAACTGCATCACTCACAGGGAACCTTAACTGCTGAGCTGTCAAGATAACTCACATGTCATCTTCATTTGTTCATTTATATCAACAAGCTTTTACTGGGAGCCTACTAGTTTTAAGCTCAGTCTGAGGTGTTGAGATATATTTTTAGTACATTTTTATTTGTTTGTGTTCCACCACAAGATATAAGCCAATGAAGACAGAGACCTCAATGTTTTATCTCAACTGTATTAAGATTTTTAAAAAATATGAACCAAAGCTTTTGACAAAATACAACAACACCCTTTCAGGATAAAAATACTCAACAAACTAAAAATAGAAAGAAACTTCCTCTGTGTCCCCCATAAAGGTATCCATAAAAAATCCACAGCTAATATACTCAATAGTGAAAGAATGAATGCTATCCCTCTAAGATCAAAAGCAAGACCACAAGGATATCACACAAAGGTATCGCACTTGCCAAGGATGTCATACCGGTCATATCTATTCAATATTGTACTGGAGGTTCTAGCCAGTGCCATTAGGAAATAAAATAAACATCCAGAATGGAAAGAAGTAAAACTATCTCTATTAGCATTTGACATGACCTTGTATAGAGACAGTCATAAAGAATCCAAAACAAATATATTAGAACTAATAAACTAGTCCTGCAAGGTTGCAGGATACAAGATCAATATACAAAGCAGTTATATTTGTATACACCTGCCATGAGCAATCCAAAAATGAAATGAAATTAAGAATTTACAATACAATTGCAGTTTCATTTACAATAGTATCAGAAAGCATAAAATACGTAGGAATAAATTTAACAAAAGTAGCACAAGACATAAATGCTGAAAACCACAAAATATCATTGAAAGAAATTAATGAAGATCTAAACGAATGGAAAGGCATCCCATGTCATGGATTGGCTTATGGATTAATAGTGTTAAGATGGCAAATTGATTGACACCTTTAACCCTGTCCTATTAAAATCCCAGCTGCCTTTTTTGCACAAATTGGTAAGTTGATCCCAGAATTCATATGTAAATACGAGATACCCAGAGTAGCCAAAACAACTTTGAAAAAGAACAAAGAAGACTCACACTACCCCATTTCAAAACACATTACAAGGCTACAGTAATCAAGACAGTGTAGTATCGATATAAGGATGGACATAGAGATAGATGGAATAGAATTGAAAGTCCAGAAATAAAACCCATTTGTCTATCATCAGTTGACTTTCAACAAGGGTGCCGGACAACTCAAAAGGGAAAAGAATACTCTTTTCAACAACTGATGTTGTGACAACTGGATATTCACATGCAACAGAATGAAGCAGGACCCCTACCTCACATTATACATAAAAATTAACTCAAAATGGGTCAAAGATATAAAGGTAGGAACTAAAACTATAAGACTCTTAGAAGAAAACATAGGAATAAATCTTTATGACCTGGATTAGGCAATGATTTCTTAAATGTAATAAAAGAAGCACAAGCAGCAAAAGAAAACAGGTAATTTTTTCATCAAAAGTTAAAACTTTTTTGCTTCCAAGTACACCATCAAGAAAGTGAAAAAACAGCTTGCAGAGGGCAGGCCATGGTGGCTCAGCAGGCAGACATCTTGCCTGCCATGCCAGAGACCTGGGTTCAATTCCCAGAGCCTGCCCCCCCTCCACACACACACACAAAAAGACAACCTGCAGACTGGAAGAAAACATTTAGAAATCAATAGATTTGTATCCAAAATATATAAAGAACACTTATAACTCAACAATAAAAAGACAAATAATCAAAATTAAAAATGAGCAAAGGCCTGAATAAACATTTCACCAAAGAAGATATATAAAAGGCCAATAAGTACATGAAAGGATGCTCAATATTATTAGTGATTAGAGAATTACAAATGAGATACTGCTTCAAAACCACTAGGATGGCTCTAATAATAAAAAAAAAAACCATAAGAAGTGTTGGCAAAAATGGGGATAAACTGAAAACCTCATACGTTGTTGACAGAATTTTTAAATGGTGTGGCCCATTTGGAAAACAGTCTGGGAAGTCCTCAAAATATTAAATATAGAGTTACCATATGACTCAGCAATTCCTCAACTAGGTATAACATCCAAGAGAACTGAAAACATGGATCCTTGCAAAAACTTATACATGAATGTTCATAGTAACATTTTTCATAATAGCCAAAACATGGAAATAATCCAAATTTCCATCAGCTGATGAATGGATAAATAAATGTGGTATATCCATACAATGGGATATGATTCAACCATAGGACAGGAGTGCTGAACATGCTACAATGTGGATAAACCTAGAAAGCATTATTCTAAGTGAAAAATTCAGACATAAAAGGCCACGTATCATATGATTCCATTTACATGAAATGTGCAGAATAGGCAAATCCATATAGACTGCGGGGGAGACAGGACTGAGGAGTGACTGATATATTAGGTATGGAGTTTCTTTTGGGGGTGATGAAATGTTCTGGGACTGAATAGTGGTGATGGTTTTAAGACTGTGAAAATGTAAAAACCACCGAACTGTACTCTTTAAAAGGGTGAACTTTATAGTATGTGAATTATCTTTCAATAAAGTTATCACAAAACACGAACCAAATCAACTGCACTAAAATGCTCTGATAAATATTAAATGCTATCATTTTAATCCTCTTTAAGTTTTTGTTCATTAACTAATTTATTATTATTATTACTACAAAAGAAATATAAACACAATGATTGTTACATTGTAGATACTTAAAAATATTTGCTAGGTGAATAGAGTTCTTTATCCTTTGCATAGTCACCCTGTATGTATTTCACATTTTAGATTCAACCAGCACCCTCCTGGGTACCTTTCTACTCTGGACTGAGCACTGCATTAAGCATTCCACAACAGCTATCTCACTAAATTGTTGCCACAACCTTGGAGGGGCAAAGCAACGTGTGTCCACACTTGTAGATGAGAAAAGCAAGGCTCAGATAGATGAAATATCTTGCCTGAGATCAAACTCAGGCTTCCTGACCCCCTGACCCAAGTCTAGTGCTCTTTCAATCCCCCAAAAGGTGCAGCCCATTGCTGGCCTTCACTCATGTTCAGTGAGGACATCCCATCCCCCTGCCAGTTAGGAAAGCACTTGGCTTTTCCCTAGCAGTGGAAAAAGAAGCTTATTCCTCGTGGAGACCAACAGACTAGACAAGAACCATTAAACTGTCTCCGATTATGATCAGGGCACATGATCCAGACTATCGGAGCGCCTGCTGAGGTTCTGATTTGATGACAATGGTCAAATCTGTGGGTGCATCATAGGACCAAGCGGACCTGTGCCTACAGCACCGGGATCTGCATTTTACCCCAGACAGCTGATATCCCAATAGGAGGTTTATGTTTAACATCAGGGGGAGAGGGCTGCTGTGTTCTTTGACGTGAGGGCAGAATGGGGAGAAATGATTGGAGACTCAGAAAGGAGACTTTTTCTAGGAAGAACTTTTAAAATAAATGACTTTAATATCTGTCCTAGAGAATCACTCTCACATGAGCACAAACAGGCATGGATAAGGATGTATGTTGCAACTCTGCTGGTATAACAAAAATGGGAAACTTAAATGCCTATCAATAGAAGACCTTATAAACAAATTTGTGCTCATACGATGGTATACTATGCAAAAGGGAAAACACCAAGGTTGATTTATAGATACTGATTGGGGTGGATAGAGCCCCAAGCATACTGCTGAGTGAAAAAAAAATCAGGGTGTAGAAAAATATGTACAATAAGATACCACATATACACCAAAATAAATAAATAAGCGCCACATATGTTAATCCTACATACTGTATTGAGTAAGCAGTAGACAAAAGACTAGTAACAGTGGCTACTTCTGATGAGGCTGGGGCTAGGGGTGTCTGCAAAGGTTGATTTATTTTACACTAACTACATATTCATATATTTCTTATGTATTTAAACATTATAACAATTTAAAAATAAAAATTTGAACACAAAAAATCGTAAATAAAAGCGAAGCTTTAATGGCCGGTGCAACAGTGGCTCGGTGGCAGAATTCTCACCTGCCATGCCCGAAACCTGGATTTGATTCCCGGAGCCTGCCCATGCCAAAAATAAATAAATAAATAAATAAATAAATAAAAGGTGAAGCTGTAATATTAAGAATAATCAATAAGCACAGAGGAGTTAAAAGTACATTCCCATAAATCGTTTCAATCAACCATTTAATCCTCACAGCAGCTCTTTCTAGAGCGAAGATGATATATAGAGAAGGGGTGCTAGGTGAGCTAAGGTGGGGAACAGAACCTCTGAGGTGGGGGGTAAAGGGAAGATATGAAGGTTCAGAGACTAAGATTGTCTGGTCCGACCTCCATCATTTTTCAGACAGGAAGTGACTTGCCTAAGGTCAAAGGGCAGCTAATGGCAGAGGAAGTCAGGATACCCGAGCCCCCGGTTCTGCCCCTCCCACGCAGCTGTGGAGGCTGGCATGGCGGCACAGGGCGGTTTGGCTGCGCTCACCTTCTGGCTTCCACCCTGTCTTCTGGCTCTTAGGCCACCGCTCCTCAGCTTCAACTAATTCTGAAGGATCTGGGATTTCTACTCGTCCTGCCTGTGTTCTTTGTTTACTTCTCTAGTTAGCCAGCTTTCCCCAGAGAGTCTCCCTCTGCCTCCCCACCCCCCACCCCCGCCCTGTGCTCCAGCGGCTCCTGGGCCTTCCCTACCTTGCTCCATGGCAGCTGCCTCCGCGGCTGATCTGCTCCCCACGAAATGAGTGAATCAACTGGACCTTCAAGAAACTGGTCATGGAGTACCTGCTTCCCCTTCCATCCCTCAGGTTCCGGGAGACACCAAAGGCGGGGCCGGCTGTGGCACTTCCATCTGCTTACTGGGCGGAACACAACTGGTTTACTCACTTGCCCTCGGGTTTTTCTTGGCGCCGTGGCTGGGCTGAGAGGGGGCGTGGAGGCCAAGGAACTGTGAGGGCCTCGTGCCATGTAGGTCGTTGCTGGTGCTTGGGCAATGGGGCATTCCCCACAGGTGCCGCGCGTGGTAGGAGCCCGGTGGGGGCGGTGAGCTGACCAGGGTCCCTGCAGGAAGGAGTATTAGGATTCTAAGCCTATGGCTCACAACTTACACAGTGAGCCTACAAGCCTGCTCTGCGCCTAAGTCCTCTCTTTTATACTGAGAGTCACTTTCTGGACATTATAAGCAAACAGCTCACTGTGGTTTATCCTTCATCTGATTTTTTTTTTCTGCCCTCAGTATGGTTGTGGGTGAAACCAGCCATAGTAAGGGGAATCTCAAATAAAAGTAATAGAGGAAGATAAACTGGGAAGATTCATGAAGGAATTTTTGGAAAGAAGTGAGAGGATGAGAATGCCAGTCAGCAAGATCCTTTATCCTAGTAAGAAAAGTGAAAATCCTTGGCATGACCGTGGAGGGAGAAACACACAGATGGGAGGACAGAGAGGGGAGGAGGAGTGAAGGACTCTGCATTGTGAGTGGGGGGGGGGCACTCTGAAGCATCTGTACCCACCACCCCCTGCCTTTGCCTCCTCCAGGACACTTCTCCCTGCTTCTAGCTGCTTTCTATGTCCCTTCTCCTCTCTCCTCAGGAACCTCATTCACCAGCATCAGTCCTCCCTCCTGTATTTTCAACCCTCTCTCTTTCCCAATCAGCTCTTACACGTGCAATTCACTGTCATAACACACCCATATCCACACCAGGCCTCCTGCAACCCTGTGTCCCCTCCAGCGCTGGCTCTCTCTCTCAGCCCCACCCTCAGCCATGCTCCTTGTCCACTGCCTCACCTCCCACACCCACTCTTAACCCACTGCAGTCTGGCTTCTGTCCTGACCCCATGAGACCACTCTCCTCACATCTCTGACCCCCAGGCATTTTTATCTTGGGGGGCTTCCTGTTGTCCTGACTGTGCTGGCCATGCTCATTGAGAACCAACCTCCTCCTGGACTCAGGTGATCTCTCTCTGGGTTGTTGTCCTACCGCCCTGTCCATTCTGTTCTCTCTTTCTCAGGGCCCTTTACAAGCTCTTCCCAGGAGCTCACCTGGGGCCTCCTCTCTTCTCACTGTGTACACTACCACAAATGCAGCTCTCACACAACAAGGGTGCAGGTGCCCAGCTCTCCCCCTGCATTCCTCAGTGATGTAGGTACCACCTGCTGGACAGCTCTATTGGGTAGACTCAGATGTTTGAAGGGGAACATTACCCACTCCATCCACCCTGGGAGAAACCTGGGTGCCACCTTGTGCTTCTCCATCTTCCTGACTTCCCTTAGCCTATCAGTCCCCAAGCCCTGTGCAGTTGCTCCTAGGTAGCTCCTAAAATCTGTCATCTCCTGGCCACCCCCCCCCCCCCATGGTCCTGCCTTCGTTAAAGCCCTTACCTTGCCTGAGCAACAACTTCCAGCCAATCTCCCATCTATCTTTTCCCCAAATGGATCATCAAAGTGATTTTATGCAGTGCCAATTTAACCAAGTTGTGGTCCTGCTTAACACCCAGTCGTGAATTGAGCCCAAACTCCTCAACATCACCCTCAAAGCTTTCAGGCTCTGACCCTCACCACCTGCAGTTCTCCCACAGAGACCTGCCCTCCTGCCCCTCTGTGCTCACCTGAGGGTTGGTCTCTCTCTTTCTGAAATGTTCTTGCTTCTTACTTGTCTACTTTCTCCAGTGTGCAGGTTCAAACATCACTTGCCTGGGAAGTCTTCCTGACACCCTCCCTCTAGCACACCAGGCGTTTAGGGGCTCCCTCTAATTAGCCTTTTCATACTGTGATGTTATAAATACTGACCTGTTTTCCCCCCAACTAAGCTAAGTTGGGAGCCCCTTGCAGACATGGACTCTGTCTTATTAATAGTATCCACATTAATAATTATAAAGGCTAATAGTATTAGTAGAGCTAGTAATAGCCTGTAAGTGCCAGACACTGTTTAAGTTCTTCATGTGCATTGAAAGGATTAGGTGGGCAATCTTCACAACAGCCATAGGAATTTGGTACTATTATTGTCCCCTATTACAGGCGAGGATTTTGAAGCTTAAAGATGTCAAATAATTTCCCCAGGATTACTCATAAGAACTAGTGGAGCCAGATTTTGGATGTAGGCAGTCAGACAGCCAAACCCATGAACTTCATAAATTCTTAAGCCAGCATCCGAACCATGGTCAGTTTTCCAGTTTATATATGGTGACTGAGTGAACGAATTTAAAATCTTGGGTATGTCCCAGGTCTGATTCCCCTCATTAATGGTTTCTAATGCTTTAACCTTCTCCTTTGCCTAGACTATCACTCCTTTTTCTTTGTATGTTTTATCTTTTGTTGAAACCTGGATATTTTGATGTTTTATATTATATGTCTTATCTCTGAAGTTAGACTCTGAGGCATCTGTACTTTATGCTTGTATTGAGCTTGTGTATGACAGAACCAACAATGAAGAAAAGGAAACAACTTTCCCAGTGTCAAAGATAAACGAGGCAACTAAAACTTTTTATGTGAAAATTTATCTGGGCAACAATTCACGAATCAGACAGCACCAAACTGAAAGTGGTAAGGAGCTCAGCAGATGAAATGGAAAGGGAAGCTTATATAGGGCAAATGGGAAGCAATCGAGGAAATGTTCTGATTGGCTGATGTAGAGTTTGCATTTTATATTGGAGGGATCTTACAAAGTGGGAAGCAGATATTCATTGATTAGTATGATATGCTTGTCCATTCTGGTAAGCTATTTCTCCTGGACTGAAATTGGTTTATCACCAAGTATCGCTTATCTGAATTCTATCTGGTGAATTCCTCCTTCTGTTTTCTCAGAAAGCCCCTGCAGGTTGATTGTTTTTGTCTCCTGAAAAATGCCATCTTGGAAAGGGCTCCTTCCCAGCAATGCCCAGTGCAGGTGGTCATTTTATTCTACTTAACACTAGTAGAATCTGCGAAGAGCAGATGGATCTAAGTGGGTGCTCTCCTTCAGTGTTTGTACATACCATGACTTTAGAAAATAGCTGGAGGCCATAGCATAGGCACCCTCCTGATCCTCTCTGCTCATGCATCTTGTCTTAAGCATGCCAGTGTGGCTGTAGGAAAATCCCCCATTTGGAGGAAGATATGGATGCCCCCTCTTCCCTAGGAAACAGTTTTCTCATGGCTCCATCCTTCATCTACAGCGACCAGCCCCTTGCCCCTGGCAGCACAATTTAGCTGCTCTCCTCCAGCATTCTGTAGGACAACAGTTCCATGAACTGCCCTCTACACACAGGGCAAGTTCTGGGATGGCAAGTCCATGATGAGTATCCTGGTTCAGTACCTCAGGCTGCCACCAGAAAGCCTAGGCCAGACATACATACTCCCAGTATGTGCACGAGGGTTACTCTGCTCCTTCCAGAACCAGGACCAGGGACCCATACAAGGTGCTGCAACATCCTGCTTCTTTTAAATGGCCTTTTTTCTTGATACAGCGCTTACTCTCTTGCTCCAGTCCTTTCACTGTTTTCTGGGGCTTTGAGAAAGATGTTACTGCCAGATCTTACTGGCTGTTCAAAGCTCCTGTAAGGGCAAGGACCCCTGATGCATCCTATTCTGTCTTCTTGATTGGAGTGGGCCTGAATGAATGAATTTTAAAATTATCCATGCATGAAAAAATGGATGAACCCCCCTGATACATTAGTTGAGATGGGTTAGGCAGCAGTGAGCAGAACTTGAGGAGGAGGAGGAGACGTGGGCAAGAGAACCTAATTTTGAGGGAAGGCTGAACAATGAGAACAGCTATGAGGAATAGGTCTGGAGAGGTGAGGCAGCCAAAAAGAAAGGTTCCTGTGGTGGTTTGGAGCTGTGTTAACCCCAGAAAAACATGGTCTTAAAGTTAATCCATTCCTGTGGGTGTGAACCCATGGTAAATAGAAACTCCAGTTAAGGAGTGACCCACTTCAATCAGGATGGGTCTTAATCCTATTACTGGAGTCCTTATAAGAAAATGAAACTCAGACAAAGAGAGACAAAGCCATGTAGGCAGGAAGCTGGAATCAACAAAACCCAGAAGAGAAGGGAGAGACCAGCGGATGTTGCCACGTACCTTGCCATGTAGCAGAGGAGCCAAGCATCACCAGCCATTGGTCCCTGGGAAGAAAGCATTGCCTTAATGATACTTTGATTTGGACATTTTCCCAGCCTCAAAACCGTGAGCAAATAAATTTACATCGTTTAACCCAACCCATTGCTTTGAGCAGCCGAGGACCCAGAAACAGTGCCCAATGGCCAGGCACTGGGACAGCCTGGACCACCTGAGAATCTTTAAGAGAATCTTGGAACCATCAAACAGCCACTGTGAGTGAAGCCCATGAAGTTATGCCCCAGGGCCCACATCACTAGCCCTCAGTGGGGCCAGCCTGAGTCTGCCTTAATGCTGGACAGCCTCCCCACCTCTAACTCGTCCCAGTGCAACTTATCCTAGGTGGGAGGAAGCAGCCCAGACCATGCCACATGCACGGGGGAGTGCACAGGGGACAGAGAATTCATGTCCACTTATGAGGGCCCATCAGGGGTTTTGGCAGAAGGCTAGGAGATGGATGCTCGCCAAAGGGACCTCAGGGCCTTGAGTTGTTAGGTCATAGGAGCCTTGAAGAGACCCCTCTAAGGTAGCACCTGGGCAGGAGAGAGGAGGTAGAGGCACCACAGTGACAGGAAGCCCATTAATGGAGCCAGGAGAACATACACCAGCTCCTCTGTCCCCTGGGGGCTGAATACGACTTGGGCAAGCAGCCTAATGAGCTGATTTACAGGTTCAACCTTTTATTTGATTCCCAGAAATCATTAGTTAGAGGGTGTGTGGAGGGTTGAGCTGGGAGGCAAGAGGAGACTTTAATTAGAGCAGCTCATCACTTGGTCTGGGATAAGGAAGGCAGCGAGATGGGAACTCCAGCAGGATCGATGGACAGGAGCACAAGGGGTACTGCCTTGAAGCAGGACAACGGCCCCCAGGGACGGTACAGACCGATGCTGGGACCCCTGAGTACAGAGGTTTGTACTCACCTGCCATCCCCCTGGGGCAGGCCAGCTCTAGTAAGGTGGAGGTGGGGGCCTCCAGATCTGTCTATGATCCAGAGGACCTGGCGTCTAATCCTGGCCTGCCAGAAATTCTCAGTATGCTCTTGAGCAAGTTTCAGTTTCCTTGTCTGTGGAATAGGTGCCCCCCTCCCCCACCCCAAATCTGGGTTGGTCCCTCGTCCTGGCTTAATGCACAGACACACCAAAGGGGCTGTGGAGGAAAAGAAGGTTTATTTTATGCCAGCAGGAGGGCAGGGGAAACTTCCCAAACCTGCCTCTCTGTAGTGATTTTTCGCATGCCTTTTATACATGTTAGAGACAAAGAAAGACAGTTATCTTGGGTAACAACAGAGATTTGGAGAACTTCATTAGTTCCTTATCTCAGTTATTTACTATTTACTATTTCTTTTAAGATTTACATCCTTTGAGATAGCTGGAGCATGGTGCCTCCAAGTCTGGGACAATAGATGAAAGCTCATTCCTGTCTGGGTGCTTACTTTACATATTGCTCCACCATGAATCCAAAACTCAGATACACAGCTTGCTTACAGTTTTAACTTTACATTAAAAAAAATTTTTTTATTAATAAAACCAATCAACATACAACGTTCTTAACTTATGAAAATTCCATACTTGGTGTGCAATCAATGGTTCACAATATCAACACATAGTTGTATATTCATCACCATGATCATTTCTCAAAACATTTACATCACTCCAGAAAAAGAAATAAAAAGAAAAAACTCATACATATCATACCCCTCACCCCTCCCTTTCATTGACAACTAGAATTTCCCTCTACTCAACTATTTTAACATTTGTTCCCCCTATTATATATTTATTTTTAATCCATATGTTTTACTCATCTGTCCATACCGTAGATAAACAAAGCATCAGAACAAGGTTTTCTCAATCACACAGTCACATTGCGTAAGCTATATCATTATACAGTCATCTTCAAGAAATATGACTACTGAAACACAGCTCTACAGTTTCAGGTACTTCCCTCCAGCCTCTTTAATATACCTACACTAAAAAGGTGATATCTATATAATGTGTAAGAATAACCTCCAGATGACCTCTCAACTCTATTAACTTTACATTTTAAATGCTAACACTCGTGGGAGTCCAGGTGTGAGGGAAGGGTGAAGAAGCGTGCCCACAGAGGATTACAAAAGGAAGACAGACCTTCCAGATCTTTGCTTTATAGACACAAAGTTGCCAGACAGCCGTGACCCTAAAACCACAGTCAAAGGACACAGGAGTGACAGTCTCTGTGCACCATGGGAGATGGGCAGACCGGGAGTCAGGAGACGTGGGTGCAAGTTTCTGCTGCCACCTCGCACTTCTGATAGATCCTTGGCTTAGAATTTATCTTTGGGAGCCCTGCCTGACCTGGTCTGCCCCACTACAGGCAGCGTCACTGGTGTCAACACAAGCCTGCTGTGCAGCTGTGGGCACCGACGCCAGCGTCCCGGGCACCCCTCTCCCCCTCCCTAAAGGAGCTTGGAATTATCTAGATCATCAACCATGGTGAGGAAATAAGGCCCAGACAGGCTGCCTGAGTGGAGAAAAAAAATAGAAAAGGAAGAAAACGTTACAGAGTATAATTTTTAGCCAACTTTTAGGTGGAAAGAGAGGACATAATTTGAAAGGTCAGCTGGGAAGACAGATGGCCCCTGGGGCACCTTGAAGGCAGGGTGGGAAGCCTGTCCACTGTTCCCCTCTCCGGAGCTTGGCCAGACCTGACAGATGGGGTGGTGACTAAACAGGAGGGTGCTGCCTTGGCAGACAGAACCAGGTTTCAGATTTCCAAAAGAGGCAGCACTCTCTGCACACAGGGAGCCCCACGGAAATGCCAAATGGCTCATAATGGGGAGGGGACCCCCCAGCAGAGCAGGCGGGTGCACAGCCCTTGGCCTGGTAGGGGAGAGGAGAGGCACGGATGGGAGCCACGGGAGACGTAGAAGAAGGCTGGAGAGGAGGACGCAGAGCTGAGACAAAAACAAACCACCAAGCAAACAAAGGAAGAGTGGAAGAGAGGGAGGTGGGCTGGAGAAGCCCACATGCGGCGCCCCAGAGGCGAGGATGAGGACCCACGCCTGAAAACCGCCTCTCTTTCCCTGCATTTCTGGAATTTCTGCATTTTCTATAATGATGTTTCAGTTTGTGAAGTTAACTTTAAAAAATCGAATACAAAGGAAGAAAAAACCAGAATGGTATATGGCAAAATGTTAGCAGCAGTTTTCCTTGTGAAGGGGACAGACATTATGGGTGATTTTTCTTCTTTTTCTTTTCACTTTTCTGTTCTTTCCAAACTATCTAAAATGAGAATAGATGATTTTGATAATTAAGGACAAATTAAAAGGAGTGGCCCCCTCTCTCTGTACTTAAAATAACAAATGCCAAAACAGACTGGAAAATTCCAGAAGAAGAGAGACTAAGGCGCATTTCCGGTGAAATGGAGAGAATGAAAAATTAGGAGGGCTGGAGAGTAGGTGAGGGAACAAGAGTGGGGGGTGGTCAGGAAAAGTGATGCCTATTGCTGGAGAGCCACCAGCTACCAGGAGCTCCCCAGGCAGTCATCCTGAGCCTACCCTGAGGGGCCCCTGGGCTCGTGGTGAACTAACATGTTTGGAAGGTGGCTGTCTGGCCTTTCCAGGGCGCTTCCAGGCTGGCAGCAGAGAAGTCCTGCAGGGCACCTTCTGGCCAGTCTCTGTGACACCACAGTCGCTTTTCTTCCAACACAGCCAGGCCAAACCTGCCTCCAACCTCAGCCTGCAGTCTTGCTAGACAAGTGAAACGGAGAGCTCTGAGAGGCTGATTTGATGTGATAGTGGTGGGCTTATTATTATTTTTTTTTATTTAGAATTCACAGATTGTAATCACCAGATGAAGAGCATAATCATAGGTTCTACAAAAGTCAGACCCAGTAGACTTTTTGCTGCCAGTTGGAGTCAATGGCTTCTTCTGGTATCTAAACCTAGAAGCGACCAAAAAAGAATTCTGAGGATTAACATAGGAATCCCTCAAGCATCTGATGAGTATAAATGCCCACCGATAAGGAAGGAGGCTGGACATGATGTCAATTCACTAGGTAACACGTGGGCATTAGAAGAGTCTTTTATGCGACCACCACCTTCCTCCCCAGTCACTCTTCCTAAAAACTCACTTTGATGCATTCTAGGCTAGTATCGGGACTGGACATAGGGGTAGAAAACAGGAAAGTCATAGCTTTGAACTATAAACTTAATTCTGGCCATTGTTTTGGGAACAGCTGGAGCTCCCCAGCCAACCTCTGTCAACCTTGGAAATGTCACTCCACTCCCACTCCAGTGGCCCTGAGCATCACGGGCTTTCTTTTTCACCATTAGGAATGTGCAGATCAACCCAATCTCAAAGCCCTCATTTTAGACCCCGACACCCTCCTTAGCTATCACGGGTGGTCTGTGAAACACATACAGGGCAAGCTGTGGATGGAAATGTCAGTCCGATGTGTGGACTTATTTTGTGGTTGGAGCCTCGAAGGGAAGAGACAGGGGAGAGGAAGGGCAGGGAGGGGCTCACCCTGTAGCTGGCAGCTGGGCCAGCTCGGCCACCAAAGAGTTTGCAGGCACAGAAGAAGACCCGTGGTAAAGATAAAGACACCTTTATTGTCTCTTCCCAAGGTGCACACTGGTTCTAACCAAGCTTCCTTTACCCCCAGGCAAGCTGGAGAGAGGGCAGATGTGCAGTGAAGCTAACACATTTAGTCGGAGAAAAGAGGGAGAAGGGCAGGGGTGGGAGGCTGCAGAGGGCTGTGGGAGGGCAGGGTGGTGGGGCTCAGGGGGCCCTGGATGCAGCCACCCGGATGTCCTTGTAGCCCTTGATCTCCTTGATCTCCTTGCTGCTGATGAGGACTTGCAGCTGGCGATGCCCAGTTTTGATGGGGTAGAGGCTCAGCTGAATTTGAATGGTGTGTCCGGCCATCAGAGTTCCAAGGCTGAAAGTCAACACAGGCTTATTAGGGCTTCGAGGAGTAACCACTAGGTGGGTGGTCTGGTTTTTTAGACCATTCCCCTCTGAACTGGTACCTCCCACCTCCCAATACCACTGAGGTCAACCTTCCCTGAGGACAGGGGAAAGTGGGGGCAACGACGGGTCATCCAGGAGACTGGACATGGGCCTACTATGACCCATGAGGCATCTGCCAGAGACCAGAGTAAGAGAGGCAGTGGGTGGCGTTACTTACTCTCTTGATATCTGTCCATCGATGAGGCCACTTCCCTCCAGCACGATTATGCAATTACTCAGAGCCACAGATTGGGTGTTGGTGAGGGTGATGTAGACTCTCAGCTCCTTGCCCACCTCAGCCTTCTCAGATACCTATATGGAGAGAGATATATCTTGGGCAGCTGGCCTCATTTCTCTACTCTGGTTCAGTAACTTTCCTCTTCATTCCTCTGATGACCACCAGGGACTGCTACTTAGCACTAAAATGCTGCAGTTGGGAGAGCAGAATATGAGCTGAGAGGATTCCGGGTTAACCCATATAATCTAAGATATAACCTGTCTTAGAATACAACATTCGAGGAAGCTACCACTAGTCAGGAGCTGGCACCAGGCTGACACTCATTTCTCTTCCCACCAGATTGACTGCAATTTAAGTTAGTGGTGGCCAGTAGGAATGTTGTGTTAAAAAGAATCCCAAGGACAAGTGAAGGGTCAGTGGGAGAGTTGTGATTGATAACAGCTTCTGACCCAGGGGTGGGATAAGAAAGGGGTATCAGGTGCACCATCTGTGAACCATCATTGATGTCCTTCTACCCTTTCATTCTGTAAATAAGGAAACCAAGGCCAAGTCACGCAGTGTGTGGATGGCAGAGTCAGGACCCCCAGGCTTTTGCCCCCAAGCTGCTCTGTCTTCATATACACCAGCAGGACAGACTGAGCTCTTCCAGGTGCTGTCAATGAATCACATGAGAGGTCTGTGGCATGAGGCAGCTCTCCTAGTCTCCCTGGGGGTCCATCCAGCAGCCCAGGCCTGTGAGTGGGAGGCAGGGATTCTGTCCTATTCACTTCTGGAGCCCTGGAGTCTAGCATGGTGCCAACCAAATGCTGGATGTTTGGTAAACATGTGCTGAACTGAAATGAACTCAAACCACGCAGACGATACTTGTTCTGGCTCACCCAGAGAATCAAGAAGGAAAAACTCACCCTGACATCGCCAGGAGCCAAACAAAAGAACCAAGTCCATTGCCCCTAATGAGGGTATAAAAACAGAACAAAAAAATTCCAAAAAATAACTTTGGAATTGAGCACAGCCTAGCCCATCATCCTCAGAACTCTTACAGATGGGCACCAGTCTACTTGCCTTAGATCAGTTTGCACTGGGATCCTGTTGTAAACAGGACTCCACGGAGGCAGGCAGGGCCCAGGCCCTGGTACCAGACTTATGTCTGCAGTTGCCATTCTGCCCAACATTTTCCGGTCAGGAAGGTTCTGGCCATCATTTGGTCTGACAACCTGACAGCTTGCCCAGGTAAAAACCATCAGGTGGGCCGGGTGATTTATGATCTGAAGCTGCCCAACTTGTCCTGGGCTGGAGGGGGGGAATGCTGTTAACAGACCACGAGGTGCAGTGCCAGGTTTGGATTAGGTAGTGGGCAAGGCCTTTCAGAGTGGGGGGAAATGAGTCTTCAGGGGAAGGAAAATCCTGGAAGGAGATGGGAAGCAGAACATGCCCCTTCCCCATTAGTCTCTCCACACCTGTAATTCCTCTTCTGTTTAATGGTCTCAGCAGCCACTGAGGCATCTGAACTAGAAATCTTAGTGTCACCCTTTATTTGCTTCTCTTTTTTTTGTCACCATCAATTTATCACCAGTCACCCTTTGAATCAGCCCTTAGGGTTTGTCTCAAATCTGTTTCCTCTACTCTATCACCAGTCCCTACCATTCATATCTCTTTTTCTTTACAAAGTTATATCCTTACTTTAAAAGCCTCTATTTTCACCCTCATTTCCCTTTGCTGTGCCTTGCTACGCATTCTTTGCAAAACCGCCACCTCCTCTGAGAAGCCTGCACACCCTACCTGCACTTTACAAAGGCCACATGAGACCCTCCACTCTGCACTTTAATCCTTGGTTTGGTGTCTGAAGGCAGAGACTGTCTCTTCCTGCAAGGCTCAATAAATGTTGGGTGAATCAGAGGGCCCTGTCCAGAAAATTACCTCGATAGATAAGTGAGGGAGCTCCAGTGAGATATCTTTCAGCACCAGCATGGACCTCCCCGTCTCCTTGACCTTGGCAATGCCAGACACACGGATCAGCTTTTCGTCCGTTAGCTTGTCTCTGTAGTTGTTGTAGGGCAGCAGGAGTGGCCACTGCACTTCTAAGCACAGACAAAAGACATTTTGAGTCAAAGAGGGAGGGAAAGACAGAGAGAAAGGGAGAGGGGGAGAGAATGTTATCTGTGTGAGAGGAAAAACTAGTTTGTGTGTGTGTTACTCTGTGTGTGGGTATGTTCGTGTGTTTGTGTAAACCAGACAGACAGTGTGCTTATCCCAAACAGACTGGTCCTCAAGAGGTCACTGCTGTGTTCCACCTAGCAGGATGGTTTCAGAGGTGTGTGTGTGTGTGTGTGTGTGAGCTAGCTGGGCTAACCCAACTTTGTTCATGGCCCCAAAGCGCCCTTCCTTGCAGGTGTCCTCCCAGGCCTGTTTCATACTCACCCTCCCCAAAGCTCAGTTTCAAGCGCAGTGTTTGCCTCCAGAGGGCCCCCCGCATGTTGCCCCCATGCAGCATGGCCTGGGCACAGAAGCGCAGGACCAGCCTAATGGGGCCCCTGAGATGGGATCTGTCTGGGACCCTCCAGGCATGCAGTGTCAGCATCAGGTCCTGGCCCCATTTGGGCGTCCTGGCCAGGTGAAGCTGTAGCTGCACCGGCTGATACATGGAGTCGTTGGAGCCCAGCAGATCGAGGAAGGGCGAAGAGGTCCATCTCGGGCCCAGCATTTTCCGGGAAGCTTTCATGAATATAGACCGCTCCTTAGTAGATCCTGGTGGAGAGGACAGTGGGACCAGGAAAGACGGGGTTGAGAGGACCAATGACCTCCTTTAAGAAATGAGCTACCCAATATCCCCCAGCTGCCCTCCGGAAGCCCTGGCCACATAAACAGCAGCATAGAGAGGCAATCGCACGAGGGCCGAGACTATGTGGCTTGGCGGCTCTCGGTTCTGGGTTCAAATCTTTGCTCTAACACAGTCCCTCAATCTCTTGGTGTACAGTTCTGTCACCTATAACAGAGGGATGATACCTATTTGTCTCACTGAGCTGCCAAAAACTTGGGTTAAAGACATTGCTGGATATAAAGCATTCAGTGCTATTCTTTGTCATTCACTATCATCAGCAAAGCCAGAGGCTTCTCTCCCGCCCCAGCATCCTGGGTTCTAAAATATATGCTTGTGCCGGTTTGAAACTATTATATACCCCAGAAAAGCTATGTTTTAATCCTGGTGCAATCTTGTAGGGGCAGCCATTTCTTTTAATCCTGATTCCAATATTGTAGGATGGAAACTTTTCATTAAATTATCTCCACAGATAGGACACCCACTTGTGGGTGTGGCCTTTGATTAGAGGGAGATGTGGCTCCACCCATTCCAAGGTGCATCTTGATTAGTTAACTGGAGTCCTCTAACAGGGGAAACATTGTGAAGAAACCTCAGATGTAGATACTTGGAGAACAGCTACTTCAGATCTGAGAGAGACATAGTTGTTTGGAGATGCCTGGAGTGCTGACAGAGAGAGCAGATACCCAGACACGGGCAGAGCCCAGCAGACATCGCCATGTGCCTACCCATGAGATGCTAAGCAAGTGAGAACCCAGAACTGTGTCCTGGAGGAACTAAGTGAAGGCCCACAGCCACTTAGAGAGGAAACCACTGGCATCAGAAGTGGAAGCACTGAACCAGGAACAAGGACCAGCCGACACCAGTCACATGCCTTTCCAACTGACTGAGACATTCTAGATGGCATGAGTCTTTCTTGAGTGAAGATAACCCCTTGTTGGGGCCTTAATTTGGACATTTTTTTTTTTTTGCTTTAGAACTGTACACTTATAACTTAACATATTCCCTTTTTAAAAACGGTTCCATTTCTGGTATATTGCATTCTGGCAGCATAAGCAAACTAATACAATGCTTGAACCTTTTAAATAGAGCTTCATCAGTTGCCTTTGGAAGCTTCTCAACATTCAGGCTTAACCCAAACCTACTCCAAGCTGTGGCCATCTCTAGACAGCCCCAAGTGCTTTCAATTTATTCATTTAACCCTCATAGCAGCTCTCCTGGGGCGCTGCTGTTCCCGTCATCCCGGTTTGACGGGTGAGGTAGTGGAGGCACAGGGAGGTGAGAACGTGTTCTGGCTTACACAGATAGAGCACGGCAGTGCCTTGACTAGTACTCAGGCAGGCTGAAGCCACTCTGGCCCTTTCCACAGGGATGTACACTCACTTCCATAAGGCTGGGAGCCCTTTCCCTTCTTGAGCGCCCAACCCCACCCCCACACACCTACCCACCCCACCCAACCCCCACCCCTCCACCCCCACTGCCATGGATACAGGAAGACCATGGGGCGACCCTAAGATAGGATCATCAGAAAAAAATACAGGACATCGATGATTTTCAGACAAGCAATGAACATTGTTTAGTGTAAGTGTGTGGCACGCAATATTTGGGACATGCCTATGCTAAAAATTACACCCAGGAAAATTTGAATTTCATGTAAATGATAAATAGTTCTTAGTATAAGTATGTCCATGCACTATTTGGGACATGCTTACACTAAGCATTTATTTATTTATCTGAATTAATCTGCCATTTGAATTTAACTGGGCACCCTGTGTTTTCATTTGCTAAACGTGGCAACCCTATTCTAGGGGCAGGAAAGCCCCCTGGGAGTTTGCTATGAAAAGAAGAGGTGATTAGGTGGTGCCATCCCAGTTGGGAAGCAGCACAGAGGTCATCACCCGAGTCCCCTGGGCCCCAGGCACCTTCTGGATACTTGTAGGAGCCGGTGATGTTCTGGCGCCGGTCTGACCCCACCATCTTGGTGCAGATTTCCTTCCCAATGTAACTGGTGTTGTGAGCCAGGATTTCCAGGGCCCGGCCATCCCCAAAAAGCCAAATAACTTCATCGGCATTCACCTCGGCGTACACAAACGGGGTGTCATAGGCCAGGTGGACCTCCCCTTCCTTGACAGCCTTCACGGAGGCAGGGCCACAGCAGAACAGCCCTGTGGAGGGCACAGGTGTTAAGGCACATGGCTGCTGACCGGGCGAGCAGCTGGCCGTGGCCTTGGGTGGTGGGGAGATGGGATGGGGCGGGGCAGTGGCATTAATGAGCTACATCCATGGAGAGCTCAGCAGGTTGCCAAGCACTCTTGTCCCCATTAACTCATCTGATCATCATCATGATGATGAAAATCCTCCCCATTTTACAGGGGAGGAAAGAATGGTCCAGAGACGTTCAGCAACTAATCCAGGTCCCTCAGCTATAAATGACCAAGTCACACCCAGATCTGAAGCTGGCTCTGCTATGACAGCTCCTCGCAGCCTCCTGCTGATGTGGTCAGTCACCCTTTTTGGGCCCCCCATGGGGCCCAGACCTTCTACAGGGTCCTCACTCACCACTGCTGGTTTGTTGGGGAGTGGGGTCCAGCGCCTGCCACCCGTTGTATCCTGGTGGGAGATCTTTCCGGATCATCCAGCACTCGTTCCAGACATGGAAATTCCTATAGAAGGGCGTAAGGAGTCAAAGACTCACATTTTCTGAGCATTTGCCAGATACCTGACACTGTATCTGTGCTGTGTGTTTTATATCATAGCTGCTTCTGCTGCTGATTTTTAAAATTTTACTTTTTGTTCAGAAACTTAGGCTGACTGTAACAGTCATAAAAACAGTTCAAAGAATACCCTTATATCTTTTACCCAGATTCTCCTATGTTGACATTTGCCCCATTTGCTTTATCGTTCGCTTTCTTTTGATAGAGACATAGACAGACACACACACTCTTTTGTATTTTCTAGGAATAAGAATCTTCTCTTACATAACCCCTGCACAATGATCAATCTCAGTAAATTTTATTTTGATACAATGCTTTACTATCTGTATTTCAATCTTAGGTCAGTTGACCTAATAATGTCCTTTACCACATTCTTTTACCACCTGATGCAGGATTCAGTCCAGGGCCACGTATTACATTTAGTTGTCCAAAGTCTTCAGTCATCTGATACAGAGCGGTCCTTCCGTTTTTCTTTCTTTTATTACATTGACGTGTTTGAATACAGTCTGCTGTTGTTTAAAAGAGTAGCCTTATTTTCATTTGCCTAATGTGTCTTCATGATTAGATTTCGGTTAAGCATTCATAGACAGAATTCTATCCTGCTTCCTCGATCAGAAGTCTCAGCCTTCTAGGATGATGCCCAGGTCCCCCAGGTTGAAAAGAGCCCCGCCTACGTGCATTTATTTCATTTACCCCAAACAACTCCATGAGGTAGCCACTATCTTCATTTTACTGATAACAGAACTGAAGCTCAGAGGGGAGAGGGGGCCCCCAAGGACAGCAGGTAGTTCTCATCATGCAATTCAAAGTGCCCTACCCGGAAACTGGCTGGAAAAGAAAAACCAGAAAAGCAGATTTAGGGCAGAACAGAGAAGGTGAATGAAAGCAGGAGAAAAGAAGAGAGATACAAAGAAAAGGCGACACACACACAAGCAGAGAGGGAGTCAGGCAAGGAGGGGAGACAGGAAGTGGTAAGCAGAGAGAGCCAGTCCAGGCTTTTCCCCTGAAGGGGAAACAGGGTCTGGTATAAAAAAGAAGATGAATACAGGATTTAAGGTCAGCGTTCAGAGGACACAGTCAGTTCATCTGGTTGTCGTCCTCAGAACGCTATCCCTAGTCTCTGTCTTGAATTGAGTTTGATTTGATGATCTAATTAACCAGAACGGGTGGCCTCCTGGGTTGGAGAATTATTTTCTCAGCACCAGCAACAATGTACAAAGCAATATGAGCTCAAGGGCCTGAGAGAACTAAGTCAAAGTTTTCCTACCCCGACCCTGGGAGAGGGAAGAGCAGCAGCTGGAGACGGCGCCCTTACCATATCTTGTCCCGTCTCTGAGTTGGCAGCATCTCTGCAGTTTGGTCGTAGTAGGTGTCGATGGTCAGGTTCCCATCCATGTTGTGGGCAGACTGGAAATTGGATACGACGCGGGTTGGAACACCTAGGCATCTCATTACTAAAGAGGTGGAAAAGGAGGGAGAGAACCTCTGGGTTTATTTCAAGCAGAATCATTGACTTCCCCTGCAAATTTTCTAATTCTTAAGCTGGAGTACAGAAAGAAGCCCAAGATTCATGCAGATTCACACCTGTGACCCCTTTACCTCAGACCACACACTCAGGCCCAGAACCCTGCCACCTACCTGCTTGCTCCACCAATGATGTCCATATCACAAGGAGAAAGAAATCATTTGAGTCACTTAAAATAACAATAGCAACAACTAAATTTATCATTTAAGGTGTTTCCACTCAACAGCTTTTCAAATTAAGAACAGAGAACAAAATTTGATGATTAAAAAGAAAAACAAGTCTTTAGGCCTATGTTGTGGCCAGTTGCAGAACAGAGGCTGTGTGACATCAGTTAAGTGGCTTAACTTCTCTGGCCCTCAGTTGACTCGTGTGCCACAGAATGAGGAGGTGGACCAGATGATTTTCAGTTCTGACAGTCTGGCTCTGTGATTCTACCTAAAGATAAAGGTTAAGGGGATGTAATAAAGAAATCAGAAAATGAATATAAGGGCAAAATACACTTAAAGATACAGAGTGGGAGGAAGATGTCAGAGAGAGGAAACAACAGTCAACAAGGTGCTGACCATCTTTGATGTGGCAGCAGCATCCTCTTGTGGCCTCTGAGGATAGTGCCACGAGAGCTTTTTACAGCGCTTGCCGTACCTTACAGGTGTCACAAGTCCAGTCTCACAAGACAGGTACCTGCCCCAGGCCCCGCTACTACCCAGGGACAAATGAAATCAATTCAAGAATCAAATGTGGAGGATTGCAGTGTCTTGAAAACCCAGGTGCATTGAGAGTGACCAAGTCTTTTGCTTCAAATCATTGAAGACCTCTAAAGGGGCCACCTGTCCGTGACCACCTGTCCACTCCTAGCCACAGCCTGTAAGCTTTCTCACAAACCCTCAGGCGAGTTGGCAGCTAGCCTACAGTAGCAAATGGCCAAGCCCAGCAGGCACTAGGGCCCAGGCCCTCCACCACCGCTGGGGAGGTGACAGTCACTGGCAGGAGCAGCTCAACTCTAACACCTGGGAGTGGGCAGGGTGAGCATGCAGCAAGGATGCAGACCTCAGCCTTCTCCCTCCCATCCCAGGTGCTACAGGCCCGAGGCCTTCTCCACAGTACCCTAGACGAAGATAAAATGCGGACTGCGAAGCACCAGTGCTGTGTCAAGTGCTTCCTAGTGCCAGAATAGCCTCAGCAAGTGAGGAAAGGTAGGACACTTGAGTCAAACACTTCATTTGAACCTCTTCGGATTCTGTAGCACCTGTGCGTTACTGCCAGGCTGTGTTGCCCCTCTCAGAAAAGACTAGAACTAGGTTCTTCCTGTACTCCCATTCTGTGCTTCCTATTTCTCCAACTCAGAGTCAACCTACGATTTCCGCAAACATTTGTAAAGCACCACAGTGTGGCACACGACACTGTGTAAGGTACTAGGACAAATAGAAAGGTATGTGCCTAGCCCTGGCTTTGCATAGGGGGAACAGGCAGGCACCCTTCGTACTGTCTTTCCCTCCTTTTCGCAGAAAATCTACTCAAACGCTTTACACTAAATTGTCTGGTCATAACTGATAACACATAAAATGTCGATGCTCCTTAAGGGTAGTTAGCAAAGTAGCAAATCTGCAATTGGAACTCCTCAGGAATCTCTCAGGGTGGCGCTGGGGGCTGCCAGCTCTGCCTACAGGTGAGGTCAGGCTGTCCCACACTGTGTGTGTGCACTTCCAGCTTCCCCTCACCTGTCCCCACCTACAGGTTCACCCAGACCTGAGAAGTCTGAGCAGGCGGCAGAGAGAAGCTGTTTTGTCTCTTGTTTCGGGACGACGGTCTCCTCTATTCAGGTGACCATTTTAATAGTCTAACTCTCCATGAAGGAGACTGCTGGAGCGTTTGCAACAGGTCAACCTCCCTCTTGTGTAAACGTGCAGGATGCCTGGAGAACATATTGTGCACTGGTTAGACGCTCAGGTGCCTCTGCACCCCCATTCCCTATCTGTGGGCCTTTGGGCAAGCTCCAGAACCATCCTGGGCTACAGTGAACTCATCTGAAAGTGGGGGTACTAACAGGCTCGAACTCAAAGGGTTATCATGGGGATTAAACGCGTGACTATATACAAGAGAAGCACTTCCCATCTCCTCGTCACTCACCAGTACACATAACAGCTGCAAAGACCCAGCACTGACCATACTTCACGGGCTGCCCACCCCTGGCCGACCACTGCCGCAGGATGGCCACGCTGCCGTTCCACTCCAGGGGGCTGACCCCGTTGGAGTAGTCCTCTCCCCAGTTCCCCTGCAGCACTCCATTGTCATCGTTGCTGTTGATCTGCAAAGGACAAACAGGTGGGTTTCCTCGTGCCAACAGAAGCTCGGCCCGTCCCGAGACGGGGTCAGAGAAGGAAGGGTGCCTTCCCTCTTTACCATGGCGCTCACCACCCTGCAGACGTACACCACGTCGCTCCGCTGGGAACAGTCTTTGGACGGGTTCTTTAGGAAATACAGGTTCTTATTCAGTATTTCAAAGCAGATATCTATGATGTCATCTTCAAACTTCCAAGTGATTCCAAGGGGGAAAAAGAGAAGAGTAAAACCGTCAAGAATTCTGAGACATCAAGTCACTAAGAGGGGCTTTTCAGGATAACGTATGGGTAGGGATAAAAGCAAAAGGTAAGCCAAGCTCCTGGCTTCAAAGGTCTTATAAATCAAATTGGGATCATGCTGGATTCAGACTACACTGCCTGAAAGGCTCTGATGGAAAGAGCAAACAGAATTCAGAGATAGGAGAGATCCCTGTTGACTGAAGAGATCTGAGAAGCCTTCTGGAGCTGGTGGGCTTTGAAGGATGGGGTAGCCTGGAAGAGAGGAGACTGGGAGTGTTTAGCTGGGGCCTTTGAGCATGGTGGGTACTGAGGACGGGGGCTTAGCTATTCTCAAATCTGGAGGACTTGTGCAAGGAGGACGAGATCTGATGGGTAAGTACAGGGTAGAAGAGTGTGGAGGGCCTTGAAGTCAGTGCTGTGAGCACTGGAGAAACCAGTGTAGGCTCATGCCACATGTTTACAACTGTAAATGCTCTAGTATTTGTCTCAATTACCAAAATGTTACACAGTTGGACAATGTGGAAAATGTGGTCTTCCTCAGCAAACTTCCCTCCATCCCTGTCCTAGTATTTGCGGGCAGAGCTGAGATGGCTGAGGGTGGAAGGGAGAAATGTCCCAGGCGATGGTTAGGGGTTCACAGTAGAAAAGTTGTCCAGAGCCAAAGGTCTCTCTCTGTAAATTGACTGGCTTTTTGATGTTATTAAAGAATGACCATTGACTTTTCTTTTATGATAACGTATTTTAAATTTTTCAGAAGGAGTCGTGACCTTTTAGAGCTATATTCTGAAGTATTACTGGATAAAATGATATGGTATCTGCAATTTGTTTCAGAAAATCCTATGGCAAGGTGGGGGTAATGGGGAAGTCTAGATCACAGGGGCAGCAAACATTTTCTGTAAAGAGCCAGATAATAAGTATTTAAGCCTTCACAGGCCATATGGTCTCTGTTACAACTATTATACCATTGTGTAGCACGAAAGCAGCCATTGGCAATATACAAATGAATGAGCATTAAATACTATTTATGGACTCTGAAATTTGAATTTCACTTAATTTTCACATGGCACTAAATATCATTTTAAAAATTCTTACCTCAATGCTTTAAAAATGTAAAAACAATTTTAGCTCCTGGGACATACATATAAAAACAGTCATGGGACCAATCTGGCCTGTGGGCCATAGTTTGCAAACTGCTGGTACAGAAGAGACATGATTTACAACCAACCACATTGAAGTCGAGAAATGGGTCCATAGAGGTTCATTATAGTAGCCTATTTTGATTACATTTTAGGTTTCCCACAATTTCTGTATATTTTTAAAAAGGGGCTTCTCCCCTTCTTTCCTTGGCCCTCTCACTGGATGGGAAATTGGCCCAGTATCTGACACCCTGACCTTTGTAGGCAGCCCTGCACGAGCTAACAGAGTTGTCAAAGGACCACTTATAAAAAGCCCCTGCACCAGGCCCACCTTCAGGAGAGAGCATTACCTGCCCGTAGTTCCAGGGCCACACAGTGATGAACCTTTCATGACCCTTGTAAACAAAGCCGTAGTCCATCATGACGTACTCCTGCAGCAGCATATCACTTGGTAGGTAGACATCGTCCTCTGGGCAGGTGAGGGAAACAGAGGGGGCAGAAACCCCAACCAAAAAACAAAACAGAGCAATACAATAAAAAAACAGTGATGACAGCAGCTTGCCAGGAGAAGCAGAAGGTTGCTTGCAAAAATGGCAAAAGGAATTAATACTGAACCCCTTAAAAGGCTAGGAGCTTTTATAGAGGTCAATGATATTATCTGTACTTAAAAAAATGATTCTCTAACATGAATGAACCTTGAAAACATTATGCTGAGTGAAATAAGCCAAATGCAAAAGGACAAACATTGTATGATTCCACTTATATGAAATATCTAGAATAAGAAACTTCACAGAGACTGAAAGTAGATTAGTGGTTAGCAGGGGCTGGAGAGAGGGAGAATGGGGAGTTATTGCTTAATGAATACAGAGTTTCTCCTTTGAGTGATGAAAAAGATTTGATAATGAATGGTGTTAATGGTCGCA